>NW_026622786.1:32729437-33465687 GCF_023065955.2 Ursus arctos | reverse complement strand
GTCTTTTTTCCACTGGATGTTTTTTCCTGCTTTGTCAAAAATTAGTTGCCCAAAGAGCCAAGGGTCCATTTCTGGATTCTCTATTCTGTTCCATTGGTCTATGTGTCTGTTTTTGGGCCAGTACCATGCTGTCTTTGTGATCACAGCTTTGTAGTACAGCTCGAAATCTGGCAACGTGATGCCCCCAGCTTTGTTTTTCCTTTTCAACAATTCCTTGGCGATTCGGGGCCTTTTCTGTTTCCATATAAATTTAAGGGCTATTTGTTCCAGTTCTTTGAAAAAATGTCATTGGTATTTTGATCGGGACAGCACTGAAAGTGTAGATTGCTCTGGGTAGCATGGACATTTTAACTATGTTAATTCTTCTGATCCATGAGCATGGAATCTTTTTCCATCTTTTTTGTGTCTTCTTCAATGTCTTTCAAGAGTGATTTGTAGTTTCTAGAATATAGATCCTTATTCTAAATGTCTATACCAGAAATCGGCACCTGCTCCAGAGTCAGTCACTTGAGGAATAAGGGAAGCCCATGCAGTGACTCTGTGCAAAATTCTAACCAGCAGGGTCATTATACACTGAACACTAGTCAATCAGATCTTCACCTTGGGAGATTTGAAGGTGTCATGTGGAAAGATCTATAAAGAGTAATTACTGTGTCATGCACGCTGAAAGACACAAGGGCAGCTATGAAAACTGAAGCTAGGAAGAACTCGAAGTCATACAGACGTAGAAGCCAGGAGATACAGAGAATGAGAGTAGGGAGAAAAGCTGTTCATAAATGTAGTGGGCAAAAAAGAAAGTGAAAGCAGATGGAGCAGCAAAGACTACTCGAAACCGCCACCCAAGAATGGCATACTGCCGGTGTTGTTCCTGGCCCTCTGGGACAGTTTCCCAAATGATGTTTCAGGTCTCCATGAGCCTATTGCTCAACTGCTGGACTGAGAGCCTGTCCCTATGTCCATGCATCTGTACCATTCAAGGACCCTGGGGTTTTCCTCTTTCTTTACTGCCCAGAAAGTCTGACACAGCTCAACAGTGCTGGAGTATCTATTGGGATACTGAAACTTAAAAGAATAAGCAAGAGAAAAGTAGTGTATTTGCTTAAAGCAAATATATAGAATAAACTTTGAAGAGTTGTGTATACAACTCTACGTACTTTGTATATTATATACAAATGCATGTCTAGAGAGTTATAATTTTCCTCTTCTTTAAGGAACTAATAAGTTAAAATTGCCACTTAGCAGTAGAGAGTGGAGAGAAACTTATAACACTAAGCCGGGGTGAGAGTCAGTTAGAAAAGAAGAAAGAGAAGGATTTGGAATGAAGGCAGTAAACAGCAAGAATCTGACACATAAGGGTTCTATTCTTTGGGAACTTGTAAGAGAAGTAAGCTAAGAGCAACAATTATAATAAATTAAGATTAGAGGCCAAAGTGGGTTAAAAGAACCTGAACTTCCAAAGAACCCCTTTTGCAATTTTTAAGAAATAGAATACCTTAGGTGTTTAGATGGCTCGTCTGATTCCACTGTTAAAATGCATCAAGAGAGTTAGGACATCACAAATTTCACTGGCTTACCATTCACTTACTAACACATTTTTTCACCTACGTAATCCTACATTCAATAGATTAGTGCTGAGTGCCAGGTACACGGCTGGAACCCCACACAGATTAGACGCTCAGGAACCCTTTATAGGGAACGAGACAGAGAACTACAGACTGCCAGGTATCCTAATGACTACAAGGATGAAGCAAACATGGTCCATGTGTCAAAGAGCTGACAATCCAGGAAATAAGAACCTAATTCTCAAGGTCTAAGACACGTGTGATCTATGCCTTGAGATAACTGGTGGGTTTTGGCAATGGCTAGGGAGACTTCCACCTGTAGTGAAGAAGAAGTCTTTATGAAGGAGTATTTTGACCGGGTCTTGAAAGGTGAGGTTTATGATAAGCAAATATCTGGAAAGAGAGCATATAAATGGATGGGGAAGGCAAGAACAAGGCCACAGAAACAGGCATAAATGGGGCCCATTTGAAGGACAGCTAATAGTTGATGGATACAATGTGCATAGGAGTACAGAAAGCGGTGGGACTAGAAAAGACATATCAGGGTCAAAGCATTAGGGTTCAGAGGCTAGGGTAAGTTTGGTTTCATCACTTAGTAAATAACAGGAAAAACTGTGAAAGTTTCGGTGTAGAGGAATGACATAAAATTAATTACTATCATTTTAAGGGCTTACTCTGTGCTAACAGAATTATATTTAATCATCACAACCTCACAGTGAAATTTTTTTATTCCCATCTTACCTATAAGAGAACACAGGCTCAGTTTGCCCCCAGAACTTGCTCAAGATCAGAGAGCCAGGAGTTGAGCCAGATTCAAATTCACATCTAACATCAATCCCTGTGGTGTTACTGTCTAAGACTGTAGACTCAATTCACTTCAGAGGCATATAGCCAATGTAAGTGAGTGAGGCAGATTGGTGTCAGACAACAGGGAGTGGAGGAAACTACAGCAAATATGACATACACAAAAGCTTCAAAATAAAGGGGAAAAACGTGCTGTCTGGCTGAGGCCAAACAAAATTGCACTCAAACTGGAGCCAGCAATTTGTCACCTCTGTGGAAGAAACTCCACCCTTTCTCTCTCTAATGCAATCAGAATGGTGTTTTAAGACCACTAATTCAAGTATGAAGTTTATACTGGTCAAGAAGAAGCCAAGTAGCAGGGAGACAGTTAATACAACCTCAGCACATATTTCCGGATGAGAGAAAATAAATCTGGTCTGACATCACTGAGGCAGGGTGATGGTCTTTAGTCACAGGGGTGAGAGGTGTGGGGTGAGGCATGAGTAGCTGGTCTCTATTTCCAATCATTTCACCCCCAATGGTGCCTCATTTTTAAACTCTCTGCAACCCAACTACAGGACTCAGCACCCACTGAAAGTCTCCAAAGTATTGAGTCTCAAAGCAAAACAAGACAAAACAAAAAAACAAAAACAAACAAAAAAACAACCCGGAATTGCATAATGGATTGCATAATTTCATCCACAACTGCCACAACATTTATATCAATTTTCTTTTTGCCTTTCTCTTTTTCTTTGAACCACCACATAGCAACCAGCCTAGTTAGCACCTATTTCCCACTTTCAGATTTTTCCCTTGAGAATTTAAAATGCATCAGTCCTTTATTAACACAAAGCAACACAGTTCTGACCTGGCTGCTACTCCAGTTATTGCAGAGCCCAACACCCCAAGGCCATGCCTAGAAAAGCTCAGAGCTCAGCTCCCATCTGGAACTGTCCACCTCAGAGAGGAGCTCAGCTGCCATATTGTTACCCACGCAGCCCTGTGAGGTGCTCACCACTATCTTGATGAACTTTTCCAAGCACTTCTTGCAAACATGCATCACATGGGCTGTCCCCAAGGAGAATCCTGGTGAAGGAAATTTTCTTTATACAGTTACAGAAGTATTAGTACAACCAGGAAGACTGGAAGGATAACTGTGGCTTTAACAAAATCTGAAAATAAAAAGTCAGAAACATAGCACTAGAGCCCAAGGGAGGGGTGAGGGCTGGAAACATGAATCTGGATGTGTGCAAGGTAGGGCTGGAGTAGTGAGAGGGAATGAGGGAGAGAGGACAGAGAACGAAGTATGAGAAAACAAGAGGTAAGACTTACAACAGTAAGGCATAGGACAGACGCAGGGTGGACCGTGTGGGTGGGCTGGTACTCAAGTGTCATAAGGACAGGAAAACCCATGGTTTGTAGGCAAAAGGGAGAGATCCAGAGAGTACTGAGTTGTTGGACATAAAAGAGACAGGTGAAGATTTGTTCTGTGAGACGGAGGGTAAAAGGAAAGAGAAGAAAACAAACAAGAAGAAGGAAATAAAAAAGACAAAATAATTTAATAAAAGAAATCATTCTGAAGAGATGGTCATAAGGACTCATTGTGATCCTATACTCATAAGATTATTATCACATTGCATATTAATAAGTCCTTGCTCCTGCAGTAAACACAGGTTTACAACAAGAAGGCATCTGAACTAACTAAACTGAAAACTAGTTCACAGAGGAAAACTCTGAAGGTAATAGGTAAAAGCAGGTGAAAGACAAAAGATGAGTCAAGTCTAAACATAAATGCAAGTGGGATGTCCAACTAGTAAAATAAAATCGACAATTCTTTTAGTTCTTTAACAAAGGACTCTCAGCTGCTGTAGCCATTACAATAAGCATTAAACATCTAAACCTGAAACTTCAGTTGGAAATTAGACCCACTACCACATGCTAGGAAGGTCTCTGATCTTGAAGGCTTGGAAAACAGGGTGGGGAAAAAAGGAGAGCAAGAAAGAGAGGCAATTTTCATCAGTGTCTGCAGCCAGCTAGAGGGATATTCAAAATCACATTTCAGATGAAGTATGAGCATGAGCAATATACTCACCTGGTGCTCACAAATCCCAGAGAAAGTTAATTAGCCACTTGGGAATGCAGTTACATTTTCTCTACCTTAGATGCACTGTGGGAAAAGGGCAAAAAGCTGGAATCACTTCTACCAGGAATAAGATTAGTTTATACATTGGTTTCCAGCCCTGGTTTTCCACATAAGTGAAAAATGAAACTAGAAACATATGCTCTGAGGTTGCCCCTGATTCACTCCTCGTTTTAACAAGGACATCTAGAATGGTGATCTGGTCTGCTGTTTCATAGCAGGACTCATTCAATCTTCCCCTAGAGGGTTCATCAAAGTATGCATCAATATTTTGCACAATAGGACAGTGGTGATTTTCCCAGGATCTTGAAGGATATGTGTGCCTTCACCCCACCCCCTATACTCCTAGAAGATCCATCTACACATTACATCACTTCGTTCTTTCAAACCTGCTTCAACTGGGCACATTTTCCCTGTTAAAGCTTCAGAAAATTCTAGAGTGATGCATTTTAATTCTACTGTACCAAAAACATTAAAAAAAATAGGAATCCTTCAAGTAAAAAAAATACCATATATATCCCAAGTAATCGACCTCTTTTTCTAGGCTTGCTCAAAATCTTTGTTAGCTTGTATAAACATTTTAATTGTGTGCAACTGTTTGTCTTCCAAAGCACGACCCAGCTAGCTTACACATCATGAACAGCAAGCACACACCCTTTTTAGCGAAAAATCATATTACTATATAAAGTTTCAGCCCAATAGCCACAGGTGCAAGAGGCAATGTGTCTGCAGTTCTCAATCACATTCTCTTTTATTATGGGCCATTTCAGCCAACGTGATCTATAATGAATGTATTGGGTTTTGTACTCTTACAGAAGTTCCAGCCAGTGTCTATATGCCTTTCCCTTGGTGCTCCTGAGAGAGCAGGAGAGCCTCAGGGAGGGGTGGACAAAATTGGAAAATATAAATAACAAATCAAAAATTACAATTGATTGGATAAACAATTTCCCTTAGTCTGTTTCTTAATAAGTGATCGATTTTATGATCAATATTCATTATTTCCCAGAACATACCAAACTGCTTATTGAACAAATGAATGGCTGAAACTACAATGACACAGAATCAAAAAGGTGAACCAATTTCTTTAATAACATGGGTTGAACAGCCTGTCTCATCTTACCTGGTTGTTCCACATCGGTGCACTTTTCTGCATAGCCCTTTGGAAAAAGGCTGAAGTTTAGGAAAACGGGGGAGGTAATTCATTACTCATTAAAAGAAATGGGTTCTGGGAGCACGTGTTTAGACGTGTGAGGGCTGAAATGCAGTTTGTGCTAGGCTGTCTTTTGTCTGTACAAAGTACATTCTCCAACCTGCCAAACCAGACCCTCCCTAAAGGCCTTGCCTTTGGAATTTGGGGTACTCTGTGGGTGCACAGAGAGTTGGAAGACCCAGAGCACGGTCACTTTCTGACAATATTTTTTATTAAAATTCGTGAAAATGACTAATGGATACTTCGGTTACAACAACATTAAACCAAGCTAAGATTGGTAGCTAAGACTGGCATTTTGTTTCCCAGTTCTCGGATAACTTTCCAAGTGTTTCACTGAATTTAACCAATTCTGATAAACCATTAGAGACGTCCAGGATATTCTACTCTGTGGTTCTCTTTATTTCCTCAAAACAATATGATGGTCAATACATTTACAGATGGCTGTCTCCTCCTCCTTAGTTTTCAGTGATTTCCAATGGTCCCATGTACATTAAAAAAAAAAAAAAAAAGGCTGTGGAGAAATGCAATTGCACTGGCAGCTAGTATCAGCAACTGACTTCACCAAATTGCTAACACAAATATGTGGACAAGCTCCACTATTTAGCAGAGGTAGTGAGCAGGACCCTCCCCTGGTGATAAACATTGTCATGGGCAGGACTCCCCTTGTGCTCGCAGCAACTGCCCTGCCCCCTCCCAGCCTGCAGAGGTGTGGGGAACCACAAGGCTTGTTTCACCCCCTCTGGGTTTCCCTTTCTCATCCCTCATCTCATAGTCCCACAGTGTCTATAACAAATGCCTAATTACCCAGCTCTATGAGAAATGCTGGACTGACCAATTATGAAAGCAACAAATGATTAACTAGTTAAAAAAAAAAAAAAGCCACATCACTTAAAGTCAGTCATCCAAGGCTTATCCAAACTACTTAGGAAAATCTCATTAAATCAGGCTCCCCTAATTAGAAATTAGATAATTCTGACAGGAGCAAAGCTAAAGTTTACCTTTGTACTGTCTGTTAAAAAAATATTTTTGCAAAGCAAAGGAATAACATAAACAAGGCTTAATGATTTTGTAAATCTAAAGTTCTAGGACAAATTCAACATTCTCTTAAGTATCTTGACAGCAAGTTGTCAACCTTGAAGCTACCTTCACACTGTATGTAAACCTCCACCTACAGAAAATACTCGAAGCTTTAATTGTGAAAACATTCTTACCTATCACTTAAGAAAGTCTCAGGAAAGACTTTACTAGGTAACATAATTGGAACCTAGTTGTAATTAAAGCTATTTAAATATATGCATAAATGTCTCATTCATATTGCATCATCAGGAATCCATAGAAGAAAAAGTTCCAGACAACTAAGATTCTGACTTTGAGCATCAATAGTTATTTGTTTTAATTAGAGGGATAAGGCACAGTAGTTAAATCATGGTGGCTGAGGCTGAGTCTACTTCTGCCCCCAGCTGGACAAGGTAATGTCTTTTGCCTCAATTTCCTTATCTGTAAGATGGGAATAACAATAGTAACTCTTCATAATGACGCTTTGAGGATTTAATGAAATGATGCATTTGGGACAGATCACTGTCCCAATAAATGCTCAAAACCTGCAAATGACTATTTACTTCCTTCTGAAAGGATATAGGGAAAATACATTACACAATTATCTGCCTTATCAAACAGAATGCACTGGTCATAATTTAGCCCATTCTTATTTATTCAAAATCACCATCATGAAAATACTTGTATTATGCCTTACGAGACCAACTTTTTTCTATATTACGTCATGTTAAATTATCGTACTTATTATGTTGGCCTTTACTACTTCTTCATCTCCCCCTTCTCATTGCTGTTCCTTATCTATCAGTATGTCCGTCATGTTTCTAGCAGAAAGTGTCCTATCTTCTACACATTGGTCCAGATGAGGTTCCATGAGAAATGCCAAGGCCTCCTATGAAGCACCTTACCTGTGCTTTCTTGGAAGCACACTGCCAGAAGGCCTTTTCCATGTTCCCCTGAGTTCTAGAGTCTAGTCTTGATGACTCAGTGTGCCAGACATCTGGCTTCTCCATAGGTACAGTGCTATTAGATTTAAAAACACTGGGCATATATTTATTTAAAGTTCCATAATCTCGAATTTTCCCTGAGACTGACCATGCCCCAGTTAATATTTTCTAGAATTTATTTCTATGTCCATGGACTGCTTTCAACGGTGCAGAGCCACTGGAATTGGAGGTGCTTATCTGGAAATTCGGCAGAGGAAGATGACTTGAAAATGTGCTGTCTTTGGTTCCTCTTCACCTATGAGTTACATCAATCTAAAAAGTATACAAGTATGGGGGAGAGTTCTTTTTTCTTTCCAGCAGAATTTTTCCTCAGTCTTTCATCATCTAATCTGCATTCTCTGAAATAAGACTCATATCAGAAAAATGAGATATGGAAAACTGTTAACAGCAAAGTCTCCAAGCATGGTGAGCACATTCCTCTAATAAGTTTTCATCCATCAGCATCAGACTCAGCACAAACGGAGTAGAGACTTTATCTTCCATGTGCTACACTGAAGGTTTTTTTCATCTCATGGAGTGTAACATAAGCTGATGTGGCATTCAGGATTTACAGAAAATAGATGTGTTTTTACTCAGCAAGGGAGAACATGTTTTCTCCAGAGAACAGATAGATGCTGAAAGACATAAATGCTCTAAAATGTCATATTACAAAATGCCATCCTACCTCTCAGCATCAAGTATAATGGAGCCGTGATCTAATTAGGTTATTTGATGGTGATCATTTGTGATGGTGAATACCATAAAGATGTCAACTACTGGTAGTGACTTCCTGGCTCTGGTGGTAGTGTTTCAACAGGCAGTGATGGGAGAGTTAAGCAAGAGGAAAATGGAGGAAAGAGGTGAGATGATGACCCTACCAGCCTAGAAATCAATATAGTTAAGAGAACAAATCCCCTACTTGTGCTGCCAGGCTCAAGACAGAATAAGAGGAAGAAAGTCACCAACCCCAGTAGCTTTCATGAGAAGATTGGGAAAGTCTTTGAAAATAGTGGCTTTGCCACTAACTTGGTGTGGGACCTTACTGTAACACAGTTAAGTGAAACAGCCCCCTCAACCTCCCCCGCTGGAAAGTGACATAGTCGAGGAAAGCTATTTGAGCACTTAGCTTTTAGACCTCACAAGGAATGCCAGATTATATTCATAATTCAAGGACAGTAACCAACCATTCATGGAACACCACCATCCTTAGGGCTTAGATCACCAAATGCCTTAGCCGTGGCTGGGGGCCATGTCCTGGCCCGACACCTTTCCTTCTGGTGGGCCCAGTGTAGAGCTGTTCTCTGAACTGAGATAAGAGGGCAACTGGGGCGTCTGTTTTGCCCTGTGCCACAATTCTGAATTGTTACAGAAGTAAGAAGAAGGAACTTACTGTTGCAAAATCCCAGAATTTATGTTGCATTCTCCTACCTTCCCGGTTTTGCACATTATCTTCTCCATCTCGCCTTGAGTTCCAAATAACCACCCACCACCAGCAAGGGCCGAGACTATTCACTTCACTCATGTTCCCACCCTATTGAAGTCTATTTTTGAAAGAGCTGAATTAATTCATACTGAGGGACATAATTTCTTCAAGTACTTCCATCACCCGAGAAGATCGACATTAGAACAGGATCAATGTCAGAAAGGCAGGTGCTAATCTGGGATACATATACTGATATACTGGCATAGGGAAGAAAAATATTCGTTCTTCTATTCATACGTATTTTTATGTAAAAAAATTAAAGATTTACTAATATTTAATATAAGTTGTTCTAGTTCCCCCATAAGTCTGCCTTTCAAGTGGTCATATGTCGCAGGAGGTACACCAAGTAGCTTGAGGAAAGGACGGGAAATCTATGCAGGAGCCCACGGGGGTGGGTCAGGTTGCTCAGTTTACTGGGCGGTTCGCTTAGGCTGACGGAGGTAGATTCGCGTGTTATGTTACAAAGTTGTAACTAAACTAAGCCCTTACAAAATGGGTGAGAAGATTTAAAAATTTATGTACAGAAACCTTTTCATTGGCATCATTAATGAACTTTTTTGCTGTAATAGCTTAAGATAAAAGTGTCAAAGTCCTACAGGATTAAAAACAACCATGACAACCACAAAACCTTTAAAATACAGTAAAATATTTATAATTCTCTGCAATAAGATAGAAAAAGCCCATAAAAATCTTTTGTACCACACAGTTTGGCTATTTCATGAGCAACAACTAGAAAGTCCTGTGATACTCGTATATACTTTTGCATTTTCTTTTACAAAAGAAAGTTGAGGGGTGTGAACCCGTTGACTTTTTTGGGGAAAGAAAACAATCTGGCCTGTAAGGCTTAACTTGATGCTTCATGGGCGAGGAATACGTATTGAAACAAAAAAAAAAACAAAAACGAAAACTTGAAACATGGAAAGAATATTTAAAAATTGGTATTTAGGGGGGCACCTGGGTGGCTCAGTCAGTTAAGCACCCAACTCTTGATTTCGGCTCAGGTCATGACCTCAGGGTCATGAGATCAAGTCCCATTTTGGGCTCCACACTGAGCATGGAGACTGCTTAAGATTCTCTCCCTCCCTCTCCCTCTGCCCTTCCCCCTTAGCCTCTCATGCTCACTCTCTCTTTCTCAAAAGAAAAATTGGTATCTAGAATTATTTCCATTTTAGTATGATTTTACTATTGAAAATGATATATCTGTCACCTATAAAAAGCTATTAAAAGCTCCCATATCTTCCCATACTTTTTAACAACTTGAAAACAGAATAACCTGTTTAAAAATCCTCCAGAACAAAGCTTGCAGAGGAATTTAAATCAATTTGTTTAAAATATAAGAATGTATACATTCTAATTAGTTTGCAAAGACAACTGATTAGCGTTAAGAAAGATGGACATTTGCTTGCAACACAAATGCTTGTATAATGGTGGATGAAAACTAAAAACTGAATATCACAAATTAATAAATGTAGCCACAAGGACTACGTATTTGATGAAGTATTCCTTTTAGTTATAACAAACATCAAAACAAAATTTTAAAATAAGCTGAATTTAGAACCAGACCAAGCTACATCATACAGTACTAAACCAAGATGATAAAAAATCATTGGTTATAACCATCATAGTCATGATGATAATGTTTGTGAAAGCAAAGGACTTTGCACCATTACTATATGAAATATTTTATTTCACTTTTGTCTCCTCCAGTTAAAATGTTTGCATAGGTTCTATTATGTATTAACAATTCATTCCATAGTACATATATAATTTATAAATTGATAAATATGCATATTTGGGGTAAATACTTTAAAAAGTTTATTGATGGGGTATATAATTTTAGAACTTTGAACCACCAAAAGGAGGCTCCCTTTAATTTCCAAGAATAAAATTTCTTGGGTGGAATTTCAGATTTTAGTGAATAAATGGAAGGTGGGCACAGAAAGTCTTTCCCTTCACCTTCTGAAAGTATGCTCAGAACTCACCTATGGGTAAAGCAATCTTTAGCACATGTCCCACCTCAGAGCTGAACTAGATAAGTATAGTGGGGCTAGCAGACATAAGTAAAAATGTTAACCACAACTGGGTTAGCCTCAAGTTGGAAAACATGCCATTTCTATTTATTCATTTCTTTCCCAAAAAACCTTTCTTAAATTCCTGCAGGCTCTATCCTGGGTGCTGGAGAAAGAGAGCTGCTTTGAAACTCATTCAACTCCTGGGAGAAGTAAACACAACTCATTTCCCCTTTGCCTACGGAGGGCCCACAAGAACCCCAACTCAGAAAAAAGGAAGCCATGTAGCCACTATGTGAAACAGTTATACAAATTGCATTTGCAATGTGTCTTTAAATTGCAGGGAGCAGAAGTGCACCTGTGATTTTAAAATATTCCTAACAGTGTCCTCTGGATATGCTCCCCCTTCAGCTACAAACATTCTGCCGGCAAATGCTATTCCAGTCACTCTATTTCCTTCCTCAGCCCTTCTGTTCCTCTGCCCACACGTTTCACGGAACTACCAGAAGCCACCAGGCAGGCAGCTGCCACAGAGTACCGAGCAAAGAGGAGGATTTTAACTTCTTGGGGGTACATTTTCCAAATGCCAGAAAATGCAGAATCAAAGAAAATTAGCCATTCCGACAATCGCACTGTGCAGATGGGAGGGCACACTTGATTCTGCCCCCAGTTATAAGAAAGGGCAACTCCGTCAAGGTCTGTCTTGTGTGCTTGTGGTTCAGAAACATTCTCCCTGAAAATATGCTGGCAAAATTGCTCAGTCCTTGAATGTAGTCCCGAGAAAGCACCAAAAACCTGAAAAATGGGTAACTGTTGCAGGACACACTCACAGAGGAGATGAGCTCCATGATTTCCATTTTCTCTCTAGGCTCCTTCTTTCCAACTTCCGAAGAAATATTCATATCAGAGCCTCATTAAAAGCAGTGCAAAACAACAAGGTACACCGTTTAAGGATAAATATGTATGTAGAGAACGTGTAAAGGAATGCACCAACCAAATTCATTATCACAGTTACCATGTAGAGAGGAATTAGCAATGCCATCATGCAGGGCAAGCTTTGTATCTTAAGTCGGGGACAAGTCTTCACACCTCCTGAGAGTCTTAAGTCTAGTTTATAATACATTTTTAACTCTAATGCCTTCAATGCCCTATGACACCAACCTTCTCATTTATCTAAACATTCAAAAGTAAAGAAACTGTGCCCTAGAGTCAGGCTGGCCAGAGTCAAAACCAGCTTTGCCACTTACTTGACTAGACAATTTCTTTAACCACTCTAAGTATTGGCTTTATTTCTCTGAAAAATACACAAAGATAGTAGTATCTCCTTCAAAGATGGTGGGGAGAAATAAATTAAGGCATGTATGCAAGAACTTAGCACTGTTCCTAGCACGTAGGAAGTGCTCAATGACCCACCTACTAATGACCCACTCGACTTTGGACTGTATTCACTCGGCATCCACTTTCAGTTTCCCTTTCTGAAGCAAAAAGCCAAGTACACAGCACCAGGGGATGTGAGGAGCCCTACCCTCTGAGCCCAATTCCACATTCCCCAGTGTTTCAAAACAAACACTACTGCTTTAGAAAACAGTCAGTTTTGTTCTTTTTAGCTTCAGGAATCAGGGATGGATCAGCTCTGGGGCTAATGCACCAGAAAGAGTTTTAATTTGACACCAATGTGGGAAGAGTCTCACGGTGACTTAGAAACTATAGACATATACCCAGCATGTTGGTTTTCCCAGAATTCTTGACCTGAACATTATGATAATTATATATGCACATATATAGCGACCACAACCAGATACTCGATATCAGGGTCTTTAGCTGTCATAAACCAAGACACTTCCACAACTCACAAGGTAACCTCTGACAGTCCCCCTCAAGATAAAACTGCCCAGTATTTACCAATACTGCCCGGCAGCACCAACTATCATCAGATATCCCTCCCACGGAAAGGCCTCCCATGGAATAATGTAACCCCACATACAACGGGATATATTCAGCCTCTAAGCTGACATCTCTACAGACATGCTGGCTGTCCTCCATGGACTGAGGATGGCTCTGTGTGAGACCAAAGAGGTAATTGCAGCAGCAGCAGCCACTTGGCTAGTTGTTATCAGCATTGCTCAGGGAGCCACGACGGTGGGAGGTGATCCAGGAGAGGTTTCAAAGCCTTTGCTAGTAACATAAAGACCACATCTGCTGCCTGACCACTGGTCGTGGCCAATGACCAGAGCCAAGATGCATTCTATGTTCCCTTAATTTTATTTATTCTCTCTCCCCATGGTGGTCAATCTACCCATATTAACTGTGGAAGGCTCATTTTACATGCTTGTATCTTCAGGTTTGTGAAATGCTACATTTTTCCTTTAAGTTGCCTAATGCAGGAACCCTAAGCAGTTCTGTCCTCTGGTTTCAAGATGTGGTTGATAAATGATGAAGTCAACTCCTTTTGTCTTTTAGGTTGATTATCCCTGATCCTTAAGATAAAGTGACTCAATTATTATCATTGACTTTCAGCTCTCAGCCACAACCACACAAGTCAATCTCCAACTCTGTATTGTGATCAGGTTCTCCTGTTTGCTGACACATTATCTATCTAGGCTGTGGTTCCAGAGAGATTTCTGTTACCAAAAACCCAAGTCCAAGTCCTATTTAGGATCACTGTTTCCTGTTTGACCTACACTTGGTCAATAGTAGGAATGCCCTCTCTGAATAAATCTGATGTAACTGCCGCATTTTTTTAAGGGTGTGAAGCTTCACAGTTATCTTGAATTTGTGATCTAGTCCTTCTAAGACATCTAAAGACATACACCTGCCTTTCAGCTCAGAGACCTCCGCTGCTGGAAAGTTGCAGTGAATAACAAGTAGGGACCAGTGCCTCATTATCAAAGGCAGCATTTCTCTCCACCAGATCCTGTATGCTACTCCCCCAACTGCCCCACCCACATTCAGTTTCCTCTTAACTGACCCTTCCTAAAGAGCCACAGCTCTTCGACGTGGATATGAATGAGCTCCAAGCTCGGAAGTCATCATTACTTTTAACTTGTTTGTATCAAGCATAATGTACTGAAAGTCGGGATGTCTTTTAATTGCATAAAGACCCTAGTCTCAAGGAACTTCTACTTTGAAAAAGACAAAAAACAGCTTAGATGCAAAGAAACTGATTTCAAACATATGAAACATAATTTAAGTATTAAAACAAAATGCACAGTTTGATCTATAAACATGTCTTTAGGTCTGTTTTAATGTAAAACTCCCTTTGTTTTTCTGAGTTGGCTTCAAAATTACCCTGTTTTCTTCCAAAAGCTCTGCATAAAGAAAGACCAGTGTTGGTCTGAGCTCTTGAACTTTTCTGATTCAAGCTTAAGCAGACTGGCGTTGTGCATATCATGCATATAAATCTGTAAGTATGACAATTCCTTGAAAATTGACCTCAGAAAGAAAGTATGTGAATGGGCCTAGTACAATGGCTGGAAAATAATAATAACAAGCACTCGGTACACGTGAGAGACAAATTCAGCCCATTTTGTCATAAATTATGATTTACATGTTTTTCTATGAAGGACTATACAAGAGAGAATGAATTTTTTTCTTGCATTAACTATGGAAATTATAGCTCCAGAAAAAAACTTGGAAAAGAGCATCAGGGACACTTACATATGTATTCTAAGAGGAAAACAGGAAAAAAAAAATGCAGGCGAATTCTGTAAGAACAGCCTACAAATGGTGAACCTGTTATCAAATACTTTCTTTCAAATTTTTGTAGGATTAAGATACCTGTTTTCATCGGGGGGGGGGGAGAATCATAGAAATCTCCTTTAAAAAAAAAATAAAGCTCTCACAAGGAACAAAAAAGTAATTAAGAAATATGGTTATTCATCCAATTCTTCTCTGGCAGCCATCTTGTTTCCTACTCCAGTATATAAAGTTAGTAATTCTAAAACAATAAAGATGGGATGGGGAAACTCCTTATTAATGAAACACTTTAAATGAGTTCCCTAAATACTTTAACTAGCATTTAATTTATTTTTAATCAGGTGCTTATCATTTGTTAATTCCAAAGGCCCCAGGATTCCACAGCCCTTAGATAGGCTAATCTCCCATTGGGAAGCAACACATATTAAATAGTTACTAAACCTTGGTAAATACACTTTTAATAATTAATTCTAGAAGTATTTAACTTGCAGTAATATACCGGATATTTCAGCAATATTATAATCCATGGGATATTGCCGAGGGATTTCTCAGATTAACACATTTGGGTCCCCGAGTCCCATCTGTATACCTCCATCTGAATTAACAGCAGGTGATTCAACACATGGCTACCAGCCTCTGTGTGTCTGAGTGACCAATGATTTTATTACCATATCCGTGAGATCAAATCAGTGAAATGCATCAGCTAAGGAAATGTTTAGTAAGGGATGAGACAGACAGTGGCTTACAAGTCAACCTGGGTTTTCAAAAATGATAACTACTGAAAAGAAAAATTACTTTTCCTGTTGAGATGTGTAAATATTATGTAGATATTCTAACTCAATCTCTATGATGGATGGTACTCAATTTTAAACATATTTCAGTAATGCCTTAATTTAATAGAATGGAAGATACACAAGATGTTGAAGGATCAAGGTGAGAATACATTTCCTTGCACAGATGGTTTAGTCTCGTTCTAAAAATCCTCGGGATTCTTACACTTCTCACTCCCCTTTGCTTTCTTCTTCAAAAACCATGCTGTGAATAACATTCTACAGCCCAGTCCAGTTCTATTTAGCCTTCTCTGAAATCACTACAATTTACCCCTCCCCCTATTTGATGACAAAGGAAACTCACATGCTGTATGTTAAAACTGAAATCCGTGGTGACCTTTGTCTTGAGCAGAACCGGCCACTTCTCCACCCAGACTGACAGAGACCACAGACTGACCAGCAGATGGTGCTACAGAGCAGGCAGCCACCGGGGCTTAACTCCTCCTTGGAACTCAAGGACTGCGTCACACTCTCCAAAGGATCTGTAGTCTTCCGGCTAATGAGTTACCTCATTGAGTAAGGGACGCTCCATTCTCCATCTTCTCTCTCCTCCACTTTTTTTTTTTTAATTTTCCAATGTCATACATATGTTCTCTGTAGTCTTAAAAATAGTGTGTCCTGTCCCCAGCACCGTTCTCTAGCCTGCTCCTTCAGGGCATCATGGAACACCTGTGTAAACATAAACGGTGCTGCCGGCCCTTTCATTCGAAAACAAGTATCCTGTTTCCTGCACCGGCTAAGGAAAGTATGCGCCATGACGATGCTTTAGTAGTGACAAAAATCCAACATCTTCTGGAGCCATTATAGTCTAAAATGTTAATGCAGTTTACTTTTTAAGATGTGATCGATAGATGGGGGAAAGTGCCCATAAATTACTAACGGCAACAAACATTCTATTAGCACACAGAAGATTTTGCAATATTTGTTGGTCTGTGTTTTACTGGGGGGAAATTTTTTTAATTTGCTGAAAGCCCGAGTTTTGTTTTGTTTTTTCCAATACCTGTCTTTGTCTTTCTCTGTTGAAGAGGGATATTTTTAACATGAGTCATTTAGGAAATGTAATTCTAATGCGGTATAGATATAGGTTTCAATTAACGTTCTACCTTTCTGACAGCCTTTACATTCCATGTTTTATGAAATCATTAACTATTGTCATGTTTCTATTATGATACTATTAGGAAATAAAGAGACTTATGTAAATGGAGATGTAAAAGAAATGTATGACAGTTACTCGGAGCAACATCTGTGCACTATCATACATGCTCACACTAATTTTCTAAAGATTGTTCCATTCATTATAGAGCATTGTTAGTTGCAGTGGCACAACCCTTATTTCCATGCATTTAGGGAATGAGGCAGAGAGTGGGTAAATGAGAGCCTAATCAATACCACTTTTCATTTTGCATCTAATGTGCTGCCTTTCCCTTTCTTTTCCTCATGCACAAATCCAAAAAAGATCCTGACGTTACAGTCATAAAATGTAATTCTTCTGCAGAAACACAGACAATAATGCTTTCTGTATTCAGGCGTATTGCATATTCTAATGGCATTTGGCTAAATTGAGTATGGATTTAACATCAAAGGCTTCATGAATTTTTCAAATGAGATATTAAAGTCAATATTTCAAGTGAAAGATATTTCAATTTAGTTGCATACACAACAATAAAAAACTTCTACAAGGTAGAGGTACTAGTGGCTGAAGCAGTATTAGTTCATTCAAGAAATTATTAGTTTATAAGAAAATCAAACACAAGGTTGTGATATGGCAACAACTCTGAATAAATTAGACTAACCGATATGCACTAGTGTGCTTTATCTCTTGCAGGCTGAAGCAGTACACTTGCCATGGGCATGTTCAGGGCTCCTGGCTGATTTTTTTCTAAACTCTGTTGATTAGCGTGAAGATTTGCATTGCCATTTCATAAATCGCCTTATTTTCATTTGTATGAGTGGAAGACTTCGGATATTTGGGGGTGGGGGGGAGCGGGTTTTTTCCCCTTGCACTTAAGTGAATCTTACTTCCAGGTGTCAATACGTAAAGTGGGTCTCCACAGTGATGTTAACCGTTGCCTTTCAGGCAGGTGAGAGGACGCTCAGGTTCAGTGTGTGCGGAGGCACTGCAGCTCACTGACAGCCATCCATGGCTCCGCTCATGGCCGATACTTTCAAGCAGCACATGCAAGCTCGCATTTCTAGAGCACCTTCCATCGAAGAGCTCGAAGCTCATACACACACCATGTCTCATCCACGTAACCAAACCCCAGCGAGGAAAGGAACAGCAGAGATTGCTGTCATCCCCATTTTACAGATGGGCAAATGGAAAGCACAAAATACGAAAATGACTTGCTTTCCTACTGGACTGTGGCCTTTGGGGGAATGCTCTAATACAGATGTCACCACTAAACCAGGAACTGGAACTTCGTCTCCGGATTTCCAGACCAAAGTCCTATATACTGAAACCAGATCTCTCCTCTTCAGCCATGACAACAGGCTGGGCTGTATGGGTCTGCACTCTCTCTCTCCCTTTGCTCTACAGATACACAGAAAGGCATTAGCCTGCACTCCCTGCCTAACAGTGCCCATCTCACCTCTTTGTTTGGACTACAGCAAACTTACAGGGCCTTTCCCCCAGTACTGTCAAGCCCACGTCATTTTAATCATGGATTAACTCTCAACCGCAGAGAGACACTGTATTTACAGACACTTCAGGCAATAGAGAGTAAAGCAACTCCAGACCCAACCTCCTGGAAGAAACGGCCATTTCTAGCCCATGACAAGCAGCCTACCCAGCTGGCCTATATGCAAACACCCCTTCCTACCATTCATAGCTAAGCCAGATACCAAACAACGCGAATCACTCAGCTCTGCTTCATGCCTGTTAACCCGTCGGCTACCAGCACGTTATTTAAAAGAGCGTCATTGTCAGACTCCTTCACTTGATCCAGTCTCTTAAAAGAGATGGCGTTTTAAAGACCCAACAATCCCGAAGTGCACGAGATTTTGTTCTGTAATTTGAAGGATGATTGCCCACCTTTAAAACAGGAAAAAAAATCCTAACGTCATAAATACTCTGTAATGAGGAAGACAGGAAGACGCACATCTACCACAAATGCTTTTTTTTTTCTTTTTTTCTTTTTTCAACAAGAGCAAAATATTAGAGCCATCACCTCTGGCTATTTCAAAGGATGTAGAGACCCCAAGAGGGTTTTTTCCATTGGCCCACCACACACGCACGCACACACACACACACACACACACACACACACACCCTCAAAATACTCACTTCACCTGTTTAAGCTAATACAGACTCGTGACAGGACTGACTTTGCAACTGGACGGCACACAACTCTTTCTCAATGTATCTATCGCCACCCCCAACACCACCACCACCACCACCGACGACGACAACAAAAAGCCTCCAGAACTGAAGATTGTTTCTTTGCTTCACTGCATCTTAGTGATCAGACTCATTTCAGTCTCAATTCTCAAACTTCCCTCCCTCCTTTTATTCCCCTTTCTTTTTAAGGGACCCTATCATAGGGAGGAAAAACAAACTGGAACAAAGCTACAATTCAGCACTCATTTTAAGGTTTTCAGTTATAACAGTGCTCCTGGGCATGACTATTACATATTGGCTTCTTTGGAAAACTGTTGATCTTTTGATGTTTATCATTTCTTTATTTAAACTGTAAAAGAGAGCTTTGTGGGGAACTAGCCTTTTCTTTAACTAAGGTCTATATTAAAACTCAGCCCCGGCCATGAATGAAAATGGAGGCTGTGGACACAAACTATTCCCTCATCGGCCTCTGCCCACATCATAAAACCAGTAAGCTATTTGGCACAGAAGAAAAGAGATGGGGAAACGCAAGAACTAAAAGCCAGGGCCGACCACGGACCTAAGAGCCACGAATATAAACACAGAAGGAAGTGTTAGCTTAGCTCTAGAAGGTGGCAAGGGGAACATCAGAAGTTTATGTGATAGTCAGTGTTCATATTCCTAAAAGAAAGTGCACATTTTAAAATTTTCACTGCACATCTGTGCATTGCTACATTTTTAAGGGCCTGCTAGGACTGGAATTACAGGAGATTTGAAGCTCACAACTGAGGAGCTCTGGCAAAGCTGCATGGGGGAGGAAGGCTACTGAAAATCGTGGCGGGGGCGGGGGGAAGGTAGAGCCTGTGCCAAAGAGGAACATTAAAAAGGGTTGTAGCCGAGGAAACTGTCAGCTTTATATATGGGAACTTGGAATGGAAAAATTGGTGGTGCCGCTGAACCTGAACAGCAGCTGTGAAATCAGAATTTACTCCCTAATCTGAATTAACGAATCAAAACCAGGTCACTCCTCCACCTTCCCTCCCGCTACCCACCGCATCGCCCCTGGGTTATTTTTCATGACCAAGAGCGTTCTGCGGCAAAGTAAATAAAGAGCAACAAAAACAGAAATCCTAAAGGCCAAAGTTTCCCCACCAGACCCCAATGAGCTCGAGATTTATCAATGGAGGAAAAAAACATCAGCTTTCCACCTTCCATCGTTTCATGGGTGGTGTGCAGACTTCATTAAAAAAAAAATAAAAAAAGAGCAAGGTGACATCTGCATCCACAGTGTACTCGGAAACTAAGATGACTTCTAAGGGAGGACTTCTGAGATCTAAGCTCAAAAGAGAATGGAAAGGTCTGCGTGAAGCAAAAGGACCACTGTGCTAGTAATTTTTTAAAATTCCGATTGGCAGCTAAGTTCATACACAAGCACTTTTTGATCAAGCATAAGCATTTAATGAAATTGTACTGGTAAATTATCCAAAGAAATACATGAAAGGGTGTACACTAGCCAAAGCACAATTTGAAGCTCTTATTAACTGGTGATTATCTGCACTGATCCACATTACCATTCCGTTGCAGATGTTACTGACATTAAGATGTATGATGCAGAGGCTGGAGAAAAAGCCCATTTAAGACAGGTGAATACTTAATAGTAATTCAACATACGCGGCACAAAATGTCTTTCACAGGAGTTCAAGGATTTTCCCGTTTTTTTTCCTCCTTGCAATTTTATGTGAATGTTTATAAATAAAATGAGAAATGAAACTCCATTTGGTAGCCATTTGACTTGCTCAAATTTAATGGCTGTTTAAAACTTCGCAATTTATCATTTTAGGATTCTTTCTCATCTGACTTTATTTTTATTTATTTATTTAAAACTCTGAATCCTTAGGCAAGATCTACATGTTGAGTATGCAGATCAAATTTATCTGACACAGAGTGGTTGTTTATCTTTCAGTTTCAGTAACTCCATGGCTGCTACTATAATGGTTAACTGACCACCCACTGGGTGCGGAGTAACCGGTGGGCATTACCGAAGGACATGCTGCCTTCATCGCCATCACACCCCTGCCCCTTGTAATGCAACCCAACGCAGATTCAGAAATTGATCTATTCTACACATTTCCAAAAGCAACAAAGCAGCTAACAGCTTATTAGGGATGCTTTTCTTAAGTTGACTTTTAGGAAAGAGAACCTAGATGTTTCAGTAAGCAAAGAAATTAAAAGGAAAGAGATCTGCGGGGATGCAAGTCAACACAATAGGAAAATTTCAAGAACTCAGGCCATCAAGTCAATCTTGTTCTCACTGTCTTCCACAGACAAATACCAATTGATTACTCATTTTATGTACACATTCTAATCACACAAACTCGAAGGAGTTAAAAAACTACAAAAGCAACAAAGATTTCCTCGCACCTCCATCTTCCTTCCTGGACAGTTCTGATTTTAACGGCGCGACTGTCTGGGAGAAGCTCTATCACACAGGTTAGTCAGGGTCTCACTCTTCTAAACCCAGCCTAAATAATGTTCCCCCAAACCCAGCTGCTTTTCTAGTCTTGCTATTCTCTTTGAATCTTTTTAATTCTGTATTTCCCCCACTCTCTTAATATTGCTCTCTGCCAGACTGATTGGAAATAAAATATTAAAGGTTAATAATGGCAAAACATATGCCATAGCGCCATTGATACTTCTTTTTCAACAACTGACTCTACCCAAAGGAGTAAGTAACAGGAGATCCAACACGAGACAGGGCCAGTGAGAAGTATATTTTGTCTAAGGAAGTTTTTTCTAATCATGCAGCATAAGTATCTACTTATTCCACATAAGCATAACTCTGATCCTGTAAACATACACATATGTGTATTCATAGTTTTCTTTCCCATATTTGGAAATATATGTGTGTTGCTAGTTATTGTATATAAACAGAAATTCTACTGTCTTTAGGGGAATCTATATTATGCAATACCTCGCACATTCAAACATGGAGTTTCCAATATTCTTCTTAATTTCATCAGACAAGTTAGAGAGTAAAAAGTGACTTCTCTTCAGGTCAAGGGAAATGAGTCCCTAGGAGTAGTCTTGAGTCAATGATTTTCAGACTGTGCTCAGAGAAGCTATAAATTTCTTCTGAGGTTTCCAAGGAGAGAAAACTTCAGGAAGACAAGACATGGAAGTTGAGTTTGAAAGAGGTTCTCTCTTTCCATCTTCCTTCCTTAGTCAAAGCAATTCTACTTTTATTGATTTCACATAAAAAAAAGTATGGGAAAGATTTTGCTTGAAGACAGGTCTCCTCTGCTTAAGAGAGTATTAGCCTCTTTCTTGGGAGAATGGTAGTGGGGAGATGAAGACTAGTTCTATGGGCCCAAAGGGAGGGGAGACTTTCTCCTGAGCCATCTTTCTTCCATAGCTGTAGTCTTCAGCAAACTCCTCTCTCCTGGCAAATGATTCTGCCAGGGACTTTCAGAGACTGGGCCCAACCCAACTTTGTCTCTTCAGAGGCTCCTTAGAAATACACCAACAAGCTGTTCTCCAGGGCTTTCCATGGAGTGGAAACTCCAAGGAGTTCATCTTTGGCATCTTTCTTGAGAATAGAAATGAATATATAAATAACCTATGTTTATTTTAGGGACAGAATTCCTAGTGAAGAATATCTAATTTGTCCACTTAATAGATGGGGAACTTTATTTCTTTTTTAAATTCAGTGAGCAGAGATGTAAGCTAAACATCTTTGCAAAAATATCATTAGGAGATGGTCCTTAACCCAAATTGTTAAACTCCGAGCTGCCAAGTTTTACTTTACGCATAAGTGCCCCCACCAGCAGGGTTAGACATGCATTTTACATTTATACCAAGGGAAGACGGTGACATACTATATAGGCTCCTTCCCTAGTGGACATTGTATTAGATAGATGGTAATACAAACACAGTTGGGATCAAGTGAACAGAAGACACCAACCTTACAGTAAGTACTTCCTAGAATCATGTGCTTTCTCCACTGTATTGTCCATCATCATTTCAATGTACATTTTGTCTTCCTTATTTGAGGAAGAGTTGTTAAATTAATTATCTGAAATTAATTACCTAAACTCTGAAAGTGGGGGTAAAAGAGACAATAAAAACACAAAATAATAGCAATGAAGATTAAATAATAATAAATGTGCTCTCACTGGCAGAATCTGAGAAATTTCCATTTTGCCGAGGATTTCACACTTCCTACAGCTCTCTATAACATATGGTATGTTCAAGCGGTTAATTAAAGTTCATGTGTGACTGTTGATTCATCCCTATTTCAGAGCACAGTGGCAGGAAAAGGTGCTCACACAAACTTGGGCTACCAGTGGCACCCGTTAGTTCTTCAGTTAAATTGATATGCAGTCAATTAAGTTCCACATTTGAAATTGCATCAAAAGTATGGAAAGAAAAAGCTGCCAGTAAGTTACCAAACTGTGCATGTTTAATGAAATGCTTCCTTCGGTTCTATATTTGAAAACGCCTGTTATCTCCCTTCCTAACAAAGGAAGACAAAGCTCTGGTAGAACATTGAGGACACTCAGTGTTTCCCTTGTGCAGGCAGTTCCGTGGTACAGGAAGGGCTCCTTATCTCCGGGTTGCTATATCACCACCAAAGAATGCTCTTGTAGAATAGTGTGGTGCTTAAAATACAGTAATTACTGTTACAGTTCTTACATTGCTGTGCACACACTGTATCTAGAGCTATACGTGGTACTGAGAGTCAAGAAACAGCTGTAATTTTGGCTTTAAATATGTTTATGAGCATTCTGAATGGTTTAAGCTTGCTGTGCAGCATATGATTTTAATTTTCTTTATGGATATAAGGGGGCCATGAAATGCTGACTTTTGATATAATAATCTTTCAGATTTCACAGAAACTATAGGAGGCCAGTCAGTCCTCAAGCCTGCCCTCTTAAATCTCAACTTATAAATTTCTCGGTGGTAGATGTAAGTTAAAAAAAAAAAAACTATACTGCACCTTATATAGTAAGTCTTATATCTCGGATTTGAATGAACCCTTTCAGTTGACTACTTAGGCTTGGGAAATCAAAGAAAACCTATAAAATAAAGGCAGATATCTTATTTACCAAATCATAACTTTTTTTGAAACAGAATAGAGTATTCCAAAGGAAAATTTAATTTCCTTATTTGCCATATACAAAACTCAAGGAATAGTCATTTTTACATTGAAACTCATATTTAAATACACTTCAAAGCAATTGCTAGATTGGTCACTTCTTAGGAATTGCTAAAGTAGATTTGCTTACAATTAAAAAAAAAAGAAAAGAAAAACATTTGAATGGCCTCTAGTTATTGTAAGTTAATTGTGCCTACTTTAGTTTGTTTCATTTAAAAGAGCACATCCCAGGCCAGTTAGTAGTTGAAAGATTAGTGAAGAAATGGATCCTATGAAAAAGATGCACTTAATGAAAAAGAAATGATGTTATTTTCCTCAAATGATTTCTACTGAGAGCCTTGTAAATACCCATTTGACTAAAACTGGAGAAAATAAACCTTGATAGACAAGTATTACTTGCTAAGGTGTGTAGTCAGGCAGGTAATTTCATCTGTTCTTTAAAAATATTTTTCGGCATTATAATTTTTTCAGCAACATGTCTTACTTCTGTCATCAAGGTACAAAGTTACTTCTCAAATTAAAAAAATACATTTGTCAATCAAATATTCCTACCAGCTTCTGTTCACATCAAGAGAGTATAATGACACACTAAAAGCTCAGGAATGTGTTGACAATTAAGTCCCAAGTAGCTAATAGCCAATCTGTTATGATAAAAAAAAAAAAAAAAAAAAAAAAAAAAACCTTGAGATACATAATCCACTATATGATAGGGGCAACTAGATTCTATGCTTCCTTAGATGGTAGTATGGCAGGTACAAGGCTGGGTTGACCAAACTTCATTTTTCTCTTGGCATATAACTAGATCACATTTGCACACCTTCCGTCTGACTAGCTAGAGTCACTGGACTGAGTTCTGGCCAAAAAAAAAAAAAAAAGGAAAGAAAAGAAATTTCAGGCTTTCACATTTTCCCTCATTCCCCATACACTGGAGGATGAAGCTCCAGGTGATGGCGGAGCCACATGACAGAGTAACCCTGGTCCTGAATGACCACACAGAGCCAAGACATGAGGGAGAAATCTTTTATTATGTGAAACCACTGAGATTTTAACTAATGTAAGCAGGGACATTGTTATGTCCCCCACACACTAGCATTCAACTGAAAATCATAATAATAATAAAGCCCAGGTTTGTCTTTTATTTTTTTTTTTAAAGCCTCCCTTAGATTAGTGGTGAGTACATTCATTCAAAAGCCTCTATTTAGCACTTACTCCAGGTACCACATACAGTTGAAAGACATGGGCTCCTCTCTCACGATTCTTATAGTCCAATGGCAGCAAGGGGGGGCGGGGCTGGGTGGAAGGTTCCTGGGACCACGGGGCAGCCTAACAGGATATATTGCATGGAGTGCTAAGTATGCATGTAGGAGAGGTTTCTAACATGGGTTACAGGGGTTATTGAAGACTCCATAATTGTGGTTATAATTCAAATAAAAGAGTTAGTGGGTGTGGGCTATGTGAAAAATGGAGCCATGAACAACACACGGTAGAGAGGCCTAAGGAAGCACTAGACTCCGCCATGCTGCGAGGGCCGAATCACTCAGGAAATTTGGAATCTAATGGAATTAGAACACAGTGGGGTCAAATCCCAGGTCCCATCAGTTGACTTCATGACAGAAATATCTATTTTGCTATATTTAAACATATAACTGTGTCCAGGAAAAACTATATCTTCCAAAAAAAAAAAAAAAGTTTAAAACTAAGGTCATACTGATCCCTCTGAATGTGACAGGTTTGACCGATTCCCTGGAAGTGATGCAGATGACGCAGCACTGTTAGTCGTCAGTTTTGGAAGAAACATCTTCATGGTCTGGCTATATGACACTAAATCTTTCTGTGTTTTATGACAGTACCAAGAGAACAATTTCTATGCTCTGAAAATTCAGGCTAATATTTGTGTACATTATATATACAGATATTGCTGGAACAAAATTCTGTTGTATCAGTCTTTGAGTCTCCTGTGTGTGAAATTCAGATACATTAATTATCAATATAAGTGTCCTGCAGGCTATAATATAATGGGATTTTTTTTGTTTATTTTGTTTGTTTGTTGGGTAGATGATAGTTCTCATTTATGCATGCTCTCTTGATCAGAAGATGAGGGAAAACAAAATGGTATAGTTCCATTCTGGGTTTAAAGAAAATGATTTAGAGAAGGGATTTACTAAAAACACTGAGAACTGAAGTTTCCCTGAATCAGAAATATACAGAAAGAGGGCATTAAAAAAATAAAGCTTTCTGTAATAGGAATGCTAGCAGATAAAAGTGGTCAAGGTAACATAAATAAGCAGACATTATGTTACAAGACATTAGTCACTAGCTTTAGGCAATATACCAGCTTCAGACAAAAGTAACCAATAAAATGTGCTCAAGCCAATGCTATGTTGGATACGTGCAGAATCTTTCATAAAACTTTGGACATCATGGAAAAGAGCCGAGGAAACAATCACACCCCAGGAGACAATTGTATGTATGGTATATCATCTCCAAACCACCTGCAGTGTTTCTCATCTAAATCTTTATTTAAAATAGAAAGGCCCAGACTATTCTGATTATGTAGAAAGGCTTCAATTTTATTTTGAGTAACAGAAAGACCATATTTCTATTAAAAACATAAAAGGAAGGATTCTTAACATGAAGAATGTGTTGAGGAATCTCAGTCTGAATCCTGTCTACCTTGGGTTTTCAACTTCTGAAGGCAGAAATCGTGGTCGGAATGAACGTGTGCTTGTCAAATCCCCTCCTCCACAAACAATGGATAATATAAAAATAGAAAAGCAAAAAGATATGATCAGACTTAAAACCAAGGTTAAGATCCTTTGGCCTCCAAAAGGAAGAGAAATGAAAAACTGTGTGATGATTTGAAGCTGTACACCCACTAGGTTTCAAGTCTCAAAAGCAGCAGCCGAGTTAGGGAGTCCAGCTCCTAAGGAGTAAGTAGAAATTAAAGAGCTTCAAATGAGATTGGGAGCTGGTGAAAAGGGCTGGAAGAGGGTGTGAGGGGAGCAACCAGAGCTCAGTTTACTGCAGAAAGTGAAACTGGCTACTGCCTCCTATGAAGATGGTTTAAAACTAACATAACGGGCAAAAATGTATTGCTAGCACCATGGTCAGGAATTGAATCAAGCCATCCACTGGCTCAGTGGATACATCTTTGAGATCCCCAGCATCACTGTAGAACAGAAGACCAGAAATAGTATGAGAGGATAGGAGTCTGGAAAGGGACAGAGGTTACATCACATAGGTTGGTAGTGGCAGTCACACAAAAAAAGGAAAGAAGACACATAGAAGTAGAAAGAAAAAATTAAAACACAGCAAAACAACAAAAACTCCCTCTCAAAATGAGTTATTAAATCAAAATTATAAAACTCATTAAGAAGCACAGTGTGAAGAAAAGTTGCTAGAAAATATACATTCAGAATAGTAACCATTCTAAAGAAATTGATTTTATGGAGCCACGTCTGACAAAAATTTTAATAATATGTATGTCTGGGATGCTTAGAGAAATAAAGAAATACCCTTGATTAAAAATGAACAAGAAGATATTTTTTTAAAAGACATATAAAACAAAAACAGATAAATATGAAAAAGAACCAATTAGAAGTCTGGGAAGTGAGAAAGATTTTACTGAAAAAGATATATATATATATATATATATAACTAACAGCAATGATAAACCCTGGACTGAAAATGGCTGAAGAAAGAATTATAAAATTGGAAAACAGATCTGAGGAACTTACCGAGAATGAAGCATAGAGAGACAAAGACATTTCAGGATTTGTTGGGGTGTTTTTGATATGAAATATCAGATACAAGAACAAAAGATGACAAGATCCACTTTAGGTCTACTAAATGCTACAGAAAATGGAAACAGAATGGAAAAATCATGAAGAGGTACTATTTGAAGAATTAATAATTGAATTTTGTAGAACTGGAGAGACACAAGTACTTAGCTCTAAATACTTCTCTGAGTATTGAGTAGGGTGAATAAAGATAAATCTAGTTAAGAGGCATCTTATCAAAACTGTAAGACATTGAAGATGTATTAAAAAAAAGAGAGAGAGAGAGAGATTACCATGACAATTATACTGATAGCAGACTTGTCAGCAGTAACAATAAATGCCAGAAAAGAATGAAAAAATACTTTGGAAGTACTCAGGGAAAATTACAGTTGTTAATTTGGCAATTGTTACCCAGCTAAGCTACTTTTAAGAAAGGAAAGCGAAACAGAAGCATTTTCAGACATGCAAAACCAAGGGAGTTTACTACTCACAAAGCTTCCCTGAAAGATTTATTGAAGGATATACTTCAGGAATGACAAATTAACACTGAAGGAAGTTGTGGGAATTAAGCAACAATGGTGAGACCAGAATTGATAAAACAGGTCAATACATGTAATGGTTAACTGTGAAAGCAATATTTGTGCATTCTCACATTTAAAATAAAGCAAGTTAAAAACTGCCATCATAACAGACATATTGTGTGTGTGTTGGCGGGAGGGGAGGGAGAAAGCGTTCAGTGGCAGCTAAGAGCAGTGGTGTGCTAGAAATAGTTCAAGAAAGCCAGATGTTAAATTTTCAGGAATTGTGTGAGCTAGTTGTTAAACACAGTCATTTTTTTAAATGATATAAAGTTACAATTAAATGAATTCTAATAAAAGCAAAGATAATACTCAAAACCTGTCACTTTCTAATTATTTTGCTACACTTAACTATTTCCTATGTCCTCAAGGTAATCTCTATCTATTGTATATGTTTATGCTTGTGTGCTATTGAGCATTTCTTCCCAACTATGCATTCAATGACATCATATTTTTAACTGGAAATCAGCCATGGGATTTCAAATGGAACTATTTATGCCAGGAAAATTAATAAATGTTATAAATCAGGGTTTTTTTCCTTTTCCAGAGAGCTGGTAGTTACACTTTTACCAGCACATCATTGGCTAAAATTCATAGTTTTTAAGAGATGGCTAGAAATACTGAATAATTTTATACTTTAATATGTTACATACATTTATTTTAGAAATTAAGAATAACTGCTTAAAGGAAGTGAGAAATGGAGAAAGGGAGGAAGCAAAGGGTAGAGGGTAAAAAAATTATTAAAAACTTGATCAATCCAAGAGTTAATAAAGGAAGGAAAACATAAATCCAAAGTAAGATTATATAATGAGTCAAATATAACAGTATTTATAATAAATAAAAATAGAAAGGAGAGAATATCAGAATAGACTGAAAAAACAACAGCACTGTATTGCTTACTAGACACATCTGAACAAAATCACAAAGAATGGTTAAAAATAAAGATTGAAAAATACCAGAAAAATACAAATGAACACAGAAGGAAGTCATTAAGGAACAATAGTGAGTCCATAAGTCAAAATAAACCTGGTCTATTTGTACTTTTTTTAATCATAAGTGTATATGCAACATGCTAACATTTAATCATAAGCATAGGTAACATGCTAACATTTGATCAAGCTGATTATTATTTTATTGCTCTCTAGAACTTTCTGTATAGTAATATTTTCTAATTAAAATGTTTTTTAAAAAAGTATTTCGGATCCAGGAAGCCAGAAGTTTTATAATGAATTATCAACTATGTCATTAATTTTGGCAACTCTCTAGTCTTCAGATAGTACCTGTGGAAAGTGAGAATTTTGGATTTTCAGCAGTTCATGCACTAGTGTATCAATATCTTTGTCACATGTTAAAAAATACCTCCTGCATCAGAATCTTTAGATGGGGCCAAGGTTGGTTTAGTGCAGGCATGTCTAATTTTAAAAGCTCACTCCCTACCCCCATGAAGGACATCTGGATTTGGAAACCACTGATAGATGATCTCTCATTTCAAAAGAAACTTTGGCTATGATTTGTCATAATCTTGGAAACAAGCTATTAATAATCTTTACTCTTCCTTTTATTGGGAAAAGACCCAAAAAAGTAAACCAACTTCAAGGCTAAAAGACATGAGATCTACATACCTTAGCAAAACACCAGAACGAAATAATTATTTATAGTAAATAATACTTTAAAAGCTTTCTATCACTTACCAGAGAGGTTCTTAACCTGGAGTTGACAGGAGTTCAGAAGGTTCCTAGATCCCCCTAAAGGTATGCAATTGTGTGTGTGTGTGTGTGTGTGTGTGTGTGTGCATTTTCAGGAGGATAGCATCATTTGCTTTCATTTAGTTAGAAAGATTTGTAATTAATTACAGATTTAAGAAAATGACCATAGGAAACTAAAAATACCGAAAAGAACCTTCCCCAAACTTAACAGCATTTCAGTGTGATGTTAGAAGTAATGACTAAATGTTGTTCTGTGTGTGAGTTGAGGTCAACACTAATTCCATACGAGACGGTGACTAAGGATCCACGAGAGGTCATTTACAATGAAACACCCAGAGACCTCTGTAGTTCCATGAATGGAAAAAGGGACTTTTCAAGCAGGTACTGTGTAGAAAAGGACAGTCAACTAGGACATTCACTGTCGTAAAAGGCTACCAACTGGCTTTCACTCTTGTTATGCTCCCAACTGAGGAGCATCCCTAGGAAAATCACCTGGCCTCCCCTCAACAACAAAATGTGAAGGTAGTGGAAGTTTACTTGGAAAGTTCTTCTTCTTCTAGATGCCATCAATTCTACCCAAAACAGTGTTCTCTGCTCCAAAACAGAAGACAAACTAACACCACACCCCAAGTACAGATATAAATGGAATCCAGAAAATCCAGTGATAGATCAGAAATATAAAAATCCAGTTTTAGGGGGAAAGGGGATTAATTTTGGTAATATAATAATCTCAGTATTAATTCCATGAAAAACTAGCACAATATACTGTACCTCTTCGTGTGCATAATTGAGTTTCTATGAGTAGATAAAGGCCATTAGAATGACTAAAAGGTACGAGCAGTGATTCTCCTTTCAAGGTGTTCTCATTTCTCTGGAAAGTTCAAAATCAACAAATTAGATAAACTTGGGCAAGCTTCGATTTGCTAGCAGTCGGCCCAAACCACCATTTATCTCAGGAGTCCTAGAGTCAAAGCATAATTACATGAAGTTTAGGCCTACTAGATTCCTTGAGTTGGAACTGCATTAGTCTTTAGCTGACCCCGGCTATTCATATTTATTATTCCTAAAAGTCCATCTATTTAATCCCACAGTTCCCAGACTGTGTGCCAAGGCACTGTTGAATACTTCAACAAATTCACAGGGCACAAGGAGGTTTTTAAATTTCAAGGGACACAGCCACATTTCTCAGACATCCCTTGAACTACTAGCATGATTTCAACATTCGGTCTTGTCATTCCTTTCAATGACATTGCATCTCTTCAAAGGTATGTTTTTGATGATCATTATGATAAAAACTAAGTAACACACAAAATTCACTGTGGAATAAAAAATGAGGGACTCTGATTCCAGAGTCCGAAAAGTTGTGAGGTATCCAACAGGTGTACATATCCCATTAGTAAGTGTTTGTAGCTATTTAAGAATAAAAAAATGAGTTTGTGTTTCAACTTCTGTGTTTTGCTGTTTTTCAAATGTTATGTTAGCACGCAGCTACTTACTAAATTGTCTGGACTTGCCTACTTAATAAATAGAAAAATCACCGAAGCACCAAGAGTCACGAGAAAGTTTGAGAAGCACTTGGTTTAGTCTCAAGAGTCATCCAAAGCTTGGATGAAAAACCAGCTTTACTTTCTAAATTGTAGGGCATGTATTTGTTTTTGGATTATACAATACGAGGAGTGGAGGGGAAGAAGAGGGGAAGGAGAAGGGGGAGAAGAAATAATAGTAATGGTAATATTAATAAAGTCACTAACTGAGCATTTACTAAGTGCCAGGTTTTGTACTAAGCATTTTAACTTAATTTCTTACAATCTCATGTCTGTTAATCTAACCTGTATGCCCTCAAATGTACAGAATTTCCTCTGTTCTGGTTAGTAAGCAGCTGCTATTCCAATCCCACAAGGTCTCCCTCATGCTCTGGCAGTCCGGCCCCTCCCACAGGAACACCCCTGGACTACCCACGCAGTACAGTCACTAAAGCAGCCCAGCAGAGAAGCCACGAGAACCCTGTTCCAGACCTATGACTGCTATTTGTTATAACTGATCAGTGCCTAGGCCTTCCTAATGTTAAATATTTAACACTGACATGCATTGACTACACACAGCAACACTGTGCAGAAGATATTTTTTTACTGCCAGATTTTTTTTTTTTTAAGATTTTATTTATTTGACAGAGAGAGAGACATCCAGCGAGAGAGGGAACACAAGCAGGGGGAGTGGGAGAGGAAGACGCAGGCTCCCAGCGGAGGAGCCTGATACGGGGCTCAATTCCAGAACGCTGGGATCACGCCCTGAGCCGAAGGCAGACGCTTAATGACTGAGCCACCCAGGCACCCCTTACTGCCAGGTTTAAAGTCAATCTTCATTCTATGTGATTCCCAAGTCCGTGTTCTTCACCACAATATGTAGGTAGCTAAACACAGTCTAGTTAGAATGGCCCTGTGTTTCTAGAACCAAAGTAGGTCTAGATTCCAGGGCCTGGAACACCTTGGACACACAGCCACTTCACATTCCTCTTGACCTGAGGACCAATCCTAAATGAGGGGCTCCTTCCACTAGAGTTCTTAATTAGCTGACATTAATTTCTCAACTTGTAAGCGCACCACCTAATATTCTATAGCAAGATTTTAAAAATCAACAAACATTATATATTCTACAAGAGACAAAACATGGTGGTTTAAATCTCACAGTCTCTTGTTTTTCAATAGTGAATGGAAAGAATCATCTTAGTAGCAGGCTTTGTTGGTAGGAGCAGCCCACACAAGTGGCCATACCTTCCTCAAGTACTGCTGGTGAAATATCCCCTTCCTGGTCCCAGGGTACCCACACTCTCTCAGGGCACTCTCTGTTCCTAGAAGGAACTCGGGAGTCCCTTTCTGCTCTGATGTAGGATTATAGCTTCTCCAAAAGACGGCATATCTACTGATAGCAAATCACATCAAGAACTGCCTCCTCTCCTTACAGAATGGGGTCTAGTGGGATTGGTGGAAGAAGGAGCCCTCGAGAGCAATCACTGTTCTTAAATAAGAAGAATGTGAAACACCCCCTCAACTATAGTGTCCTTTGTCTTCCAACTGTAGACAGGGTTTCCTCCCTCCCTCATTTTTATGATTTCATCAGAAAGACCCCAAAATGTGCTTTTATTGAGTAATCCCTCCTGTGAGATTCTCAATGAAACTAAAGCAGACTCTGCCCCCCTTTCAGACTCTTCTATTTGTACTGTTCCCACCACCCTTCCCCCCCTTCTGAATTATTTGTTAAAACTGAAGTGATTATAAAATTATCACAGAAAAACAAACAGCATCTGGCCTGATTTTGTGTGAACAAGCAACTTTCTGGAAACAAGATGCCCTTCACTTTTCCAGGCACTATTAAGTAAATTTCCTCTTTCAGAGCTCTAATCAGCATCCTAGAAGGGCAAATCCATCTCCTATGGGTAATGATTTGCTCCTACCGAATAGTTTAATTACTCCAGCTCACCAAAGGTTCAGGTCCACTGTAATTAGAATACTATAAACTTCAACTGGGTATAGCAAGGACAGTCATTTGTGTCTTTACTCTGCCCTATTTTTACAAGTTCTCAAAGTAAGTTTTCAAAACTCCAGATATTCAGAGTCAGATATTCAGACAGAGTGGACCTACTTGATGCAATCGGAGAAGTGTCCCTGGGCTGAGAAAACTGGAGTGTGGGTTGGTTGGTTGATAAAAAATTTAGTGTCTAAAGGTAAGAATGAACTGATATCTCTGTCCCGGTAACCACCACAAGCAAAAATTAGGCTTAGAATAAGAGTAAAATAAATATTCAAATGATCATATTTTAGAGCAAATAGGCACTTAGCTCTCACTTCCTCAGTTTAAAGTTAAGATATATTAAGGTCAGCAGACGTTATCAACCAAAGTTACATAACTAGCCAATGGCAGACCCAAATCAGATCCAAGTCTCTTGCATCTCAGGTTCCTATTATTTTCGCTACACCACTATGGCACCACCAAGAGCCAAACTATGCTTTTTCTTTGTAATTTTACTCTTTGTATATTCTCTGAATATAAAGAATGGAGTCCAAACATCCAATTTCACTCAAACCCAACCTACTAAACATTTTCCGTGTGCAAGATATTATGTACACTAAAAGGGGCTTTACAGTTGACCAAGAATGCCCTCTGCCCTCAAGGAACATACAATCTAACGGTAATTTAACGGTATTATTCCCTTTTACTTGAGCAAAATAGATATCCAGGCTTACTCTAAATTAAGATTTTTACCAAGTTTTTGAAACAGGGATTGATTTTTCTTTTTTTTGAGATTTAACAGTTTTTGTCAGACTATAATCCTTCCTGGTAAGGTAACATTATTTTCGAATAGATCTTGTCCTTAAAACTAAGCATTCCTCTTTTCCCTTGCAAATTTGGAAGTCAATGTACAGGAGCCACACCTGAATGAATTCCTAATGATCTATTTTAACTATTGTGAATTTGCCTTAAGTAGTGTGATTAACCTCTTCTGTAAAAGATCATTTTCTAAATACAAAGTAGAGTCACTTTACCTGGAAGAAGCCCCTTTGGATGCCAAAGTTCTCCCTCAGACAGGGAGGTTAGGGTTGAGGGGAATGAACAGAAGTCATTTAGAGGAACTGCTGAAATCAACTCCACTATATTAATGAGCTCTGAAATAATCCCATACACTCCCTGCAAAGGAATAAATGGGGTTTCTAAGTGAAGATGGAAAATAAAGAGCGTCCCCTGATGATAAAAGCACTCCCCACCTTTTATATTTTTGCTTATTTATAAATTTTACAAATAGAAACTGTATTAGAAAGAAGACGGGCAAAACCACCAGAAGTCAAAGAACGGGTATATATATTTTTAATTCCATCATTAACTCATTGAACCTGATCCAGAGCAGGAGTCCAGTGCCCCACATAATCTATAATACATATAGGTCCCATGCCTACAAAGAGGTAAAGAATAATGGAAGTAAATGAGGACAAAGATACTTATGCTAAGGCCTTCACAGAGCAGTATTTAGATTCTGAAGTTTAAGAAGGTGAAAATCAAGAGCATACAAAGTCAGCAGTGCTATAAAAATCAAATGGGCTAAGACTATGAAGGAGTTCAGAGTGGAGCTGACCTCTCTTACTTATGACCTTCAAATGATGTGTCGAGACATTCTGCCATTTGGGACAACTCTCAGACTCCATGTGTGGCCTAAAAACATCTGGCATGAAATTGCAACTGCTCTGGACATATTGCCTAATGTCAAGTAACAAGTGTCTCAAATTAGACTAGGATCAATGTCACAATGGTGCTTTATCTTCTGTGCAACCAACTCGGTGCAGCTGTTTTTCCCTTCCACCACCATGAGATGTCTCATATCAGGACCACCTCGGGAAGAACCAATCCCATCTTGCTCATACAAAGAAGACTGGGAGTCAGATGTTCACTCAGGTCGTACACTTTTATTGAACACCTCTAATCGGCATGTAGAGTGTAGGGCAAAGAGGAAGCAGGATAAATGAAACCCATCCCAGCTCTTGGACCACTCACAACAGGTTGTAATGACCCCACAGATAAGATTCCAAGACAGATCATTTCCCAAATATTCTGTTCTATTGTCAGACAGCATGCCTTAATTCATAAAATATAGTCACTGCGTAATTCTTAAAGTACTGATAAAATTGAAACTATTGAGATTTCAGCATGCGGCATTTAGGATGTAGAAAACTGAGGTAGGGGAAGAATCCTTGTACTTTTAAAAATAAGATGGCATGGAATTCAAAACGCCTTGGTGATAAAAGGCAACCAAGAATTGTGAAATTTCAGATGATATTAAACTTACTTGACCTTGGACTAAATAAGTTAGGATATATATTATAAGGCCAATTCATTGGATAACTTCACGAACTTACATCGTAGTCTAAATCAATGAAACCCCTGGGGTTGTACAGTGCACAGCATCCATGAGCTATATATGGAAGCTCTGTGCAGATGCAAATGATACATCATGAACAATTGGACAGCTTCAGACCTGCACCCTTTCCTAGCCAAATCTAATGTTCTTCAAGCTCATTTCTCACTACCTATCCCAGGGCCAGACCTGATAAGAGGTGGGATATAAAGACCTTTCTTCCTATTGCCTTATATCATAGGATCTAGAGATGCTTTTAATAAGAAAGCCCAGCACTGCTAAAGCCTCGCTATGCGCCAGAGATACTTCATTAAGTGCTTCACTTTTATCATTTAATGCTCAGAACAAACCATAAGATAATTACTATTAATATTTCCATTTTACAAAAGGAAAGTTTCCCGAGGTGATATAGCAAAGTCTAAACTCATAACCAAGTCAGCCTGATCCAAAGCCTGGGTTCATAACCCTGATCCTATACTGCCTGTTGTTTCTTATCCATTCAATGATTTGATCATTAGTAACGACTGTGTGTTCACTATGTATTAGGCACAATTGTATAGCGAACAAGTCTGAAAAGGTCCCTGTCCTTGGGGATTTCCATTACAATGGGTGACAGATAATAAGCCAGTAAAATAAACATATTTAGAATAAAAAGAAGATACTTTCAAGTAGATAATTTCAAACCCTACAAACAGAATGAAACAGGACAACAAAATACAAAGTTAACTGGATGAGGTTGGGGGATCCTACTTGACAAAGGTGGTCAACACAAGAGAATGATTAAGCGAGAGCTGAGTGAAAACAAAGAGCCAGTCATGCACAAATCTGGGGAAAATATTTCAAAAGTTCAAAGGCCATGAGGCACGAACAATGCTGGCATGTTTAAGAAAAAACAAGAAGGCCATGTGGTCAGAATATATGAACAACAGAAAGGGTGATAGAAGATGATGTCAGTGGTGGAGGCAGGGACAGAGAGTGGGGGTCTCTTGGGGCCTGAAAAGATATATGTATTTTCTTCTAAATACAATGGAAAGTTGTTGGAAGCTTTTAAGTAGGAGATTTACAAAAAAAAAAAATCTTTGTCTCAGTGTAGAATGAATTATACAGGTGGACAAAGTGATTAAAAGGAAAAATCAGGGGACAATTGCCATTCCCAAAGTAAGACATAATGGAGATGTGACCTAGGACATAATGGTGAGGGTGATAAGTAGTAGTCTGAATCCAATGGCACAGCTACCAAAAGTTGGGGATGGCTTGGCTTGGAAGGTGAGGGGAAGGAAGGTAGTAAGGATGTCTCCTACGTTTTGCCTTGAGCAATGAGGTAGAGGTGGTGTCTTTACCCGAGTCAGGGAAGGATGCAGGAGCCTCAGATTGGATAAATGAGTGGGAAAACAATTGTTTTTGCTCATGTTCAGTTTGAGATGCCTTTAAGACATTCAAGTAGAAATACTGAGCAGACATCTGGAACTTAGACACCAAGGGCTAGAGCTTTAAATTTGGGAGACATCCATGTCATCAGATCTAGAAGTCATCAATTTGGAAGTCATAAAAGTAGAGATTTAAATATTAAATAAATAAATGATTAAATAAATCATCAACGTGAAGTCATCAATGCATTCAGTGACATGGGACTAGATGAATGGCCTTGAGGAGATACAGTGGATAAAGGCAAATTAGAAAAGGGGGTTGGAGACAAGCCCTTAAGGAGCTCTAACACTGAAAGGAGGGGCTAGGGGACCTGGAAGAGAAACAACCAACAGGCAGAAGAAAAACAGGAGGGATACCCTTGAGCACCCTCTTCCTTATTTTCAAAATGGAAGAAAAAAACACCAGCCCGGACTACCACCCCAGAAACTTATCAAGGTCATGTGAGAAAAGGATTGTAAGTTAGAAAGGACAACATATTTGGAGATTATTTTGGAGTTTATGAATCTGTAAAATGATATTAGCCTCACAGCATTTTTGGTAGATCACACGAAATAATATATGTTAAATACTACATTGACTGTCTTACAGTAAGCGCTTAAAACATAGTGGCTTAGAGATGTCTCACTGGCATCATGGTCAAGTGGAAAAAGCCTACACTTTGGCCTGGAATAGATTCTATTTTAAATCCCAGCTCCACCAGTATACTGGTAGTGTGACATTTAGAAAGTCATTGAACCTCTCTGAGTCTATTTCCTCACCTGTGAAACAGGGAAGGTAAATAGTACCATTTAGTGGCAATAGTAAGGACTAGAATGACAGATGCAAAGTAGCTGGTAAATAGAAACCACCTGATAATGTATATAGCTTTTAGCTTTTAGTATACTGAGAATCATTATTGCCTCAGTCATACGGCTAGTCACGTGCTCTAACACCGCTCAGAGCTCATATTCCAAATTCCGGCATTTGGACTCTAAGTTCAGCGCTCTTTCCACAGGATCCTGTCACTCAATAACACTTTCCACGCAGCCAGTTTGTCATCTTTAATAAGATGAATGACACTTTCCCTAGAATTCCAGTTTCCCCCCACCCACACCATAAGTCTACAATCATTAGCATCTATGATCTAATGGTTTTACAATGCCCTGGTGCTCAAAATAACTTCCCTGGGAGGAAAAAAACAACCTCATAACTTCTGCACTGGAATTGTAAAGGTGAATAACAAAACCCCCTCCTTTAACTGCACTGTGTAGCTAGCTAGCAGGAATGGAGAGAGCAGAATTCCATACTTACCCACAAAGAGCTCATGCTTTAACATGAACTGAACCTATATTTTAGGATTTAAAAAAAAAATTGGAGTCTTTGGACCCAAACTTAATTGCATATTTGGCTGACCCATCTCTGTTTTGACATTAAACTTTGGTGAGAAGAGAATGATTAAGTTTTATAATATCTTTAGTAAAATTTTCTTTGAGTTCCTCATGAAAGATGCTTATATGGAATATATGAGGATTCTTCTAATATTAGCTATATTCTATCCCAATAGCACTTAGTAAAGTATGTGAATAACATTACTACCCATGGATATTGTATTTTATATTTACATTTTCAAGGTTTTATTGCTGTATGAATATTATTCAAATAGTTTTCTCTAGCCAAGTTCTGTGTTTACTTTGGATAACAGACCTTCACTTGAAACAAATACTATTAAAATGGCTCCCACACAAGGAAATAAAAAGAAGTGAGATGAAGTTGACTGGTTATACACATATACACCAAGCATGAAATGAAACATGAGGAAGAAATAGAAAGCTTTTGAAGGAGATAAGCTAGAGTTTGAGTGGTAGACGTAATAAAGCGAGGAATCAGAAACAAATTCTCTGTGGATTAAACTAGGCTACATTTATGCTCTTACTGGAGTCTAAATCCATCTGATAGGCACTGTGAGTGATTTCAAAAGATGAAATTTTTACCCTCAAGGAGTTTACAGGCTAGCCTAGAAAGCAATGACGTGTGTGTGCGTGCACACACACGCACATGCACACACACACAAAGTACACATACATGCACATGTAAAATACTTACAAAGCAATATGGGAAAATGTGCAAATCATACAGGGGGAAAAAACCTTAGTTTGGGTTAGCTCTGTAACAGAACCCAAATTCAATGTCCATATATAAACAGCTACACAGATGCCTGATTTGAATTTATGTTACCACATTTATTTATTCTTTTGAACTAACTTACAGTTCTTTGGGACAGTCAAAACTGTGTTTGTGTGGAATACTCAAATCAATGTCAGATCATCATTCTAACTTCTAGATTCTCTGTCCTGTTGTTCGGATGTGAGGCACTAGATAGTGTACAAGCTTTCAGGGATCCCTGCTGCTTGGTGAAGCCAACTGAACAGGCCCTAGAGGATGTGCTGCAGGAAATGCCAGAGTCTCATCCAAAACCCAAGAGAAAGATATTCCTCTGGATAGTCCAGGGTCCCAGAGGAAACATCAGAGTTTTAGAACCAATATTTTAACAGCAAATTAGTATGACTACCAAGGCCTCCTGAAAGGGAATGATAGGGCAAGAGACCACATTCCCAGGAGGCTGGACAATCTGGTGACACAGAGGAGGTAGAAGAGGACTCTTGTTCTGTCCATGAAAAGCCAGATGAACTTGCGACTCTTTGGATCCTCTGTACCACACTAAACAGCAGGACTGCAAGTGACTAGTCTCCTTCCAGTCTTCAATGGAACCTCTCACACAGGGGCTTCCATCAACCTTGGAATGCTTCTAGGATACTAGAGTTCTTCCCTAGAGAAAAGGTCAGTTCCCCTCACCAAGGCTGGTAGAGATCAGCTACGTACCTCAACACAATACGCTATGCCTTTCCCTCCATCCAATCTCTGACGTCATTGGTCTAGATCAAGCCCCAACTCTTCCGTGAAACTGTCTCCTCCTCTCCCTTCTCTGATTTCCACTAACACTTCCTGTGCCATGTGATTTCCTTTTACTTACATTGTTAAATATTGTAACTTAAGTGCTTCCTCAAATTTGCCTTGTTCCTTTCCATAGGATGGTATGCTTTCCTAAAACACAGACTATATTTCATACTTCTGTTTATTTCCCAGGGAAGCTAACATGATCCTTTGCATTGTCACTTTTAGATTTCTTCATGCTATCTGTTAAGGCAATCATGAATTGTCATTGAATTGAGGCTATCACCGGTTAGGTCTTTAACAGGTAACCACAGCTAACATCGGATCTAAGACTGAAGACAGTTATGACCATCAAGCTTCTCAAGGAGCAGCAACTATGATAAAAGGCAACAAAGAAATCATAATGGACAACACTGCCCAACTGTTCAACAAACCTCATTAAGTGTCTTCTAAGTGCTTGGCCTAAGCGAGACACTGGGGATAAGATGTGTTAGAAGCTCTTTATTTCAAAGCCCTGGGTTCCTGCAGGAGCTCCTGTTCTGATACTAGAGTCAGTGGATGTCCAGGCATAAATGGTCCCTGAAATGTGTTAAAACTGGTGATTATAAGGCAGCCATAAATACACAGACTACTACTACTCTGGGCCTATCTATTGAAATCAGGGCAATATTACCTGGCTACCTAAATCTGGAAAATGCATCAGTGGAATGTATTCTCTATTTGGGTATATACTCTTATGCCCAAGACCTTCATTACTTCAAAGGAACAAATGAAAACTGATCTACTCCAAGAATGGCCTTGTCTATCTTGTGCTAGCCTTATTTTTTACATGCTACAATGAAGACCCATATTTGGCTTGTGAATTTTCTTTCAATATGTTATATAAGACTAGAAGTCACTTTTAATCAACAAATCCCCATTGCATTTGTACACCAGGCAACATTTGTCCACTTAGGGAGTTTGTTCAAAGACAATCCTGTTTTGGCAAACTCTGTTAGAAAAATCTGAGTTAAGTTTTGGGTGCCCCTGAGATAAACTTTAAGTCAGTGCATGCCCTTATGACTAGGAATTCACAAGAAATTTATACCTTCATCCAAAGCCATCTAACACCTAATGATTTCCTTTGATTTGGCTTTAACCAGGAATAACAATTCTCCTTGAACAACTTGATATGCTTGGGCTGAGACTCAAAGGAGTACATGAGGTGCAAACATACCGTGTCTGAGCCCAACAAAAAGATCCTGTCCCTGTGGGCGAGGAAATCAGTGCTAGGTTCCAGCCTCACTCCAACTGGCTGACTGGCCGTGGTTAACCAACCATTATGGTTCAGTTTTGAGGGGGCACGGCTTTTAAGATAACAACTCCTTCCTCCTTTCTTTGTTGCTGTGGAAGAATCAAGAGTACAGAGGGGAGCTTGCTTTGTGTTTACAAAGTGCCAAAAAGGATATGAAGTAGCAACTATAATCTTTCCCCCAATTATTTTTTTCTAAGCATAAAGCCAGACTTGAGGTTTTGTGAAGATTCTAGACCTCTCATGCCGTATCATGTAAGGTAGTGCATGTGTTCTACTTACTGTTTTGATTAAAATGCAGTCCTACATTTAGAAGCAAAAATAATTGCTTCAATATATTCAGTTCTTCCTTCCTCCTTTCCTCTCTCACGCCCATTCCCCAAAATCAGTCAAAATAACAATATCACAAACATAGAAGAATGAAATTAACCCACGATCTGAAATAATTCTGACTTGGATTAGTGGTCACAAATGATATCTGCTGAATGTCCCCTTGTAGGTTTTAGGTAGGTCCACCATGATTTCCTGTATCATTTGCATGTAAAAAAGCTTCTCTCGTTCAAAGATCCCTGAGAGTTTTGTGGACACCCACATTTATTATTTCCATTTTATAGAAGCAAAATCAAATACCCAGAGAGGTTAAGGCATCAGCAAAAAGCCACAGAGTGATACACTGGAAATCTTACGAGGAGGCCTCCAGAAGCCTAATTTCTAAAGCAGTGTTCTATTCACTCAGCCGTACTATCCCTCAATAAGATGGCATCTCTCATTAAGATGGAACATAATCATGAAAAATCCTTTAGCTTTCTAACAGTAACTACCTTTGTGCATCTCAGGTCTAATGCTTCACAAAGGCTTGGAGATGAATTCAACATTTTATTTAAATGCTACTTAACTAAAAGTTAAAAAGTATAATTTTCTATTGCAGAATAAGAACCAGAGAGACTAATTTGGTGGAGTTGTTAAATTTTACAAAGCCTGAGTCTCAATTTTCAAAAAATATTGTACATTTATTTATTGAAGTGAATGAAACATTTGCTATAAAACTATTCAATGGAAAGTTTTTTAACAAAGCATAATTTACTTTTCATTTACAGAACAATGGAAAGTAGAAGGAAATCTCCTCCAAGGTATTAGAATCATGTACAGTTTCATATTTGACTAAAAAATTATTTCCCTAGCCTGTTTTCTCAACACTAAGGATATGCAGAAAAGTATCGCTTGCATTCATCATGAAAATTACAGAAAAATGACTGAAACTACTGAGAACATTATTAAATAAAACATATACTTATTATCTGTCTTCTCGTCTCTGTCTTTTAGTCTATGGTTTACAGAACATTGACTCTTCTTTACCAGTCCTCCTACTCAGAAATTCAATTTCACTCTGCTCCCAAATGTGGGAAGTCAAAGAACTCCCACACAACTTCATCTGGGGCATTTGAGGGTGAAATCCACACCCGGGCTGTAGATCCACGCTCTGAACCACCTGCTGGGAATGCACCCTTCAATTTAAGTGTGGCAAATGGGGCAGTGGGAGGCCTTCTCTTCCCCCAGCAGATGGTAAGCAGAATCAGAAGTTCTTTGTTCCAGGTGCATTGAGTTTCTAAATGAGGATGGGGCCCATTTCTCCTTATCTGATTATGCATGAGCACAGCAACTCAACCCAGGAGGCTAAGGCAATGAATATGTACCCTGATACATTCAGTGTGACAATATGGAATTAGGAAAAAAGGAAAAAAAGTGAGTCCTTGTTACCACCCACTATTCATATTCAGATACAGAGCCAGTGAGCTCCTTTGGTACCATAGGCAGTTGTCATCATGTATTCTGGGAAATCCTATCAGAGTCCCCAGTAAAGGTTTGGGGGCATATAACAGGAAGTCTTAGAATCAAAAATGTAACTGATATAAATGAAAACCCTCTTTTCTAGTGGAGTACAACAGAGAAAGCATTATAAATGTGTGTGCATGTGTGTGCACATGAGCATGAACACATGCTTGTAGGGACGTGTCAATTCCATGGGATATGATGATGCCCCCATAGGGTCATAGGCAGCCACGAAGCATGCTGCTGACTTCAACAGGCACAGGATTCCAAAGTGGACCCTCAACGGTAAAATACAGGTCCTAAGCAGCAGCAGTGAGGTGGTGGTAAGGGGAAATGGGATGGGGCCAGGACCCAGAGAACAGACTCAATGGGAACCAGGTGAACTCTCAAGAGGTACCAGCAGCAGACAACAGCTGAAGGCTTTCACAGGAGCATGGGGTTCCATTAGACTTTATGCTTCTTAAGCAAGGACTAGTATTTTGTTCATTACTGTTTTCTCAGCAATAGAGTAAGAATACAGTGTATATTTGCCCTAGAAGGAAGGAAGAAGGAAGAAAGGAAGGAAGGAAAAATGAGGCACTGAGCAGAGGCTTAGGCAGTTAGGACTAGGGAGATCCAACTGTAGATAGCGGGGACCAAACCAAGACTAGTCCTCATCAGAATTTGCAGGGGCAGGAAACTATGGGACAGACAGGGGGTGGGAGGCACAAGACAGGAATCAATTATTTCAAGTAGAATAAATGGACTTGGCCACTTAGAATGGCAGGAAAGTTCAGATCCTGTAAACAGCATCAACTGTCAGAGAAACCTGCAGCCAGGGTGACATGATGCGAAAACCCTAAGCTGGTCAGGGGAAGGTTTAGTGCAAGGGCTTAGGGTATGATTAGACCCTCCTAGGTAGGGGTGTGTGTGTTAGAGACAGACATATACACAGAGATACATAGAGAGAGAGAAAAGAGAAGAAAGAATGTCTATGGGGCTTTTCCTTTTTTGATTTACTTATTCCAATCACCAACTATTTATTGAATGTCTCCTTTGTATTACCCACTGCACTCAGCACTGGAGAGACAAAAAGTCTATTTCATTTGGAAGGATATGCATTTACAAGGAGAATATGGATGAATAAACATTAATATCTGTTACTTTCAGAGCCTGAGAAAGGAGCCCAATAACCAATAGCACAGATAATTGGTGGGGTCAAGTGGGCAGAAGTATCATCCAAGATAATGCGTAGGTCACTACCAAATGACTCTTCCCCTTCCATTCATACACTGTATCTAAACCCTCAAGAATCAGAAATATCTCTCTTGATCAATACTGCTCCAGATCCATAACAGCAGCCAAATTAAGAAGCAGAGGATGATGGCACAAAGAAAATCCATCTTTCTCTGAAGTTCCTACAGAACTTCCTATAGAAGTCCTAACTCTTAAAGGTGTTGAATTGTTTTTAAGACAAAGAAAATATCATTTCTGCAGGTGATCAGATAAACAAGTTTTACTATTAAGTATTAAAAATAAAATAAATGCATCCTGAAAAGATAATACATAATATAAAAAGAGAAGGCTCAGAGAAGATATGAGGTCTTCAGAAACTTGAAGACATGAATTTGTCATGTGAGAGAGAAATTAACTTTGTTACATAATATTCTCAAGAAGAAGAGTGAGGACCACTGGGATGTAAGTTCTGCCCCAATGTTATAAATAAATTGCTAGCTGACAGCTATCCATGGAAGAATGGGCTATCATAACATGGGTTGGCTCAAACACACAAGGTATGCCTAGACCACTCAAAGCAGAGAATAAAACAAGTACCTGCTGGGTAAGGATCTGTAGAAACTGACTAGTGACCATTTGTGCTGAAAACTAAAGAGTCCAATATACCAACTCAGACCCAAGGATAGTAAGCACAGCAGCAATAATAGAACCTAAGCAACTCTAAGTCAGGTGGATTAGTAGCTGTGCTCCCTCAAGTGATCAGTCACTGGAAAGAGGACTCCAGCCAATAGCTGGATGACAGAAAGTGAGGTGGAATAAGCCCTTACTAGAAGGTAACTGGCTGGTATCCTGGGCAGGCTTCTAGAAGGGGAGCCTGCAGTGTTCATCTGGATGAGAAGATAAAAGTCTGGGCCTGTGTGTTCCCTATATTGTCTTTATCCTAACTTAGTGGTTTCCAGTTGTATTATGTGAAGCCCTCGTGGCCTAAGAAGGTGCCTCATAGGAGCCCTGAGGAGAACACTGATTAAATTAAGAATTTAGGATCCCTATTTTCCATGTCAAAGAGCAGCTTCCTCTTTATTTTTGTAAGTTTTCTTTGAAGAAAGGTCAGTCTCACTGACTACAAGCAGAATATCCAGCACAGTGCTCCACTGAAGTCTGAAAACCACCACCGTAGAAGAGTTTCAAGCCTTTCACACCTCATCCCAACCCTCCAAGAAGGAAGATCCAAGCATACAATAAAATCCTCCTAGATGCATAGTTGGGCCATGATAACTAAGGAACTTCAGATATGTTCAGCCAAAAGATGAAAAGCCATCCCTACTTCTCTGCAATGTTCCAGAGTTCCTATCTGGATGGTTCACACTACTTTATTCTTTTCTACCCTCTTCCAATGTTGCTCCTTTGTTGACTCTGACTGCAAAGCCCAGCAGGACCAGGGAAGCACAGGAAAGTGGAAACACTGTTTTAGTCAGCTCTGCTGCAAACCCTCAGAAGGGCTGACTTCTGTATCCTTCCCTCACCCTGAAAGTGGTAAGTTCCTGCAGACCATTATCATCAGATGGGGCTTGAGGAAAGGAATTCCAAGGAAGAAAGGTGAAAGCAGTTCTCAAAGCCTAGGTGTAGTCTATCCCAGTTCACAAGTGCAGGCCAAAACAGGCATTAGTGCTAAGGCCTAAGTTAAAACTTGTTTGCTCAAAGTGACACTGGGTTTTAAACTGCACACAGGTACTGAGGTCCCAGTGAATGCCTGGGCTGGATTTAGGATCTTGGTTACCCCTCCAAGGAGATCTATGTGATTAAACAACGTATCAGAGTAATATGGAAGGGTTCCTTCCATTACAAATATATTTACTTATGATTTATAATTGAGAAACGGGACATCAGGCCCATGGCAGCAAAATTACTCCCTGCTTTTGCCTGCTGGTGGGGCTGAGCCCACACTAGAATTCAATTTCAATCACTCAGGGGTATTACTGCAAATCAAAGGTAAAAATGCCTGGGAAAAAAAGAGATGGTCTTGCTTAGATAAGTTCTGACTTGAGCTGAAGTCTGTTTGTTGTGGAACTTAGAAAGGAATTCAAGTACTGGAACTCATCCACTTTCTTCAAGCCTTACTGCTTCTGCTCCCACCTCCAATTTACATTGCCAAAGAAGATCTCTTTGATCCAATGCAATCCAGTAAGTACCAGCATGACTTTTTATGTGTGTGAACATAATAAAAATGTATTTCTCACCCATGTACAGTCTACTCAAGGTGTTCTGGTTGATGAGTAGATTTCTAGTTTCAGGAAAACATACTTTTCCCATTCTAGACTGTAACTTATTACAGTTTACCAATCTCAATGTTTTATCACTTCAAATGAAGTGTAGAAAACTTATTTCCATTTAGATTACATTACCTATTTTTAAAACATAATTTTCTTAAGTATTTCTTTTACATAAAATACCATATCAGAAGGTGCATTGGTTTTTGCTTCAACCATTAAATATAATTTAAGAAATTCATCAGAACAGTCTATTTACCCTGATTTTTACATTTTCTGATGTTTTTTTCCTTTCTCAAGTGCCAAGCCTCCCTCTGTTTTCATTTCCTTTCTGTTTAGAGAACTTCCTTTAGCCATGCAAGAGTAGGGCTTTTTAGTGACAAATCCTTAGTTTTCCTTGGAGAATGTCGATTTTGTCTTCATTCCTGAAGGATATTTTTGCTGGATATAAAATTCTGGGTTGACTGTTCTTTTCTCTCAGCTCTTCAAAAATTCTGTGCCACCTTTTCCTAGCCTTCTGTGTTTCAGATGAAAAATTCACTATCATTTGAATCAATGTTGAATTCAAACCGATGTTCAATTGATAAATAATGTTACATTTATCTCCAGCTGCTTTCAATGTTGTTTTTTTATTCAGTTTTTAAAGTTTAATTTTAATGTATCTTAGCACTGATTTCTTTGGGTTTATCTGACTTAGGGTTTGCTCAGATTCTCGAATATGTAGGCTTAGATCATTCATCAAATTTAGGACATCTTCAGACATTATTTCTTCAAATATTTTCTTTCTCTTTCCTACTCTCTCTCTCCTTTTTATAAGTCTATTTTCTCTGTTGTTTAAATTGTGTAAATTTTATTGATCTATCCTCAAGTCCATTGATTCTATCCTCTGTTATCTATTTTCTACTCCTGAGCCTATCCAGTATTTTATTTTGCTTTCAATAATTTTCAGTTCTATAATTTCCATTTGGTTCTTTTTTAACTTCTATTTCTTTGCTAAGATTTTCATTTTTTTTCATTTGATTCAGAGAATTTGTCATTGCTGATGGAAGTATTTTTATGATGGCTGTTTTGGAATTCTTGTCAGATAATTCTTTTTTTTTTTTTTAATGATTTTTTATTATATTATGTTAGTCACCATACAGTACATCCCCGGTTTCCAATGTAAGGCTCGATGAGTCATTAGTTGCGTATAACACCCAGTGCACCATGCAATACGTGCCCTCCTTACTACCCATCACCGGTCTATCCCATTCCCCCTCTTGTCAGATAATTCTAACATCTGATTCATCTTGGTGTTGGTGTCTCTTGATTATCAGTTCTTTCCAAGTTGTGATTTTTGTGGTTCTTGATGAGTGATTTTTTTTTTTCTGTATCCAGACAGTTTGGATATTAGTATTAGTAGGCTCTAGATCCTATTTGGTCTTCTGTTTTGTAGACAGTCCTCCTGCTGAGGTACAGTGTGAGCACTAGCTGAGTGTGTATGTCCAGCATCCCCCTGGGCCCTGCTGACATTACCCAGGCAAAAATGGAATACTGACTCACACTGCCTCATTGGAAATGGGTGGACTGGAAGTTTAGCTCCCTCTTCAGTGTCTAAGAGACCTTCCTGCTTAAAGTGGAGCATTGACTTGCACTACTTCATTCACTTCAAGTTGGGGTATAAGCTCAGTTTAGCTGCCCACTCTGCCCCACGGGGACAAAGTCAGAAGCTTGGGGCTGACTCTACTTCACTCAGTTTCACTGATTTCAGGTAAAGGTGGAGCCTCAGCTCTCTGCTGGGTCCCACAGACATTGGTGAAGGGGAAGAGTAGTGACAAGTCCCTACTTTCACCATCTGTCTACATCTCATTGCTGCTGGGGTAACAGTGTAGGCTCAACTTGCAGTAGAACCCTGCTTTGTTGTTGATGGAGCATGAGCTCCATGAAATAGGAATGTGTTTGGTTCATCTTTACATTTCTAGAACCTCTAGCATGATACAGCTATTCATGATCATTAAATGAATAAGTAAAATAATGAAATTAAGAGACAATGGGATTAGAGAACTTCATGGGCTCAAAGTTCCTGAGGTTTTGGTTCACTAAACCTAGGGGAAGGAAGAGCCCAGATAATCTTTTCTGTAATTCATTTAATATTTAAACATAAGATTTAGAATTGCGACTAAAATAAAGTGATCCCCCAGCTTCCTGAGAAGAGAATTTGATTAAATCCTCAAAAATGCCAATGAGTAAGACCTGTACTACCTCTTCTGAGAAGCTATTTGAGTTTTGCAGAACTCAGAACTACACATGTCCCTCTCCTTTTCCCTATGTAGATCTACCAGGAGGCCAGAAACCCACTAGTCACAGCTTTGCTGGCTGTTTCCCAGTGGCTTGCTTTCAATTTTAAAGAAGCATTATCTGGAGTCATTAAATTAACAATACTCTCCAGTGCACCCACTCTGTCATCCATCTGCTTAAGATGCTTGTCAGATGATACCCTCCTGTATCTGCAGTCTTCATCTGGAATTCAAAGCTATCAAACCTGGCTCCAAGGTAGGGCACCTTCTGTTCCAAGCTACAAAACTCTCATCTTTCAATTCTAATGACTATGTAGTGACTAATAACACTCCCCTTCCCCACAAGTCCCCATTCATTAAGGATCTTGGGTCTTAGGAATATATTTATACCTGGAGGATGGTGAGTGGAAAACATTTTAGGGATCAGAAAAGGTAGAAAGGTACCTGTGAAAGAGACTCACATTGTCACTCTCACTCTCCCTCAACCAGAGAGTCTGACCCTGAATTATTTTACCCTTTTCCAAATGTCAGTTTGTTTTTTACGACTTGAAAACCTCCTTCCTTCTTCATCCCCATGAATAAAAATAATAAAAATGTTTGGCCCTCATGGGGATCCAACCAAGACATTGATTTTACTAAAAGCAAATCAAAACACAACCCTCAACTGCAGAGAAATTCAGTGAGTAAATGAGGTAAAGTGAATAAAATTACATTGCTTTTTAAACATAATTATTCTTAAAAACTTTCAGTGGTTCCCCTTTATTTCAACTCCTTGACCTGGCAATCAAGGTCTTACAGGTTAATATAATCCAGGCCCCACACATTCTCCCTCAAATCACAATTGCACACCTCTCCTCTCCAACCTGACTGAATTTAATTGTACTCTGAAAGGCCAATTATATGTTTTCTCAAGTTCAAATCTCTGTTCACACCCTCTGCCCTGTCTAGAAATCCTGCTGTTCCCTTCTGAATGTCCAGTTTCTCCACGAACATCCCTGTAATCATCTACGTCTTCAGTCTTCAGTGGTCCCTCATTTGGAACTCCTATAACTCCTATAACAGTTGTTTTCTACATCACTCACCTAATACCTAACCTTCACAGCTTTACTTATTATCCTTCTAAGCCAGTAGTTCTCAAAGTTTATTATTCATCAGAATCACTTGGAGTGTGTTAAAAAGACAGATTTCATTGGCTCCCCTGAAGAGATGCTGATTTAGTAGGTGTGGTAGACAGAATTCTAATGATGGGCTCCCCACAATTCCCATATCCTGCTTATTCCATCAAGCACTAATCGAGGTACTGCTATGAAGGGATTCTGCAGATGTAATTAAAGTCTCAAGCTGGCACACCTTAAAATGTGGAGATTATCTAGTTGGGCCTACGATAATCATATGAGTGCTTCAGAAGCAGAGTTTTCTCTGACATGTAACAGCAAAAGAAGTCAGAGAGATCCCAAGTATGGAAAGGACTCCACGTGCCTTAGCTGGTTTGAAGATGGGAAGGGTCGTGTGGAAAAAAATGTGGGTGGCTTCCAGGAGCAGAAAGCTGCCCTCAGCTGACAGTCAGCAAGAAACGGAATTTTGCCAACAACCTAAATCAGATTTGAACTGGATTTTCCCCTGGAGTCTTCAGTAAGAAGCTAGCCTAGTTAGACCTTAAACCAAGAACATCTAACCACATGGCCCAAACTTGTGACTTCAGAACTAAGATATACTAAATACGTATTGTTTTACACTGCTAAGTTAGTGGCCATTTGTTACACAGCAATAAAAACTAATATAATAAATAGGAGGCTGGGCCCAGGAATCTGTTTTTCAACAAGTAGGTGGTCCCTGACCACAATTTAAGAAACCACATTCAAAAGTTTCATAATTTTCATTTCATCTTACCCATAAACTAAGTTCACAATGAATTTCCTACTTGGGAAGATAATATAATTATCCCTTGAATTTGTAATTAATTCCACCTCACATAGATATACCCTTGAATATATTTTAACTTTGTAAAAGTCTCCAAAGTGGATAAACTATTTACATCCAAATGTGAAACCCCAAATCTGTGTTTGGACAAATCCTCATTCACGGAGAAGACAAGGAAATGCTGTGAAAGCAAGGGTGATTTCTGGATGGGCCATTAACTTCTTCGTAGCTGTGCGTTGGCTGCAGGGCAATAACAGGAGGCCCTCAGTCTACTGGTCAGGTTTCTGTATGAAATTTGACAAGGGGTACCCTAAAGCTGGAGTTAAAAATGCCATCCGTTATACTGGTCTCTCAGCATGACCAGCCACCCTAGTGTTAACAGAATATTTGCCAGGTAAGATGTGGTAGCAGGTAAACTGTTTTTGCAGGCTTCAGCAAATGTGAGGCAGGTACCTGGGTGGCTCAGTCGGTTAAGCGTCTGCCTTCGGCTCGGGTCATGATCTTGGTCCTGGAATCGAGTCGCACATCGGGCTCCCTGCTCAGCGGGGAGTCTGTTTCTCCCTCTGCCTCTACTTGCCACTCCCCCTGCTTGTGCTCACTCTCTCTCACTCTGACAAATAAATAAAATCTTTGGGGGAAAAAATGTGCGGAACAGAAGAGCAAGAACTTGAGATTCCTGAATAGTTTGAAATTCTCTCACCATGGGGATTCTCCAAGTTTTCCTGACTTGGAGGCCACTGAGCACCACCTTCCCAATAAAGAAAAACATCAAAACCAGTAATGGGAAGGAACTTAGCACTCATCTAGATCAAGTCCCCAGGGCAAACTCCGCTTTACTATTTCTGGTGATAAGGAGCTCACCACCTCACAAGCCTCCCTGTTCCATGTCTGGACACCTCTATGACAGAGTGCTTCCTCAAACAGAGCCATAATTTGCCTCTCGGTATCTTCCCCCTGCTTGCTTTAGAGTGGCTTTTGGAGCCACTCCATAGTCGAGTACCCTGTAGACATTTGAAGACACAATCATACCTTGCCCTTTTGCTGTGTATGTTAGGTCAATATCCCCATCCTCTCCAATAATATCTTGTTGGATATTTTCCCCACAGGATTGGTCTCTCAGGAAATCAACCACATCAGGAGTAGTAGGGAGGGAGGCCTGGGAAAGGCAGAGTATTTACAAAAACAAGAGAGGACAGTGAAGGAACAAAGAGGACTAGAGACACAACGGAGAGACACTGATACATAAGCCAGATAGTATCCAGTTCTTCATAGCTCTAAAGTTCCCCAAGAGCAGACAGGATTTGAAAGGGCATATTTAAGCTCACTACAACCTTAAAAAATAATTTCCTATCATTGTGCCACTCTTTTACAGACCTTACCGCATTCGCACCCCTATTTCTGCCAGAATCATAAAGCAGCTGCTCTCGCAAGCCCTAATGGAGCCTCTAACCTGAGCCAGAGAACAAAGAAGATTTTAAAGACAAAACGAATAGATTGCAGAGGAGGAAAAGCAGCCCTCAGTCCCCTTCTGTCCAGCTAATACAACAGAGTCTTTGTCTTATCTATCAATATCTAGAAGGCTGCAGAGCTAAATATGTACAGCGCTTGTGTGTCTAGACAGACAGACAGTTCTAGACAAATCACGGAGCTGCATTTTTATGCTTTGGAAATATTTTAAACAAAGATATGGCTGGTCATGCTTTTTACACCGCACAGGCCCCCTAGCCTGAATGCTGCAGGAATTCAAGCAAGCATTTTCAGATTCCGACGGAAGGGAAAAGATCTGACATGACAAAAAAAAGTTTCTTTTCTGTTTCCCTCTCGCCTCCCAGCAGCCCCATGCAACACCTGTCTCATCAGCAGGGGCACTCAGAAGGGATGGGCCTCAAGGCACCTCAGTCCCAAGATTCTCCATGCCTCATTCTTCATCCACGCTGCTCGTAATGTTCCGTCACTGGCACAGTTACACCTGAACACTCTGGTGCTGCCAAACACCTGGCCTGATTTTCCACTGTCCAAATGAAAAATAAGCATAATCTGCTTTTTGAGGATACAGCAAATGAGGGAGTTCATGACAAATTGTGTTGGTTTATGCAGAATAGTGATAATAAGATACAAATGAGAATTTTTTGCTTAATGAATAATACTAATCACGTTTCAACAAATGCTGTGCCCTTCTAATTAGAGAGACTGCATAAAATCAGCTTAATTTATTTGTGACTAGTTATACAGAGTTTAAATATTTACTAGAGATTTACTCAAATGTTTGAGAGGATTTTAAACATTTCCCACAGTTGAAGCGGCCTGCCTAGTTCTGTGGGGTGCGGTGACAGCTCTAACTTGTGGGAGCTCTCTGATTTTGCAGCGTGTCATGAAAATCCTGGTTTTGAAATGAAGAAGAAAGGGTATTATTGATTTACATACTAATTCTCCAACTGTTACTCATTTTCTTGATTCCAGCTTCCAAAGTTGCTCTCCCAACATTCATCACTGTAGTACACTAGAGGGGATGAGCATCTTTTTCAATAAATTATAGGAACTATGACTAATTACAGTGATATTAACTATGCAAAGTAATGTGTAACTTAAAATGGATACGTTCATCATTTCAAATTACGCCTTTGACTTTTGATGGTCTAATATAGGCATGCTCTTTTTATACTGAATGTGTACTATATTCTCTAAGATTCTCTTTGCAATTCTAGATACTGCTTGTGAGCATACTGACCTGCTAAAAGTAGCCTTCTAGATCATCTTCAATGGCCCAGAGCAATCGAAGGGACAAGCAGACGACCATGAGATGATAAGGAGCACAGAAACATATATATGCTATGCCTTCCTGACATAGAATTAAACATCAGAGGTCTGGTCATTAGAAGCTTTGTTGAAATGTCTTATCTATATTTTTCAAAAGCATTTTGACCATGAATTATTTTTATTTGATCCTGATGGCAACCTTGGAGGCTTTTCCTCAAGAAGATAAGGATGAAGACACTGGAAGCACTGATAGGTTATATGATCTGTCCAAGGCCACCAGACCAAATTGGGACAATCTTGGACTAGACCCAGACTTTGTGGCATCGAGTCCATGTCACGTGTTCTACTCCACCTGAACCGATATTTAAGTGAGTTCATGAAAGAAACTTCCAGAAAACTTCCAAAATTCTCTATTTGGGCAATATAATTTGTTCCATCATTTGTTGATCCATTCATCCTTCCATCTACAATCATTTATTGAATACCCACCCTTTCTGTGTCAGACATTGTGTTAGATACTGCAGAGAGAGCATGAAGACATAATCCTTACCTTACAGAGTCCTCCCCTCCAGTGAGGAAGATCAACATATAGTCAAAAAATTACAAAACTCCATGGGAAGGGCTAAAATAAAGGTGTGTATGAAGTGTAATGGAAGCACAGAGGTGAGAGATTTATTTCTGACTAAGAGACAAGTAAGGAGGTGGTCAAAGGAGGATTCTCCAATGAGGTGATGGTTCAATTCAGTCTGAGAACATTCACTGGATTTCTCCCAGCAGACAAGAGCAGAAAAGGCATTCTACAGGCTTGAAAGAGTAAAGCATGAAGGGCACACTGTATCAGGGAAGAAAGGGTTGGAAAACTAGGCAGAGGATTTTGTAGAAGGCCTCATATGTCATCCTAAAAAGTTCAAGCTTTATCGTGTGGAGGTAAAGAGTCAGGGGAATGTGCTCGGCAACGGCGATGGGGTAATTATTCTGTTTCATCAGGATCAACTAGAAAGAATATGTAAGATATAATGGAAGCTATTAAAAGAAAAGCAACCACATAGAAGGCTACTGCAATGCAGTAGGAACAAGTGATAAGGATCTGAGTTAGGATCAGGGGAAGTAAAGGGCCAGGACTGGGTAGAGGAAATGAATTTGAAAGATATTTAGGAACAGAATGGTTGAATGGATTTTATTTATGGTATACATAGGCATGTAGACCCCGATTCTCAGCTTCTTTGTTCCGTCAGTGTTTAGGTGACATGACTCATTAGCCCTTAAGTTTCTAAAGACAGGAATGAAGCCTTGTCAAAGGGAAATTCTTGTTATTCTCGAAATCACACCTTGTACTATGCTCACAGTGTAACGGGTATATTTGCGAATGAGTTTTTGACTTACGACTGGCTGACATCCATTGACAGGATGGACTTTTCTCCAATTTGCCAAGAAACCAAACAGCAACATCACAATAAAAAATACTGCACATACTTGTCCATATGCATAATAGAAGAATTGGTAAATTCCTAAACATACCTTCTCTAGATACCAATTGCTAACAACATTGCAAACTTCAAGGAAAATATATGTTTCAAATGATAAATATGTAACCCAGATTTTAGTATTTAAGATGACCTATCATGATTCAAGATAGCTTGTAACAATATGTAAAGCACAGTTAAGAAAATGATCGTATTATAAGTGGGTTAAGCGGACTCTGGAGCCAACTGCCTTTCTTTAAGTTCTGCCTCTACCACTAAGCTGTAGGATCTTGGACGAGTCATTTAAAAACTCTTTGTTTCTCAGTTTCTTTCTTCATTTGTAAAAGGGAATAAGAAACTAACTGCCACAAGTGTTGTTATGAGTATTAATGAGTTGTTATATGTACAGAGCTTAGAACAGCTGTGACATTATTATTATCATTGCTGTTATAATCGCCCAATTAAAGAAAGGCAGGCTCAGGCCTTAACAACATGAATGGGTTCTAGCCAATACTCTTAATTATGACAGTAATAGTCTGGCTGCCTTCAAAATCCAAAATAAGATAGCATCATCATTATTAATTATAATAAGAACAAAGGAATTGTCTTTCAATCACAGCCAGGTTCCTGGCCTTGACGTAAACACATGGTTTACTTTGAAAACCACAATCTCAACAGATTAGACTGGTTTCAATTTTTGCCTAGTTTTCCTTTAAAACATACTAAATATAGAGCATCCCTTAGTTTATAGAAAAACATTTTTGAACTTAGTGATATTTTAATCTTGAAGTGAAAAAGCCCATTCTTTCCTGCCCAGTATTGCTTTTCATTTGTCCTACATCTCTTCTTCCAATCTTCAGAAAATGCTAAACCCATTCATCTTCCTGAGATTTGACAACTAAATCTGGGCTTTAAAATAAAGAAAAGGAGGGCACCTGTGTGGCTCAGTCGGTTAAGGTTCTGCCTTTGGCTCAGGTCATGATCCCAGGGTCCTGGGATTGAGTCCTGCATCAGGCTCTCTGCTCAGCAGGGAGTCTGCTTCTCCCTCTGCCCTTCCACCCCTCCCCCCACCCCTCTCATGTGCTCACGCGCACGATCACTCTCTCAATCTCGCAAAAATAAAATCTTTTAAAAAAATTTAAAAGAAAAGGAAACATTTATTGAAAACATAGTAAATGCTCGATAAAGGTTTGTCAGGTCAGACTCTTTAATATGAGCAGAGAGTATGCTCACTATATTTATGCACTCCTATCTGGTCCTCAAGACATCACCATCACATAAGGTAGTGACTGTTATCTCTGCTGTGCCAGCAAGAAATCTGGAAGATGCGGAGCCTCGCTTAGGGTCACACCATTAACAGATGGCCCCCAAAGGATCTGCCCTGAGGTCACTTGACTATAAGTCCCTGCACCCAGCCCTAGCCATCAAGGGGATTCTTGGCCGTCAGCTCTTGATGATGATCTTAATTCTCTTAGACAAAGTTGGCCTCTCCAACGTGTTAAGTATCTCATTAAGCTTTTCTCAAAATATCCAACTCCATTACTTCTTTTTCTTCTGAGGTCAACTCAGCAGCCTGAACAACATGCAGAAGTTCACAAACAGACACACTATGTCAGAGTAGAGTATTGTAAACAACTCTAAATACACACCATCCTTATCCTAAAATCAGTGTACCGTGTACAGGTGGAAATTCAGAAACTAGCATGATTTTCGACCTTGGTCATCTCAAGCACTTTTCAGAGACTGCGTGGGCTCACATTTTATCACTGTTATAAAATAAAGATTAGTGGATTAAGTGGAATGTAAAAGATCACTAAACATTTTTTTAAAGTGTTTCATGAAAAGACCCTTTAAAAACAACCTATTAGCTGTCAGATGCCTTTCAAATGTATATAATGCATCCTAATTAGAACAGAACAAACAAACAAACAGCTGAGGCCTTTAGGGTCCCCAAGATCATAAAACTTTCGGTCTCTTTTCTGACATCAACAGCTTTAGGACCCACTTCACCCCTGGACAGTTGGCGCCTGTGGCTGCAGTCTTGACAGGCAGCCCGCAGCAGCTCGGACTGAAGTTGTTCTGGCAGCAGAAGGAGGCCCCAAAAGCATCTGATTATTTTAAAATGTGCTTTCATTGTGCTGCTTGCAGCTGTGAGTTAATTTTGTTTAAAAAAAAAAGAAAAAGAAAGAAAGAAAGAAAAAAAAAAGACCATTTGCTTCTTTAAAATCCAGGTTTTTCCCCCTCTGCAGAGCAGCTGCAAGGAGAGCAGCGTCAACTTCAAAAGCCCCCTGCCTCCCTGAGAGCGCCACTTTGGGAGGCTGCCTTCCTCACCAGCAGGGAATCAACAGCGTGAAGCAGAGCTCACAGGCTCCCGAGGTTCTCGTCATTGGCTGCTCTGTGCAGACAGACAGGAGGATGGACCAACCATAGAGCAGCCAGAGTCCTCAGAAGTACTTTGGACCAACTCTCAGCCCTTTTACAGATTTGAAAACTCAAGGACAGAGAGGTTAAGTGGCTGGCCTAAGATTTCACATCTAGTTAATGGCAGCCCCACAGTGCATATAATCTGGAACCAGGAGCAATGGGGTGTGGGGAAATAGAGATAGGGGTGCCATCATTAGACAGATCCTGCCAGGGAGCATTCTTCTTCCCCGAGGCAGGATTTATTACAGCTGTCCACTTGCTATCTTAAAGATGCTGCCACTAGCTCCCTTGTTCCTCTCCAGGTCCATTTCTGAAGCACCTTCTCAACAGAATTCTGAGCTACTTCTCTCCATGCTTACCATTTGTTACAGGTTCACTTGCCTCAAACAGCACCCCCTCTCCAATGCATCATGCCTTATAAATTGTAACCAATTTGATTTGGCTGCAACTCATTAGATGTGAGTATATGTCTAGGCTAAATTTACTTTAGCTTCTGCAATCCACATTGCTCATGGGGTTTCTTCCTTTGACCACAATGCCAAATTTGGTAAGGGAGTTCTAGAGCCTGGCTTTGGAGCTTCTTTGGTCAGTATATGATAACCAGCATCTCTATGAATCCTCCCACGTTTCCATAGATTGAGAATGAGCCACATGCTGATAAACAGTGGTGATCATCTCATCTCTGCCATTGCCCTGTTAGCAAGAAGGTAGCTCTGCCAGTCACTTGCCAATCAATTTCACAGAATGTAGGTTGTGCCTCACCCAATTCAAGTCTCCTAATTAATGGAGTGACAAAATTTTGACATTTTTTTGGCTTCTCTGGCTCTTGTGGGAATTTGGGAAAGAGAATTGAAAGAGGTTCAGAAGAAGGGGGAGAGTGAGAAAGGAGAGAAGAATACACACTGATTTAATGGGTCTTTGCCAGTTTTTGGCTAATAGCAATTTCTATAATAAATAATCTTTTTAGTTATAAAAGTAAAACATGTTCAATGCAAAAAAATCTTTACAAATAATGGAAAAGAAAAAATGAAAACCACTCAAGTTTTATCTGTTTTATTTTCATGTAATAAAAAGCTCAATGCCATCTAGTCTAATTAATTAGGTACTATGTAAGTTCATTCTAAAATTGGGGCAGACTTTAATGTTATGATTCAGAGATGTTACAATGTCACCACATAAAAGGTCTCATGACACCTCTGCTCTGTCCTCTCTGTGTCAGTTCACTCAAGGCCAGCTTCCCCCTAAGATCACAAAATATCTTCCAATATCACCTGGAACTCCAGGTGTCCTTATCCATGTCAGGGAGAGAGACTGGGTATCTCCTACTCAACTAAAAGTCTTTCAACTCTGATTAGATCCAATGAAATTATCTGCCTATCTCTGAACCAGACATTAATGCCAAGATAATGCTTTTCACTAAATGGCTCATGCCTGGATTATGTGTCCACACCTAACCTAATAACCATCACTAGAGGGATGGGAGCATGCTGACGGATCTCTCACAATGATTGACCACCCACAGAACTCAAGGTGAAGGTCAACCTCACCAAATTGCATGGCTGCTGCACATATTGTAGAGGTAGGGAGGGGATAATGGGATGGATGCTGGGGAATCAATCACAATGTCTTCCATACACTAAGTAATGCAATTGCCTAGGGAAGAACCTTTGTTGATATTTTTGCTATATAGCTCTGAACACACACACACACACACACACACACACACACACACACACTCATGTATGTATATATACTGCAAATCAGAATTATATTGTATGAACTATTTTATGGCCTCTTTTTTCTGAAAAATATATATCAGAGTTTTCTCATGTCATCAAATATTATAAAAATTACTTAAAAGGCGGCATTGAATTCAAATAACCCTTAAAATTTGAACATTAAGTGGTTTTATTTTCATCCTAACAAACTAAACTACAATAAATAAATTTGTACATATAGCATTGTTCACATCCAGGCTTATTTCAACAGAATGGAGTACCAAAAATGAAATTCATGAGTAAAAAAGTATAAACAAAACTTTTGGATACTTATTACAAAAGCACCACCTAGAAATATTGTACCAATTTTATAATCTGCAGTAGTATACATTAACATATTTAAATATCCACATCTGTTATATTTTTAAAGTACCCAAAGTATAAAAAATATTGTTTAGATTAGTAGTTAAATCTGTGGGGAAAATCAAAAGGAGAGAGCACTAATATATTAAAAACTTGGAATTGAGAATACAGAAACTCTTGGTTTTTTCAACCCATAATACCTGGCCTTATCCTAAGAGGAAACAAAAAAATTAGATCATATTTGTGTGAAGAAGAGAACTAAAGTCCCCTCAGGATCTACAGTATGCTATTCTATTAGTCGTGACTCTTTGATATGTAAATTACAGGCATGCAATTTGAGCTGGCTTACACAAAAAGGTGAATTTATTGACTCAGATGACAAGGAAAAGGAAAAGTGTAAATGGGAATGACTAGAACGAAAGACGTGATGGTACCAGGATCTCTCCTCTCTGTTACTTCATCCATCCATGTCTTCTGCAAATCAGGAGTCTCTGAGAAGCTAGCATCCCAGCTGCCAGCAGCTTCTGAGTCTGCATTTTCACGCCTCCACCACGAGAGCCTCACTTGAGCCTCAGTTTCAAAGACCTGGGACTATACTCAGATTGCCCAGGCTCAGTTCATCTACAGATCCCTTGCTTTGGGGATAATGGGAGTCGGCTTCCATAGAGCAACCAGTCACTACTTGATTAGCAGCCCTTACATCATAGTCATGAACTAAGTAGAGAGGAACAGTTCCTCTAGAGGACAATGGTATTATCACAAGACAGAAGCACGCTATATGGACACAAGTAACTCCTAAATATTATCTTTTAAAATCCTTAAACAACTCTATGACAGAGTTACTGTCATTAATGTGTAGAGGAGGAAACGGAGACTCAGAAATCAAATTGGATCCATAGCTCTCTGACACATTCTCTCTCTCTCTCTCTCTCTCTCTCTCTCACACACACACACACACACACACACACACATGCTAAGGTGATGGAGCAAGAATTTAAACCCTAATCAGTCTAATTCTAAATCCTATGCCTTTTCACTAATTATACATTAAACACTCTTCAGCAATGTGACTATTATATAAGGAAAGATACTATGATTATATGGCAGACAATAACAATCACCCCAACACCCCACCCTACCCCCAAAACCTCCACCATGTGGCCATATACTACCCTGGCTTGTCACTAATCCATGTGGGAGCATGTTTCATGGATGTCCACCATCCACTCTCTCTCTGAGCCATAATTGCCCAGGGTTGCTGTGGATCACAGAGCAATGGGGAAGAGGGAACATGCTAGAAGAAACAGACAGCCTGTCCTCAGCCCTCTCTAGGTCAAAATCTAGCATTCACTGTAGTAAGATATGCTGAATTTCCATTTGCTCACCTTTCAATCACGTTATCTTCTGTACCCCGGCACAACGGACTAAATCTCCCCTGAAGTACACGAAATGGCTTCTCAGTATCCAGTTTGTTCCTCTCATTTTGTGGCCTAGGGGAATAATAACCACAGAGATTCAACAATTTGCCCAGAGTTAAAAGCCCAATTAATGTCATAGGTGAATTCAAACTCAAGCCTCTCCTCTCAGGCTAGTGGTCTCCTCCTCACACATGGATGTTTCAACCACCCCCGAAGCAAATTGGGCTCTTAGAGTGAAAATGACCATCAGGAAGCTGGTCCAGAGAGGAAGGATAAAAGACAATGAGTATCTGTGCAATTTCAAAAGAAGAACATCCCACTATCCCTTTGGAAAGAGACAAACACACAGCCAATGATAGTAGAAGAGAGTGACTGAGGTCAGTAATAGAAGAGGACTAAAGTGAGGTCAGCAAACATTCATTACATATCCATTAGGTGCCCAAATGCCTTTTATGTGCAAAGTGCTGGGGACAGAGCAATGACGACACAGATTGGGTCACTGGCCTCATGAAGAGAGCTATCTGTTGGGGAAGATATGCGCTAAAAAGTCACAGGAGTGATGGCTATTTTAAAAGGTCAAGTGCAGGATCCTATGGGAATGCAGAACTCATGGATGGCAGTAAGAGGAACCGCTCAGAAGAGGAGAGCTTGAGCTGAAGGATAAGCAGGATATATTCAGGAGCAGGTGAAGTGGAACAGTGCGCCAAGCAAAGGAAAGAGCGCGTACAAAGCCTCCGAGGTGAAGAACGTGATGATGTGGGGGTCTGAAAGCTGGGCCTGTGGTTGGAGCATAGAGGGAGACAGAGGGTAAAACAACTGTCCTCAGGGGCAAGTTGGGACCAGAGTAGGAAGAGCTCCATGAGCCAGGTCCAAGAATTTGGTCTTTATCCTGTGGACGATAAGAAGGGTTTTAAGCAGGGAGATTCAGAATCATCTCTGTGTTTTTAAAAGATCATTCTAACAGTGGCATCAAGAGATTAGAAGGGACTGAAGCTGAACATGGTGAAAAACCTCTTAGGAGGTGCTTGCACTGGTCTGATTAAACCACAGTGGTGGCTTAGATGTGAGTGCTGGCAGGGAGGAAGGGGCGGGACTCAGGATTTGTTTCCATTGTTCCCTGAACCAACATTAACAGGAAAACCAAAATCAAACCTAAGGTCTATACATGAGTTTGGGGGGGGGGGAGGTCTCTGAGAATTAGGATAGAAAAGAATTCACATACTCTCCTGTTGGCTAGGAAAGGATTAGAGAAATGAGTATACAAAGAAAAATAAAATTAGGTGTAGTAATTCTGATTCACAGACACTATTTCCTGGCCAGATGCTGCTGTAGAAATTTCAGAAACACCCGCTAAAATCATAAATGAAGATCACATATTCGTAGCATTTAATGAGAATACAGGCTGAATTTACAGCCGCTGAATGTGCAATACGGATGGAGATGTTGATTTACCCATGGAAGATGGAAATATATATGATAGAGGAAAACAATACCCAGAAATGTGATAGACATTTGCATGAAAATGAGTCACTGGAAAAACCCAAAACTTCAATACTTTATGCACCAAATTATCTTCAGAGCAGTCAAAAAGAAATAATAATAAATAATAACAGTGCATTTTCCTGCCATTAATTTTTTTAAAAAACTTCTGTTGACTTCATTGGAAGTTCTGCATCTAGAATGTGGCCCAGGAAATTTATAGTCTGTAACTCAAGAGACCAAAGACCTTGAACATCAAGAAAATCTCTTACCCTTATTTATATACACTGTTCTTTATCACAAAGGAAGAGCTGGTGCCCATTCCAAGTAACCAATCATTATGCAAGGAATATTCTGACTCACCCAGCATCCTTAATCAGTAAATGCTGTGCCAATGGAAAGAGAGTGGGAAGAAGTCACAGCATCCATTAATAAAAAATGACTGGGGCTTTCTATCAACAGAAGCATCATTAGGAAATGTATGGTAGGAAAATAGTAGGCTGTAGATTTGTGGTGGCAGGGATGGCAATGGAATACTAACATTTATACCCTCTTAACCACTTTGTTTTAAAAGGATGCCGGATTTCAGGTACCAACACATGTGCTTAATACAGCATTTTGCATGTTCAGTTTCTTGCTAAATTCCTGACCAGAGTCTCAAAAGATGGGATGGCCTTATCTGACCCTTTGGCCCTCCCTCCAACCTCTAAACACAAATATTCCTCTTCTTTCCAGGTTTACTGAGATATAATTGACACATAACCTTGTATTTTAAGGTGTACAACTTAATGATTTGCTATTTGTAACTATTACACCGTAAGTTTAGCATAAAAATATGGAATGCTTCATGAATTTGTTTTCACAGGGGCCATGCTAATCTCTTCCATACCATTCCAATATTTTAGTATATGTGCTGTCAAGGTGAGCACCGAAGGTATTTCTAACAGGTAACTGACTGTCATTTCCGGAGCATATCTTCCATGAAGGCACTGATCAATTCTCAGCAAAAGATAAATCAGATATGAAGGGGAAGGGCCTCAGATTAATCCAAGACTTTCTTGAACAGTCTACTCCCCATCATGAACCTTACAGTAAATAAAGGAAGTATGATTCACATTTCCAATAAACTGTGCAATCTGTATCTCAATGGAGGATGCTTCTTGGTCACATAGTAGACTTGTAATTCTAAAGCAACGGTGCTGCATTTTGAAAGAAAACACAGCAGTCATGTTCCATTAACAGAAAGCCTTCTCGAGCGTGTCTCCTGGTAGGTTAAAGGGATCTGAGTCATTCGCTGAGGATGAAGGGAGAAAATTAAGTTCATGTAAAAAAACACCTACAAATCTTAATAGGGGGATGAGCTAAAACTACAAAAGTCCTCACCACTGTACAATTTTTCAAGTATCACTAATGCATGTCACCAGTGGATTAACTAATAGTATTCTGCTTTAATGGCATTTCTGCCCTATCATTAACCCAAGCATGGTCCATAAAGTTACTCAAATATCAATAAATGAGCTTACTACAGTTTATGTGATTTCCAGTTCTATCAGTTCCATAAGAGTAACAGCATCAAATTCCCCATCTAGGCTCTGTTGTATGGATCTGAGGGCTAGGAATTGGATAATATCAATGGTTACTAAAAATGAATTCAAATTCCCATTGTGTCAATACTCCAAAAGATCATGGTTCTGATCCTAATTCTGCATGGTAGAATATGGGCTTCTAATGATAATCCACTATTAATCCTATACTCTACCATCAGATGGAATCTGGATAGATGATGTTTAAAACCACTACCTAGTCTATACTGAAAATTACACTGGTTTTGATAAGAAGTAGTTGGAATATACCACCCACCGACCACCCTCCCAAAAAAAAAATCCTATTTAATCCAATCTTCTATTGGAAGTCAAGGATTTATGTCACTATTATAGAAAAACTCATTTTGGTTATAGCACCAACATGGCCAAATAAATGACTTCAAGATGCTAGAAGAAAGTATTTGGCCAAGATAAATAGGTGTTCAAATAGGCGTCCCCAGCTTACTCATTTTGCTATATGGAAAATGAACTAACTGAGTTTAATGTACACCAAATGAGATTTGGAAGCACGTTCTAATTCACTTCATTCTGTACCTGGAATGAGCAGTTTTTGATTTCCCTGCTTCCACCATTAACCCCTACAGTGTATTCTCAACAAAATGGCCAAAGAAATCCTTTCAAAATATACATCAGATCATGTCCCTCCTCTGCTCCCAATTCTTCCCTATCTCCCATTCTATGAAGAGTTCAAGCCAGAGCCCTGGCAGTGGTCCACAAGCCCTATGTGATCTGACCTCTCTGATCAATTTCTTACCCTCCCCCTTGCTCACTTTAATCCAGTTCCAGTGGACACACTGTTCCTCAAACATATCCAACATATTCACACCTCAGGACTTTTGCACTATCTGTCCCCTCTAACCAGAACATTCTTTTCGATATCCACATGACTCATTCCCTCAACTCCTTCAAATCTTTGCACAACGGCCACCATCTTGACAGGCAACCCTGTCCTACCTATTTAAAGTTATTTCATCCCCTCTCCCCACACCCTCGATTACCCCTTATCCTATTCTATTTTTCCTCCATAGCACTCATGACTTTTTAACATTCTGTATAGATATTGTTTGTTTTTCTTCCTCACTAGGACTTAAATTCCACAAGTACAGAAATTTTAGTCCATTTTGTTGACTACTGTACACATAGCACTTGAAACCATACACAGACCATGGTAGGTGCTTATTATTATCAGTTGAATAAAAAAAAGTCCAAAGTTGCTGAAATGGCACAGATCTAACACACTAAAAATCTGTACATATTTTACTTAAACCTGTTATTGAAATTCTGGGAGCCTCATCTGCAAAATGAAACAATTACAGTATCTAACACTTAGGGTTGTTGTTAAGATTTAGGGAGAAAATAAATGGAACATATTTAAGACAATGCCTTGCAAATTGGTTATTTTGTTTAGATGGAGAATAATAAAAGCAAGAATAATAGAAACAATACCGAACATCCATACAGACTTTCACATTCTATGAAGGACAGAACTATTTTCATTAGATCCCTTTAGGATCCTCCTAGATTCAGTCCAGGAAAATATTAATAACTGGATCCTCAGTGTCTCTGCCTTGGCAATATTAGGGATGTAGCCAACCACGGGGCAGGATTCAAACTGAAGTCCTCTGAATCAAAGATCTATGCTCTCTTCCCAATATCAGAGAAAGGAAATATCACTCCCAGCCCAAAACTTTAACAGAATGAAAGGTTGCTGAAGGGACGGTTTTTTGTTTAGATGTTCTTTACTGAGTCTGGATGTCTGCATAAAATGTGGCTTAGATAAGGCAGTAGTTATTAGCATCCAGTACTCCCTGCAAATTCTAAGAAGTTGAGATTCAACCACTATAAGACATCTTCTCACCACTGATCATGGATTCAGTCACATAAGTTCAATCAAGATTTTTTTTTTTTCTAAATGTCTCCCAACATAGATTATTTTTTGTTGTTTTTTGCGTTTGTTTTGTTTTGTTTGTTTGTTTGTTTGTTTTTAGGGAAAATCCCCAACTCCTGGTTTAGTATTGTTTGTATGGTATTTAGTAAATCCTTAATGAATAAATGAATGAGTTGAAAATGAATGGGTGTGTTTACTGTTGCTGCTTATATCCTCTTCCAACATAACATTTTCTCCCTTTGCTTCTACTAAAATAACTAGAGCACAAGTAGATGTCCATAGCATCATGCCCTGCCCTATCCTCCACAACTGTATTAATTAGAAAACTAGTCCCCCAGAACATTGTGCACAAAAGAATATGCCTTGAGGAAATGTTGAGTTAAACAAATTCAAACAGGCTTTTTCACTACAGTACTTCTAAGAGTCTTTACTACACTAATGCACATTGCAAAACCTCGAAATTTAGATAGTGTTGGGGTGCCTGGGTGGCTCAGTCAGTTAAGCGTCTGACTTTTGGTTTCCATTCAGGTCATGATCTCAGGGTCCTGGGATCAAGTGCTCTATTGGGCTCTGCACTCAGTGCACAGTCTGCTTATCCCTCTGCCTCCCCCTACCCCTCTCCCTTCCCTTCTGCCCCTCCCTGTGCTCTAACAAGTGCGCTCTCTCTAATAAGTAAATAAATAAAATCTAACATATATATTTTTATATTTATATATATTTATATACATTTATATGTATTATATATTATAAATACTATATATAATATATATTATATATTATAAATAAATACTATATATAATATATAAAATACTATATATATTATATATTATAAATACTATATATTATAAATAAATACTATATAATATATATTATATATTATAAATAAGTACTATATATAAATTTATATATATATAAATATTTTTATATATAAATATATTTATATATATATATAAATTTAGATAGTGGCTACAGCATTTTGCAAATTATTGGATCATGCATCCCACAGAAACAAAGCTCTTTGCATGGAGTTTCTCTCAAGTCAAGCTTTCCAGAGAACATGTGTATCTATAACAAATACATTCAGTCTTCAAAAGCAGAATCCATAAAAAATTCAAAGGGAACATGAGGAATATGAAGAGGTCAAGGAGAGTTCACATTTTTTGCAAAGCTAGATGCCTACAGGGTAATTTTATTTAGATTTACTATTTACTTTCTATTGAGCCTAATACTAGGTTTGTGTAAGTTCACAGATACTGGACAACCATTATTTTCGAGGATATGCTATGTTTATTTAACTTTTTTTTTTTTTTTTTTTTTTTTAAATAAAGAAGGCTCTGGTTTGGGGGCCTTCCACAATCTCAGGACTTAAAGTAGAAGGCCAAAGCTCCTCATAGTCAAAGTAGTTAAACTGGCGACTGGAAGAGAAACAAAGGATGCTCCTGTCCTACTGTTCTTAGCACAGGGCCTCTTAGCCCATGTAAATAAAATTTCATCCAAAAGGCAAAAGTTATCCAAACACCCTTATCAGCTAATAGCATCTTACTTAATTTACCAGATAAGATTAAATAAACCTAACAAGGTACTGAGGGCATGAGCCACAGAAATTATATACTTAGATGAGGACAGGAAGAGGATGGTTGAAGGGTGAGGTAGGTTAGGGGAGGACAGCTGTAACTGGGCTCCTTGAAGGACGTGAGGGGAAAGTCTTATCAGAAAGAAGGATCCAACAAAATGGGAATGAACTGTGAATTCCACTTGGTCCACTTTATACTTTAGCCTAATGGTGGCCATGATAACGGATCTTAAGTATTGGAGTTTTCATAGGAAACCAGGAGACCTTAACCTGGTTGTGTAGGTATTACTGGCTAAAGATACAAAGATACACAGGAAAGGAAGCAAGGTCCAGAAAGGACACTGGCTTTAGCAAATATGAGAAGTTACTGATAGTATGCGGTCCCCAAAGTCTGCCATAGGCATTCAAACAAAACAAAGCAAAGCAGCCTTTTATCTGGTTCATCCAGAAATATCCCACTTCCTCCTCTTTCTCCACTCCAGCCCAGCCTCCATCCTTAACCTTTGCCCCCAAATGAAGAAGGAATAAAAAATAGCCTGTCTCCATTGCTGTGACAGATTTTCATATGGATATGAACACATGCTGTATCTGTCACTATTGCACTAAGTCTTATTTTATTTTTTTCAAGCTATAGAAATATACAGACTATTGGAATAGTATACAAATCCTCTCGGAACATAGATGGCTTATGAATCGTTAATGAAATTACTTGACCTTGAGAATTAGTCTCTTTATGGAGATTCTTCCTTAAACTTCGAATCTGCAATTGCACACCCGAGTCCAGTTACTTTTTGTGCTCCATGTTCCCATTAGGCTCCTTCATCCAGGCTTTTACGAATGTACTGTGGAGGCCTTCTCTTCAGGAGATCCCTGTTAAGCACGGCTTCCTGAGGCCAAGGCATTCTCTTAGGGCACTTCATTTTGGAAGATTTCAGTGGGAGGTTTTAAAATGAGTTAACCCTGAACAAGGCCCCACGGTGCTGAGGGAGGACACTGCTCCCCAATGAGCAGAGCTCACCACTGACCCACATGGTAAGTCCTCACCCCACTCAGTCTTGCCCACCACTCCCAAAATCGGAGCCGCCGAAATCTGCTCTTCCTTTGTCTTCAGGAGATCTAGTTTCCCCTGGATCTTTTCCAGGATAAAACCCACTCATTTCCTTGACTCGCAATGTCCTCTTGAAAACTAAGTAATGAAAGCAGATGCTCTAACTCAGACACATATTTTCCCACTCAAACATTCATCACAGCTTCCCACCCAAAGCTGAAGCATTATCTTCTGGGAAATTCGCAATCTCTACAGTTCACAGAGAGGTGGTCAGGCTGTTCTTATGGGTTCCATAACTATAACTTTCAATTACTCTAAAATGTTGCTTTATAAAGCCTGTGTAGTCTCTTGTTTTGACTCCTATAGGATATCTGCAGGCTTTTCTTTCTGAGTACCCTGTATGCTCTCTAGTATTCATACCACTTAAAAACAACAACAACAAAGATATTCCTTTTCTTGCAAGAAAAACGTGCTGCTTGGACATTACTTTCTTTGGCCACTCAAAAATGAATGAATATGCTTTCAACTAGACCTCTGAATGGCACCCATAAAGGCAAAATAAAAAAAAAAAAATTATCCTGCATATTCCTGATCTCTCTTCCTCCCCCAGAAAGTGGAGGAGGAAGATCATATAATTGGCAAGTCATTTCTACTTGTTTCCATAAACCAACAGGCCCTGTACCTTGAACATGACCCTATTATAACTATATTACCTAATACAAACCAAAATTTTCAAAGTTAAAGAATCCAAAAAGCAGACTGTTATAATAACCTTGTGTGTCTTACTGAGTGGTTGATTCCAAAAAATAAATAAATAAAATTAATTAATTAAAAAGACTCACATCCAGTATTTCATGTGACTGCTGTTTATCCTCCATGGCATGCAAAACTTTTTTTTTTTTTTTTAAGAAATTGCGGGAAGTGTCAAGACCCTTACTTGTTACAATTTAATTTTCTGCTGCTAAGGCAATTACAGTTCAATGAATGATGATTCAAACACATCGAAGTTTTCATTACTCTTTGCTTAATTTGTCAGTTAATGCCTTTGAGTTCTATGGTTTCCCCGGCAGTCTTAACTTGCCATTAAAAACCTGTCAAGGAAACAACCTTCTGATTCCGGCGGGTTTAAAGAGCATATATCCTTTCACTGTTAAGAAAGTTAGAACTTGCTCCGCAACCAAAATATTCATACTCTAGGAATCCACAGTTAGGAAAGGTTGCAATAATTCTGGATTAGTGTTTTTTAATACAACAGCACTGCAATAAATACCAGAAATAAGAGTTCATGCTTAAGATACTATATATCATAAGAATGTTACTTTCTATCAATGTTTCTTAGTGGTTTATGGTTACCTGATAAATGTTGGACTTTTACATTCCTCTCCATGTCCCAAGCATCTATTACATTTACACATTTTATACTTCTCTAATATTTTTGCAATACATTTTCCTGAATCGGCTGATGACATTTAATAGAATGTTTAAGACACAATATAAAACCTTAAATGCGTTTGCTTATTCTGGGGGAAAAATGTGCACATAGATTGGATTTCAAATTAAAACCTACGATGGTGCACCCAACATTTCTGCTTCTGCTGTACATATTAAAATATAACTAAATGCTTCTTATGCAATACTGCAGTATCAGTACAAATAACAAGCTCTCATACTTACAAGCAAGCTAGATGATTAAGGAGCTATTAATGAAGGGAAACAAAACCACAGTGCTGGGATGTAATAGTCCATGAAATTCTTATTGGTAGAAAGAAAATCTGCAGTAAATAAATATTAACCTAAATGCTATAGAAAACATAAAGCAAACAGAAAAAAAATGTATTCTTTAAACTAAAATATAGGTTAGAAATTGCTGACAATGTAAGGAAAGTCTATTTGCATACCACAGGGCTCCATCTGCTGTGGAAAATATAAGCTGCAAGAATGATTTAATATTTAATAGAAGTAGTAGCCACTGTTAATTATAATTTGCACATTTACAAATCAGCACTGATAGCAATACAAATTATGAAATATAAGGGTGTTCTGCTGGATACTAGGGAAATAAGATGACAGACAAAGTTAATGGAGTATCCCTAACCACAGCTCTGTCAGAACACATCAGAGAACTAATCCAGTTACAAAGAGCCTGCAATGGAAAATCTATTTAAAATATTAAAATGCTGTTTGGTAAAAGCTTTTTCATAGTGCTTTTTACTTAAACAGTTGCTTATTGCTCATGGGTCATTAGCTGTACACCCAGATGCATTCTGCAAACTACCATTTAAAAGAATAGTAGAAATTAAATAAGAAATATATTTCTGCAGCATTTTTTGCGTGATATATAGAAAGAATTTACTGAATATCTAGTCCGGAGATGGAAAAAATAGTGTGTGGTCACAACGTAAGTGGAAAGCTGTAGAATTAAGCACTACATTTTGCCTACATTGAGTCATAAAATTCAACACAACTTTTCCCTCTAGACCTGATCTTATTCCCATTTATACTTAGATGCTAATAGTGATGATACAAATCGACTCTTATTTAGTAAGAAGACAGAAATTATCATTGATTTTTTCATTAATCTTCTATTTCACCTCATTTCTCTCATCATCATATAATATGGATTAGTGGTGGAAGCATTTTATGCACAATGTTTTAATAGTAACTTTTGTTCTCTAAATCATGAATACTGCTAATTTTAGCCTCTAGAATCCCTAATTTATGGAATTGATCCTTTATCCAAACTCTTTCAATTTACTATGATTAGGAAATCCTTGCTCCATGACCATTATTTTTAATGTTGGTAAAGATGTTTCTCATCATGAAAAAAGAAATGTAGAACAAAGCCTATACCAGGCATAGGGTTTTAAGAACAGCCTAAGCAAGCCAGACCATTACAGATCACATGTAGATCTCAAGTTGAACGCCATCACAGTATATTAGGAAATATTAGCACATATTTAAGAGCCTACTTAAAGTATATTATCAAGGTATGGGTTGAGTGTCACCAGAGGTCAAAAACTAGTAGTTTCTGAGTCAAATACTTGTAGGAGATGTTTTCCTGGCCATCTTCTTTTTTAAACTGAAATTTTAATCCTTCGGACAGTGTGTCTACCACTTCTTATTATCTTACTTTTAGCAACTTCAAGCCTTTGCATTACCTGCCTGACCTCTGTATTATATCTGGCTTAAGGAATTATTTTACTTCTCTATTAACATGCTATTTCATCTGTTCTTGGATGTACTTGATGTATTTTTTCTTTACCCAACACGTCTAGGATATGTACTCACAGCTACAACCCAGTAAAGGACCCATGAGATATAGACTTCATTAATTTGGGACCTCAACGGTGCTACAGCACTACTAAAAAGACATTTTAAAAACATCTGCATATTAGCAATAGAAACCTATCAGAAACCTGTGTGTCTTCATTAGAACTCTAGGTGGAACACACATGAATGAGCACACATGCATGAACGCGTGTGCGCGCGCGCGCACACACACACACACACACTGATAGTTTCTCCTAAGAATTGGTTCCATCGATCTGCTATCATTCAGGTCACAATTTCAAATATATACTATCCATTCATCCAGAGAAACTTGAAGTGGAAATATTATATTTCAGTAGTATCAACTTAATCGCATCCAAGAGTACCCACCAGGAGCAAGTACCAGTATTTTCTGGAGGAAAGCACCCCAATGTTAGGCCCTCAAGATGTCCACAGAAGAAGTTCAACAAAATATGACCCCAAAATTTAAAAAAAATTACTAAACACATGAAAAAATACTCAACTATTTAGGACGGTAAGCAGAAACAAGCCACAAGTTTAAACCCCTAGGCTTTTAGAGTTCTGAACGTATTAATTATAGAATGTAGAATAACAACGAGATGTTTAAAAGGGAGAAAAAAAAATCAAGATATGTGAACAATGAACAAATTATTACCAAAAATGACCAGCCAGATATGAAAGCTAAATAAAATATTTTTAAATAATACACACACATACACACACACATTGAATTTTTCAAAATTAGTGGAAAGGAATTCTGACACTGGTAAGCTAGATAGTTCAGATCATTTCTCCAGCTTAAAACAACTAATAAATGTGGACATCATGTTGTCATATGTTTGAATTCATAGGAAATACAACAAGAAAGTAATGAATTATGAAGTAAAAATTCAGAAGAAGATAAACACACAGAGTAATCAATCTACACTTGAGTCTAGTTTCCCTTATGGCTGCCTGTATTTCCAGAACAAAGAGTTGACAGAGAAGCTGAGCAGAGACCTTAACAGACACATAAGGCTAGATGGAAAGAAATTCAAGCCCAGAACCTGCCAAGTGGGGAAGGACTGGCAAATCTCTGACGCTTGGGAATAAGGCTGAACAAAAGAGAAACTAGTCTCAAATGACTTAAAGCCCTATTTGAATTAAAGTAAACTTTGATGACAAATGTCCTTAGCCACCTGTCAAAAATAAACAAATTTTCTCTGGTGGAAAATAACATCACCCTAAACCTCAAGTTATCTCTATATTTTTTTTTGATATGCAGAGATTAGGATTTAGCAATGAAAACAAAAAGATAACTAAGCATATAATTAAGCAAGATAATGTAACCAAAATTAAGAGAAATAATAGAACATAGAAGCAGATCCACAGAATCTGAATAATGGAGTTATCACCTAGCAACTTAAAAATAACTATGCTTATTATGTTCATATAAATAAAAAGAGAAACAATTTTTGCATAGAATGGAAACTATAGAAATGGAAATTTCAGAAATGAAAAGTATAATTGTATTAAGAATTTCATGGCTAGAATTAACTGCAGAATAGACCGAATTAAAGGACTACTAGTGATTTAGTATACACAAATATATCCAAGATATATTAGGAAATATATCAATGTCAATAGAAATATCAATGTCAATAAACAAAAATACATTAATAGAAAGCATCCAGGATAAAGCACAGAGAGGAAAAGGTATAGGGTGAAAAAAAGAAAAGAGTATATGAGATATGGTCAATGCAGTTAAGTAGTTTAATCTATGTGTAATTAAAGTCCTAGAAGAGTTTATGGAAAGAAGCTGAAATGTTATTTGAGAAGATAATAACTGAGAATGTTTTAAAACTGTTGCCATTAAGCCATATTTTCAAAAAGTACTACAAATGTCAAGTGAGATAAAAAATACCATATCCAAGCACACCACAGATCCTATAAGCAGCCGGAGAAAAATGATACTCACCTTCAAATGAGCATCAATGAGACTAACAGCTGCCTCCTCACTCCCTGCCCTCCCCCAACCGCGCGTGCACGCTGCGCACAACACCTCAAAGCCCGAAGGCAATGGGAGGATTTTTCAAAATGCTAAAATACCTGCTACCATAAAATTTTATACCCAATGTAAAGAATCCTCAAAAATGAAAACTAAATAAAGACATTTTCAGAAAATAAAAAATTCAGGCCTGAACTAAATAAAATACAAAAAGGTATTCTTTAGGAAGAAAAAGAAGATTCCATAAGTCATTGAGAAAATATTTCTAAATGCCTAAGTTGAGAAATACACCAAGTTCATAAAATAGCTGATCATAGTTTAAATAGCAGTTTTCCTCAAAATTAATCTTAGAGACAATAAAATTCCACTCAAATTCCAAAGAAAGTATTTGAAAAATTTAACGTTTCTAAAATGCATATGGACAAAGCGCTAGGAATAGCCAAAACATTCCCAAAGGGGTGGTGGCAGAGTCAAGGTAAGTGTTACATTCCTACCAGAAATCAAAGTTTATTATTAAGCTGTATTAATTAATCCAATTATGTATTTTGACAAATATACAAAAATCAATCAAAAACTATAATAAAAGGAGTATGCCCGGCGGTCCCGCAGATCTGTGTTTTGCTTCAACAGTGCTCGGACAGAAGGGCCCCAGGACCCCGTCTTCCAGCCTCCCACCACCTGCACCTCCCACCACCGTGCAACCTCTTTTCCAGTCCCAACCTTGCGAACCATCTTCTCGGCCACCCTCCGGCCCCGGGACCAGCCAACACGGTGTTTTGCGCTGAGCTCCTGAGAGTAGATCAGCTACGAGCCCCCAGTGGTCAGAACGACTCCCCCCAGGTGGAGTCCACCCTGCCGTCCACCGCCCGGTCAACACGCTGCCGGGGCTCCCGCACCCACCTCTCTCCGGGCTTCTCTTTCCACCGCCAGGTCGAGGCTCCGCGGGGCGGCCCGCTTCTCCAACGCCGGCGGAGGCGAAGCCTGTCGACTTTTCTGGAAGATGCAAAACCAGCGCGGCGGCCGGCCTCTTCCCGGACGTGCAGAAGCAGAAGCCGTCTCAAGTCCAGCGGCGTCGAGCCCCGGACGCCACGCAAGCCGCCAGCCGCCTGGAGCGGACCCTAAACCCGGGCCTTTATCTGCCCGCCCGGGTTCCGCCCGCGCAGGCGCCCATCTCTCGGGCTTCCGGCAGAACGGCGCCTGGGTGCGCAGGTGAAGCTCATCCAGAAGATGGCGACCACCTGGCTCACGTGGCAGGGCGTGGGCCGGGCGGGCCTCTCTTCCAAACGCCCATCCTCCAGCACGGTGAGGAGCCTCCAGAACCCAGCAGGCTTTGAGGGGCCCCTCTGGCACCCTCCTGGTGTCAGGGCCTCTGGCTGAGGGTGTCCCTGCAGCCGCTAGGCAGCTTGTTGACCACCCTGGAGCCCCCCAAGCCTGGACCCAGTGGAAACAGTAAACCTTTTTGCCACATATATAGAGAGTCCAGAAACAGGACCACATATACTCACATGTGACAATGACACTGCAGACAATTGAGGGAAGAAAAAAACTAGTCAATAAATTGTATTAGGAAAATTGATAATCCATTTGGAAAAAATAAAATTGGATCTCTACATTATGCAAAAGATATTCTAGATGGATTAAATACATATATGGGAAAAGCAAATCTCAAAATTTTAGAAGAAATAGAAGAGAGTATCTTTAAAACCACTGGTAGAGAAGGATTTCTTAAACAAGAGCTCAGAATCTACTAACCATATAGGGCAAAACTGATAAATTTGACAATGCTGGTATTAAGAAATGGTTAGTAGAACATTTCCTCAGCAGAACATACTGACTATAGGCTGATTTTCAGAAGCTAGTGACCTGTCTTTACTCATTCCATATTTAAGCTGTATTTACCGAAACTATTTCAGTATGTTTCCTCATTTGCTTTTTTTCAATTGTGTATCTTATATTATCATGTTTTATGTTGCCCACTTTTTTAGTCAAACTATTATGTACCAGTGTTAATTTTCTTGCATTAAACAAGGATTTTACTCTAGATAGGCATGATTTAAATGACTTGGTAGAGGGGTCTGTGGGTGGCTCAGTCCTTAAGCATCTGCTTTCAGCTCAGGGCCTAATCCCAGAGTCCTGGGATCAAACCCCCATGGGGCTCCCTGCTCTGCTGGGAGCCTGCTTCTTCCTCTCCCACTCCCCCTGCTTGTGTTCCTTCTCTTGCTGGCTGTCTCTCTCTCTGTCAATTAAATAAATAAAATCTTTAAAAAATATATAAAAAATAAAAAAAGATAAATGACTTGGTGGAACACTCAATCTTTAAAAAAAAAAAAAAGTTGACTATTTACCTAATAAATTGTAAGCATATATCCCTTACCTCCCCCAAAAAATAATTAGCAAAATATTTCATTAAAAAGGTTAAAACAAACAAACAACCCTAAACTTAGAGAAGGCATTGGTAATACATGTAACCAAAAAAGTTTACTCTCCGTGATAAATTTGAAAATTCAGCAAATCAATAAAGGACAAATAACCCATAAGAAATGAGCAAAAGACACAAATGGATAGATATTTCACAATAAAGAACACACAAATGGTGACTAAATATTTTAAAAGATTCACAATTGCATTAGCAACCAATGAAAGGCAAATTAAGGCTTCAATGTGATGTAATTTTATCTCCATTAGGCCAGCAAAAATTAAAAAGCCTGACAGTATTGAGTAATATGAAGTAAGCAACAGTAGTGTATGGAATTTTTTAAAAACTTGAACTCACTGGTATAGATTCTGCTGGTTTTGAAAAAATATATAATGTATTTTAATAAAATGACCAGCCCCGGAGGTTGCCAATTTATTATTTATTGTCATTGTAGTGACTGCACCAAATCCCTGGGATTCTTTGATGGTCTTCCAGCAGATGCTATTCTGAAAGATTCAGTGCTAATGCAGTAATTTAAAATAATTCTGTGTGCCAAGTAATAAGTTATCAGAACTATGTCATCTGAACTTCAATTTTATTCAGCCAATGGTAAACAAATTCACTTGAATTTTTTCCTTGGATTTACGGAAACAACTGTTTGAGCCACATAGGGTAATTAAGAACACTTATTTAATTTTATCTGTTAAATGATATTTAATAATTTAAAGCTTCTTTGTAGGCAACAAAAATAAGTTACAAATTTAAAAAAGTATTGTTCCTATAATAACCATAAAATTATCAGCTAAGTTCAAAGAATGAGACTCAGAAGAGCTTGATGTTTAAGGCAATGTTAACGAATGAATCACATCAACTGCCTGGCTCCTTGGATTCACCATCTGGAAATACAGTATCAAGGCCACCAGAAAAAAACCCACTTCAAGTGTTTTAAAAAATGGTAGACTTGGTGATTCTGCATATTGGTGGCCTTAGTTTTTTCATCTGCTAAGTAAAGATATCACTGCATTGCTTTCCCATGGTTATTATGAAGACAAATTAATAACTTGACAAATATAAAGTGCCCTGTGCATGCTAAGCATCAGTATTTGGGGAATCAAATGCCTTAACTGAAAGCCTAACAACGAGGTGGTTTTTTCATTTGTTCCACACTAGGCAATATGACAATTAACTATTCAAAAAGGATGCATAGAACGCATTACTGGTTCCCTTTTCACTTTGGGACTAAAATGAAGTAAAGGATTCCATTCTTGGCATAAATCAATTCAAAACAACTTCCAAGATATCTACCAAAATTTGCCTAATGTTCTTGGGAAAATATACATTCTTTGTAATACAGTAGAAAGAATATTCAATAATCTTTCCTCTACTTCCCTTCCCACAATTCTATTATTAATCTATTAATCTAATCAATATTTTGTTCAACTTCCTCTACTAAGAGAAAAAACAAAATATGACTGTGTTTGGATTTGGCATGGGAAGAAAATACCCTAAAATCAAGATGTCCTATATTTATGAGGGTTCTTCCACCTCTTATTCCTAATAACAGATATTCCTTAAATGTGTACTGGTTTTTCTGTGAGGTCTTCCCTGTTAATCCAGGCTTCATCTCCGTGCCACATAATTTATCACTTAATTATTGGTTGTCGTGTGATCAAAAACCTTCATATTTTACTTACCTTTGCACTCTTGCTGCCTTTGCAGTTATTTAATTTGATTTAATTGAGGAAGGAGGAAAAAAAGAAGGCAGGAAGGCAGGCAGGAAAAAAGGAACAAAGAAAGGAAGGAACAAAGGAAGAAAGGAAGCAAGGAAAGAAGAAATGAAGGAGAAGGAAGGAGGGAAAGAGGGAGGGAGGGAAGGGAAAGGGAGGAAGAAAGGAAGAAAACAGAGAAGAGGTAAAGTCTCATCTCTTCATCTAGATTATAAACTCTGAAAAGTCAGAAACCACCCCTTGTGCACTGTTGTTTTTTCTTTTCCCTGTAGTACTCATCTCAATACTGAATCCCACATAAGGACTAAGAACAAACCTTTAGAGACCACTGAGGCTAGAGTTGAGATCATCTATGGACTCATATAAGTGGATACAAGGGGATAATAAGAAAAAGTTGAATGAATTAAAGTATTACAGCAGGTTGTTAGAAGACGTGCAAACCTACAAGGCAGTGAAATAGCTCTCTAGGTATCCTGAAACAGTTTTGACAGAACTGAGAGCATACTGAATCAATCTGTAAGATACTCAGCTGCTGACACAGAGGAAAAGGAAAGGTTCCTCCTGCAGATTGATTAGCTAGTAGGTTCTATACCTGGTGAATGAGAAGAGGTATTAATGAGCCCAAAGTAGAAGGAAACCTCTTTCCTGGAGTTAAAGTTGGGGAGAAAGGTCAATGAAGGAAATGAGGTGAACCAGGAGGGCCAATCAATTGCAGGTCACAGTGGATCAATTAGAGCCTCATCTGCAAGACTCCCAATCAGAAACTCAGAGTCAGCTCTATCTCCTCTTTTTCCCTCACTCCCCTATAGGTCCCAAGACCCATCAATTTTAATCCTGAAATCAGTCTTTTCCTCCCTATTCATACCTCCACTGCCTTCATTTAGGCCTCATTTCTTGCTTGAAAATTGTAATGGCCTTTTAACTAATCTCCATGCCTTTGGGCTCAGTCTCTCATTCTAACTGCTGCAAGAATTATCCTGTTGAAATCACAAACCTGCTCATGTCACAGTCCTAGACAAAGCCCTTTGATGGCTCTTAAATTACCTACTACATACACTTCTTGGCATGGCATTGGAAATCCTTCACGATCAGACTTCAACATATTCTTCCAACGTCACTCTCTACCATACTCGAACACACACTATACTTCAGTCACCTCAAGTGACTTCCTGAGCTCCTATACCTCTTGCCTTTGCTAGAGTTTTTCCCTCTGCCTGAAAATCCCTTCCTCCTCACTCTACTTGACCTACTTCTACTATCATTTAGGTCTAAGCTGAAATGGCAAGTTCTTTTCAAAGATTTTCCCACTTCCTCAACCTCTTTTCCAAACACAGATTATTTCTTCCATCTCTGTACTTCCATACTACTTTACCCACGCATCTTATTTTGTACCTATTGAATTGTCAGTGCCCAACGGTTCTCAATAAGTGCTGAATGAATGAATGAATGAATGATACATAAAACAGGTTCACTAGTGAGAAGTGCAATTTGACAATACAGGAAACGATGATATCGATCCTCTAAGCTAGTGAGTCCCTCTTACATGGAGTCCTATAAATGTCTCTAAAACAATGCAACATGTACAATCAGCATATATGTATATATTTATCAGAATACATATGTTTATAAGTGTTTATGATAATACATTTTGATAATTTTTCATTCATAATCTTTACCATTCTGAAACATTCAAATATGCAGAAAGCCTACCCTCACTTATTCATCCCAAAAATATTTGTACCAGGCACTGTTTTAGGCACTGGGATTATACTGAGGAATAAGACAACAGAGGTACTGTTGTTAAATTTTACATTGTAGTGGCAGTAGCAGTGACAGACAATAAATAAGGAAACAAATAATCTTAGATTTTAATAACATGCTCAGCACAAAAGGATAATGTGATAGAGTGGCTAGGTAAGGGTAGGGTTAGGGAAGCACTTTCCAAAGAGTTGAAATTTGAATAGACGCTTAAATGGTGAGAAGGAGTCAGCCATGAAAAGACATGGCTAATGACCATTTCACACCGAGGGAACAGCAAGTGCAAAGTCTCTGAGGAGGCAATGACCTTGGATTTGAAGATAAGAACTTGACTGGTTGGTGCTCAGTAGAAAGGGAACAGGGAGGTTAGGGAATATACAGAGGCCATATAAAGGCAGGACTTTTTAAGTCACGAGGAGAATACTTAATTTCATTTTTAGTGAGAAGGGGCACCCGGGAGATTCCATTGTAGGTCATTAAATTTTTGACTAACCAAACTATAACAAATATCTCCTTAACATGTGGTGTATGTATAGGTGCCTGAATTATTTGCTCAACACAGCGGTTTTGAACCTCATCTGTATTGCTGCATGTGTCAATTATTAGTCTCTTTTTATTTCAGAGTAGGATGGTTAATTGTTTTAACCAATGAACATTTGCACATTTCTAGTTTGGAGCTAATAATAATAATAATAACCTACAATAAGCATTTGTATAAAAGTCTTTGAGTGTTTCCATTCTATCTAGATGTTTCTATTTCTACTGAATAAAAACCTAAGAGCTGAAATTCTGTGTTAAGTGAATATATTTTATAAGACATTAACAAACTGTATTCCAAGGTAGTTGTACCGCTTTCTGTCCATCACCAGTATATGACAATTCTGATTATTCCATACTACTGCCATTCATATATGTAGAGGTACCCACTGTGGTATTAATTTACATTTACATTTCCTTAACAGCTAAGGATTTGGAACATTATTTCATTCATTTATTGGTGTTTTGTATGTCTTCTTTTGTTTGAAGTATTCTCAAATGTTTTTCTCATTTTAAACTAGATTTAACTTAATATTGGGTTTTAAGAGGTTTTTTTAATGTATTCTGCATGTAAATCCTTTAGCAGCTGTATGTATTGCAAATACATTCTCCTAGTCAATACCTTGCCTTTTCATTTTCTTAATGGTGTCTTGTAAAGAGTAGATGTTTTTAGTTTTGATAAAGTCCAATTCATCACTTTTCTTTTTTTTTTAAAGATTTTATTTATTTATTTAACAGAGATAGCCAGCGAGAGAGGGAACACAAGCAAGGGGAGTAGGAGAGGAAGAAGCAGGCTCATAGTGGAGGAGCCTGATGTGGGGCTCGATCCCACAACGCCAGGATCACGCCCTGAGCCGAAGGCAGGCGCTTAACCACTGTGCCACCCAGGCGCCCCCATCACTTTTCTTTTAGTTTATGCTTTTAATATCCTATATAAGAAATCTTTTCTTATCTCAAGTTGGTGAATATTTCTCGTTTGTTTTCTTCTAGAAGATTCACAATTTTAGCTTTTATATTTAGGCTATGATTTCTTTCAAATTATTTTGTTATTTCTTTTCTTCTACCTAATTTGGATTTAACTTTCTTTTTCACTTCTAGCCTCTTAAGGTGACATTTTAGATCACTGTATTTGCACTTTTCTTCTTTTCTAATATGCTCATCTAAAGCTATCAATTTCCCCTGAAGCATGGTTTTAGCTACTATAAATTTCCTTCAAAGTACTGCTTTAGGTAAAAATTTGATACATTGCTTTTTCATAATCATTTAGTTTAAGATATTGTATAATTCCCTTTTTTTAAAAGGTTTATTTATTCATTTGAAAGAGAGAAAGCATGTACACGTGCCCACACACACAAGTGGGGGAGGGGCAGAGGGAGAGAATTTTCAAGCACACTCCCTGCTGAGTGTGGAGCCTGACACAGGGCTCCATCTCAGGACCCATGAGATCTTGACCTGAGAGGAAACCAAGAGTCAGACATTCAACTGACAGCCTCATAGGCGCCCTTAATTCCCTTTTAATTTCTTACGTGACCCACTGGTTAATTGGAAGTGTGTTGTTTAATTTCCAAATATATGGGGATTTTCTAGATCTCTCTGTTATTAATATCTAATATAATTCTATTGTGGTAAAAAAAAATACAGTTTGATTTAAATCCTTTTAAATATGTGAACACAGCCCCAGAACAGCAGTTGCAAAGAATTTGTATGGTATTGTTGTTGAGTACAACAGTCTACAAATGTCAATGAGGTCAGGTTAGTTTATATTGTTTTTCAGGATTTCTATATTACTGATTTTCTGTCTAGTTGTTCCATCAATTGCTGAAACAATGTTGAGACCACCAATTATTATTGTGGATTTTTTCTATTTTCACCTTTCAGTTCTATCAAGTTTTCTCCATGTATTTTGTAACTGTTATTAAATGCATATACATATAAGATTATTTACTTAACCAACGGACCCTTTTACTATTTCTCTAAAGCTCTTTCAATATTTCTTATCCTGACATCTACATTGTCTGATATGAATAAAGCCACTCCAGATTTGTTATGCTATTTTCGTGGTGTAACTTTTCTATTACATTACTCTAACTTACTTGTGCATTTCTTATAAATGGGATTTAGCCATTCTTTGATTTTTTTATTCAATCTAATAATCTTTGCCTTCCAATAGATATGCTTAGACTATGTTTACTGTAATTTTGATATGGTCGGATTGAAGTCTACCATCTTGCTATTAGTTAACCCTTTTTCCTTTTTTCTTTGAATTCCTTCTTTCGGAAAGTGTGATTTGTCTTTTGAGTATTCCATTTTACCTCCTCTTTTAATTTATTAGGTAGACCTTTTCATTTTATTTTTCTTTTTAGTTGTTGCTCTAGGGTTTACAATATCATCAATTTATCACAATCTACTTTCAAATAATATTATAGTATTTCACAAATAATTTAAGAACCAGACAGCTGTATTTTTCCATTTCCTATGCCTCGTTCTTCCTATAATACATTTTACTTCTGTATTTTTTAAACTACTCAATGCAATGTCTATTAAAGAAAAATTTTAAGTGGAAAAAAAAACCTTTATATTTATCTGTATATTTACTATCCAGAAATCTTCATTCTTTTATGTAAATTTGAATTTCTATCTTGTATTATTTTTTCATCAGCCTGAAAATTTTCCTTTAACATTTCTTGTAAATATATATTCTAGCAATAAATTATTTCTTTTTGACTGTTTCAAAATACTTTTACTTAGTCTTTATTTTTAAAAGATATTTTTGCTTGATATAGAAGTCTATGATGCCCATTGTTTTTGTTTGCTTTGTTTCATTTTGTTCTGTGTTTTTGATGGTGTTGTTTCCTCCACTATCTTAAAGATGTCATTCTTTTAAAAAAAAAATAAAATAAAAAAGATGTCATTCTTTTGTCTTCTAGTTTGTGTTGTTTCTGGTTATTCATATTTTTTGCCTGTATAGGGCATGTTTTCTTTATTCATCTAGCTGCTCATAGGTTTTTCTTTATCACTGATTTTCAGCAAGTGTATTATGATGTGCCACGGTGGAAATTTCTTTGTATTTACTTTGCTTGGATTCTGTTAGGCTTTTGGATCTGTGTGTTCATATTTTTTGCCAAATCTGGTAAATTTCAGCCATTTTTTAAAATAGTATTTCTGCTCCACTCTCCACCTTTTCTGGGATGCCAATTAAATATACGTAAAATTACTTGACATTGCCCACAGGCCTGAAAGGTTCTGTTAATTTTTTTTTCCAGTCTCCAAATTCACTGATGTTTTCTTCTTAAATGGTTAATTTGCTCTTAAATCCATTGAGTGAATTATCCATTCTAGATATTGTATTTTTTTTTACCTCTAGAAGAGTCTTTTTTCTTGTTATGCTTTCCATTTCTCTACTTATTCATGTTCTTGTTTCCTTTAAATTCTTGACATAGTTATTATCAGCAATTTAATTTCCTTACCTGTTAATTCCATCCACTCTCTCATTTCTGGATCTATTTTTACTGTTATGGTTTACAGTATCCTGCTTTTTCCTGTCATGTATTTTTGGGTGGAAGTTGAACATTGTGAACATTATTGGTGTTCAGTGTCCAGGTTTTGTTGTTTGCCTTTAAAAAATGTTAGTCTTAGACCTGGTAAGCAGCTAAATTACTTGTAGATCAACTTAGTTCTTTGGAGGCTTATTGTTTTGTTGTTGTTGTTTTTAGAGCACGTGTAGAGTAGTCTTTACTCAAGGGTTAATTTGCTCTTACTCTTAAGGCTTGGGGTTTCTGGGATCTTGTATCAATCTTTATCACACACATGAGTATGCCATGAGGTTTCTCTACACTGGCTGGTTGGATATCAAATGGCCCAAACCTGTTGAGCCCTGGAAGTTTTTCTGTTTATAATTCCTTGATAGTTTTTCTTTCCCAGTAACTGTCCTTTGCCAAGGCTTGTGGAAGTCTTGCCCTGTACACCTGCAACTTACTATTCCGCTAAAAACTCAAGGATACTCCACATAGGTGTGTGAAGCTCTTTCTCTGTCTTCAGTTATCTGAATGTCTTCAGTAATCTTCAGTACTCTGTCCTACAAATTTTGGTTGCTTCAGCTTCCCCAAACTCTAATTTCTGTCTCAGCTCAGTAAGATCACTGGGTTCTGCTTGGTTTCCCCTCCCTTTGCTGTGGTGTGGTAAATATTTCTAGGGAGAAAGCATGGTTATCACAGGTCTTGCCTTGTTTGTTTTCTACCTTTCATAGACCATGTGTGCTGCTTGTTGTCTAACATTTGAAAAAAGTTGTTTCACACATGAGCCCACTTTTCTAGTTGTTTACTCATTGTTTATGGCAGGAAATCTAGTCTAGTACCAGTTGCTCCATCATGGCCTGAAGCAGAAGTTCATCCATGGATAAAGATAATAAATATAGCTCTAAAATTACATCTCACAACATAAAAGTAATTCTCAATCCCCACAACTAATAATGCTACGTCAGTAAGGGTAGCCTGGGCCTAAAATAAGCTGTGTGTTAGGTTATGAGTAATTTCTGGCACACCTGCTGCATTTTACTTTACTCCCCCGTATTCAAGATATCAGAAGACCAGTGAGGAAGAATAGTGTTATGGAATGAATAAACATGAATCTAGTTTTTCACTCTACCTGTAACATAACTCACAATTAATTGCAAAACATCAGGGTGTCCAAATACTAGTGTTAAGAACTACTATTAATTTAAAGGTAAAAACCCAGCTCTAACACTTAGAATATATAACTCTTAAAATCTGGCTTCCAGCAATGTCTTCGGCCTCATTTTTCTCTAGTCTATCTTACCTATGCCACGTTCCCACCTCAATGAATTTCACATCATTCCCCAGAATGCGTCATACCTGATCAACTCAACACCTTTACACATATTGCTTCCTCTCTCTGAAATACCTAATTTTTGTTCTGCAAGTCAATCCTTATCCTGCTTTCAAGACCCCCAACCTTGAATTAATAATTAATCTAGTGTTAAAACATTCATTGAGTGCTTTCTATGTGTCAGGTACTCTTAGAACTCTTCACATGTATTAACCCATTTAAAACTTACAGTAACAAGTTAGCGTACCAACATTAAAGATAAGGAAATTAAACTTTAGAGAATTTAAATACTTGTTCAAGCTTATAAAGGTAGTAAGGAGGAATTGCCAATATAAATCCAGATCTGTATGACCCCAGAACACATGCTTGTAACCAGAACTTAAGAACCTGTCATTCTTAAATTTTTGTTACATGTTAGAATTACCGGGGGAATTTTCAAAAAATCCCCATACCAGTTAAATCAGAATTTCTGGGAATGTCACTCAGACATTAGCCTCTTTTAAAATCCTGCCAGTAATACCAATATGGAGCCGAATTTGAGAATCCATACAGTGCCCTATACTTTTCCTGCAAATGAATTTGGTATTGGTAAATGAAGTCCCAAGGATGTAGCCAAAACCAAGTTTATTATACTGGGATTTAGCATTTATCAAATGATTACTGCTTATATCACGTGGAGGGATGTGGGGGAGGTAGAAATCAATGGCTCAAAGCAGTCACAAACCCAAGCACCAGGCAACTGTTGAGTAATTGAATATCAAAAGTCTACCATTAAAGCAATAATAAAATATGCCCAGCTTGTTATTGTAGTTGGCTGATTCTATCTAAGTTACTGTTCCCTAGGCATTGCAGGATACCATAAAGTAAATAAGAGACACTACAAAATTGCTTTGTAAGTATAAGTACAGAATATAATAGTGCTATATTATTAAGTACAAGCATTGAGCACTGCACAGTATTAATAACCTTTGAGGGAAAGGGTGAAATCCGGGCTCATGCTCATGTCAGAGAAATCTACATTCACCCATCCATAATTATTGAGGAACATAGCATTTATATATCAGATGAGAATATGATTCTTTTAGAGCTAGTGTCCTAGCTGCCTCCAAGAATAGCCTATGCCCAGTGATTCAGTAGAACTCAACACACACCCACACACACCCACCTCCCCCGCCATACACACATTATGTTTCTAGTGACTTACTTAGAATAGAATTCTTCCAGACCCAGTAGGAAATCAGATTCAGGATTAAAAATAATGAAATTTGATTAACCCCCTAAATTTATTTGTATATTTACAAATACAAATGTGTCTAAACTCTGCTTCTGTTTATCCCATTATCAAATTCTGAGATACATATGTTATTTAGTATTACCAGTGTTCAACCAAGATGACACTTTTTAATATCACAGGTAATAAGACATTTTTCCTATAGAGAGTAAAATTGTTTTTGAGAAACTTAAGCATTTCTTGACTGCTATTTTGTTTTGTGAAAAAAATATACACTAAAGTTCAATAGTAAAATTGAATGTTTTAAATTTATGCACTTCATCAATATGCATCTAACATTCCCATTTTCCAGTTGGGGAATATATCTGTCAGATCAATGTAGAATACATTGCAGTGACAAACAATCCCCAAAGTAATGGGGATTGTAAAGTAAAACAACAGTGGGTTACTTCTCAAACACACAACATCCATTGCTGATCAGCATTGCAGACTTTATCTTCCACACAGACTTGAGCTGATGGAGGGACTCTTTAAAGGTGCTGGCACCCAAACCAAAAGGAAAGACAGTGTAGTTGACTACTTCTTGACTCTTTAAGCTTCCACCCAGAAGTCACTTCTGTTTTCATGTCTTTGGAAAAGGAATCAAGAAAATTCCAACCCACCATGTGTCTAAAAAGAGAACCAGAAGAATTTGGTAAACAAATAACTACTGCAATCTGCCCTTCTGATTTTCAAACATTTTATTCATTCTTATTCTTGTATATGAAACATATTCGTATCTACCCAGGAGAAACAACTCAAAAATTTTATATAATTACAGCATCAAACTCAAAACCCAGGATCTTGGAATAATGCACAGTGGTCTCCTTATCATTTATCACCACTTCATCCAGGAAAGAGAAAGCAAAGGACACAAAGATCTCTTATCTACTCAAGTCTGAAATCCTGGGTGGATGTTTTGAGGGTCCTTATCCTGGAGGTAGGAAATACTCTTCAATGAGGCCTTGATTGCTTCCTTTTTCACTGTGGTCCTTGAGTTTCTCTTCTAGAAGTTTATTCCTCTCCATTATACTCTTTGGCCACATATAAAATGGGCATCAGGGACTATCCCCTCCTCTGGAGCTGTGCAGCTTTTCAACTCACTTGTTGACCTCAGACAATGGTAACTCCAAGAGTCATTTTAAATCTGGAGGGTTTTTGTGGGTTTGTCATTCTTTGGAGTATAAGATCCTTAAAAACTTAGTAGGCCTCTTACCAATTTTATTACAGTAATTTTCATATACCAGTAATTATAGCTCTTTTCTAGACAGAATTCTCAGATTTGCTATATTCTTTTACTTTATGGCCACCCCCACCTTTCTTTTTCATCTTATTTGCTGGTACTTTGGGAATATCAGGTTTCTCCAGGAGATCCACAACTTCAATATTTTTTCTCTTAGCCCTTTTTGTCCAATTGAAGTATTTGCTGACTGAAACTTGATCCATCCAGAGGTTTTAACAATAGGTGTCCCTTGCAACAATTATAAGAATTTCTCATTTTTATGCTTTGCTGTGGACTCTCTATTCCTTTTTATTTCAGCTTGCAAATATACAAAATCTTTTAATAGAATATATTAGTCTTTCTTGTAATGCCTAGTCAAACACACCCCATGCAGACAATCCATGCTAGCCAGTCCCACATATTTTAGGTTATCTGTTAGAGCAGTACCCCAAATTCTAGGTACCAATTCTTATGTCAGTCAGGGTAGACTAGCTTATGCTAAAGTGAAAAACAACTCCAGATCTTGATGGATGAAAAAAAGGGTAGGGCGGTTAAGGGAGCTTTTGCTTGTTCATGCTGCACAACCATTGCAGACTGTCAAGGATAATAGCTCATTGCTATCTTTGAGGGTCCCAACCGCTATTTGAAAAGTTGCTGGTCACCACTCCAGGCTTCAAGAGAGAACATGCTGAATCACACACTGGCTCTTAAAGCATCCACCCGAAGTGACATGCATCACCCAAGCCAAGGCAAGCCGTACCTAACTCCAAGAGGGTTGGAAATGCAATGCCACCATATGCCAGAAGAACTAGATACGCTCGATGAACAACACTGAATATCACAGAGGAATACTTAAAGAAAAAGATTTCTTGACTTAGCAAGTGATAAAATAACTCCGCAAATCAAAGGAAGAAATTTCCTTCCCATTGTCAATTTGCACTTAGCGAGTTCCTAGATTATAGACACTATACAATACTAACAAAATACGAAGAAACTCTTCTAACAGCTTCCACTCAAAAGAAAAGCATCAAAGCACTAATATATTTTAGCAAAAATAGTCTTTTCATTCCCACATCTTTCATTTACAGAGAACAGAACTTAATCTGGAAAAGTTTCTTGGAGAAAGTGATTTGGAGCTTAGATTTTTTTTTTTTTTTATTGCTTCTGAATGTTCTATCTCAGCAGGCTAGATGGCCTCCTGAGATAATGTGGGCTGCACACATGCACACACACACACACACACACACACACACACACATACACACACCTGGGATGGGCTTAGCACAGAAATTAGTGCTTTACTTAGGTATAACCTTGGGCGAGTCACTTGTTATTACTTGCTAAGCCTTCTTAGTCATAAACGTTTGACACCCACGTACACTTCAGGGATGTTGGAAGGGTTAGTGAGGGAATGTTGAGAAGTGCCTTGAACCATTAAATACCAAGGTGCTAGAGCTGATTTAAGAGATCATCTTTTTGAATAAGACTCAATAAACTCATTGCTTGTTCCTCTACTAAAAAAATATTAACAGGAGCTACAAAATGCCACCATTTAGCAGAATTAGCAGACTTTTCTTTAACATACCTCACCTGCATAATCAGTACAATTATGTCCCATTATCCTGCCTTTCCTCAAGCTGTTCAGTACCTAAAAGCTCTTCAAGCTTTACTATTCAAAAGCTGAATATGGGCCATCAATTTCTCCTTCTGTGCTGCTTCCAGTTACCTCAGTCTGAAGAGATCTTCAAAGAAATAGTTATTCACCTGGCACTCACTCCCATCAATAACTCATTACTGCCACAGTCCGCAAAGCCAACTGGACTGTGTTTATAAGACTCAAAGGTGGAGCAGAGAAGGAGGGTGTGCCACAAAACTTCATAAGCAGTGCCAATGCCCATCTGGCTTGACCTTAACTTTTCATGTCTCAGTTCAATTGCCCACTCACTATACTCTCCTTGGCCTCCTTTTAATGCCTCATTCCATTATACTAGTCTTAGTGTCTGGAGTAACTGTCTAATTAAGAACTTATTCATCAATTATACACCACTGTATTCACAAATGTGATTCTTTTTTCATTTAAAAGTAATTTTTTCTCAAGCTGTTAAGATTAAATTAGAGAAAATTGTATAGTTTTGTGTGATTACTCAAGCCCCAAGCCTACCAATACCAAGAATAATATAAATCCTTAACATATGACTCGGTATGTGGTTAACCAAATATTTGTCATCATATTGATGCAAAATATCTAATAATGCATTATAAATTCATAAAGAATGAGAATATGACAAAACGTTTTTCACACCAAAATAAACAATATATTTTTTTCATTGAAAATATACTTCAAGGTCATGATGAAACTCAAGGTTATCTTTATGAAACTATCATTACACCATAGATAGAAGTGGCAGATTAATTTTCTTAGTGGCCCAAATTAATGATTTTCCAGTATGAATACCTCTTGCTCTGCCATTTTATAAGCTCCTCCTACCTGACTCTGGCTGCAGTCATGTGACTTACCTTGGCCAGTTGGACAGGAACAAACTTGACACTAGCAGAGGCTTGAAAAAGTACTTGTACGTTTTTATTTCCTCTCTTGCTCTTCTGCTCTCACCATGTAAACATTCCCAGGCTAGCCCACTGGTGGATGAGACATGTGGCATAGAGCCAAATCAACCCAATTTTCCCAGCCAAACCCTCTAACATGTCAGAGAATGTAGATGCCTTGATGAGCAGCTACTGGCCATAGGTAGCCTCATCAATCCCAGTTCCGATCGGGAGAGCCATGAGTCAGCCTGCAGACCTATGAGTAAAAATAAATATTTACAGTAGTACGCCATTCAGGTTTTGAGGCTGTTTGTTACATAGCATTTTTGTTGCCATAGATAACTGATACACAAAAGCATTATTAAATAGGTATTTCAGCTTAAGAGAAGGCCAAACAATAGAGTTCACAATGCCCAAAATTAGCCTTGAAATTGTCAATACAAAATTCTCTTGTGGAGTTTACATAGTAACATATTATGAATTCTCTGAGGAAAAAATATTAATTAATTTAGAATGTTTTTTAAATGTCATTTGACTATATTGAGCAAGCAAACAATGCTTCTGAAAGTCATTCCATTTCTCTCTTTTTTTCTATGAAACAAATAGGCATGCAAAGCTAAGAGGACAGTTTGAAGGAATAGGAAGAACTTTAAAGTGAAGTTGTTCAAAGCTGAGCAGTGAGGGCAGCTATAAACCAACTATAGTTCCCCTGGGAACTCAACACCCTAGATCTAGCTAGAAACGAGAATGGCTTTTTCTAGGGGCCCCAGAAAACTTCTCTGACAACCTCTCTGAGACTGAAGGGTGTGTATACTCCCTCATCTTAGAAACAGTTGGTTATGCTCTCCTCTGCACTGGGGCTCCCTAAACAACAAAATTCTACTCAGTGCTCAGGATCTTTGCCCTTCAGAAGCTTTGAAATGGAACATTCTAATACCAAGTCACCAAACCGTTAGCGGTTTATCCAGAGAGCACAGGACACCACACAAGTCTAGCATCCTGCCAAACCACATCAAAGACTTGAATTTGATAGTTAGCAACATTTCTTGGACTTTGAACTGTACCTGCCTCCAAATTTGAGTTGCCATCTTGGAAAAGTCGGTGTCTCGGATGTCCTCTCAGTCAGGAGCTGCAATGTGTTGGGGGGCATTTCTTTTAAAATAAGATGAATGAGGGGCACCTGAGTGGCTCAGTCAGTTAAGCGTCCAACTCTTGATGTCGGCTCAGGTCTCGATCTCAGGGTCGTGAGTTCAAGCCCCATGTTGGACTCCGCACTGGGCATGGAGCCTACTTAAAAAATTAAAATAAAATAAAATAAGATGAATGATGTGATTGCTTGGTCATGCTCACCCACTTGATAACAAAACCTTCATTCAAGATCTTCAAAACTCCCCCTCCTCGTGGCTCCGATGATCTTACAGTTAAGTCTCTTCTCCTCTGAACAATTCACAGATACCGGCTTACTTATCCCTGTGACGAAGTCCGTGTTATGTCTTTATGTTAAAATGTAAAGAAAGAAAACCAGAAATATAAAGCATTTTACCCCGAAACAAAATAAAAGCAACACTCAGACAGGAATTTGGACCTTCTGACTGGCAGCCCAATGCTTTTGCAATGGACACTGGATGTTCACCGCTGAGAAAACCATGCAATAAACAATACATGCCACTGTCAAGTGGGAAGAAAGTGTTGTTTCTGGACTAGAGATGCCTACCTAATAAATGCTTAATTGTAATGAGTCCCCACGTAGTCATCTCTGCAATCTTTTTAATTTTTAAGAAAATATATATTCTATCCTGCTCCTCCCTCCTATCCCTGACTCTCCCCCTGTCTCCAGCTCTTTCTCCAATAGTATTTGGTGTTGGAGGAGATTATCAAGAGGATGTGACCTGTGAGCTGGACCTGGACAACCAGCGGCTCCCTCTGTCCTTAGCATGTGCATTCTTCCCACCATTCCCACAGTAGGAGCCTTATCAAGGACACAACCTTGGGAGAGTAATGTGTTATTGAGACCACCTGGACAGTACACATAACTAAACCCTGCTAAGGCCTCTATATAAACCTTTATGATTCTGTTAGGGGGTAGGAGATGACTCATCTTGAGGCCACCCAAGGCAAGCCTCCTGTGTAAATTCCCTTGTTTATTAAAACGGCCACCTACCCATCTGGAGTGGCTTGCCTCTTCCTTCCATCTCTCTCTTTGCCTTCTGGGGATGAGGCTACCTCATCTGGGGAATTCCCAAAGTTTTGAACCACTATCAGGAGTTCCAACTGGGATTCAGAACTTTACACAAGAAAACTCAATACTAACAATTTACTCAAATGAATTCATTCCCCATCACCTCACCACAAGCTTTGGAAAGAAAGACTCCACGGATCATGGAGAAACCGTGCCAGAAATTTATTCTAAAGATTAACTGCCTGAACTTCATTAACTGGATATCACAGATGGATTTTAGAGAAAGATGTGAATAACGAAGTATGAAAATTATAAATGTACAAATTCACCATGCCTTTCTTTCTGGGAAAAGTTAATGTCTATAATAATAATTAAAAATGAGGAAGAATGCTATTTAAAGAACTTTGCATGCATGCCCATAATGAACTCCTCATACATGTGTAAGGTACTACAATTATACGTTCTTACCCAAAAATGTTTTCATAAATGCTCATCTTAAAATTAAACTATTTGGTTATGATACTCCTTTAATATGTATTTTCTTTTGAGGAAAGATTTACAATATAGCCTGGAACTCCAACTTTTATCAATATAACACAAGGAAAATTTCCTGTAATGTGCTTATGGGGATTCTATTTTATTTTCTAAGAAACGTCATACCGCTTTAGCAGAAAATACAGGTGTTACTGTATTGCAAATTGTCTTTGTGGCTGATTTAACATTTAGGCAAGTTTTAATTCTCAGACACACCCAGCCTCATCAAGGGTTTGCATTCCAAACCTGCCACGTTTTGGAACATTCCCAAACCTATCACAATTTCACGAGTGATTTGTCCTACTGATAAGTTTTCCCTGGTTAGAATAATCCACAGTGGAGTAATTTGGGAACTAGTTGCTTGGACTAATTATTTGAAATACATTTTTGGCTTAATAGCAATAGGAACACTGGATCTTCTTAAAGGTTTCTATGACTAACATCTATTCAGAAATCATGCATTTGTATCCCCACCCTCACCCGTGGCACAACTGAAACACAGCCCAACCACTCCCGAAACCAGGCTTTCCAAAGACACAATATACATTTTGATTTTGTTTTGCAGAACATGTTCTCAATTTTCACTTTCAATAGGAATATTTTTAGAGATCATTGAAAGCAAAATGTCTTGAAAATGTCTTCAAAACTTATCTGAGTTTCTTTCCAAATGTCATGATTTTTGGAAAAGACCACACCAAGTGGTAAAGAGATGGACAAGACTGCAAACACTTCTAAAATCTCTTTGGAGATATTCCATGTACCACATTATATATGAACTGAGAAATGAAACATCTGTGACTAATACAAAATTGAGTCTGTCTTAAATTATAATTAACAGCAATGAGAAAATGTTGCCTGTTCACTTCTTCAGAGAATCAAGTCATCTTTTTACCATTAAAAAGCTTGAGCCAATGATTATTATTTGTGTAACTGCCCTGCCCAGTGCTTTTTCAAATTGCAACTCAAGACTCACAAAAGAATAAGAACAATGAGGACTCTTACCACAATTTAATAAAGCCTTCAAAAATTAGTTTTCAGAGGACTTTAAGCTTTCCATAATACTTAATCTGTAAGACCTCTTTTGGGCCCCATATCAAATATTTATACCATCTTTTTCTTTGCACCAAACACTAAGTTGAAAGAACTTAAACTTTTGGCTTTGGAAAATATATAGTACTAATTTTTCTCCTGACAAAATTTCCAAGAGAATGTAGCAAAGGAGAAGAGGATAGATTAAATTTCTTTGGGAATCCATGCTGAGGCCTCCAGGCTGTGATCATGAAAGAGGAAATGAGCCCCTAGAACATCAGTGCTTTATCACAGACTTGGGTGCCTGAGTCCCAAGTCCTCCCCAGCCTCTTCTCATTCCCCCTGCTCTGATACTGACCCTTTACTTTAAAAAGATGTATAGTCTACATCTGTCCTTCCAATGCCCCTCACAGCTTGGGACCCATCACTTATCCTTTCTAACTATCTAGTTGCAATGAACTCTTCAAAGCTAGCTCCAGTGTCGTCTTCTATTTTGAAATTTCTTTGACAATTGACAATCTTGCTTTACAGTGAACCCTCTGTCCTCTGAATTTTTATTATGTCCCATGGTCTTGCCTTCTTAAGTGTGTGGGTGCCATATCTCAATAACTCAACAAAAAGCTACTGAAAGGCAGGGTGTTGTCCTATTCTTTATCGATAGGAATAGTAATTCCTTGCCCCTGTGAAAACACTTTGGAAAACTGTAAAACAACTTTTCAAGTTTCAATTCCCTTTACATATTCCTTTCTATTTTAGTTTCACAATAATCCTGTGAGGTAATCCAGGACAGTCTTTGAATATTGACATTGTACAGATATGGGGAATGAGACTTAGATTATACTGAATGACAAACTAACAGTACCCTAGCTGAGACTGCAGTCTAGTGTTCTTTTTGCAACCAGCGGTTCCAAATTTTTCACATGAGAATACCATTTAAACATCTAAAATTTCACGAACCCCAAAATGATTGTAGTTGCACTTAATTTATTATCTATCCAACCTCTAGTGCTTATCTTCCAACTTTTTGGGACCCTCTGACACCCAGTCAAGACTGCATTGTTTGCCATGCCACCACCAACCTCCACCCACCTACTCCCCCAATTGCACTCAGTCTCTCTGCTAGGGTCCTCCTGACTGGCCTCTCCCACAACCACCTGGGACCCCCCCATAACATAAATCTTTGTTTCACTCAAAGGAACAACCCCCTTCTGAACATCCTCCTACATCTCGGCATTTGAGACTATTGAGTTGCTTGTCCAAGGAAGAGAGGATTCCTGCCTAGGTTCTCAAGGAGCCGATTCTCTGTATTTTGAGCATCAGAATACATGCAGCACTATACTGTAGACTGTGGTCCTCAAAGACTTACTGTTTTCTAAGAACACAGATACACATGAGACAACTTTAATTCAAATGCTATTGAGATAAATATAAGAAATCAATGCTTTGACACATTCTGTCTGCTCTCTGACAGCCTCGTTTCCTTCTGTCATTTCCTTCTTTTCTCTATCTCTGTTGCCTCTATTCTTTTTGAAGTCTCATTTGACCTGGGCTTTGAAACATATGAAGAATGTTCATAGACCTGAAATGGAGCGAGAACATCCTAAATTTGAAGAGGCAAGGAAGCATAGATAGAAAGGTGCTCTAGTTTAGGGATTAGGGTCTGGAGTCAGCGAGATCTGGGTTCTAATTCTGGTCCTGGCACTAACTAGTTGTGTAACCTTGGAAAATCTGCTTAACCTCTCTGACCCCAAGTTTCTTTAACTATATGAGGGCCATAATACAATCACCTATCTTACTATTTTTAGTATTGAGATTGACCACTGAAAGGACTTAGCACAATACCTAGCACATTTTTCATACCCAAAATATGCTGAATGGTGACTAGACAGTTAGGTGAATAACATTAACTTAGGGAGCCAAGCACTGTGCTCGGTGCCTTCCATATACTGTCTCACTTTATTCCTCCCACAGTGAGGAATCCAAGGCTTAGGGAGGTTAAGTATCATGTTCAATGTCACACAGGCAAGTTACAGAGCTCTTCAGCCTCTTAAACCTGCACCCATAATAATGCTTCCCTATTACTCTCCAAAGATGTCACTCATGGAAACGCTGAAAGCCAGACCGAGAAGTCTCTACTTCGTTCTCTAGGCATCAGAACGCACTATGTATTTCTTGGTGAGAAGCAATGTACAGCTGAGCTTCAGAAGGTGTGTCTGGCATTCACATGAAGGGCTGGGTGAGAAGGACCAGTCAGGAAGCTATTGCACTCGGCTAAGCAGGAAGTGAAGCTCTGACTAAAGCCATAGGAGTCAAGGGTGGAAGGAAAGATAGGAGACGTGATGGAGGAAGGGCCTGAGCAACATACAGTGGGGAGATAAAAGATGGTACAATGCAGCATAAGAAAAATATGGAAAAAGGTGAAGAACAGCAACTCCCCTTCTTCTCCATTCAGAAGCTCTTTGAAATCCTGCCTCCTATAAGAGGTTTCTGCAGACAGTTAGGATGGACACTTCTGAGGTAAGTGGAATGGGGAAAAGATAGCTGTCTAGTAAATGGGCTTCTTTGAAGGATTTTTGCAGTTGATGTTAACACCAGAAAGTAAGGAATCCTTGCAAGTTGGTTCTAGAGCTCATTAGTGCCACCTGCCATTCTGGAAAGCTCAAAAGAAGAGAATACCAACGATATAACTGATCAGCTCTTCTCACACTTCAAGCATGAAATAATGTGTGTGACAGTGCTTCAAATACTAGAAAGTGTTATTCTAACATGACGTCCAGAAACATTTCTGAGGCACACGAGACAGACAAAATATAGCCTGGCACCGGTCTCCATGGAATGGACTAATTGACTAGCTGATTATGACCCAAATCAGGTTTACCTGATTTCAACTCTTTTCCCATTAGTGTTCCCCTAAGATATTTATTCTTTCCAATATATCAGATTTAAAATATCAACTCTGGTGCCAAGTATTAAGATATTCACATTAAAACCACTGGCTTAAAGTTTAATTGTATTGATCTGATTTTTAGAGGCAGCACTCACAAAAAATATTAGCTATGCTATGCTGCAATGCAACATTGATTCAAATTGGTATTGAACATAAAACCCACCCTGCAATAATGCAATCTGTAAACCCACGGACGCAAAGACAAGCATCATCCAGGCTGATTCTCACCTTCTCCCCTGCTGATTCTCTCTCTCTCCCTCTCTCTCTTTCACTTTCTCTGTAATCATCTGCTAAGGGGCCCTCAAGCAGTGTGTGTGGGGGGGTGCATCACAGGCTGAGAAGCTGAGGAGTCAGTCTGGACAGGGAAGCATCATTGACTTCTGACAGATCATCCGAAACAGGCAGGAGTCACAGAAAGTATGCAAGCCTGGGAAACAAACAAAAACAAATACACACATGTATCTTCAGGTTTGGTTGGTGGCATTAGCTTAGCTGAATAACTACAAGCAAATCACATATGTGTACCTCAAATTTGAATGACCAAAAAGATGAGATGATGATCTGACCTGTCCACATCCAAGTGGACAGAACTAAGTTTTGGAGCCAGACAGAGTAGGGTTCAAACCCAGGGTCCCGCTCTTGCCTTCTGTAAAAGGCTGGACAAATCACACTGTTAGCCTATATTTCCTCCTGAAATTGGGAGAAAGAATTCTCACCTCATCAGTGCCACAGTGAGAATTAAGTGAGATAATGTGGTAAATGCACTTTGTATTAGTAGATATTCGATAAATGTCCTTTTCCTTCCTTCCTATTTTAAAGGGTTGTTATGGGAATCCAATTATGGTAGAAATGAATATACTTGAAAAAAATTTTAAAGATCTATGCAAGTGTAAAGCATTATTATTATGATCCTTCAATTCAATTTTCTCCTCTTATCCACAGACTGGTGTTCTTTAAAAAAAAAAAAAGTAGTTTGTGGATAAAAGACGAGCTAAGAGGAATAGAGTTTAAAAACTAATGCAGACAGTGGAAAGCTAATGTTTCTTCATTCGTTTCCAGTTTTGTGGTACTTTGTAAGTCAGCAAATAAAATCAATCAGTTCCAATTAACTTTCCTGGAAGTGAGGAGCCAAAAATAAAAGAGCAAGTTATATATGTATTTTTTAAAATCTTTTCAGTGTTGAAAAAACCACTGAAGCCTAGTATAGTAAAAATAATACTAACATGCAATACTAACATGCAATGACATTACTAACAAAATGCTAACTGCTACCTGAAACAACACTCGTAAGACCCTCCAGTAACTGGGAAAGAGCAAGATCTCTGGGTTCCTGTTGGTATTGCTCACACTTTACCCTCATCTAGTTGTGATTTGCAGGAACCCTCTAAGAAGTGCAGCTTCGTGGTTACCAAAAAGAAGTGGGTTTCTAAGGGCTGCACCCAAAGATGGTCAATAATGAAACCTCCAAAAATAGCAATAAAATGCAGGGAATTCAATTTATGACTTCAAGCTAATGATGTGGAGTTATCAGCCAATGAGGATGGCTAGCGTATCAGCAGACACCAGAAATAGTCTCAGGCGTGCCACCCGTAGAATGACTGGCGGAAGGACTATTATAAAGACAAAGACACACCCTCCAGGGCAACACCCACATTTAGACATGACCCTGGGAGTGCAGGGATACACACTGGATGTCAGGGGCTGAATTTTAACTTCAGAAGAGACATTTCAAGACTCAAGTTTCAATACACAATTAGTCCATTTCTTGTGTAAAAAAAAAAAAGTTACTCTTTCTCCATATGCCTTTAAAAATAGAATTCTTCAGGATTGTCTCCATAGAAGCTTAGTTACACAGGCAGATCGTTGAGAGAACTGTTCACTCCCATGGCACTGCATTCTTCATTGAAAACATGGAAGGAACTAGCATGTGTCTACCTTTTAAAAGTGCTGAAATACAGAAAACCCTGTAAATGGTCATTTTAAGCTTAAAGTCCAAATGTTTCTTCCTTTCTATCAGCTTTCCCTACCAATCTCTCCTCTTTATCCACAAATACTATTTTATTTCACTGAGGGTCCCACTTTTTAAAATCCAAACATACGGGTTAGGTTGCCTCTCTCAATACCCTCACTTGTCAAGTAAGAAATCTATCTCGCACATATTGTTGAGCCTGACGATTCCTTGGCGAAATGTTGTAGCTCTGCTGATTTGAAATTATTAATATTATAACCAATAAACAAGAGAATACCAGCTGAAAGGGAAGCAAAGCATTGGTGAGCCCCGTTCCAGTTCTGTACATTAAAATTCTCTTTGCTGTGGAGCTTTTTCATCTTTTGAAACTTGGGAAAAGGGTAAGATACATGCTAATTTTTTTTTTAAGTTCACACCATCTAGCAAAACCATCCAAATCATTTTGGTGTGCAGAGATTTTATTTCTAATCTTTCTGTGCAAAATGCTTTGTTAAATCCTGATGACAACTTTAATGCATAATGCATAAAATAAACTTTGCCAAAATCTAAGGCACTTTTAAAAGCATGTAAACCCCTTTAGAAGCAAAATGACACATTACGGGGCATGGCGTTGCAGTACGCTGGGAAAACCGCACTGCGAGGTTGACGTGAGTATTGTGCTCCATACCATTAACTTCCAAATGTCTAATATGTGTAGTTACCTTGGTTTACTTGCATTCAAAATTACATGCTATTTCTTATGAGATTCTTCATATATTGATGCCTAGTTTATGTACTACATAAATTCAGCTCTGTCTTCAACACTTCTGGGAATCTTCACATTTTAAAAAGACCCGATACTGATTTCACATAACCAAGAAAATCTTGTTACTGACCAAAAAAAATAATTTTAAAAATGTGTGTGTGTGTGTGTGTGAATTAGTATGTCTACACATGCATCTATCATTTGATAAATGAAATAGGTAACTCCAGTTAAAATCTTATGGCTGTTTTTGCTTATTTAAAACCATAAAAATAGAGACAAGGAAGGAAAAAGACTTAGCATTCAAAAGAAGGTACTATAAATCCTGCCATGCAAGAGCCAAATAAATAAATAAATAAAAATCAGAATAACAACAATGTATCACTAGCCAGTGTCACTAAAATGATTTGTTTTACTCCTCTAATCTTTACCGTATCTAAACTGACTATAATAAATGAATAATTGCTCTGAATACAGAGCAGTTAATTGAAAAACTGCACCAAGTATAAAACCAAGAAATCATAACACAAAATACAAGGTTTCATCAGTGTTTAGGAACTTATCTTTGTCAATACTTTTAAGATTCAGTGTAAATGATATTGTTTACTATCATATATCATAGACCATCATGAATTATGTTAGATGTCCCATGAATATAGATGGTCTTAAGGTACGGGATATTGCATCAACACATATCCAGGTGTGAAATTCTGATGGAGTCTGGCTTCTTCCTGAAAGAAAGTGGTGGGATCTAAAAGAGCTTTATCATGAAAGCCAAGTTTCTGAGGGCAGGCCCTATTCAAAAGGCGTGTGCCAACTTGACAAAGAGTGGGCATCGCCCGGAATGGGGAAGGTGTGGCATCTAGCTCATAGACAGGGTTGTTTGATTTTTTTTCCCAAAGTTCCCCTCTGGACATTCCTTTACCATTGTGTGTACCAAACAATTCAAATCCTAAGAGGGGGTGGATATCAGAGTGCAGAAACAAAAACTGCACTGCTGATTTCAAACAGTGTTGTCCTGGGAGAGCACACATTTGTGTAGGCATCCCACAGCAGACAAAATAAGGTGAATGAAAGCAAGGGCACAAAGACGAGTGGTTAATTATTTGAGCCAGTGAAAAAATGTTCTTTCTGGAAAATCTTTGAAAACCTGTAGCACCTGAATTTGCATGAAAGTTGTATTATATGAATATTTCTTTATTGAAAATAAAGCACTTCGGGCTCAGTTCAATAATAACAGCTTACAGGAGAGTAATTGAAGTTATCCAATTCTCTTCCTATTGAAAATGACCTACAGTATATACACATAGAGACACACACAAAAAAATCTGTCGTGCAATTTTATTGAGACTGAAGTAAAAAGGGATTGGGGTGAGGCACTGTGTGAGCATTTAACGCGCACCAAATGATGATATGGTCGGGGAAAATTATCCCTTTTTCTTCACGTTCCTTTTCCAAATTCTCATCTTGTTCCACCTCCTGCTGAGCTCCTATTGACTTCAAAGTGAGGTCCATGGGGGTCCAGAGCAAGATGAGAATTTGGCCCCGCATGCATAATTTTTGTGCTCTCTTATTCATAACGTACACAATAAGCACCGGATTTGAAAAGACTCTAACAGAGGCAGATAATGGCTCACGGACGATCACGGATCTTCTCGGTATACTAAATGATATCGGCAATTGTGCCAGTGGAAACACTGAAAACTCTGAGGAAAAGACCATGCCAAGTCTTTAGTATTATCCTCATCTAGTATTATTACTCTAGTTAATAATAACAATATTTATGTAGTATTAGACTCAGAATCTCAACAGTGTAACTTTTTATAAGACCACATGCATTTCTGAATCTTTGCAAGAAGGAGAATGTACAGAAAATTCGGAAATCTTCTCACAAGAAACCTTATCACCTCAAGGTGCGAGAAGATGTCATGTAAACCAGTACACCGGGGCAATAACACAGAATGACTGCAATGATGAAGGAAGAACAGGTGGGATAAAGTCACTTTTTAGAATACCGGTAGGGCAAAGTTTCTGTATTCCAGGATTGCAAATGACACGGAAGATATCAGAAGGAAAAGTTGAAAAGAGATCATGCTTGAGTGGGGCTGGGAAACATACCAGCAACCTATTCTAGCATTGTGAAAAGAGTAATGGGGGGGGTTATAGAATGGGGGGGGGAATAACACCAACTCACAACCTGAAGGAATCTGACCATCTTGGGAAGCAAGAGGAATATGATACCATGATTTTAGTTTCTTCTTCACAAATGAAAGCATGCAGTCACATACAGACAAATGAGGAACAGGTAAAGATAAATCCATCTTCCTAGCACTTATTTTGGTCCATCATTATTTCATCCCATAAAGTTTGTACCTAGGTACGTGGTTAATCTAATATTGCCTCTTATTTTTCACTGTCCTGTCCTTAAAGGATAATTTACCTTCTCAAACATCGATGTCTTACTCTCTACACTGTAGTATCAAAGATAGACAAGACCGTGGAACTACTGAGCACCTCATTTACTTACATAATTTTCAGATATTAATCATTTCAATACTTCTTGATATCCAGGATCCTTAAAACCAATGGATTTCCATCCCACTTGAAATGCATTTGTAACTTAGATGGGCAGCAAAAGTGCTGTCCCCTATTTAGAGATAAGGCCTGCAGCTCACAGAAGGTAGCTGACAAAAATTTAAACAGCTTCACAAGTCTATGAAGCACTTTGTGGATTGTTTGCAAAGCAGTTTCACATGTTTTATTTCATTATTTCCTCTCAACAACACCATAGGTCAGTTGAAGGGAAGAAAGTGGAACTCCCGATTACCAGGATAGCCTCCAACAGACCTCTTTGCCCTGGCAGAGAGGGCACTTTATTGAGAATTAGATATATTGCTTCTTCAGCCCTTTACTTTCTTGTAGCAGATATGTCGCATTGTCCCAAGCATGTGACCTTTTTCTCAGCTATTAGCATTGCTATTATCACACATATATGCAAAAAGGAAAAAAATGACAGTAACTCAGAGACACTACTACAGGTGTTGGGGTAATAGTATATATACACCCCACTTTGACTTCTTTGAGATGAACATTGAGTTGACACAATATTATCTGTTTTTCTACCTCTATGACTCAATAATGCACGGCTCTGGTAACTGACCGGGGAAAACAAGACCTTCTTGATATCCCCCTGTTTTTCCTTCCTCGATTCACTATTTAAAATGGAATTCATGGATTTGTAGTTCTACGGGTCCCCAGCACCTGACTAAGCGCTTAGTATAGAGTAGGTAATCAATAAATACTTCTGAGGTGAATGAATCAATCGGTGCATATATTGTACAGAAACACCCTTTTAAAATAATTATTTGGGTCATTTGCCTTTAAGAAGTTACTCTCACCTTGAAGCCAATTGAAAATTTTAGGCTGTATGATTTGTTTTCCTGATTGGGCCACTACTGTAGGCATTTATTTAAAGGTGGGCTAGGAGAATTTAAGACAGAGGCATGGAATTATAACCCAGGCTTTTTTGCTGTCTACCAGGAAAGAAGCCTTATCTTAAAGAGGCCTTTTCTACTTGTCTTTTTTTTTCTACTTGTGGTCCAAGAACCCACAACAAAACACAACACACAGGCAAAAATCACATGTAAATGGTTGAAGCACAAGGCATGCAACTGTCTCACATTCTCACAGCCTTAAGTAGGAGAAGATTATCTTTTTAACGAGGATAATTTTATTTTTCACTAGATATCTATCAAAGGAAAGATTACAACATAGCAGCTGGAACGCTGGAACCTACATAATGTATCGCACATTTTAATCATGTTGGATAAAACACTCTTTCTATGGATATCAATTATACTAATGACTCTTATATAATACTCTCATGTGCCTACGGGATATGTATTGTCACCTCGCTTTTGTCATAAAAATAGTTAGTAGCTCCAGATCCACACGGAAGTAGTTGCTTTCATTTTTATATAATGAATGAGTAACACTGCAAAAAAAGACATTTTATCCCATATTAGTTTAACAGAGTGAAAAGATTTCACATATGACAGTGCTAAATATACTCTTAAGCTGCTAATAAAGCCAAAGCCTGCAGGGAAAAATTCTAATGATGAACAATGCCAGAAGTTTGTATTTCTGAAACTAAAGCAAAAATGTTCCACTTAGGTATAATTTCTAAATATCTTAAAAAGGAACAGGGATTTCTAATAATTTCATTTCCAATAAATCTCCTTAGTCAATTTGGAATCATTTTATTTGCAATAAATCTCCTCAGTCAGCCTCAAAGATAAGCACACTTTTTTTTTCTTTTCCCATAGTGCAATGTTATGGAGGAAGCTTCTTTGAATGTGTCCTTAAAATTAATAATGACAACAGAAGGTATGATTCATAGCCACACTACTATATGATTCCTTTTTGTCAACGGAACAAGAATTTCTGCTAGAATGGTTGAAGATTATTCACCTAAAAATAAATAAATGAACACTTGACCAAATTCCTCAGGTTGTGTTTCAGAAATGCCTCAGCTGAGGGTCCATCAGGGTTCCCATTCTTCAGAGTACCTGCTAGCAATGCTACAGTTAAGGCTTTATGAGAATTTCCATTATAAACTTCTAGTTTCCAGATTTAATAAATCAGTCATAAAAATGTGCTCAAAGCTGAAACTTGGCAAAGCAATTTAAAGAAAAGAGAAAAACTTCTGCCTGGTCATTTTTAAGTTACACAAGTATAAAAAGATACAGCTGGGAAGGAGTCTCAGAAGCATTCCCCTTACAAATAGTTTTGAAGGCATATGATTTTAATTATATAGAAAATTGGTCAAGTGATTGGTCCACAGTATAGTCAGAATATTTGGGGTGGTTTGAAGAAAAAGGTAAAATAATGAAGTTATTTAAATTCCACCTAGAAGCTTTTAGATGTGCATTTTCAATGTCATATTCTCTTCAGTTCACCAGAGTTTTTGAAAAAAAGCACTGGATCATCACTTGCTTCTCCTTTTGTTCAACTAAATATGGTATGCATCTGAAAAGAACTTGGAAAATTCTCTCTAATTTAAGTACTAGCATTTATAAGGTATGTATACATTTAATTAGTTAAGTAGCAAAATAATTATCTGCATTAAGGGAAGTTTCCGGTTTCTCCAATTTATCTTTACAAAAATCACTTCTAAATTTTGTGGGTTAGCTCATTTAAATATGGCAATAGATCCATTTGAACACTAAATCTTCTAGTACATATTGAGTGTCTCTTGGATTGTACTAATACAATCAAGTAGAATATTTGTTAGTTTGTTATGTCCTCTGTCCACGTTCAATGGCCATTGGAGGCACTGGTGATTTTGCATCATTGTTCTGAACTTAAATACATAAACATCAGGTCTAAGAAGAATTCCGTGAGGTAAGAGTCTGTAACTTAAATTTCTTCTTTTTCCCCCAAAATGGAGACATTCATTCCTTGGTATTTACATATGTAATCTTTGACTATTCAAAACTTATTCTGAAGGTTCATGAAGTGGTTATTTTTAAATTTTTCCTCATGTTCATGATGAGATTGGTATGTTAAAAGAATGACTTAGCTAGGAAGTGCGCCTGGCCAGTTGTACGCAATCCTTATCTTGATTTAGCTTCCTTTTCTAATCACTTTTATGTATTCAGTAATAATATCTATGTTTCTTTGTGGAACAAAAAAATCCTTAAAATAAAGGTAGCTGGTATTGAAAGTGAGTGACATAGACTAAAAGTAATAATAATTAGTCATAAAACAGAGTAGTGTAATATAGTGTCTTTGTAATGGACCGCTTGGATTCAAATCCCAGATTCATTCATTTTCTATTTGTGTGACTCTGAGCACATTATTTACACTAAAGCTCAATTTTCTCATTTGAGAAAAGGGATGAAAGTAATAATAATGCTTCCTCATAAGTTTTCTGAGAATTAGTGACTTTTAGCACTTCCCAGAGTGTCTGACACAAGATAAGCATCCAATAAACTGTTGTTATTATTATTACCATCACCATCATCATTATCATCAAGGAGGAATTATAGAAGTGGCCCCAAATAACTCCCACCAAAGCACCCCAAGATTTTATAGCTCCCACCCTCTATATCAAATAGCTTTTATCCCATCTCCTGTCTTTAAGTTGCTTTTGACTTCTCTGTGTTCACTCTCATTCAACCCTTTAAAGTCTAACTTTCAAGCACAACAATTTGCCCCCGTTAAATGAAGCCAAGGGTTTTATGTCTACCTACTAGTCAACAGCAGGAATAGTCCAAGACTTTGAAAAAGATTTTAAAATCCTGCTCGTCAAATTGGTATATGACAAAGCTGGCATTCTATGCTAGATGACAGAATCAAGATTATAAGGACCTGACAGACAAAAACAATAGATGAAACTAACATGGTGGTTAAACCACATTTGGAATATCAGATTTAGTTCTGGGCAAGAACAAACTGATTTGCACCCAAAAATCAATTAGAATGAGAAGAGGACGTGAAAACCCCAAAATCTGAGGAAAGACGGAGATATCTGTAAACACTTTTCCCAGATAAAGCCTGGGCAGTTAAGAATATGTTTTCCCAAATATTTGAAAGGCTTTGATTTGGTATAGCTATTGTTCTTATTCTACATATTTCCAAAAAGTTTGACCAGTGGATAGGTAAAAAGGTAGATTAAAAATCATTAAAATGAAAAATTTTTTTCAAACAATTAGAAGTTTCTAAGAGATGATTACCTTCAAGAAGTGCTAAGTTCCCAGTTTTCTCACCTTGGTTTTTATATTTTACTTTTATTCTTATTGGGCAAGGCCAGTGACTCAATGTACCTTATGTGCTGACCTCTTTTCTGACCTCTGGATCCAAATGTCCACTGGCTTTCCAATAGGTCCCTCAAAGCAGATTCACTATCTGAATACCTCAATACGCCCCTATTCTAGGCCACCTATCTCACTTCGCAGTCACCTAAGATAGAAACAAAGGGTCCAGTTTCTCCCTATTCATCTTGATGATGATGACTACAATGATGATGATGATGGCAAATACTTTCTGATGAGGTTTTACTATCAGAAGTCAATGTGCTAACTCTCTCATACATAACTTCACATAATCTTTATAGTAGTTCTGTAATGTTTGCATTATTATTCTCATTTTATAGGGGAAGCCGAGGCTTTGTGGGTTAAGCAGCAGAACCTGGATTTGTAGTCAAGTGTATCTAACTCTAAAGTCTTTATGATTATCTCCTCGACTATAAGCCTTTCCAATTAGTAATCTGTTCCACCTTAGAAAGTTCCTCATGCAGTCCTTCTCCCTTTTCATCCCCTCTGCAAGTGAGGGAACTCTGGCTCTTCACATGGCTGGTTTCTTCTCTTTCATGTAGCAGCTTCTGTGTCATCCTAAGAACACCCCCTTCTCCCTACTCTCATGGTACCCTGACCGTAGTGTTCATAATCACCAGTATATATATATATATATATATATGTAGCATACACACACACACACACACACACACACAATTTTTTAAAGAAATGAAAGCTCCATGGGGGAGAACTTGCTATCTTGCTCTTCTTTGAATCTCCACCACCAAGAGTATTGACACCTTGCTTGCACTCAATATTTGTTAACTGGTTGATGGGTTACACATCTTATCCTCGCCCCTCATGTGTAGTCTTCCCACCACTTGATATGGTTTAATCTCTTATCATCTCATCTAGACAACACTAATTGTCAGGCCTCTTGCTTTCAGTCCATTTTAGCATGAAAACAAATACAGAAAGAACCATGTCTCCTGCTCAAAACTCTTCAATGGCTACTCTTTGACTAGAGAATAAGTCAGAACTTCTAAATGTGGCCTTGAAAACATGATATTAACACTACATCCGCAGCCTCCGAGGTTTCAGCGTACTTCACTACCAGCATTGTGTGAGCAAGCCGTATAACATCATGTTCTCGCGTCCCTTTATGCTGCTCTGCCCCAGAGACCCTTTTTTACCTCTCCTGGAAAAAAAGAAAAAATTCTTTAGGAATCACCTCTTCTGCAAGGGTTTTTCTGGCTCCATCTTCCAGAGAAAAGTTAGACATTCCCCTACCTCCATCTGTTTCCATTGCATTTTGCCCATTATTTTCTATAGTATTTATGGAACTGTATTACAGTTAATCATGTACTTCGCTGTGTTGCCAACTAGAGCTAAGATTACAGTGCAGTCATATAATAGTTGCTTAGCAAATGACTATATTTTTAATAAAAGAGAAAATTGAGCTAAATGATTTCCCATGTCCTTTCATAGTTAATATTTTATGTATCTTTACTGGTTTTGTTATTTTTAAATTGGAAACCATTTTGGTAGCCCATGGAAAATTCTTTTAAATTTTGATCCATGTCTACTCATTAAAGGCGTTAACTTTAAAGAAAACATCTATAGTGCCAAAAGCAGGGAAGAAATCCAGATACAGAAATTCTTGAATTCTTTACTGTTAACTTCAATTCAGCAATTACATTTTCGTTTAAATTAAAAATCTCCTTATACATTTCCAGTGAAAATTTAAATGGACAAATCTTTTGGGAGGTCAAGTGGGCAATATGTATTAAGAGCACTATAAATGTTATGGTCTTTGACCCAGCCTTTGACATCTAAGAAATAATAAACTAGGAAGAATAAAGTTACAAAATCAATTGTATTATTAATTTGTTATTGTATTATATATGATTTTATTGTCATACCCAAATAAAATTGGAAACAAAGTTTAATAACAAGAAAACAAAGAATAGTTAAGTAGATTAGAGTACATCGATACAATTAGAATATATTTTTAATTAAGAACAAGAAAAAATAGTTGTAATGATATGAAAAAGTAGCAACTAGTGTTTACCATATAATCCCAAATATATACATATGTATGCATATATGCATACATATACAGACATATACTTGTGTGTGAGATAAAAAGTGATAGAGGAAGAACATTAACATATAATCTCCAGGTGATGAGACTATGCACAATGATAATTTTCTTCTTTATTTATTATTTATGTATTTATTTATTTTTCTTCTTTCTGTATTTTCCAACTCAACAAAAATGAATATATATTTCTTACATGTGGGATTTTAAAAATCTGGCACCAGGACAATCCAAACACTTTCAACTATGTAGAATCCTCCCTATATTGAAGCAAACAGTACACTTTAAGCTTTGTTTCAAACAAACGCTCCCTCCACACAAAGTACCTTCAATGCAGCATAAGTTATAAAATGTCTTCACAAGTTTTAACCAAATAGCTCAGTAAAAAGTGGTGTAAGTAAGGGAGTAAATCTAAGAAACAAAGAGCATATATAACTTTTGGATAAAGTTGACGTATGAAAGTGATAAATGGTTAACATAATGTACCAAGAAGAGAGGGACATGTGTGGGAGAGATGCCCTAATATATCATATGTACATATTCATATCTAAGTAGAAATGCAAAATATATCCCATCTGTTTTCACCCTCTTTTCATCCTCTTCAGTTCCTCAAACAGCTGGTTGCGCAGCAGTGTACTTTCTTGGCAATCTCTTGTTAGAGGAAGAGAATGGCTTCCATTATTGCCTTGATGGACCAGAGGTGGTTAATGGGGCCAATCCAAGATGACAGCCACTGTCACAGCGTAAGCACATATTTCCTGGCTTAACGAGTGGTCCTGGGTTGTTAACACAATCTTTAGTTATTATTCCTGCCAGGTACATTTTGTCTATCTTTAGTTATAAAATATCATTAAAGTGTTGGGACACTTACAACAAATACCTATCTAAAATAAGGTGGTAGAAAGCAAGAGACTCACACAGATTGATCTCACTGTGGTTACAACTTCATACATACTGCCTCAGTAGTTTGATGTTACTTGGTATCATCACCCAAAGTATCTGCAAGATTGAATCCCATAGAGCTTTTTGAGTATTGCTATTTCATTCATTAAAAAAATGAGTTCCTTCTGACTCAGGTCAGATGGCCATCTTCTCAATGGTCTCAGGATGTTGTTGGGTAATGACTTTAGTGTCTGTGGGTCAGCGGAATATTCCTTCCATAAGCAATATTCAACAATAATATATTGCAAAGGAAAGAACACTATAGGAATAATAAGATCTGGGTTTGGGTTCCACCTCTGCTCCTAATCAGTTGTGTGATTTAGGACAGGTCATTAAGCTCACTCATCTTCAAATTTAATATCTACATAAGCTAAAAAGGAGTGGAACCCTAGAAATCTATGCTTCCACCCCAGTGGTTCTTAACCAGGCATGACTTTGTGCCCAACCCTTCCTCCTCACTACCTTCCTATCCACCCAAAAAACATTTAGCAATGTTGGGAGAAATTTTTTATATTGTCACAACTTGGGAGAAGGAGCTGCTGTCACCTAGTGGGTAGAAGCTAGAGATGCTGCTAAACATCTTATAATGCCTAGGATAGCCCCCACAACAAAGAATTATATGACCCCAAATGCCAATAGTACAGCTTTGAGAAAGCCTGCTCTATCCTCTATTTGCACCCTATCATAGCAGAGAAATTCAAATGAGTGTTAGATCAGAACTTGAAACAATTACTTTTTTAGATTATTTAAGTTTGAACATTGATAGTTGGATTCTAGACTTGCTCAGGTGATAGTACGTGAACTTCATCTTCTTAAAGATGGAAAATATCTAGAAAAGTCTAGAACATCACCACTGATTTCAACCGTCAAAATTGCTTAATGTTTATTCATATAAAATGAGTCACCTACACCTGAAGCACCCATTGTATTTTTTATCTCAGTAAGGGCAGTTAAAAAAAATCTGTTTTCACATCACCAAATGTCTAAGCATCATAAAAGTGATACAATTTGGAAATCAAAGTGGGCTTATCTATAGGTCTATTTAAACAGTTGACCATTTACTTGGTTATTTTCCCTAACCCCGAACTTGGTTATTGTTTCCAACACTCAGCTTGTCAATGGCCTCATCTTATTGCAGCAATGTGAGAGTTAGAAGACAACATATTCTTTTTGGGGTTTCATTGCTAAAAGCGGTAGAGAAGATTCTAAAATAAATGATCATTAATCAAATGTAAAGATTAGGAAATTCCACAAAGTTCTTTTTTAAAAAATTATTTTAAAGGCAGAATTTTATGAGATTAAGGAAAGCCATATATAAAAGATGTTTGTTAATATGTTTGTTTTTCTTTAACAGGAGAACAGTGAAAAATCTGTTACACTAATCCATATTGTAGTTTGATGTGTTCTTTGAAACAAACATGGAAAGAAAAATCTGCCTTATCTTTCTTTCTTTAAAATTTCAACAATTTTGAAATCATTCTTGTCACCATGGATCCTCAAGAACTATAGATTCATAATGGAAGTTTCTACCACTCACCTTGAAGATTTCAGCATAGATGCTGTCAAGCTTCAAAGATTTTGTTTTCAGTTGGTTTCTGGTGTTGCCTCACCCTATCAATATGGTGACAGGAGGGTAAGTTTGTCTTAGATAGGAAGCTCCAAGATAGAGTTGCAAACACATATGCAAACACATTCAATAAGAGTCTTAGCTGAATGGGTCTTCTGAAAATCCTTCAATAAACACAAAATAATTTTTTTACATTGATCAGTTTAGATCTCAATGGGTCCTTGAGTGTGAAGACTATAGAAAATTGTGGAAGAACCAAATGGGATCTGAGGAATGTTGGATAGATGTATTCGTATTTGACCATCCTACCATTTGTTCTTCATGTCACAGGCTTTTCTTTGAAGCTCTGAGTAGATACTTCCATTTCTTTCACTTATAGTTGATGCAATTTTAGAAAGCTCTAAAAGCCTTGTACTAACAGTCAATCAACTCTTAAAGTGCCTCGTCATTCTTGTCAAATCAGCCTTAATGTTTCTTGGCAGAAAATCCAATTGTTTCAATATTGGTGGACTTCAAAGAAACCCCAAGTTAATGCTGAGGAGGATTCTCCATTTTCTAAAAGAAAGACTGGTACAAATGCTTTAACTTGATTTGAGTGTTCAACCTTTAGTCTTTTGACAATATAAATTTTGCTATGCCAGTCTGATATCATAGACAGAGCACTGGACTTGACAATCAAAAGATCTGCCTGAAACACAGCTCTGCCATCCAACAGTGGTGGGTCTTTGCATATATTACTTCACATCACTGAGTTTCAGTTAGCATTATGGGATAACAACACCTAATTTATGGGGCTATTATTGGCATTAAATGAAAAAATGTGAATGTACTTCGTATATTGCAAATCACTATACAACTGTCAGTTACATTATAATCTCTGCCTTTAAGACTATATTGAATGAATACATAGCAGACTAATCCAAGAGTAGAGGTGGTAGAAAACACATCATTGTGATCCTGTGTATTAATATCATAACAGCACAGTCTTTCTCTGGATTACAAATAACCCATTTACATAAAATGTGGAGGAAGAACCAGCTCCTACTACCCAAGAAGGTTATTACCTTTTTTTTCCTTAATATAAAATGTGTAGCAAGAGGAAGATCTCATGAGCTTCTATTTTTAGAAGGGAAAACTATGGGTACACATTAAGAAGGGACCTTTGCCAGGAGAGATATCACTGCTGAAGAAAGTGGTTCCCAGTATTCAGAAGCAGAGCTCGGATATATATTCTTGTGTAAACAATGTTAGGTGTAAGAGGTGTAGCTGAAATAGGATTTGCCATCACTCTTATACCTCTGGTTTCCAGATCTGTGCTCAAGAAGACTTCAAAGACAGCCTCTGAACCCAACCATCACACATGACATTCTCTCTATAGGAAAATGTGGTTTTGATACAAACAAGTCATTTAAATAAACATTTAGAATTCAACTCTGCTCAAAGTTAGAGATTGCTTGAATAATCAATTAAATATAAATTGTGTTTCAAATCTGCCAGGGTTAGATTTCCTGAGGATGGAATCAGGGACTTGCCTGATAGTGAATTCATAATAGTAAACTGCTGCCCATGATGCTCTATTGAGAATCCTGATATCACGGGAATGGTCTCAGCTTGCTTTGGTACAAATCATCTTTACTTGGGTGTTTTCCTATTACCTTATATTGTGCTATCTAATGAGATAGTGGGGTTTTTAAAAAGATTTATTTATTTATTTGAGAGAGAGAATGTGTGCATATGCATGAGCACGTCGGGAGGGGCAAAAGGAGAGGGAGAGAGAATCCCAAGCCGACTCCGCACTGAGCATGGAGCCCAATGTGGGGCTCAATCTCACAGCCCTGAGATCATGACCTGAGCAGAAACCAAGAGACAGATGTTCAATCAACTGTGCCACCCAGGTGCCCCATGAGACAGTGTTTTGATAGAACATTTCACTTGTTTTATTAAGAGAAGGCAGCCAATGGAATCGGCCTTTTTCTTCTTCATTGCCAGTGACTCCATCTTAAACCTTAGTGCTCTTCACAACCTGACACAAATATCATTATAAGGAATCCCTTTTTAAAATTACTAATAAATTAATGACTATGAGCCAGATGATTCTATCATCTCAGCTGTTTCTCTTTATGCTAATTAATAGCTGTGACTCAATCAGTTGTGTGGGGAGGTGCAATAACTCTCATGAGTACATATATTATCGTGTCATATCAGAGTCTGCTTATCGTAGCTCAATAGACCCAACCTAATTATGTTTTTCCAGAAAAGAAGTCATAAATACTGGCATAAATTTTAGCATATATTTTGCAGTGTCCTAAATATGCCAGTTAGTTTGCTAAATATGCCATGGTGCCTTTGTACATTCTGTTCCCTCTGCCTGAAATCCTTCCCTCCTTGCCTCTCAGAGGAACCCTCTCCACTTTCTCTCATAGTGTGTTCAATCCAAGCTAATCTGCATGGTCTTCCATACTCCCTCCAGTCCTGTCCCAGTCCAAACATAATCTCACTTGGTCCATGTGTTACTCTCCCAAAGCACTTTGCACTTAGCTCCACTACCACTTACATTGCCGTCCTATAAATACTTGTTTACAGACTGTTTGCTCAGGGCAGGGAATATATTATTCATCTATAGTAACTACAGAATAAAACTATGAATCAAGTAAATAGTCAATCATTCTTTTCTGACATGAGTAAGTGGTATTGAGTGTCAAGTATTGTGTTCGTGGTGTTTAAGCTTCCTGACAGCTTAAGAAGTTTCATAGGGTATTCATTAATCTCGTCTATTTTTTCATCCAGTGAATAATTCAAGATGTATTTGTGGGTTTTGTATATCTGTTACATGGACATAAGATGATGAACCCTGCATTATCCATGTCCCCCTACCTTATTTGAGTCTTTCACTGGAATCCTGAAGCTATAATTCTACTCTGGTGTTCTGGATGCCTACTTGAGACTCATCTGGGAGTCTGGTTTCCCAAGAATAGGTCAGCAGTAAACCTGAATTTGGTTGGACTCTCAGCAATTCTGCTCACTATTTGTGTAAATTTGAGAATGTTACTTAACCTCTCCAGACCTCACATCTGTAAACTGAGAAAGATACCTATTTCACAGGGCTGTTGTACATAAGGCAATATGAGTAGAACACCCTAGAGAGTGCCTGCATATAAAGGGAATCAGTTAAATCTGCTTGCTTTCCTTGTCTACTCCTGTCCTCGTTCAACAACTAAATGTGATGTAACCATATTGGAGATAATCCTAATGGCCACTATAATTCTACCAAGGGAAAAAAAGTGACTATAAAAGTGGAGATTTTTAAAAACATGGATTAAGTCACCTGCATTTGAAAAGGATTTATAATCTCAAATACTTCATTCACTCATTTACTCATTTATTCATTCAAGCCTATTCACTAAATGCCTAAGGTCTGGAGAGGTTAAGCATACTTTGAATATAAAGCAGTTAAGACAGACAACATTTTTTACACACTTTATTTATTTATTCACTTATTTACTTACTTGTTTGTTTGTTTACACACAAAAACTCCCCATTTCTTATACCCTAGTTTTTTTTGGATAGACCAAGAAGAATAGCAACATTTGCAGACTTCTAAAACAAAGCTAAATAACCAAAATTTGACTACAAAATGCCTCTCAGCACAGACAATATTTTTTACCCTTATAAAGGGCTTTCCTTCTTCAAACTATGAAGAATTCCAATGCTTGAGGTTACACAGAAAGCTGGGAAACAGTTTATATTTTCTAAGCATGAAAGTTTTTTATAGTTTCTTAACTGCGACAAAAGTTTCATGTTGGATTGGTTCCCAATAACATGTTTTTAAGGTTATCACAATGTCTTGCACATAGTGACTGCTCAAGAAACATTTATTGAATTAATGAAGTTTTAAACGAGCCTTTATTTATTTTAGCTCTAAAATGCCTTGGAAGACTTTTCAAGCCCAAAAAAGCCTTAGAAATAGTCATTGAATGCTGACTGAAGAGCAAAGAATGTGAATTTCATGCATTGTGCCAGTTCTTCCGCCTCCACTGGAAAAAACAGACAGGTTGGCTATCTAAATAAACAAAAATTTTTCACAGCTGGTGATTTTTGGTATTTAATTATAAGATGAGAAGGAACTGCTTTTTTTACCGGGGAGGAACATGAATTGGTCTCACCCACTGGAATGATGTAGAAAGCATATTATACTGGGAATAAGTGACACAAGAGAAAAAGGATAAAACACCCACCCACTGGCCCATGAGCATACTAAATATCCATTCCATTGAGTTTACTGTGAACTTCCTCCTTTTTGCTTTTATGGAGAGACCTGGGAGCCTTCCTATTTTGTTTTGTTGTAGCTAGGATGGCTAATAGTGCTTCATTGAGTCTCTCTGCACTTAGGATGCATCTGTATTTCTGCAGGGAGTGAGGCTCTCACTGCATCAGATGATGAAGAACGCCCTTGCTCCAATGCCCACATGGCATTGTGCAATGCTCACTGAGGCAACACTAACTTCATGCTCTGCACTGGAACGAGGGTAAAACTGGGGAGCTAGATGTGTACTTAGGATTTCTTAGTTGTTTGATCACATCGATGAAAGGATATGCAATCAATCTCCCCCTAAGACAGTGAGTGGTATTGGCCATAACTCATTACTCCGTCAAGGATTTGGCATTTCAATCGATGGGAAATGATGTGTGATCATTCTAATTTATTATACATCATTTCCCATCAATCGACGAGCTGAAGCCTTGACATAATAAGTACTTACAGACACTGTCAATCATTCCTGGTCCAAATACCTCCCTGTGCTGCCTTTTGGGATATCCTCAAATAGTCATGAAAATGGAATGCGCCCCAAAATCACAAATGCAATGATTTCACTCAGCAGAAGACTTTGAGATGACCTCTTACTGGTGGATTCCATCAGCAATTGCTTAAACACTGGACCATCCACCAAGGTAAAGGGTACGAAATTGATGAATATTCTGATTAGCTATGATTTTCCTCCCAATATGTCTGAGTGGGATTCAAAAGATGGTGGTATTGCTAGAATCATAGGGGTACACTTCTGTCTTCGAAAAATGCCGATCTTCACCTCAAAAATTTAGTCATCTCAAAAAATTTAGTATTTCCTGAGTGCTTTTTGGAATAAAGTCAAAGCACATTGATTTTCCTGCCTTTTGTCACTGTGGTGAATGACATCACAGGTAAGCAGATCACCAAATAGTATCAAGATAGCAGAGCTCATGAATTACTGGTACTTCTCAATAAGATCCCTCAGCTGTTTTTACTGCCTATACTGAAGCAATGGATGAGAACTGTCTGGTTTGATTAGTTCTATTTGTTTGAAGTTTGATTCTCATGAAAATAAAATAAGGGAAAAAAATTCTCAGGTGCATGCACTAAAGCAAGAGTATTCAAAGTCATGATTTTGGACATTGCAATACTGCGTATGGTTTTCATAGTGATTCCAAAAACTGCCTACGTCTTCACCTGAGCATTTTTGATAATTCTGAAAATATATCATGACATTTTCAATTTCTACTTTGTAATATATTTCAGGAACAAAACCATACTCCCATGAGAATTTGTATGCCTAGTAGGGGGATTTTTATTTTTTCACCGGCAGCAAAAGGAGCATTTTCTAAGGAAAAGAGGGTGATGTATTCTCTATAACTGACACACATAGCAACACTTTTGTGAGGACAGAAGGAAAAATGCTGCCTTTTGGCTGGAAAAAGTTACTTTTTTTGCCTGTGAATATCTTCTTTCAAATATCTGGGAAAATAACAAGTAAAGCCAAGCTGCAGAGGTCTTTTCATTCTTAATAAACTTAAAAAAAAGAAGAAGAAGAAAGAAAGAAAGAAAGAAAGAAAGAAAGAAAGAAAGAAAGAGAAAAGAAAAAGAAAAAGAAAAAAAAAAGAAAAAGGAAAGAAAAGGGAAAGAAGAGAAATAAACTCTACATGATTTTTTTACACCAGCACATTTGTGGTATCAGCTTCTCCTTTTTTTTTTTTTTTAAGGATCCAGCTGTGGATGTCTGATCATTTTGGAGGAAGCCTAGCACAGAGCTTTGTATGCACTGTATGAGTATGATCTGGAAGTCAGTTCAGGAAGTCTAAAAGCAAATCTAAAACCAAGACATTTGCTCCCACCCTATTCAAAGGCCTATACCCAAGAGATGAAAAAATGACAAACTAATACAATGGATTTTAATAAAATCTTTCCCAATGGATTTCAAAGCATTCATTAGTTCATTTAATCCTCACAATTTGCTTAAGCCAATAACTTTCTAGTCTTGGGGGGAAATGCCCTTCTCATTCCTCCCAGCACCAGGGCTTCCTCTTTGCTTCCTCATCAGCAATCAGTGGGTCTTGGCAGAACCAGGGCTTACTGGGGAGCCAGCTGGCTCCTTTAGCTCTTCGTATGCTCTGGGGCTTATCCAGGCTAATGGAGTATCACAGTTCATTATGCACCTTCCTCCTCTACCCCCTGTGAGGAAGCTCCAGTGTATACCAGGTTTGGGGCAGGAGGCATCACTGCCACTGAAGCTGCCAAAAAGAGCTGCCAATATCCTATGGAGGAGCTAAGGGATATCAATATTTGTAAGAAAATGTGTCCTGACCCCAGAAGAAGGCTAGAAGGCATTCCAAGGATGCAGGAGAATTAGCATCAGCTACTCATTCTACCTTGCTCTACATCCGTAGGGAAGCAGCAGCCAGCTATGAATCTCTCCCTATGTGCCAAACACGTTAAAGCTCTTTACGCATATTAGCTTATTTAGATCTTAAAACAAACCTAAAAACTTGGTACTATTATTATCCCTATTTTTTAGATGAGGAAACAGAAACAGGGATTGCATAGGCAAAATAACTTGCCTGTACTCACATGGCATGTAAAAAAGAGCTGGCATCTCAATAATAAGCCCATCTTCTTACCTGCTATTCAGTACAACCTTTAAGGAAGGAGAGCTGTCCTTCAACTCAAAGACAAAGGCGAAAGCCAGTTAAGAAGGATTTTGTTTTGCAAGGAAAGGAGAATAGCAAAGAACAGAGGTGGGAAATAGCAAGCATCTAAATGATCAAGATAAGCTTCCAAATATGCGACAAAAGTATAAACTAAAAAATTGTAAAGGTCATCTCTTAGGACATCTCTTTTTTTAATAAATATTTATTTTTAGAAAAGATATAAGCATTCAAAAACTCATTTTCAGAAAAAAAAAAGATTATAAAAACACCGCCTTTTTCCAAAAATGTGAAGCAGAACCAATCAATCACAGTCCATGCCACTTCGTAAGAAGTGAGGCCACTGCTTTGGAACCTTCACTAACAAAAGAAACAATGCCTAGAGTGAGTGCTCACATGTGAGGTTTGAGTTTGATACGATTTGAAAAGCTTGAGTAATAAACTCCTGAAAAATGGGGTTTGGTAATGAGCAAGCCTTTAACTATATAGACATGTTGCCAGGTACCACTTTAATAAACTATTACAAATGATCGATGCAAAGGTGTTTCCAACAGCTGTTTATGCAATGTGGCTGGAAGAATTCTTCCATAAAGAAGCTGTTAGTGGGAAAATTGGCTATGCATGGTTGTGATGTCAAATCCATACATAACAAACTTTTTCCTGTCAATCAACAATCTTGCCATAAATTAATCCATTTATAACAAGCCTTTTTGAATTGACAGCTTCGATGTGAATAATAAAAAGGACTCTTTAAGGAAAGTGAACTCAGAATGGCTTTTTGCAACTCTTTAACACATGCAGAGAAGTGGCAAAGCCTTGTGACTTTTAATTTATATTGAAAAAGGTTGGCAGCAGCTCCAAACACCAAAGGAGCTTTCCAAAAGCAGCTGAATACAACAAAACCAGGGAGAACTGTCAGGTTGGGCTTATAGAGGATAAGCAGGTCCTGCTCAAATCTAACGATAGAAGCAAATGCTGGTGCATTTCCCTTGACTGTCTTGGACATAAAGATCAAATGTAGATGTGGTTGTTATGCAAACATACTCTTGTTTGCCTTCCGGCCAATGAGGTTTTGTCACACCAGAACCTCACGCGGGTGAGTGTGCCCGTGTGGTCACTAGCATCACAGTAGGCCCATCAGACAGACCCTTAGCTCCTGCTGTCAGATTCTAGTGTTTGGGCTCTTGACCTTGCCTTTCTCTCACGTTGTTATTCAAGCTCAGTTATCTCTGGTTTCTGATGTGGTTTTCCAACAAGCTTAATTCACAAAAATCACAGGGTTGTAAAGAATGCCCACAAGACAGCAGGCGTGTGCTTCTGTGTCCTGGGTAAAGCAATACCTAAGCAAGAGTTGTGTCCTTAAAGGCAACTGGAGACGGGATGCCATAATCTCTTCAGGGACCCTCAACCCAACATCTCTAACTGCTCAATTTTACCTTCGCATAGTACAACGGCCCCTATTACCATCACTAGAGACAAAGAGAAGTTGGCTATTTTTCATGCCTAACTTCAACATGTTTCTCCTGGCTGAATAACATTTATTTCTGGAATCAGGGGTTTCTTTCTCCAAAACTCTTTCAGTGCAACATTCCTGCTGTTTTCAATCCTCTCTTCACCTTTCTATTAAATCAATCTGGTCAAAAAGTCGATATGAATAAATTACTGTAAGCAGGCATGAAAGCCAAAAACTTTTTAACACACCAAGAAGATTCTTGCAATGTATTGGTAGCTTTGTATTTTGTTCTCCTGCATCGGATGAGAACTCCACTTTAAATTCTTCACAGTTTATCCTTGTAAGTTTGCCCTTGAAAGGAAAAGACCCATCCCGGACCCTACCCAAGGCATTTCTCTTCATAGACGCCCTGCCCTGCCACTCTCTGTTAAAGAAGGTTATTCTGAAATTTCTCTGTTCTTGTTCTGCCACACCGGCAGACTTGCTGAAGTGCCCACCTGCTTTGCCTAGTGGACCTTTCCAATCAGATCCACACAGAGACATAGGCAACCAGTGCCTAGGCCTATTCGTTTCCCAGGTGCCTACTTTTGTTTTTTTTCCTTAAGATTTTATTTATTTATTTGAGAGAGAGAGACAGACAGACAGACAGAGATAGCAAGAGAGAGCATGAGTGGGGAGGAGAGGGAGAAGCCGGCTCCCTGCTGAGCAGGGAACCCGACTTGGGGCTCGATCCCAGGACCCCAGGATCATGACCTGAGCCAAAGGCAGATGCTTAACTGCCCCCACCAGGTGGCTACTTTTTTCACTGATTTGTACCTTCTCTACCTCCCCCGTGTCTTCATTTTGTCAAGGGCATATAGAACTCTAAATATGCTCTCCAAAACTCTTTTAGTACCTAAAACATTCCAACTTCAAGTTCACTCAACTAGACCTCACATGATCTTTCGAGCACATGTTCTCAATTCCACCATCAGAGTTGTTGATGAAAATAACCAGGCCTGATCATAGCAGAGTCTAAGAGACCTCAGGGATTTTCAGATGGAGTATAAAATAGTGCATTTTGAAAGACAGTGAAAATCATTCTGGATTCATTCCTTCTCTCCTTTGGTCTATCACAATGTGTTTTATACTGAGAAGACTCTCCTATGTTTGTTCAGTGAATGAATGAATGGACAAAGAAATAAAAAAGTTTCTTGGGTCCAGAGGAAATCACTTCTCATAGGCAGGAAATCTACATTCCCAAAACCCATTACATGTAGATTTAAGTTTAAATCTACTCAGATTAAGTTTCAGCAAAATATAGACAAATATTTCCATTTAAATATTTCTACCTACCCTCAGGCATTCTTCTAAGGATCTTCATCAATATTCTCATCTTTTAACACAACTATACATAACACCACAGTGCTACCAAAAGCCAAAATGCTTGTATAATCAGAGAGACAGTTGCAGCCCTACCATTCAAAGCAGATAAAGCAAAGCTATACTTATTTTTAAGAAATGCATTTGTCCAAAATGCAGGGAGCATTTTACATACTTAACGTTGAGGGTGTAAGAGCAGGTTCATTCACAGTATTTCAGCTGTTTTTCTGAAGTTATCACCTAAACAAATAGATTGATGTCAACCTGCTTGAAGCTGACTGTAACCTTCCTCCCATTCTTCCTTCTTTCCTTCAGTACTTACTGAGCTTTTATCATGTGTCAGCACAAGGAGGCCATGTCATCCTGCTCAAAACCAAGCGTCCCTAGCTATAGTACTCCAACTAGATCCTAATGGTAGCATCAAAGTGAAATAGCAAATTACCAGCAAGATTTCTTCTGCTTTCCTTCACAAATATTTATTGAGGGCCAGGCACTGTTCTAAGTATCAGGGTTCCATCAGTGTCCAAACACCAAAGACAGGCAAAATCCAGACCATGATAGGGGCAGATAGATACAAACGACGCCTCCAAATTCTTTATTTCAACATTTTATTTTACTGACTCTGAACTAATTCAGGTAATGGAAAAGATGGAGAAAAAGACAAAGAAAGCATGACTGGAAGAGAAACACGGGCCAGAGGTCAGGAAGATGGGCCTGAGTTATGTTAAGATCAGGATGTCTGCAGTTTCCTACTTTCCGCCTTTCCTGCCGTCTTTGACTTTGGATGCTTCATTACCACCCAGCCATGAGCTTGTTCTCTGTAGAAAGCCTAACAATGCGTAACAGACTAAGCTTACCATTTGTAGATATTGTTAAAAAGGAGACAGCAGGCCCAAAATGGGGTTCTTGTGCTAAACCCCGAGTCCAGAAATAAGACTGAATACCCAAACTAACTGCAGTTTCAACCCCCAAGGAATGCAAACTTTAACAAGTCGACATAGAATTACCTTGTCAACACTAGTGAAATAATCTCCCCAGTAGACCCCTTCCATTCCTTAGGAAGGGACCTTGCTGGAAACAATGCACTCTTTGCTAATAGTTTCCTTTTTCCACCTCCTTTCTGTTTTTAAAATCCTTTCCTTTTCCACAGCTTGGTGGAGCTCCTTTCCACTTGCTAGATGGGATGCTGCCCAATTCATGAATGGTTGAATAAAGCCAATGAGATCTTCAATTTTACTCAGTTGAATTATTGTTATTTAACAATATCTAAGACTTCCCTCCAAATCCCTACAAAATGGAGAGCTTGTTGCCTAGATGGATAGATCGATTGTTATCCTTAAAAATCCATGTATAATGAAGAATTACAACCGTAATCCTAGGTAATTACACAGCTCCACTGCTCTCAAGGTTCCCTTCAGCATTACCACCAGCTCTTCACCAGGGGCAAGTGTCTCCTTTTGCCTGCCTGCATTGTTTCTTCATTTCACAAGCCCTATTCAATTAAATGAGGAAGGGCTAGCAAAATCTGACACCAAATTTCCTGAACTTATTATTATTGGAGAACAATGCTTTTCCCAAAAAAGACATTAAGAAAAAACTGATAAGAGCCAAAATCTTAGGTGAACATTTTCGCTTTGGCTCTGTATTTTTAAATTAGGAGCACTGCAAATGGAGATCTTAGGATAAAGTTACTGTAAATAAGATCTTTGTCTCTAAATGAAACTAGTTCCTCAAAACTCCTTTTTCTTTTTGACTTGAACTGTTCAGCCCCACTTTCAGTGAAATTCAATCACATTCATTAGCATTTCTAAAGATGTAAGCTACTCAAAACAGCTGCATTGTCTTTCCTTTTCAACTAAAATGCAGCTTTTCCTTCTAAAGAGAAATCTCCCTTTAGTTACCCGATTTTCTCTGCTTGGCACTCATAATTTTCAATGGCGGAGCCAACCCCCATGAAACAGGAAGTGCAATCCCATTTGATCTCACTTGAAAGAAATTGTAAATAGTTGGTAAGGACGGAAACAGTGGCTCAAAGAAAAATACAAAAAAATAACTGTGGAAGCAAAAAAAAAAAAAAAATCAAGTGAGACAACAAAGTAATAATCATTTACATGAACTAACTCTTTGTTCCTGGAACTAACATTCTCATTATGGGGGTATTTAATATATTCCCCATAGGAAGCTGGCTGCTGTTGGTCAGTCTTCTTTCTCTTTCATTGGCTATTTCAGCAATAGAGAGGGAAACATTTTCTCTTTTTAACCTCCCAGGTCTATATAAAGAGCATTCCATATACGTCAAATCATAAAATTACCTTTCATATTTTTAAGAGGTGAGTATTGATGGAATTATCACAGGAAAGAGACAGGGTTTACTAGTTAATCTTTTTTCACTTAGAAAACCATCTTTTGTGGTGCCCAGTTAAACATTCTGGCTGTAATTTCATTTGTAACCCCAATTTTGTGCAGTTAAAGCCTAGAGAGTATACTGTTATTTATAAAGGATAACCCACCTTGAGAAGGGCGAGTTCTGAGCTGTGTTTCAGATAAGGTTTGCCATGATCTACAGATGTTTAGCTGTCCCCCTTGTGACAGTGCCATCAGGTAGGTTACAGGGGTTCATGGGGCCATGGGCTGGCGTTGAAACCAATGGGTTTCAAGTCCTAACCTAGTGAACTAAGCAGGCACAGAGATCAGGAAGATAATGGGAATGCTAGAAATACGGAAATTGGTCATTTTTAGTCATATCTGAACAAAACAAAAAAATGCAAAATTGAGTCAATCTTCTGTTTCCAGTAGATATCAAATTGAATTAAAACACTTTGATTTATAAAAAGCTGACCGTAAGAACTTTTGAAGATGAAGCAGCTCATTAGTGGAATCTACTAATAGCAGCTGGGTCTGGTGCTATGGAGGGTAGAGATAGAGGCAGTCGGGCTCTTGCTACTAATGGATGTTTAAAAAAAAAAAGTGTTTCACATGTGATTTGCTCAAATTACTGCACTTGTGAAATTAGTAATCCCTAAACAGGTGTGTCAGAGCCACTTTCTATGTTTAAACTTGGCAAACCAATTCCCTTCACAGAAACTACTGCTGACCTGGGCTGAGTAAGTCTCTAATAAAAAGAAAATCAAAATCTGAGACTACGAATGATAATCAGACCTATTCTAAAATTTGTGAAATGTATATCCTTCCTAAAGGAATTTCTGGATTCATGCTTATGGGGCACAGTGAGTCAGAAATGTGAAACTACAAGTGACAAGTACTTGCAGAAGTGCTTCTTCAGAGACTGTCAGGCCCCGCGACGACGGGTTAGTTAACTCTCCAGCATCCTTGCAATGAAACTGAAAATTGTGGGTAGTTATAGACATGTTACAGGGAACTGATTGGACAACACCTTCATAGAGAAACTCATAAGATCCACTAGAGGAGCACTGGCAAAGCTATGATGGCTGTTGTTCCATTAGGCACTCTCCCAACTGGGGAAAAACAATAGCATTTCCTTGAGCTGTCAGCCCAAAGAGAACAACTATCTGACCCTGTAATTCAGGGAGGAGCATGTAGGAGCTTCCTGGAGGAAGCTACTCCAACCAACCTTCCGAGCTGTGGCCACGGTGGATACAGGGATCCAAGCTGAAAATACATCGTCTTAGAAGATCCCACTCATTCTGTACCAAACTTTGCCGGGTGAATTGTACTCTTCAAGACTCTCTCATATCTAATCCTGTTCTCCTGACATATCTGCCTAGTATGTGTGACCCCTTACTCACTGCTAGTATGTTATTTACAGAAAAAAAAAAAAAAAAAGACACCAAGGTTCAAGAGCACTGATGGAATAGAAGACCAGATGTGTGAACAGGTGCCTTCATCCTGAAGATGTGCAACAACGGCCAAGAAGAATAGCTGTCACTTACTGAGCTCTCCCTTTGTGCCAGGAACAATACTAAATACTTCATGGATATTAATCTCTTCAATCTCTACAACAACCCTATGAGAAAAGTACCACTATTAACCCTATTTGATAGGTAAGACAACTGAGATACAGAGGAGCAAAATGGGTGGAACCTTTGCTCTTGACATACAGCTGTTAAATGGTATAGTAGGACTAGGTCAAATCTGTCCATAACCAATCTCATGCATTTAACTAGTACACTACACTCCATTGCTTCATTATGGTTAAAATATCTCATTGTCCTAGTTGAGCATTTATCCTGTGTGTTTTTATAGTACTGTAGAATCATCCAGTCTCTTGCCCATTTCTCCATGACCTTATGACTCACATGGCCCAGGCTCCAAAACTGCACTTGAATTTAAACTTTCTAGAACTAGAGCGCCTGGGTGGCTCAGTCGTTAAGCCTCTGCCTTTGCCTCAGGTCATGATCCCAGCATTCTGGGATCGGGGCCCACAACGGGCTCTCTGCTCGGTGGGAGCCTGCTTCTCCCTCTCCCTCTCCCCCTGCCTGTGTTCTCTCTCTAGCTGCCTCTCTCTCTGTCAAATAAATAAATAAAATCTTTTTAAAAAACAAAATAAAAATAAACTTTCTAGAACAGTACGAGCCAATAGAACTTCCAGCAATGATAAAAATGTTCTAAAAATCTGCACTGTCCAGTATGGTAGTCACTAGTCACAGGTGGCCATTGAGCACTTGAAATCTGGTCAGTATGACTGAAGAATGGAATTTTTTAACTTTATTTAACTTTAATTTTTTAACTTCAATTAATTTAAATTTAAATAATGACCTACGGCTAGTGGCTACCATATACCATACCACAGCTCATCTCTACCGCAAAAATCGTGATGCTCATTAAACTGAAACTATCGAATCTACTCAGTCAACAAATATTTTTTGAGAGCCTACAATATACTAGACTCAGTATTACGCCTTATATGGAATTTGTTCACTGAATAAAATAGACATTAGTTTCTGACCAAAAGGGAGAATGAGATAAAAGAGCCAGAGGGGTGGGAAGAAAACAGGAGAATGTGGCATCATGGACACTCAGAGAGAAGTTCCTCAAGAGGGTCTGGGGCCTTGCTCTACTGCGCAAGCAGCTGCTGAAAAGACAAGATGAAAACAGAAAAATATGAGCCAGATCTGTCATTAGCAAGAAACTTTATTGCCTCATCAAGAATAGTTCCAATGAATTAAAGGGCTCTGAAGCCATACTGGAATGGGTTAGAGTAAATAGGAGGTAAGAAAATGGAGAAGACAAAAACACTCAAGAATCAAAATGGAGAGGACACCAGAAGGGAAATGCATGGTCTGGGCATCATGCATGCTGAGTTTTGTAGGCCAAGGGGAATAATCTAACAGAGAAGGACAAATTGACAAAGCAGAAAAGGGCAGGAGGTAACTAATGTTCTTGAGAATGCAGGAAGGGCAGTAACATCCAGACAGCAGCGAGGGTCCTGGTCTTGGCTGAAAGGAGGGATACTTTCCCAAGTAAGAGAAGGAGAAGGAAGATAAGTACAAGTGAGGACAGGTTTTGCAAATTTGTTCACTTAACCCAGTTGAACCAACTGGCCCTGAAGCCTACAGAAGCAAGGAGTTGTGTTCAAAGACAGGTCAGCCTAGTACTCAAACATAACTGAAGAGCAGTTAAATATTTTTTGCAGTCTCTGGAGAAATCCCCAAAGGAAATGCATTAATAACAAACCAAAAAACCCAAAACTTCCTAAAACTTCTTCACCTCTCTGCCTCTATCTCTGCCCCTCGCGCTCCTACCTCTATCTTTTCCCGCTACTCCAGAGCCTTGAAAATCTCTTACTAAAAATATAAACGGAGTGAGATGAAATGATATCTGGTCCTGGCTCTAAAATTTTATGGTTCTATAAATGATAAACCTGATACTTAAAACTCCACCTTTTCATTTGTGAGAGGCTGAGCAAGCTCAGAGGAATTCTGAAGGTTACTGAAGGTTTTTTAATAAAGTGACTCAAGATGCCACATCATAATGTATGTAAAAAAAAAAAAAAACCTCACGTGGAAAACTCCAAAATTGCAAGGGAAGTAGTATGGGGGAAAAGCTCTGGGAGAAGGCAGGAGGTGGAGGAGGAGGAGGACCACAGAAAAGCAGGAGAATCGAGAATCGGGGCCGGCGCTGCCAAGCCCTGAGGAGAAATTAGACAAGGACATGGAGGCATAACATCTGTTCTTCTGTTCCAAGCAGCTTTTGTTTCCAAATTCACCTCCTCTCCTTTCTTTGCTTCAGCCAAGCCCTATCTCCCTTTTTTTGCAATGATAAAATTAGCAGAAAACTCACGAAGCAGTGGAAACCACTCTTAAACCATATCCTGAATAAGATGGGCACACTTGGCCACAGAGGATGATAATAATATAACCAAGGGTTTCTAACTTTTTTTTTTAATTCAAGAGGAAGCGAAGGGAGGAGGTAGAGTAACTTACCTCTTAAGCTGTTTGTTTGAAAATAATATGCAGAAAGGGGAAAACAATCCTCAACTAACAACTGCCTTCCTTGCCATCTGCTTAATCTAAACATTAGCATATCACATATCTGGGTGAACTCAAATTGCACTGGAAACGGAGGGCTCTGTTCCACTTTTTCAGCCTCTTAATGGGGGAGTCGAGTGAGAATTCTCTATGGGATTATATGGGCTTTATGGGCTTCCAACATATGCATTGAGGGCCACATTTTCAGTCCAGCCTTAACTCATCATACTAGGACTGGAGGCAAAATTGTGCCTGGCTTAATTAGCACAAGTACTAATCAAGTACTAATGAAATTTGCCCACAAGCAGTTCTTCAGACTGGGGCACAAGGAGTGCACACAATTTCCGTATATATCACTTAGCATGTCAGCACAAAAGGAGAGGAGAACTGAACAATTCCTCCCTAAAACTGGCTTCAGGCGAACCACAGGCAAACATCATCTCTACCCAGAAGTAATACATTAGTCTCATCAGTGTAAACTCTGTAAACCCTAAATCTGCAAACTGCATCCCAATTTGCCACATTAGGTTGCAAATTTATAAAAATATAGAGAATATTATCAATGAAGACACTTCATCCTCACCGATTTATGAGCTATTTAAGACTTGAATTTGGAAACGAGCGTGATCTGTAATGTACCTTAAAATATATAGGCAGTCTTTCCAGCTAAAATATCAGTTCTTAAGAGGTGTCAGTCACGTTGGAAAACAGACCTATTTGTTTAAACTCAGAATAATGACAAAAAGGAGGCCCAATCTTATCTCTTCCATCAGGGATATACCCTTAGTCTTCTTAAACTGGGTTTTGAATCTGCTATTAAGATCTGTCCAAGCATAAGAGCTTATTTACAACACAAATATTAATTACACAAAGGAGGATGCCTTCAATCTATCAATTAAATCATACTAATTGGAGATGCAGTAAGCCAATTGAAATAAGTATTTACATAATGAAGCTTCACACATAGGAAACATTTTTGCTCTGGATATCTCACAGTACTTGGCCAAAAATAAAATTCTGGGTCATCCCATTTTGGGGGACACAAGAGGAACAGTGATTAATTCTCAGAGCAAGTTCCGGTTAAAAAGCCAGGCAGAAAATTAAGTGAGGACTCCAGGAGGACTGAATGCTGCCATCTCTTCTGCCCTGCAAACTACACTCCTTCCTCAAAGGGCTGTCCCATTTTTCCTGGGAAAGGATCTCATGTTGAAAAAGCGGCAACTTACCCACTGGAACAGATGCAAGGACCAGATGACCCGTTGTTCTCTTTACGGACTATCAACAAACGTCACTTAAAAAAAAATGATGATCATTGGTGAGTGCTCAAAACCAGCCGGTTCACACAATGCCTTCACAAAATGAAATTCAGGAAAGCAAAAAGAAAGTAATCCAGAATGAAGGTAACTTGGATGCGACCTGTCACCTGTGGTCCCATGCAGTGAAAGCCTCCCACACAGCTTCCCGACTTACGGACAACAGATTAATTTTGACACTGACTTTTCCTGTCCTTTCAAAGATGCTGTTGTCTGGGTATTACGTTATATTCATTTTCCATTTGTAAACAGATCTAACTTATCCCTATAGAACAGTGGAAGACGGAAAAAAGGAATTTCTTGTCATTAGTGAGTTTTCTTTTTCCTGATTAAATAAAGGTTTGCGAACTATAAAGAGTGTGCAAATTTAACATGCTGTAAAACAACAAGAAAAATTCATATGGACCACAGACATTAACAAAATTCAAGCCTGACATTCTTCAAAGGAACCAAGGGCCCCATCTGCTGATGTTTAAATGTACTACAGTAGCAAACAGATTAAAAGGAGCATATGAAAGAAAACATTTCTCAAACTAAATTGCAAATTAGGAGCCCAAAGCTGCCGAATCTGAGGAGCAGAAGGCACCTTTAAAAGCCAGAGACCCTGCCCCTCTCACCCTCTTCTGTTTGGGGGTACAACTATATGGAAGTCATATGTACTTATTTTATCTTTAATTTAGCTTTTTTTTTAGTCCTCAGGGAAGAAGTTCCAAGCATACAGCCTTCACAGCCACCATGTGTCTACTGAAAGACCTTGGAGCAAATGTTCTTGTTCCTCCAACTAGTGACTCTTGTTTTAAAGTGACTTTGAACAACTAGAGTCTTAACAATGGGTTCTGACCTGCCCTTTTTGATGACAGAGAAGACATTCCAATCTCTTCTCAGTCTTATCTCCGAGCTTAGATAATTCTGGGTCCTTTCTCTGAAGTTTATTTTGTTTATGACCATTGCAGAACTAAGCAGGTAGATAAAGCATCAGAGAAAGACAGCAGATAGTTTAGAATGATGCTGTGTCAAAATTCACGATTTGACCTTTCTTTACCTTGTTCTCTTTACCTTAAAAATAAGATGTCAGATTGCATGAACTTTAAGTTCCTTTCCTCCTAGCTCTAAAATTCACTGTATTGTCCAGAAGGGTAGAAAGGATATCATACAGATCATCATATCAATAGAGCACATTGCATACATTAGGTACTCCATAAAAATTTGTTATTATAGCATATTTTCTGTCCAAAAGTGTTTGTCCTATAATTATCTTCTTTACTTAATTCTTCATTCTAAGTTCGTTATACCCCTTTTATATTTGGAATATAATACTTGTAGTGGACAATCGTTTGGGGCAATTCAGATTCCTTTCTGCCTTTCTTTAGAAAACAACCTCAGTGTCCTCAGAAATAATTCTCTCTCCTCAGTTATGAACGGTTTTCTTGAGACCAGCAGTCAAGGTTCTCTGACCTCTCTTAGCTGAGTTGTGAGCTCATCAACCAAGCTTGGCCAACTCTCCCTAGTGTGGTTTGAACTGTATGCAGAGTAAAACAAGAGGCTAAAAACAATCCGGCGGTTCATTCTGGCAGCATGCTCTGAAATAACTGTTAGCTGGTCCTAGGTCCCTAGGCTCCAGGAGCTGACCTAGTTGCTGTCGTCTGTCCGAGGTGGATTCTCTAGCCTTTCCCTCAGGAAGCTGAAGCATCATGCCGAGTTACCCTCCAGGCTTCCCCAAAACATCCTTTCCTGCTTCATACTGTGGTAGATATTGGCTGGTTTTACCTCCCACATGCCCCCTTGCTTCTTCCTAACAGGGCCTGGACATCCCAGCCATGGATTTGATGTGGAATTCACTTCATCTTTCTCTCTAAGGGTAGATTTTGATGGACTCAAGCTAATTATCACATCTCCTCCCTTTGGCCACAGCAAACGGTTCAGAAATGGGCCATAACTGAATGTGGGCCAAATATAAGACATGTTTGTTAGGAATTCTGGGAACGAGGTTACCTCTCTCTTCTGTGGGAATTATCTTAAAACTTGTTCTTTCTCATTGGATGTGAAGCATAAAGACCTAGTTGTATCAGTACTAGGAACTATCTTCCCATCACAAGAAGAATTAGTCCCGGGATGAGGCCAACACTGTGATAACTGTGACGAAAACAAAGAAACCACATCCTTAAAGAGGTCTGAAACTTGAACTTTTTAGTTATATGAAGCAGAAGATTCCCTTTCTTGTTGAAGCCATTTTGATTTGGTTTTCTATTATTTATAATTGAAATCATCCTAAATCATATTCAGTGTCTGCTTCTGTCACTAAGAATCAAAGAACTTTAACAGATACAGTATTCGATTAGGAATCTGACTTCCCAGGAAGATGAATCTCTGCTTGTTCTTATATGTATTCTTCTATTTAGATCTTTCAATATTATGATTGATTTATATATTTTAATATCACACTTGCTTTTTTACATTGTTGAATCCTCTTCAATCCATAGTTCACTATGACCCATCTTTTTTCTGTCATTCTCATCTAAAGTAAACCAATCATGTATTCTATTCTTTTGGTAGTTTGACTTTTTTCTTCTTTTGTTTACTAACCTCAATGTTTCCCACTTACCTCATTGTCCTAAGTAATTCTTCAATTCATCAAATTCATTTGCAGGCAGTAAGCAAATTTTGTCTTCTAAATTATTTACTAGAGTACACCACAGTGTGGGTATCTGTTCGAAGGAAGGGCCTAGTGTCCCCAACTACACTTTCCTGTTAGTTTAATGAAAACCTTCCTACTACGTCATCAGGATCAAAAGGAATGGATTTCACCTGGAGATCCAGCAAGGTCTTAGGTTGGGAGCATGTGGTTCTCGGGTGTGGTCATCTGTGACTAAGAGAATGAATCTACATCTCTTTTTGGATGAATTGTTAATTTCTTTCATATTATCTTTCATATTTGCCCCACCTCGTCAATTTCCCAATGTACTTTCAGTGATACGAGGAAAAGCTGGATGGACCACTTCCTTGACTAAAATACTACTTCTCTCCCTCTTATTCTCAGTCATTTACTTCTTCTGTACCTGCAACATATCAGCTCCTTCTGTCTCACCTCTCTCCCAACACCCTTCCCCCAGAGCTAGTCTCCTTTATTTCTTACTCATCTCAACTATGACACCACCATCCACCAACTTTGTCAAACTGAAGCATGGGCTTTTCTCTATCACCCACCACATCTTAACTAGTTACTAAGTAGACTTGATTTTACTCAAGTAATATTTCTGCAATATATTACCTCCTCTTACTTCTACTTGCATTTTCCAGTTGGCATTCTTTAAATTTCTTACCCGAATTATCCTCCTACCTTGTGCCTCTGCCTCCAGTCCTGCATGTTCATATACATCTTCCATCTGCCCTCAGAATGAAATATCTAAAATGTATCTGTGACCTTGCCATTTCCCTGCATAAGACAACAGTTCCCATTACTTTTGCCATGCATTCCAAGCAGGTCCTGTCTGCTCTATTCTTACCTCCCACCATCCTGGGCTTAGCTATTCCAGGTTCAGGAAGATTAAACTCTATGTGGTTCAGTCCCTGAAACACATTTCTTCCTGCCTCTATTCCATTCTCATGCAGTGTTCTCTGCCTAACACAGCTTCCCACTCCTTCAACTAGCTAACTCTGACTAAACCTTACTGACACTGCTTAAGTGTCATCTTTCCTACAGCGTATGCTCTGACTTCTCTTAGACTTGGCCAAGTGGTCCAATTCCGTAACCCTAGGGAATTCTGTGTACCATCACATCCTAGCACTTTCAAGGATAAATTTGAAGTAGGCACATCAACACAGTGCCTGTTCTATGCCTCCTCCCGCAGCCTTTGATGAACATACAGTTCTTAGACCTGTTCTTACCATGTGACTTTTACCCCCTTGTTGCAGTTGATGAAATCAGGGGTAGGCACAGAGTGTCAAAGGGCAGCCATGGTTGCTCTGAAAAACATGACCTGGACCAATTCTATCATGTTTGTAAGTCTTTTGAACTAAGAAATAAAAAAAGTTAGAAGCACGGGCAAATTCTGAAAGCCCATTATGTAGAGAAAAATCAAGACTGGTCCCTCGCAAGAAAAAGTTTTAAAAGAGCAGAAACCACAAGTAAGCAGAAGGGTAAGAGACAGAGAAGTCAAGAGACTATATTGAGGACTCTGACCTCCTGCTCGGAAACCACTGAAATCCCAGAGCCACCAGGATGCAGAACTACCTTCAATTCTTGCATTTTCTGATGTCAGGAGGCTCAGCTTTCCCTGGGTTATTGTGTGCTTATATTCTAATAATAATCTCTATACTAACCTCTCTAACACATGAAGAAAGAATGGGATGAATCTTAGTTCTAGTAAGTAAGAGCCCAATTAAAACAGCACTGAATTTTCCTCTTTCCTCATTGGTCTTTACCCCTAGACTATAAGCTTCCTAAGGGTAAAAGAACAGATATAGGGGGCACCTATGTGGCTCAGTCGGTTACGTGTCTGACTTCGGCTCAGGTCATGATCTCGGGGTCCTGGGATCGAGCCCCATGTCGGGCTGCCTACTGATCAGGGAGCCTGCTTCTCCCTCTGCCGCTCCCCCTGTGCGTGTTCTCTCTCTCTCTCTCTCTCTCTCTCTCTCTCTCAAATAAACAAGATCTTAAAAAAAAAAAAAAAGGAGCAGATATAGTATCTGGAGCATAGTAAACACTAAATAGAATAGCTATGGAAATCCGTAAATGAGGAACCCAATAAGAAAGGGTATAGGAGGCAGGTGATGGAGATCTGCTGCCAATAAGCTTAGGTTAACTATGTTAGTTCATAGGTTAACTATAAAACATCAATTATTTACAGATACTTTTTTTTTAACTGATAATTATGCAAGGGAAGTTATTCCACACTCCTCTCTATCTTGTAAAATATGGACCCTGAAATTTGATGCTATGTACAGTTCTTTTTAAAAAAGATTTATTTATTTATTTGAGAGAGAGAGAGCAAGCAGGAGCAGAGAGAGGCAGAGGGAGAGGGAGAGAATCCCAAGCAGACTCCCTGCTGAGCATGGAGCCTGATGGGGAGATCGATCTCAGACGCCTGAGATCATGACCTGAGTGGAAACCAAGAGTCCGATGTTCAACCCACTGAGCCATGCAGGCACTCGAACTATGTATAGTTCTTGATTACACTTTTATAGATTAATTTAAACAAGGACTTAATGATCACCTACTAAGTGCTTAGTACATTGCTGCATTCTATGAAAGGTACAAAACAAAAATGCGTGTTCTTAAGAATCTTATTTTCAGCATTTGTTCTTTATAAAGGTTCATTATCACCCTGCTCCTGGATCTTTACCAAGTATTTTGAAACTAATTTAATTACCCTATACCTTGCTCCTAATAAAAGCTTCCTTAAAAATAGAGTATTTAAAAAATGCCACAAGTTCCAGCTTCTTGCTCCAGTTAATCTAGTAAAAGCACAGTGAAATATTATCAACAGTAGACTTCATTTTTTTGACTGCTTCAGCCACAATAAAGAGATTATGAAAATTCTAAATGCCTTGCAACTTAAAGCATATAAACTCTATTTTTCAAACTATATGAATAGCTGGAAGAAGCAGCTACGAGTAAAGGCAAGCAGGGAATTGTAGAATAAAACTTTCATAAAGTCTCTGAGATGTCTAGTGAGGAAGTCTCAGGGCTGACTGTTAGGATGATTTAAAACCTTAAACATCATTTTGTTGACACATAATTCTTTTATATATTTTCAGTCTATAAATTGTGAGCTCCTCTAAAGGAAACACAGTTTTTCACAGTGAAAACAAAGAAAAAAGCCTCTAACTCTTATTACATTTTAAGCACCAGATAACTTTGCGAGCGGGTAACCGAGTTTATGAAATCATGTAGGTCAGCACTCTGTGAATCGGTGCGGCAGGAAGCATTTTCGAAGCCGACTTTCTATTGACACACAGCTAACTGCTTTCACATTTACTGTATTTCCTTATGGTTGTTAATGTGCCTCAAAAATATGGAAATGTGAAAACCAATAGATTCCATGGCTACAAATTGGATAGTAACAAATGCAGACAGAGCCTGTGTTTTTCCCTCCCTTTGGGACCCCGGAAAGTTTTGAGCAACAACAGCCGATGGGTTTTTTCTCCTTTGAAGGCATCCTGTCTTACTCAAGATAGTATTTCCACTACATATAATATCAGCAGAGAGGTGGAGCTTTTTTCCTCAGTAGGTTAGGGAAGAAATGATGCTCAATATATATTTACTGAATGTTTATTGAATAAATAAATAAAATATGAAAGAAGCAGTAGGGGATGGAGAGGAGGGTGTAGGGGGAATTGGAGCCAAGAGCGTTTTTTTTTTCAAATTTTCCAAAATTTCTGATGCTCAAAGCCTACCTAGGTTGGCTACCATCATGGTATTTTATATTGTGAGAAAAGAACAATTAGTCTTTCCTAAGGTCGGATAAGATTGTTTTGAGAAATCAGATGACCATAACCCTTCATTCATCCATTTACTCATTTATACAACGAATATTTGCCTAGCTCCTACCATGTCTCAGACACAGTGCTTGGTGCTGGAGATGCAGCAGTGAAGGAAACATTACATTCTAGTAGGACCTTACATTCTAGTGGGAGAAACTAGACCATCAACAAAGAAACAAACATCTAGGTAGCTTCATGTTGGTTAACGATAAATGCTATGAAGAAAAACAAATTAGGGCAGGGGGACAGGCAATGACGGGAACTACAATTTTTAGTTGTCATATGGACAGGGAGACCTCAGATCAGGATGAAGTCAAAGAAGAAGCCATGTGAGCATGTGGGTGAATCAGAGGCAGAGAGCCTGATCAGGGAGCACATGCAGAGTGCTGCAGGAACAGCAGGGAAAGCAGCGCGAGGCAGGTAGGGAAATAGCAGGAAGCTGGAATAAGTAGTACCCTGTAGGTCACAATAATATCTTTGGATTTTAGGTTATGTGTACGGAAAAGCCATTGTAATAGATATTCAAACTTGTCCTTTTCTAGATAGAATTTAAAATCCTGATAGAATTTAAACTCAAATGTATCAAACAGTGCTCACAGTATCAACCTCATGCTTACAACACTAATTTTCCAACCAGTTCTCCAAGTTTAATTCCAAACTCTGCATTTGGAGGAAGGCAGACATTTTTCTTTAACTGTAATAGTCGATCAAAGGTTTATCAATAATGGGCTTCTCAAAATATACCTGACAGCTTCCCATCAGAAACAGGTGTTTTCAGGAGCCAATTAAAGGTGAGCAACAAGAACACATCATCACCCATTCCAGTTCCCAGAAGTCCAAGATGGGACAAGACTGTGCTGAAACTTGGCCTATGGCAGGTCAACTCAGACTGAGAACCCAGGGTAGACAGAATACATAACTTGGAATAATTTTTCAGACCTAGTTCAAGTAAGCATAAATCTGAGGATAAATCATTTTTTTGAAAATCGTGCTATTGCTTTCAAATACATCCTCACTGCAAATAAAGATTTTCTAAGTGCAAGGACTTCTTTAATGACTCATTAATAATGACTAACACTCATGTGTATACCAACAATTAAAATGTGCTAAAGCTCTCAAAATGAGATGTTGGCACCTTTAAAATGGCAACAGTTCTGGTGTTAGTCAGGGTAGGCTAACAGCTGTTAAAAAAACTCCCAAACCTCAGAGGCTTAACACAGTACAATGTTACTTCTTGCCCTCATGACAGTCCAGGTTGGCAGCAAGGGCCTCAGCTTCATGCCATCATCCAGTGATCGGGCTCCTCAGACCTCATTATTCTGCACTCAGCCAGGTCCTTGGAGTCCTCTGCACTCAACCAGTGGCTGGGAAAGTGAAAACACGTGTGAGATTTTCACGCCATTTTCATGCCAACACCAAGGCAACCCATTCCATGATATTCCTCCAACTTTCCTGGTCATTCCTTCTTGGTGTCCTTTGCTGATTTCTCTTCTTCTCATGAACTTCTTAATGCCAAGGTAAGGGGATGGGGAGCTAGGTATCAGTCCTGGGGCTTCCTCTCTTCTCAATCTTAAGGCATTACTCAGTAATATAGCCCAGGGTCATGGCTTTAATAACATCTTAATGTTGAAGACTTCCAAATATACATCTCTACTTGGACTTTTCTTTCCAATCTCCAGGCCTATATATCAACCTTGTGTTCAACATCTCCATGCGGATGTCAAATGGACATATTACATTCAACACATTCAAAGCTGAACTCATGAGTTTCTCCCCAAATCTGCTCCACTTGCAGACTTATTGATGTCAATTGGTAACTTCTTCCTTGCAGCTGCTCAGGCAAAATCTTCACAGACATCTCTGATTCCTCCTATCTTACATTCATGTTGGCTCTACCTGCAACGTATCTCCAGAATCCTATGACATCTCATCTCCCCCATTGCTACCACCAATCTTGGCCACCATCATTCCATGGCTATATTACTAAAATGGTCTCTAATAGGTTGCCTTGATTCCATTCTTGACCCTCTAGAGTCTTTCTTAGCACAATAATCAGAGCAACCCTTTTTAAAGTATGTCAGATCATATCACTCTTTGGCTCAAAACCCTGAAGTGGTTTCTCCTTTCCCATTTCACTCATAGTAAAAACCAAAACATAGCCCACTGCTATGTACAAGGCCTCCAGCTTTTAGTCTAGCCTCATCTTCACTATTCACCCCCTTTCCTCCCTCTACTTCCTCACTCTGTTTGCATGTTCTTAGAACAAGCCAGGTATATTCCCACCTTAGCGCATTTACCTGATAAGAATGTTCTTCTCTCTGATATCTACCTGACTACTTCCTTCACTTTCTTCAAGGCTGTGCTCCAATTATACTTTCTCACTAAAGGTGGCCCTCCCCATGCTATGCAACACTGAAACTTGCCTACCTCCCACCTTACCGCAGTACTACTGCACCACCCTACTCATCTATATTTAATTTTTTACACTGCACACATATAGCCTTCTAACGTGCTATAAAATCTCTTCGTATTAGGTTTATTGCTTATTTTCTGTCTCCCCATCTAGGATTATAGCTATTCAAGGGTAGAGATCTTTATTGTTTTGTTCAAAGGTGACTCCCACATATCTAGATCAATACCTACTACATAGTACTGTTTAATAAATATTTTTGAGTGAATAAATGAAGAGCAAGCATCATAGTAGAAACAGCAGAAAAACTACTTAATAAAATTTGTCTGGTACTTCTGGTACCTGATCCTCTGCTTTATTAGCTTCTGTTTCCTGCCTTAGTCATGTCCATGGACTTTGGACTCCAGTTCCCATTTGAAGCAGCCCTCAGGTACTACCTACTGTATCAGAACTATATAACTTAAGGGACGACGGTGCAGGCCCTTCAGACATGCCTAGACTCAATTCCTGGCTCCACCATTTAGGGCAAGTCATTCTACTCTTTAGTCCTCCGTTTCCTTAACTGTAAAATACCAATTATAATAGTATCTATTTCACAGTGTTTTGTGAGAAATGAATGGAGATAATATAAGTTTGATGACTAGTACTGTGTTTCACAGTTTTTGCGTTTGATAACTATTGGCTACTGTTAGTTATTGCCTTTAAGTGGATATTCTTAAATGTGCCAGCCAGGTGACCCACCCACAATGCTCCTACCTAACCAAGACAAACATTAACACCTGATTCCACAAACTACACCTCTCCCAAACTGTCACACAATGGTTTTGGTCCTAGGGTAGTCAAGAAAACAGCTTGCACTTCTAAGCAGATTCCACACAAGTAAATAATCAAATTTATATTAGGTTGAATTACACAAAATTACCGGTATCATTGGTAATATAATAAATTGTCAGGTGTTGGTAATTTCGTATGGCCTAACCAATATTTTCAATTTATTTAGAACACTGTATTTCAAGGTGGCAAGCCAAGATTAGTTGGGCCTAGCTCTAGTTGTGAACTTGCAAGTTGATATAGAAATAATACTGGAGTGATAAAGTTATATCCTAGAACCTCAAAAAATATGTAACGTTTTCCTCCTTTCCTTCTTTCTTCTTCTTTTTTTTTTTTTTCACTTCCTTCTGGGCTTGAATCTTGCTCTGTTCTCAAGAGTTTAACTGTCACTTTGATCTTTTCCAACTCTTCCCCACCCTTCCAAAAGCACTCAGCCTCCCCCATTATCTTAGTCAGGGTTCTTCAGAGGAAGAGAACCAAAAGGAGATCTACGTTTATATCTACATCTATAACTACATCTATAGCTACACCAAGAGCTTTTAAGGAATTGGCTCATGCGATTGTGAGAGCTGACACGCCCAAAATCCATAAGGCAAGATAGCAGGCTAAAAATTTAGGTAAGAGTTGATGTTGCGGTGTGAAATCTGAATTCTACAGGGCAGGCCAGGCTAGCTGGTAACTCAGGAAAGGATTCTTATGCTACAGGCTTGATAGCAAACTGTGATGGGTTGAACTGTGTCCCCTAAAAAGTGATATGTTGAAGTCCTAATTCATAGTACCTGAGAATGTGATGTGTTTTGGAAATAGGGTCATTACAAATGTAATTAGTTAAGAAGAGGTCATAGTGGAATAGGGTGAGACCCTAACCAATATGACTGGTGTCTTAATTAAAAAACAAACAAACAAACAAACAAAAAACAATGCCATGCAAAAAGACAGACACATACACGGAGGAACACCATGTAACAATTGGAATTATGCTATACAAGCCAAAGAAGTACCAGAAGCTAGGAGAAAGATGTGGGACAAATCCTTCCCTAAAGCTTTCAAAGAGAGTATGGCCAACACCTTAATCTCTGACTTCTAGCCTCCAGACTCTGAGAAAATACATTTCTATCATTCAGTCACTCAGTTTATAGTACTTTGTTACAGTAGCCTCAACAAACTATTATACCCACCAACCCAGAACTATCTTAGATTCTGATATCTCTTTCTCTTTCAATTTTTAATGACTATATCTTGTCCACCCTAACACTAAAAACATCTCTCAATTCTGGTCTCTTCTATCCCATTATTTCAGGCTCTTATCCCTTCTGACCTTGTATATTATAACATCTTCCTAAATGGGTCTCCCTGGTTTTCAGCCTTTTTTTTTTCTTCAGCCCATTCTCCAAACTGTTTTCAAAGAACCCCCCCCCTTTTTTTTAAAGATTTTATTTATTTATTTGAGAGAGAGAGTACATCCAGGGGGATGAGGGGGAGAGGGAGAGGGAGAAAGAGAACCTCAAGCAGATGCCTTCCTGAGCCCAGAGCCTGATGCAGGGCTCGATCCCATGACCCTGAGATCATGACCTGAGCTGAAACCAAGAGTTGGAATGCCTAACTGACTTAGCCACCCAGGTGCCCCCAAAGACCCCTTCTTAAAATAATAAATCTAATTGTATTCCAAATCTGCTTGGAAACCTCCACCAACTCTCCTTTACCAGATGTGAATGCCTGATTCCTCAGCATGGCACCAGGGTCTTTATAATCTGGACCCACCCTTTCTTTTCAGGTTTCCTATTCTATTTTGCCCCTATGTACTCTCTAACCATGCTTACCTTCTTTTCTGTTTTTTTCTAGACTATTATTTTCTGTGTCATTGACTATGCTCACTTCTTCACTCTGATAGAACCAGATCCCCTCTTTTTTGATTTAATGCCTTTTTCAAAAGTCTGCACTGTCTTTGCCCAATATCATGCTTCTCTTCCCATCCCAAGTCTAAATCAGCCTGGTTGCCAGGGACAGAGGAAAGGTTCAGTACTATTCAATTATGTGCATGGGAGAAGAAGGAGAATTGGGCTCAGAAGAGGGTAGAAGGAAACAAGTTTAAAAATAGAATGGAAGGTAGTGGAAAGGAGTTCAAGGTGTATCTCTCTTGTAAAACCAGCTTCACAGTGTTTTGAGTCAACTCTTTCTTTTAGTTTCACATTCCTTGGACATGTACCTCAAGGCCCTTTTGTCTTATGTTCAGAAATCTTAGAAAGGCTGAAGTTGTATATTGTGTACAAGGCTCAATTCCAAAAGCCAAAATGCACTGGCTTGTTTAAGTACAATAAATACCTAAGGAAGACAGAGCTATACGGAATAAAAGCTGGGGCAATGCAGTCATTAGATTTGCTAAGACTACATGCTTGCCAAATTTTACTACCAGATGCTTAGGAAAGAGAGAAAATTATAATTCCAACTGGTCAGTGGTCAGAAGGTAATATTCAAAACATCCCACCACATGGATAAACAAGAAAATAATTAGAAATCAAATGTTAGAGAATTCTGCAGTGAGCATGAATGTAATCCACAGGATAAACAACACTTGGTTGACATTTGACTGAATAAATTAAAACCCAAAGTAATTTGAATAAAAATTCAAGACATGTATCAGAGAAGTTCAGGACAGGAGACAAAAGATGAAATCTTGCTCTTGCCATTTGAGCTCTACTGGAGTTTATGGGTAGGCCTGGAAAAGAAGGTTAAAGGCCTTCTTTTCTTTGTAGTACTATTCTATAGTACTATGGGGTGAACTTCACAGTAGCAAGGCCATAACTTGACCCTTGAGAAATCCATTAAGTTGAAATGCATACATTCAAGATAGCATGCAGCTGAAATTACCACACTCATAGCAAATAAAAAGTCAATCTGAACCATCAACCTTGTCTCATGTTTCCTTTAAACAAGATTAATAACAAATCAGAAACATTCTACTAGGTTTTCATTACATTCCGTAAAAGAATGACAATAACCAGTGAAGGTGCTGGATGTCTCCCTGTCACATGCACTAGTGCGCGCATGTGCACACACAATGGTTTCCTCTGGATAATAGGGACTCTGATACCATGAGGCATACAGAATTGACTGTACAGTTGTTTTTATTATGCTACTTCAAATACTTTCCTCAACAGAAATGGTTCCATGAAACTTTCACAGAGTTTGAGTTTTTGTACTTCAAGTTTATTGTAAAGATCATAGTCTGGGGGCACCCGGGTGGTTCAGTCATTAAGCATCTGCCTTCGGCTCAGGGCATAATCCTGGAGTTCTGGGATCGAGCCCCACATCGGGCTCCTCTGCTGAGAGCCTGCTTCTTCCTCTCCCACTCCCCCTGCTTGTGTTCCCTCTCTTGCTGCCTGTCTCTCTCTCTGTCAAATAAATAAATAAAATCCTTAAAAAAAAAAAAGATCATAGTCTGCTGCAAATCTGATTCTCCGTGTTGAAACTATTTATTGCATCACACACATGCACATGCGTGCGCGCGCGCACACACACACACACAAAACATAGATTTTCTTGCTTACAAGAGACTCAAAAAATACCTGAGTTGATGGTTATATCACTAGGGTGACCACAAGTCTCAGAGAAGGCCACGGCTTGCCTGAAATGAGGTGAGGCAGGCAAGCTGATGCCCTGAGTCTGTGGTCACCCTAATAATATACTAGGGTGCTACACTTGGTATTGAGAGAAGAAAATAAAGTGCTGCTCTCGGTATTGAGAGAAAAAAATCACAGGTACTCAGAATTCTGATTGGAGAGACTATACGATAAAAGGTTCGTTCTGGTGACCAGTGAGGATGCAGCACCCTGATGGCTGTACAGAGTGAGCAAGGCCATTGCCTAGGATATCAGATCCATCAAGAAAAATAATTACATCCGTATCAATTATTGGTCTATTAGAAATAAAGACTTGGTGGAAGGACACTGTCCAAAGGTGATTGTCTAGTGCTTTAAAAATAAATGTCTTCTCCCTGCCTTGGTATTTTCTGTACCATCAAAAGGCCATTATCCCATGACAGTTCCATTCCACAGACATTAACATTAGATACCAATTCTTTCTAAAGGCTCTTTACAATGCTTGTCTCATTTGGTGGGTTTGCCAAATGTTCTTCACATTTCATTAATAAATTGACCCACACAAATCCCTTAGGACTTTAGAGGAAATTAAGTTTCATTTTTTTTCTTCTTCTACTCTAATTAATACTATTAAGAATGAAAAGATGCTATCAAAAGATCAACCAAGCCAGTAAATCAGGCAGCATACTTTAAATGAAATAACAGTAAGTGAGAAAACTATATTAATAAATATAACTACATGTAACAACTGTATACCAATAGTTATGCTAAGAGCTTCATATGTATTTTATTTATGCACACAATAACCCCATAAGACAGGTGTTACTCTTCCAGCTAATAGTTGAAGAAACTAAGGCTTGGGGAGTTACTAAGTGCTAAAGTCAGAATCTGGGTCTGCCTGACCTCCAAGCCTAGGCTTGTAAATTTTTTGCTCTATTGCCTTTAGGTAGTATGTTCTAGAAGGGTCTTAACCACTGACCTCAAGCAAATTATGTAGGTACTCCATGCCTCAGTTTCCTACTTGTAAAAATGAAAAATAGATAAACAGGATCAATCTCACAGTTCCTCCTTAGATGATCTGAACTTTTTGGGTAGTTGGCAAGACTATAAGTTATATCTTTAGGCTATGATTAAATGTAGTGGAAATAAGTAAAATTATGTCATAAGGAGGAGGAATATCATTAAAATATTACTAGATCATGTTATTTTCTAGCTTCTATCTTTTCAATTGCTCCAGATGAATGTCAACTTACCATTTATAAAAATACAATACAGACTCCCACCCTCTGCAGAGTCCTAGGGAGGTCTGTCCCAACAAAGCACTAAAGCCATGTGTAGAAGTGACGCAGCGAGCCCTGGCTCCTGAATTCATTAAACATTCTACTTCTTCATAACTTGATCCTTCATTTAATTTTACTTTCCTTATAGGAAAATGCAGCTTAATTTTCTTAAGTATATGGGCCTGCAATAACCAGCCCATTGTCTATGATAACTTCTGGACCGTTCAAATGAGAAAGTGTCGTAATTATAAATCCCGGAGGGCCTCCACGTACAAGTTTTTGTCAATAGCCCCCAACCTAGAAGAAAAGCAGCTGCTGGTTTGTCTCTTCCTTGATTCCCCAAGCGCAATCAACAGCATGAGGGCAAAGGAAAGATTGCCAGATGTTTTAGCCTGGATGGAGAAAGAACCTTTCCTTAAGACTTGACAAACCAATACAAATCAGTTTTCCCAGTTTACAGATAAAAAAAGACAGACTAAGGAAGATTAAGAATCGACAGCACTTAGGAGCTGGAAGGAATTATGAGAACCTCTTTTGGCCTAATACTGCCTCTGGCAAGTGAGAGTCAAAACCTTTCAGGACAAGGGAGGGAAACTGACCTTTTAAAAATGTAAGATTTTACAGAGTTGTTGTCCAACCATAGGGAAAGGGAAGCAAGAGATTAAACTTTATTGAGAAGCTCAGAGGCAGACCAAGTGTCCCTTCTCTGTTCTCTGCTGCTCTCCAGGTAACAGCCTGAAACAGCAAAATGGCCCCTCCCAGGCTGAGGTAGATGACGTCACGCCAGCCTCTCCACATCCCTGCATGCTCCAGTGTTGCCTCACATTGCGATAATCACACGTTCTTGGGTGTTCAGTTATTTTTGCAATTTTGTTTCAATACAGTACAAATATTATTCCTTTTTTCTTTTAAAATCTGTAATACTGAGATATTTGACCCACTTTTCGATATGACTGTATTAAATTTTTGGACCTAAATATCTGTTTGTAGAAATATTTACAATACACATTTTCCGTTACGTCCACAGGGAATCCTGTCTTTCCTCTGCGGAACGGATTTGTAGGTAGCTCCGGGAGTTCACTTGTAGCTCAGCTTGAGGAATCCTACGCAACCTATATGCGTGTAGAGCGCTGTGAGTAGAAGGCAATGATGGAACGAAGGAAACAGGGAATCCTATTTAATTAAGATCAGTAAAAAGTGAGGGTAATCTCTCTCTGTGTGAAGACTTAATCCCAAATAAAGGTGAGCGAGAAAAGCCTTAGATTGAGTAATAGATCCTCCCAAGGATGGGGGCGGGGAGAGAAAAAGTGAAGAGGGAGGAAATCAGGTGGGGAGTGAGGAACAAACCATTTACTTGATTACACTTTAACTCCACCTCCCTTGCTCCTGGCTACTTTTCAGGTGAAGTTTCATACAAATTATTTTTGGCATGTGCCCATAAAACTTAAGTGAAAGAAAACTAAACCGTCAAATTGCATTAAAGCCCTGATCTGACAATTTAAGACAAAGATATTCAGAGTGAAGGTTGCTTCTCAATCCTTTAATCATCTGTTGTGTCCTGACATTCTAGGGGTCTCAGAAGAGTGCATGACAAATAATGTTCCATATGTGCAGTTAAAACTATCCGCAGCAAGGCTAAGTGACAAGTGAAGCGCCCTGGCTCTAAGTGATTAATATCAACACACTGGAGCCACCTCTTCAATGACCTACATGATGGATAAAGTCATACACAAAAAATGCATGAGCTGGTTTGCTCGTGTGACCCAAAGATGCTGCACTGATCACCCTCCTGAGGAAAACGCTTACAGTTCACTCATTGTACAAGTTTATCTGGACGTTTGTGCTTACAAGCATTGATTATCTTGCCTATGAATTCTCCAAACCATTACCCAGCACATTTCCCTTCCCTCCTACCCCTTCCTTACTGGGGTGCAATTATTGAACTAATACAAATTAACTATCATTTTTTAAAAATTGAAGAGAAAAATGAGCTGCCTAAGACATATTACAGTGTAACCCCAAACCAGGTAGAAATGATGTTTCTGTGCTTCTGGATTATCTACGCCCTTCCAAATGCAGAGATATCTGGGAAAGGTGCTCCACAGACAGCTGTTGGCATGCCTATTATACTGTGCTTGGTTTCTCATAAGACACACGCAAGAACTCAAATATACATTATTTTTTATCAAACCTTTGCCTGCTCATGCTATATAGAACTGAATGATTACACAGAATACACTATATAAGCTCTGAGAACATTTTGATACTAACAAGAAAAGAAAGTTGGAAATTACCCATCACTACATGAAAATAAGTGCATTTTGGTGCTTGTGAATGGATTCATACCCACATGATCAGAGTAGTTTGTATACACCTTTGTGGTTAAAAACACCACCACTCTGCTACTGCTGGAGACCTATAAACACAACGTGTATATACTGCCCTTGCTCTCTTGAGTTTTGTTTTGAATACTGGGTCATGAAAGGGTAAATTCTTTCCTAGATCCGTACTGGGAATTTATGTGTGTGTGTGTGTGTATTTGCTACTGGAATTTCTACAATATTCTCAAGTGACATGATAAAAATTTTTAAGATTTAAATGCGTCCACAATCAGTATAAAAAATTATTCCAAACAAGTTAAAATAGATTCAAGTCCTTAAGGGAAAACATTTTAAAAGAAAGTTGTGCTTTATTTAATGAGAGCAATGTTTTGCTACAAAGGGAATCATTTTTATGCTTCAACAACCAAATATTTTCTGTTATATGCACATGTGACATGAATGTACAATTTAGAGCAGTTATTCGGAGTCAAGCTCCTAATATTCAGCCTTGTTCTGCACCCTACCACACCGCACCCTTTCTTAATCATACTATATGTAGTTGCTCATATAAATTCTGTAACTGAAAAAGGGAAGGAGGAAATCTAACAGAAAATTTCTTGCCAGATGGAGAAAATTGAAACATTACCCTGTTTCTTTGCCAGCACAGATCCATTTTGACAAGCTGGAAATGATTTATGGGGAAAAAAACGTATTTACACTGGCAGAGATGTTATTAATTGCCATACAATGTTCACATTTTTGCATTGTTTTGTATATGATTACTTACAAAGCTTAAATATACAGTCCAAATATGTGGCTTTTTTTTGCATGCTGATTATTATATGACAGACAAACTTACAATACATGATGCATGCTATAAATTTCATTTAAACCTTCACAGACAACATCACAGCAAAGACACGACAAAATGGCAAACGCACAAACAGCATTCAGAGAAAACAGGTCATTATGTGTGTGCACACACACATACAACATACACACACGGATGCAAACGATTTAAAGGGTTATGCACAGTACATGGGAGTTGATAAATAATATAACACTCTCAACACATAAAAATATTACTTTTATTACATTTAGAGTAACTGTTGCTACATGAAACTACTACTAAAAGAAAGCTCCAAAATGTTTGAAAATGATAATATTAAAGCAATATATAATTTCCCAGTTAGAGAATTTTGCATCATTTAAAAGACTACTAGGTGTGCTAACTTCCATAACAGAAGTTTGGAAGGGTATTTTTTTTTAGGTATTTTATTTCAGATGGCTTAAAAAATAATATCATTGAAGGGGAATTTTTTCTTCATATACATATGCAGTAATAAGAAAAAGAAAAATTAGGCTATTTAGTGAAAATCAAAGAGACTACAATAACGACAAGGCAATTTATCATAGGCACTGACCATTAGCTGTCTACCTGCTTATTGCTCTTAAAATACTGTCACTTTTTTGCACTAATATAGATGGATATATTTATTACCACTTGCAATTCCAGATTTTAATCTCATATTAGAAAGATGTTCTCATATAACAGCTACTTTGTCTGGAATCGTTTACAATATATCTGTGTCCACTGAGGACATTTTAAGATACCCTTATTTCTAGCAGTGGAAATTAATTTCGAAGGTTTCAATTTCAAGGAGTCATATCGGCATTCTTAAAGCATTCATACGTAGCTGTCTTCTAGGTTTAATGTTTTAGTAGCAGTCTCTCTGCAATTAGTTTTATGCTCTTTAAATGTAAATCAGATGTAAGTCTCTATAAACACTCATTCTCTTTAGTTTTCTTCAGAGTGTTCCCATTGTATTAGGTTACTCTAGGAGGCAAATAATTCCAAATATGAAAAAAAAAAACGGCATACATGGGCCAAAACTATAATTTAGCTGTTTGTGATTTACCCAACTTCATTTTTGCTTGGGAAAATGGATTCAATGTGTCTATTTGAAATTAGTTCGTAAGTAAGAGCTTATTGTGAATGATTAATGATTGTGGTCCTGCTTATATAAGATTAATTCCATCCAAGGTCACTCTATCTCACTCAGAATTTGGGCACTTGCCCAATGACCCTTTGTGGGTGGTCTTCACTTTTCCAAAATGGGACACCCAACGGGAAGCAGGATCATCCAGCTGCCAAGCATCACATTCAAACTACTTCTTTCACTTCATCCTTCTGACAACTTCTGTAAGTTTCAATCCCAAGGGGCTGAGGAGAGGCCTGGTTCCATAAAATTTATTAGCTGTGCACCCCTGCATATACAATCACTGGATCAAAAAGCTTTTATTGAGCATCTACTTTATATCCAACACTTTGCTAAGCATCATGGGGTGGCAGGAATCATAATACGGATCATTGTTGTTGTTTTAATGAGGCCAATTGCTGATGGTACAGCTGACTGGTATCACTTTATTTAGAAACTTTTTAGCATACGTGAATTCAAATTAATATAAACAGTAATTTTTAAATATGTAGCAAATTTTTAAATATGCATGCTGGTTAATAGATGATTTAGAAAAAACAGGAAATGAGTCTAAAAGGGCGAGAAAGAACAACTAGAGTGTTTAGGTTTTTCCTACCAATAGAAAGAACACAGTTTTCAGATAGATGTCATTAGAAGGATAGATAATGTAGCATAAAATTAGGAACAAGGGTATTGGAGCTTAAAACCTAGCTCCACCACCTACCAGCTGCAAGTTATTTAATAAATTCCTTAATTTCTCTTTGCTGTAGTTTCCTCATCTGTAAGAGGAATAATGATCTCTCAAAAGGTTGTTCCAGTGATTGTCAGTTAAATGCAAAACACTTAGGACACTGGCTGACGTATAATAAGCACTCATTAATATGTGTCACTACATTTATCCAGAATGCATTTGCTTTCTGGTAAGATCCTTTTAACCAAGAGAGATTTCAGAGGTAACAAGAGGGCTAACTAAGTAAAGATATCTACATTAGAAGTCCATATTTGTTTTCATAACTCAACTGCAAAGTCCCTGACATTAGAAACTGTATCTATTCCTCTCTATATCCCCAGTTACTAACAAAGAGCTGGTGCTTACTAGGTGCTTTTTCATTATTTGTTGAAATGAGTTGAATTCGTTAAACTTTTGAATACTTTCAAGGTTGAAAGTGATTACTCAAATGTTCTTCCAACTCCTGAGCCAAAGGAGACTTAAAGCCTAACTATCTAAGATTGATTGAGTCAATACATAATTCCCAGGAAGGAAAAACTCTTTCAACATGAGATGGTTCCTGTAACAGCAGCAGGAGCAGTGGGACTGCCACAGCAGCCCGGCGTCAGAGCAAAGGCACAGGTGAGGTTATGTGAGTGAGCAGTGGTGCTGAAGACAGAAACCAGCAAAAGTCATTGTGAGGCAAGACATCTCAGTGTCAGGGGCTGTGGACAGGGATCAGTGTGGGTATTCCAGCAGCATACAGTCACACAATGGGGAGACTGAGAAGGGCATGTGTCAGGTATTTGTCCATTGGCTTACCCAGCACACAAACATTCGAGGGCAATTCCAAAGGAGGGGGAAATCAAGGTGAAGAGAGACAGGTAATTCCTTTCTCTCCTCCCCGATGCTGGGTTATAGGCATGTGACCCTGACTTGACATGGAGATGGAGGGGCCGAGAGTGGTTGTTGGCTCTAGTTATGGGTAGACTGTCCAGAGATCCAGGGGCAAGTAGCCACTGGCAGCAGCTTCAATAGTAGCTTCCCAAATTGACTATTCTGTGGCATTCTCTATAGAATTTGCTGCCAAGTATCCTTTGGCTCCTGCCTATTTTTTGAGCCTCGTTCTCAAGACTTCCTGGCTATTCTATGAAATCCCTTATATCCTTTCCAATGCATTCCATTTCTGCCTCAGTTAACTGGAGTCAGTTTCCCTTGTTTGCAACCAAGAACTCTGATTAGCACAAGAACAGGGCCAGATGCCTCTGTGACTATCACCCAAACTCTTGATTATCCCAAGTCTGGCATCCTGTCATACTTCCTAGCTATGTGACCTTGAGCATGTTACTTGTTCCCAGATCCTGGGAATGGTGACAGCAACTATCTCAGAGGGTTTTAACGGGATTAAATTAGATAATGAATGTGAAGTACTTTGAAGAATGCACAGCACGTAGTACTCAACATAGGTTGCCTATTATTTTTGCCTGTCATTAATGAGGCAAGGATAACAAATGAGACTCGGAGACCTCATAGCAGTGATTTTATCCTGCTTGTTAACATGACTCTCTACTACACCTCCTCATCAATGGAAATCATATTCGATCATATTTTAATAGCTTCTCTGTAACTGCGTGATGTACCACATATAAAGGAATGAGATTTTTAAGGTATATTTTTATAAACACATGCATCATTTTCCCCATATGTTTGATGTTACACAGCTTCACCAAAATGGAAATAGAAGTTGACTTTTGTTATCTGTCCTCTCATCCTCTTCTATCTCATAATTAGACAGCAGGCTCAAACGACACAAGAAACTGGTCTTATATTTCCTCTCTGTCCTCACAATGTTGAGGACATAATAGGTGCTAAATATACACTCATTGATTGATAGCCCAGAACTTAATTTGATTATGAGAGCCATCTGGGCCACTAACTGGTATAGTTTGGACCCAACCATCTGGAACTCCCTCTGACCTCGGTCTGGTCCCCTCTAGCTAGTGACACAAACCACGAGTGACACAAACCACGAAGTCACCCAGAGATCCAAAGGTAGGGCTCATAATGATTGCCTGACTTAGGAGGAGGGCTCCAATTCAGCTTTCTCTGAGTCCCTTGTGCTACCTTACCTTGTTAAATAAACCAGGACAAAACTGCCTTTTCCAGGACGGAACTAGCCAGGGATCAGAACAGTTTTCCTAAGCAGGTTCCAGCCCAGTGCTCCACTTAGCCATGTTGTGGCCAGCTGTGAGATTTGCTCTTCTGAGCCCCTCAAGAAACACAGGAATGATGAGCCTCAGTATCATTTTTTCTCCTTGGGGAGAACATTGTCACTGATTCCTCTCAGCATACACTTTATTATCGTCCAAGTTCCCAAAGGCACTTGAGAATATGTGATTAAAGGAATTCCCTAATGCCATATATACAATAAATCTAACTGGCTTTATTATCTAGCAAGGTTTTTTTTTTTTCTTTTTTCTCTCTTTCAATCTAATGCTTCCTGGCTAGGAGATGAACTTACTCACCAAATATCCTTAAGTTGACCTTTCTTTTTGGATGTTGAATTGAGGGTATACCAGTCAAATGCCAAACTGCCAGCACATTGACTACTCCCAGACATGGTTTGGATAAAAAGTCTCTTGAAGTCTCTTGTATCTTTTGAATATTCTGGTATCATATATGTAAACTGAATTCAGAATTCCCAAGCCTTTAAAGCAGCATTAGAGTTGGAAGGCATTCGTAGTTAAAAAAGACCTTCCCCTCATTCTTATGTGATGCTTCAATTTCTTGTACCCATTCATAAGTGGGTGAAGAACATCTAAAAACCCTCCTTCCCCCCTCCACTCCTCTCCTTCTTGTACTCTCTCTTCATCAGTGAGGACTGTTATAACAAACTACCATGGGCTGGGTGGCTTATAAACAACCGACATTTATTTCTCACAGTTGTGAAGCCTAGGTTCTGCCAACTTGCTGTATCCTCTCATCCTAGAGGGCAAAGAAAGGAAGGAAGCTCTCTCCTGACTATTGTAAGGGCACTAATCCCATGCATAAGAGCTCCACCCTCCGACCTCATCTAATTCTAACTACTCCCCAAAGGCTCCAGGTGCTAATAGTATCTCATTGACAGGCTGGATAGGGTTTCAACATGTGAGGGGGGGGGGGGGGACAGACACAAACATTTAGCCCGTAATACCTTCTCATTCTCTTACCAATTCACTCTCAAATCTCTAAGTGGTGGCTGGAGGAAATGATCAGGATGATGAAACTATTCCAGAACCTTCAAATCTGACCCCTGAGTCTTGGATAAGAGGATAAGCATGATGAAAATAAACTCTCAGGCCCAGAGGACCACTTTTCTGATAGTAGTTTGCCATTTTGATTTAGCTAATTCTATTCCTGTGCTTCCAAAATGCCATACGCACCCTTCTGTCAAAGGCGCACCTTCCATTGCAATTGTTGTCTCCTTGCCTACCTCTCCCAAGCAGATGAGTGCTCATTACCAATTTTCATGTCTTCACTGCCTAGGATAAGACTTGATAAATAATAATTAAGGTAGATTCCAAAAACTAATTATAAATTCCTTCAATCTGTGTATGTACCACCATCCTCTTTGCTGTTCCTATCATCCAGAAGTAGAGTTGATTTCCCTACCCCTTTAATCCAGGTTGACTTTATAACTTGTCCTGACCAATAGAATGAGGCAGAATTACAGTGTGCTAGTTCAGAGCCAAGGCCTCCAGAGGCCAGGAAGCATCTGCCTTTGTTCTCATGAAGTGATGCTGCCACCTTGTGAAGGTGACTGGGCTAGCGTCTTTGAGGATGAGAAGCCACAAGGAACAATGATGGGGAGCCATTCCAGCGGAGGCTCCTTTCACCAACCAGTTGACAGGGAGAATCAACTGTTAGATAAGTGAGTGAGGCTCTATGAGGCCATCCAGCTCCTCCTGGGCTGTCATTTATGAAAGTAGCCACATGAGTGGCACCAAGTGAGACCAACAGATGAACCATCCAGCTGAGCCCAGTCAAACGGCAGACTCAACAGAACCATAAGCAAATAAAATTCTTGTTGTTTTAGGCCATTGATTTTTGGGTGTTTTGTTATACAGCAATAAATAAATGATTCTGTGAGATTCAATATAGGTTTGTTAGACAAATGAATCAATTAATTAAGAAAAGTGTGGGAAATCTCATCTAACAATTACAATCCCTTGTCCTCATGGCTAGCCCAGCACATTCCAAGATAGGTTAGCACCTACTTGATGTGACAGCTTTATTTGTACTTGTTCATGGTGATGATCACACCGACTGGAACGGGGCTAATTTCCTACATTATACCATTCCCCAGAAATTCTAGTAGAGTCTTACATAGAGTCATTAGAACATTTGCCTTCTAAAATCTGTCACTTTCCAAGCTAGATGGCTTTGGAGCAGTCATAAATTCCCTGATTAAGGTAAACAAACATCCTGGTTTGCCTAGGACAATCCCAATTTAGTGCCCTTTCACTCCCAAAGCATTCAGTTTAAACAAAAAATTATATGATCACTCTATCTTTGAGTCTCAGCTCATTATAAATGAGAATGTTAAACAGGAATAATCACAGGGTTGTTTTCAGGACTAAAGAAAATAACACATGTGTCAGTAAAAAGACTATACATTAGTAAGGCATTACTTATTAATAGTACTGTTAATACCCTTTGAAAGAATGATGGTTTGGAAGATCAATTAAAACACAGTTACCCCCAAAAAGGTTTCCTCTTACCTGCTATCATCATAATAGTAACTATAACCAAGCACTGAGTGCCTACTAGTTTCCAGGCAGTGAAGTAAACAAATTGCATGTAACATAAATGCTCCCTTTCTTCAACCTTTTGTGAATATAAATGAATCACATTCATAGCAACTAGTTCAGTTTCTCTCTCAACTGGTTTCTGGCTTCTATGGAAAAAAAAAAAATCAAGGAATGTGGCCAGATATTTGTTTCAAAGCCACCGAAGATTGTGTAATGGCTAAGAAATTCCCCAAATGCTTTTTGACAGTTAGAAAACATGTATACTAGACTTCAGATAACCATGATAGAAAATTTATCATTCCCCTCAATAAAATGCTCTTGCACATACATTACTTCATTAATCTACAAATCATTATTATCCTTATTTTACAGAAGAGGAAAACTTGAGGCTTAAAAATGTTTAATAGCTTATCCAAAGTCTCTTAGTAAGCAGATGGCAGCTTCAACCCAAAATCTATCAAACTCCAAAGCTCCGCTCTTAAATTCTCTTCTGAAGTCCCATTAGTTTTTGTGGTAGATGACAAATACAGGGTCACTACAAAAAATTGTTCTTAAAAATTCTTTTTAAAATGTTATTAGGGATGAGAAGATCATGTTGAAGTCTAGCATACTAGAGCCCTGAGGTTTTAAGGTATAAATCAGTAAATATTAGTGGACTGCTGCATGAGGGGCAAGGAGACCAACAGAGTATTCAGGTGGTGACAAAGAAGTGGGACAAAAGGAGGGGATGTGCAGAGGCAGAGCCAAGGCAGGAAAAAAGTGGTGTGGGATGTAAGTCATGTAGACACTGGGCCAAGGAAGGAGGCCCAGGGGAATGGGACCACTCAGATGGCTACCAGTTCAGCACAAGGTCTAAAACAAGAGGTAGGAGAGCCTCAAAAATTGACTTTGTTCTTATGCTGACAGGAGAAGCCCAGCTTTCTCCATTTTCATCTGGAAGAAGCTCTGTTTTAGGTCTAATTCATGAGCAAAAACACTAATGTCCTCCCATTATCCGCTGATGGGTACTTTATACTTGTTTTACTGTTGCTTAATAAATAAATTAGAACATAGCTAAACTTGTTCAACAGCCAGTCATTAGTGCAGTTAGATCTACTGTTCAGAAAACTGAAGGGCTATTGACTCTGCTCAGTTTAATGAAGGAAAATGAGTCACTGGAGATCTGGGCAGGAATGACTCATAGCTACGCCAGCAGCCTTCTCTCCATTGTAAACTACTTTCCATCATTGGTAGTCAGCAAGAAGCTAAAAGAATGTTGATGTTTCTTTCCTGAGTGGTTAACTGCCTGAGTTCAGACAGACTGAAACTGTGAATAACAGGAAGTCAACATTTCTATGGTAAGGGACCAATTAAATAAAAAGTTACAGGCAGTCAGATTTCTCATTAGCCTTTCAGAAATTAAGTGTGGCACTGTCCTGATAGGAGTCAGGAGACCACTGCATAGGAGACTCTCCTGATAACAGAAGTCCTTCTAATATAGTAATGATCAGAAGGGAGGACTCCTCTCAAAAATCAACCCAACATATACTGAATTCTACTCTAGCATAACGTTATGACAAAGTTCTAAAGCAGTTTTTTGGTTTGTCATAAGTCTTGCCTCAGTCTTGGAGGAGAGATGGCATCAATACAGTTACATATGTTATTAATAAGGAAATGAGGAAATTTGTCATTCTTCAGACATAGAGGCAATGATCAGTTATAGAAATGATGGGTGGCCTAGCAGTAGGGTTCTATAAGCTAAAGCTATGGGAGGAGGTATATTCTTATGAAGAAGGTCAGTGGCCCCCAGAAGTACAGGGTGATCTATAAATTATATGCAATTCTTGACTTAAGAAAACAACAACAACAAAAAATTATGCTCAGAAACACTCAGACTCCAGACTGTTCTCAGAGTGTGGATATTTATAGGTTTGGAAATGGATTTAAGGTAAGTTTCCTTGGGCAATACCACATCTCTATTACTCTTGGCTTCCCACTGATCTCTGTGTTACTGAGACCATCTTGGGAAATGTTTGGAACTCAGATTAGAATTTAATATTCAAAGAATGATATGTGACCAAATTATAGATAAATGCAGTAAAACTATCTCAAACTGTTCCTGAAGAGAGAAGCTTCTAGAACATACCTTAAACTTCAGAACTGTGGAGCTGATAAAATGGTAAGCGAAACAGAGATGGTCCTTATACTCAAAATGTTCATGGTGTAGTAGGGGTACCAGCAAACAGATACTTATTATACACTGCAGTGAGAATTTGGATAGGAACTGCACAAGGTGCTGTGGGAATACATAGCAAGAGCCTTTACCCAGATTTCAGGAGTCAAGTGAATCTTCCTGTATAATTCAGGGTTCTCCAGAGAAAGAGTCAACAAGATATATGGATATATACCCCAAGAGAGAGGCTGAGAGAGAGATTTTTAAGGAATTGATTCATATATGGTTGTGGAGGCTCAGAGAGTCCAAAATCTGATAGGGTAGGCCCACAGGATGGAGACTCAGGTAAGAGTTGCAGTCTCCCGGCAGAATGGCTTCTCCCTCGGAGGAGGTCAGTCTTTGTTCTAGTAAGGCCTTCAGTTGACTGAATGAGGGGCACCTACACTATGCAGGGTAATTTGCTTTACTCAGAATCCACTAATTTAAATGTTAATCTCATCCAAAGAAACACCTTCACAGAAACATCCTGAATATTGTTTGATCAAATATCTGACACTGTAGCCCAACCAGGCTGACACACAAAATTATTTATTTATAGAATAATTTAATATCTATTAATATTTGTCTCCCCACTTAACCCATTAAGCTCCCCATTGCTCCCCTTCCCCCAGCCCCTGGTAACCATTAATCTACTTTCTATCTCTATGGGTTTATCTATTTGGAATATTTCATATAAATGGAACTAGACAATATGTCCGATACGTGACCTTTTATGTGACCTTCTGGCTTCTTTCACTTAGTACAATGTTTTCAAAGTCCATCCATGTTGAAGCACATTTTAGTACTTAATTAGTTTTTCTGATTGAATACTCTTCCACTATATGGATATACCACATTTTGTTTAGCCATTCATCAGTTGATGAGCCTCTGGGTTGTTTCTACCTCTTAGCTATTGTGAAGAGTCCTTATACTGAAATTTGTGTGCAAGTGTTTGTCTGGGTCCCACTTTCAATTCTTTTGGGTCTATTTTTAGAAGGTGAATTGCTGGGTAATATAGTAGGTAATTCTGTATTTAAACTTTTTAGAAACCACCAAACTTTTCCCCAATTGTACTTTTTTACATTCCTACCAGTAGGATACAAGCATTCCAATTTTTCCACATCTTCATCCAGCACTTGTTATTTTCCATTTTTAAAAATTTAAATCAATTAGCCAACATATAGTATATCATTAGTTTCAGATGGAGTGTTCAATAATTCATCAGTTGCATATAACACCCCGTGCTCATCACATCATGTGCTCTCAATGCCCATCACCCAATTACCCCATCCCCCCCACCACCACCCCTCCAGCAACCCTCAGTTTGTTTCCTATAGTTAAGATTCTCTCATGGTTTTTCTCCCTCTCTGATGACTTATCATTCAGTTTTCCCTCCCTTCCGCTATGATCCTCTGCACTGTTCCTTATAGTCTACATATGAGTGAAACCATATGATAATTGTCTTTCTCTGACTGACTTATTTCACTCAGCATAATACCCTCCAGTTCCAGCCATGTCAATGTAAATGGTAAGTATTCCGTCTTTAAAAATTATAGTCATGCTAGTGGGTATGGAGTGTCATCTCATTGTGGCTTTGATTTACATTTCCCTAACAATTAATGGTATTGAGCATCTTTTCATGTGCTTGTTGGCCATTTTTATATTTTCTCTGGAAAAATGTTTATTCAAGTCTTTTGCCCAATTTTTAATTGGGTTATTTGTCTTTTTGTTGTTGAGTTGTAAGAGTTATTTATATACTCTAGATGATGGACCCTTATCAGGTATATGGTCACAAATACTTTCTCCCATTTTGTCACATTTGGTTTTGCCCACGATTATGTCCCCAGGACCTACCTAGCACAATGCCTGGCAATAAATATGTATTGAATGAATAGGAAGAAGGCTTGGAGACATGAAGAGTCTGTATAAGGTTTAAAATAAAAAAACTCAAAGGTATTATCAAGTGCTAATCATAGCCTGCGACTGTGTTTATCTGAAAGTCACAATAAAGGATGGGGCTTAAAAGGCCACACTTAGGTTGAATTTACTAGCATGCTCCATTTGACTTTAAATGTTTTTAGGAATAAGCTTTTGATAATGTAGAATTATAAACAGGGAAATCTGAGCACTTTAATACATTAAAACTAGAATTTCAGATAGAGGTAAGAACCAGCATGCCATAATGGTATTTTTTCAAGATTTTATTTATTTCTTTATTAGAGAGAGAGAGAGAGAGACAGCATGAGTGGGGGAGGGACAGAGGGAGAGGAAGAAGCAGACTCCCTGCTGAGTGGGTAGCCCGACACACGGCTCTATCCCAGAACCCCAAGATCATGACCTGAGCTGAAGTCAGGCATTTAACCCACTGAGCCACTCAGGTGCCCCTGTTTTGTTTTGCTGACGTGACAGTGGTAATATTGCCTTGTGCTTAATCACAGAATGCTTTTTCATTTTCAAATGCTTTTCAATCATTAATTAATACTCATAATGCTACTTTTGGATTTTTTATTACAACCCTATTCATATTGGCATAAAATTGTTAAGGTAGGAAACGCACACACAGAGTAGAGCCTTCTCTATAGTTATGGAATACAAATACATTTGATTTTATCACCAGTTAGTATCTATTTTTAATCTTTTCATTTCCTAAGAGCTGTTCCCTCTAGACTCAAACTACTGAGGTCAACAAGAGAAATTGTAGAGAAAAGTGAAAATATAACAGAGAATTAAATGTTCTCTTTGTTCTCTTTTTATCCAAACTCTACTTCTGGAAGACACATGGATTTAGGAAAGATTTTTTAATAATATGAAGGGAGAAAAAGGTAATAAAGAGCAGTAGTTAAGAGGAAAGGAAAAACTTGAAAGAGATACCTATAAGAGACAAAGTTAAACTGGCTTCGGATTCTAAGAGATATCTCCATCTTTTTAGAGTGAAAGCAGAAACTTTGTGTTATGGACTGAACTGTGTTCCCAAAGATTCATATGTTGAAGTCCTAGTCCCTAGTACTTCAGAATGTGACTACACTTGGAGATAGAGCCTTTAAAGAGGTAATTAGGGTAAAATGAGGTCATATGAGTGGGCCCTAATCCAATATGATTGGTGTCCTTTCAAAAAGAGATTAGAATACAGGCATAGAGTGAAGACCACTTGAAGATATAGAGAAGAAAGCCATCTACAAGCCAAGGATGAACCAACCTTGCCGACACCTTGATTTTATACTTCCAGCATCTAAAATTGTGAGGAAATAAATTTCTATTGTCTGAGTCTGTAATGCTCAAACTAGAATACTTTTCGTATAGTGTTAAACTTCCTTTATTATTACAACAAGAATCCTTTCCAAAGAAATTCCAGTCACATCCATAACAAGTCCTCTAAATAAAAGTTTTTTTCAGGTGGCTGACGTAATCAACCATGGATTTATTTTTCTAAGTACACTGAATCCTTAAATTGGATCCAACCTAGGATTTTCATAGAAAGAATAAATCAAGAATTGGATTAATTTAAGCCCATTGGATTTTAAGGAATAATTTTAACTAATATTCAAGTGTCTTAAAAAAAATAACATTGTTTTCCCCTTGTTTTTTTCCAGTATATGAAGGTTCTCATGTCTGTTAGAAGCAGAACGTCACAGCTGTCCTCAATGGGCATTTCTGTACGCTCTTTTTTTTTTTTTTAAGATTTATTTATTTGAGGGGCGCCTGGGTGGCACAGCAGTTAAGCGTCTGCCTTCGGCTCAGGGCGTGATCCCGGCATTATGGGATCGAGCCCCACATCAGGCTCCTCTGCTAGGAGCCTGCTTCTTCCTCTCCCACTCCCCTGCTTGTGTTCCCTCTCTCGCTGGCTGTCTCTAACTCTGTCGAATAAATAAATAAAAAATCTTTAAAAAAAAAGATTTATTTATTTGAGAGAGAGAGAAAGAGCACTAGTGGAATGGGCAGTGGGAGAGGGAGAGAGAACAGCAGACCCCATGTTGAGAACAGAGCCCAACACAGAGCTTGATCTCACGACCCTGAGATCATGACCTGAGCTGAAACCAAGAGCTGGATACCTAACCAACTGCACCACCTAGGCACCCCCATTTCTGTACACTCTTAAAAGAATACATACATATGTTGTCTTACATGTATAAAGTATTAATAATCCGTTCTCCCTTTTGATCTTTACAACAATACTGAGATAAATCAAGGCAGATGCCATATCTTTTTTTTTCTTTTTTTTACTGATGTAAAAACTGAAACTCACAGAAGGTAAATTACTTTACCAAGGTCAAACAGTAGGATCACCATAGAAGAGACCCAGCTACGTGCTCACCAAACCACCTACCTTTTCGTAGTGTTGGCAAACTACGGCTCGCTGGTCAAATCGAGCCTGCCACCTGTTTTGGTAAATAAATTTTGTTGGATAACAGCCAAACCCATTCATTTACATATTACTAGGAATTGCTTTTGTCCTACAGTGGCAGAATTGAGTAATTAAAACAGACTGTATGGTCCACAAAGCCTAAAATATTTACTATCTGGTCCTTCACAGAAAAAGTGTACTAATCCCTATCCTAGACATACATCTAAACTACATTTCCCTAAAACTTCTCTTGGAATTCAGGAATTTTCTCTCTTCCTTCCTCTGGGGCTAAATGCAGAGGATCTAATGGAGGATTCCAAGACTTTAAGGAAAGACACAGTCCCTAGATGAGAGGGAGTATAGAGTGGCACAGAGCAGATCCACACTACAATACAGCATTGGTCTAGGACCTGCATGAGAAACAAACTTTAACTGTATTAAACCACTAAGGTTTAGAAGTTTTCACAGCAAGTAAGTTATCATGGCAAAGAGAATAGCAGAACTTGGTTTGTTTGACTCTAAATCTAGAACTGTTTCCTTTCTTGAACTGTGAAAGTGGTCAGAAATAAAAAGGAAGAACAAGCCAAGAACAAGGTCCAGAGCTCAGGACGACATCGCACTGACTCCTGCACAGTGTGGCCTTAGAGCAGAAGTGGCTGATAGCTTTCACTTTTGCCTGTTCTGACAGTGGACCACCGTTTACTGACAAAGATTTTGAGGCCATCTCCAGGCTCCAAAGAAACAAAGACATGCTTATTAGCAATGCCTATCATGGACTCAGGACTGCAAAGAGATGAGACAATCAGGGATTTTGTCATGCACACCTCTGAGAGACACCTGAATGATCAGAAAGCACTTGCTACCTGTAAGGATATGAAAGGGACAGATTTCAATCTGAGCCACACAAATATGCTGCTACTAATCAACACAAGTAGGAGCATATGCTAAACACCAATTTTTTTTTAAACACCAATTTTAAGTGATTTGGTATGGGGGCTGAGGGAAGGAAGGGGAGCTATTTAACTCAGAGAATTAAAAAATGAAAATTGGAAAAGATCACATAAAATTATTTTTGCCATTTAAGATATACTAGGCATCATACCAGAGGTTTGGATACATCTTTCTTTCACAGAAAATAACAAAGTGCATTTCAAGTCACAAGATTCACCCAAGTCACTTACTTGCCACATAGACTTCTCTCAATCACTTCCCTCATAAAAAAGGAGGGGTGACCATGAGGAGGAGGTGGAGTATTATTTACTTTCTCAAGCTTTTTTGTATTTAGATGGCAGAGCCTTAGAAGGGAAATTCTCATGAAAAGAAAGAAAGAAAGAAAGAAAGAAAGAAAGAAAGAAAGAAAGAAAGAGAAAAGGGAAGAGATAAAGAAAAGAAAATCCATTTGAACTGGAACAATACAATTAAGAAAAAGAAAAACAAATTATCTTTGTCTTCTGCAAATCAGAGTTATTGCTCAAACAAACCACAGAACTCTGCTCGAGTCTTCTGTGTTTTGTCTAGCTTCCTCCCCCAGTGAATGCAGAAATCCTCAGAAATATGGTCTTCTCTAAGTTTCATTATGTGTCTTTCATGAGTGTTTACTTTTAAGGCAATTATAGTGAATAGAAATGGGGTGGCAATATACTATTTTCACCCGACCCTCTTTTCCCTTATTTTGGTAACACCATTGTAGGTCATTCTCTCCTTGCTAAAAAATTTTCCATCCTGCTTTCCAGCGTATTATTTTTATGTATTTGCCAGGTTGCTTACAGGCACTGCAGCACCAGTGAAAGGTTTGTGAACCATTCGGTAAGTGGTTCCTGCTCGAATGAATTACCTAGCTTTCATGAACAGCCATGCAGAAGCAAAGCAGGCAGAAAAATAATGAATACATTTGTACCATGGCACTCTCCCCAGCTATGAGCTTCTCACAACCATACAATTTCCCCATGAGGAAAGACAAGATTGCACTGTCATTAGAATAGGTAATCATTAGATTTATCTTTTATATAATTTGTAGCATCTTAAACATTTCTATGTAGCCTCATTACTGCCAGGAGTCCTCTTTAACTGAGATGATAAGTAAATAAAGTAGAAATTACACACCAACAAGAACCTGGAATATGTTGTTTTAGTGTATGTCTGAGAGCTCCCTTCAGCAAACCTAATCTGCACAGCAGTTACCATTATTTCTACCTCAATGAGCATCTCCTAATTGCTGTGTTATTGCTTGTGAAGAAAATATATTATTAAAGTCCACAACTCATGACTTGTTGCACATCTACCCATGAAAAACTTTCATTTCCTCAGCTTTTAATCAGTTTCAAATGGGATGATCAGCAGAGAGTCCCCCCCTCCTCTTGAATATCTGTTCATTACCATTTCCTAATGTCAATGTACCCTTCTTACAGTCAGGATGCATTCATAATTTATTCAGAGACCTGAAGATTTTATTAAACCAAATCTATTTAATTTTCCATGAATTGGCTCAAGATGATTTTGGTGGCTTTTTATAATGAACCACAATTAGAAACTTTAAAGACTCAGAACCCCCTTTTAGTTGTTAATGTTTTATGCTCTACTGTTGGTCTGCTGCCAGATAATGATCCACAGAGCATTAAAATTTTGTATTAATATTATCTTTACAAATGCAATCTTGCTCAGTGGAGGACAAAGTTTCCATAGGCTTCTTTCTTCATAAGTACGTGTTAGGTGGTTGTTAGAAATTTTAGGTGATACTTGAAGCTGATACAGTCATCTCCAGGCGAGGCATCTAAATTCTCAAGATCCATGTTCTCCTTTCTTAGAGGGTATTCTAGAGTAGGTTAATCATATTAATTGGCTTTCAGTCCAAGTGAAATCAAAACAGCGTTATGATCTCCGAATGAATTGGAGCAGAGTAATAAATTTGAAATATAGAATGGGTTTCATTATTTAATGACCAACTCTGCCTTCCTTAATGATTCAAAACAATATGGATCAAGGGCCATATATAAGTATCAATCAATAATATAGCCAATAGCATATATCCTTGCAAAAGTAGTAAGTTAGTGTGTTGTTGTTCACTTGCAGCAGGGACTTGGAAGAATGATCATCAACAATCAGTAAATTCCTCCCAACATACATAATTCCAATAAGTATTTGATTTTTCTAGGACTCTTGAGATCATCAAAATGATAGGGGTCAGAATTCAGAGAAGTTTTAAATATTTACAAGAGTTAAACAGCAGAGGTAAAGGGTTTATTGATTAAACCCTCTGCTTTAGGAAGGACACACAAGAGGTGGTAAAAGATTAGGCTGGCATTCACCTAGAGGAACCATATTACCTAAATCAGCCAGTAGAGTTATCCAAGTCAGTGAATCTAATCTTATCTCACAGGACTCAAATGGATGGATTCATTGTATTATCCTTAAGATTCCAGGTCATCTGGATTGAGAATGGGTGACGGAGAGCTCCCCCACCACAACACCCATAACACTCCCATGCCCACCAAGAGCCTGGTCAACCCTGTAGCTACAAATGTCAGATTGACTTAATTCTAAAATGTTAGGCTTTTTAGAAATAACACCAGCCTGTTGGGAGGATAGCCCCAGATCAGAAAGCAAGGGCGTTATATCCTACACAATTTGCTTCATCAATCTTTGCCTTCAGAATTTTGCAAATTTCACAACAAAAAACAAGCATAAGAGCTCTGCCTCTTGAATTTTACACAAAGAGAATATTAAATATATTATCTATGCTAGTAAGGAATATGGTTAAGAGGATCAGATTTAGGGAGGTGGGGGATTGGGATAGGCCGGTGATGGGTATTAAGGAGGGCACGTATTGCATGGAGCACTGGGTGTTACACACAAACAATGAAGCATGGAACACTACATCAAAAACTAATGATGTACTGTACGGTGACTAACATAACATAATAAAAAATTTAATAAAAAAGGGGGGATCAGATCTATAGTCCTATCACCCAGATTCAAATTCTAGCTCCATCATGTACCACCTGGATGATTTCTTGCAGTATTTTCCTTCAGTTTCCTTATTCGTAATGGACATAATCATACTTCCTACCTTCTAGACTTCTTGGGGAAATTAACAGAATTATTGCAAAGCCCTTAGAACAATAAGTGCTCGATAAACGGTAGTTATTATTCACTCAGGCGACAGATACTTACTCAGTGCCCACTATGTTTTAGACACTATATAGGACTGGAGATTTAGCAGTGCAGTGAGCACAACTGACTAAAATTTCTGCTTTCTTGGGGTCTATTTCAGACAACAGACAAGTAAGTAAAATATATAGTATTAAAATGATACTCTATCAAAAAAAATGATACTCTATCAAATGGTTTAAGTGCTATAGAAAAAAATTAAGACAGTAGGAATATAAGGAACACTGAAGTTGTAATCTTAAATGCAGAAGGAGGAGGGCTTATTAAGAAGGTGACATCTGAGTACAGACTTAAAGGAGATAAAGGAGTGGGCCAAAGACATATCTGAGGGAAGACTCGTTTGTGAGGAGGAAATAGCCAGTGCAAAAGCTCTGATGCAGAGCTTGTTTGATGTGTTCTAGAAATAACACAATGAATATTAGCTGTTAGTGTTTGGGAGATATTTGCATTCCTAAGCTTCTTTAAGGGTAGAGACCACATCTATTATTTCTTTTCATTTATCATGAGGCTTGGTTCAGTACTGGGTGGAGAGTAGAACGGTATTTCCTATAATAAGTTGCTAACTTTCTGCATCAGAAAGACTCCATGTGTTTAAAAAAAAAAAAAAAAAGGCAGCCCCCATCTTAGACCTACAGAATCTTGGAGGTTGGATCCCTGGAATCTGTATTTCGGTATTACTGGTAAACATGTGCTGGTCTGATTGATTCCTTTTTATTTCTATATAGATCCATGAGTCTGCATTACTCCAGCCCTGCCTTGCAGCTGCCCTATAGACGGATGAACTTGGAAGCTACTTTGGAGAGAGATGCAGTATTTGATAAAAGCCAGAAAGCGTGCTGGCATACATTTACACTGGATGAAGTACCAATTCGATTTAGCTACAGTATGAAATGCTTCTTTTATTTGCATGGGAGATCAACCATATAAGGCATAATAACTTCTTTCAAAAGTTCATTGCTAGTCCCATACTAGCTTCTCCCAGCAGGGATAGCTGGCAGCTCTTCTTGCAGTAAGTAGAAAGCCATAGTCTGTCAAAGCATCAAGCACTAATGAAATAAACAAAAACTTTCCTTACCTGAGGCAGGTGCCAAAGCCTGCTACTCTAAGTGCCCCCACTGGACACAATTTAGACTTGCTTTCAAATGCTAAAAACAAATAGGTTCTCCTAAGTGCAATTAAAGCTAAGCCACACATTGAATCTATTGATACTGATGGAGTTATTTTGATTCCAAGGCTCTTAAGAGTTGTTCCTGAGAACATCACATAATTTGGTAATTATTATTTTATGCTAATATATGACAAGGAATGTTAAAAACATTCATGAGCTTCCTAGTCTTTTTTTTTAATAATCTTGAATCAATAGTGAGTATTTCTCCAAAGGACAAAGTAGTTACGTGCCATTATAGCATGGTACAATTTAATTCAAATGATTAAATATACTGTTTTAATAAGATGTATTTCCATATTAAGAATACTTTATACCCCTCCTGTTCCACAGTTCCCCTTCCCCACTCTGGAATAAAAGCCTAATTCCCAGCTCATGCCAATTATTTTACTATTTCTTTTGACTTAAAGATTGTATTGAAGAGGTTTTGTTCTATTGTGTTATTTGAGCCAATACGAAAAGGCCCCATATTCACAAGTATCTCCAGTTCTTACCATTAAAAATTTACACTTGGGCAAATGAAATTTCTATGGCAGGATGACAGAGGGTACTATTAATCAGTATTCCAGGACAACAGGCTTATCCCAGGACTGTCCCCAGCAAGCCAGGAAGTAGAGTCATCCTGCCTACAGGCATCTTTTTGGACTTAAAGAAGTAAACATAAAAGTGTGTAGATTCACGAATGTTCTTAACAAAATTCCTCATAATATCTAGAAAAGGCCAATTAATATGTATCCCATGCCCACATAACTTAGAATACTAGTAGCCTAGCAGAGACACTGAGAGGCCAGCAATCTTCAGCCAGGAAAGGAGAGTCTAGAATGTAGGACATGACACCATCAAGTAGGGCCACATGGTAGAAGAAAACTGACAACAAAAGAGCCTAAAGTCCTCAGGCTCCCAAGCTTAATGGAGGATGTTTAGGAAGATGCTGAGAAACAATGGCCCATGAAGAACATAAAAGAGCATATTAAGACAGGCCTGACCTATTGTCTTCTTCCCCAACATGGAAGAATTCAGGGCACTTTGCACAATATTCAAGGCCCTGAAGTTCCTCTCCGCCCCCCCCCCCCCCCCACCTAGCCCTTTGCCTATCCCCATCTACTCTCCCCACCTGATCTCTTTATTCCCTCTTGGGTCCCCAAACCCTAAGCAATTGCAACAGACAAGGCCCCAAGCCCGAATATGGCAAATAGCTTTGCTCCCAGACCCATAACAGACCACTAAGCAGAGTGCACCTCACAATCATTCTCAACACACACTCCAAACAGCAACTGATGACTTATTATTATTGACCAATGAGATGAAAGCTACTTATTTGTCATTTTTAACCCTGGCCCAAACTAGGATCACGCCAACTTCCATTGTCCATGCCACCTAGTGGTAGAAATTGAAAATTACACTGTCCTGTCAATGGATCATCGTTTAGCTAATAAATTCTTTGTTACACATGGTTGCTTCAAGGCAACTTTGTAATGAAAATATTACTAAAATATAATTAGTAAAATGCATAAGATAATTAGATGAGCCTGTTTTGCTCATCTAACACAAAGCCTGGCACTTAGTAGGTGCTTACTAAGTATTTAATGATTGGCTGATAGAAGGAAAGACCATCAAGAAAACTTACAACCCAAAAATTATAATTATGGGAGCACAGACAAGGGGAAAGTAATTTTACTTATGAGGAATTAGAAGAAGACATAGGGAAAAACTAACACTTGAGCTGTATGACAAAGGATAATTAGAAATTTAATAGAAAAGGAAATTAAACAGGAAACAAATATTTTTGATAGAAGAGTAGAAATAAGAATAAAGATGTGGAAGTACATTGGCTTTTGACAAAACTGTTAGTCGGTATAGTGTACATTTTGGGGTATTGATCTAACTCTAGAAGAGTAATAGGCTAACACTAGGTTTTGCAAGATCTTGTAAACATGCTAAGAAATTAGGACTTAATCTTACAAGAAATGGTCATGGGGAAAGGTGGAGGGTCCCTTAGACACAGCTATTATACTTTTAAACATTTATTCTTAGGATTAAATAGACAAGTATGTAGAGACATTTGTTCGGGAATGTTTATCACAAAATTTATTACAATATTTGAAATTCTAAGTAACATAAATGACCATTAAAGGGGTTTGAAAATTAAATGAATGATGACCTGCCCATAAAATGGAACCCTAAAAATGATGATAATGATCTTTATTTATTGATATGGAAAAATATCTGCACTATATTAAGGGGAAAAAAGAGGCTACAAAATATGCAGAGCATGATCTCATTTTTGTTTTGTTCTATTTTGTTTTAGGTGATATATGCATAGAGAAGATTCTAGAAGGATATATACCAAAATGTTAACAATGGTTATTTCTGGATAGTGTGATTATAGAAAATTTTTATTTCCTTGGTTTAAAAGTAGAGTTCATACATATATATAATGTATATGTTATATAGATACGTCTATATTGTCTATTTTTTACAATGTGAATGTATTATTTCTACAATCAGAAAAAAAATATTTTTAAAGAAGTTAGTTTTTTTGGTAACTTTACGTACCATATGAGATTTACTTCATTTTTCTCTTTGTTTCTACGTCTCTGATTCTCTCTGTTAGGTCATAAATATCTAAATCTATCTTTCATGGTCATCTTCACCTGGCTGGGAACACTTGAGGGCAATTTACTTAATTGTTCCTAAATGCCTGCATAGTGTTGCAAGAAGCTTGGCAAGAAAATAGTATTCAACTTTCAGAATAATAATCACGATTATGAAATTACAGGTCCAGCCAAAACCTGGGAAGAGTACCGAATGAAGAAAAGTAGTCACTAAAGTCTATAAGACATTGTAAAGACACCAGAAAGAAAGCAGAAGGCAGTCCAAATGAGGGTGTAATTGAGTTCAATAATCATGTTGGAAAAGAAACTGTCACAATTTAACAATGGTTGTAAAAAACTGTAATAATTGTAGACTGTAGTCAGAAAATGAGGAGATCAGGTTTGTCAAAGAGCATTAAACATCAAGTCTTCAGGGACCAATCAGAATCTATACAGAGACAAAGTAAATTCAAGCCATAAACGGAATCTATCCTGGCTCTCTTGAAACTCACATACAAAAGAAGTCCAAAAAATTCTGATGCCATAGGTGAAATACAAAGAGTGGAGCAAAAGATCACAAAAACATGTATTTCTCAAGTTTAAAAAATATGAATCATAAGCTGGGAAGATGAGTGTCTATAATTCTCACTCAGAACAATGCAGAAAAGAAAGCAAGATATTTAGGGAATTCCTACTTACACTTTACTTATTTTTAAATGAGATGGTATATATAACACCTGTTTCATTATTATTACAATATTTACATAATAAAAAGGCACTTATAGTTCACTACTATATCCTTACTGACTAGAATAATGTTGGGAACCAGTAGATGTTCAATAAATGTTTATATTATGAATTTTTATTAATGAATTTTTAGAAGGAAAATATGTGATTGATTTAGACAGATAATAAATCAAAGAACTCAAAAATAATAATTCTGCTGAAATATATTAAACTCTTGATAATAAAGACATGAAGTATGAATAACTGAAAAGTCACTTATTTGTTGCTAAAAGATCTGACCTGAAAGACCACTTTAAGCATTCTATAGTGATGGATAGAATGGAGTTGCAAAGTCTGGGATTGGAAATCAAGTGTTTGAATCCTGGGTTACCACTTAATGCTGTGACCCTGAATGAGTAAGTTATTTAATGTCTTAATACTAAAGCTTCAGTTACCTCATCTTTAAAATGAGGATAATAGTAACGTCTGCCCTACTCATGTGAGTATTTTGATATTCAAACCAGATCATACATATTTATACTATAACTTGTTAAAATTCTAAATAAGAGCTCTTTTGGTACAGAAGAGAATTTGGGGGGCAACTTTTCCATTATTTTAGGATCAACAAAGGCCTTGAAAATTGAGTGGTGGAAAAAAACAATCAAATGGTTGCCTTCCATTAAGCACATTACAAAGCTATCTCTTCACTCCAAAGTGTAAACAGTATCCTAATTTTAGGAATAAAGAACTGATGTTTACAGAGGGCTATACAACCTGTAACTGGTGAAGTGATTAATTCAGTACTGAAATGCACTCCTTTGGCATGTGCTTTGGATGGTGTATTAGTTTCCTAGGGCTGCTGTGACAAATTACCACAGAGCTGCTTAAAACAGAAATTTATTCTCTCACAGTTCTGGAGGCTGGAAGCCTAAGATCAGGGTGTCAGCAGGGTTGGTTCCTTCTAGAGGCTCTGAAGGAGAATCTGTTCCAAATTTCTCTCCTAGCTTCTGGTGGTTGCCAGAGATCCGTGGTATCCCTTGCCTTACAGATACATTACGCCAATCTCTGCCTCCATTTTCACATGGCATTTCCCCCATGTCTTCACATCATCTTCTCATAAACACACAAGTCATATCTGATTAAGGGCCTCTCCCCATACCAGTATGACCTCATCTTAATGAATTACATCTGCAACAACTCTATTTCTAAATAAGATCACATTCTGAGGTACTGGGGGTTACTGGTGGGACACAATTCAACCCATAACAAATGGGTATCTTCAAAACCGGTTACTGAAAATTAACTAAATGAAACCATATGTTTAAATGGGCAATGTTATAAGTAGAACCACAAAAAGAGGAAAATCTATAGCAGTCCAAACTTCTGTCAGTAGCCATCATTTAGCAAAAGTAAGTATTTAAAATCTAAAAGAGGCAAGGTTAAGAAGAAAAATTAAAATTTTAAAGAGCATGCAGAACAGTTCCTAATTGTATTTACTCAATTAAAAAGCACTTCAAAACAAACAAAAACCTGTGGAGTTACTAGCCCTTACTGTTGTATTCAAATAAACAGTTTAATTACCACATGAGACAGGAATCTAACCCCATACATCTACCCACATGCAAATCAACCTCAAGATTACTTTCCAGAGAATTGAAATCTGGAGGAGAGAAGCCCCTCATCCTGTCATCAGTGTGTGTTGATTTCAGTGAAGCATAAAGGCACCCAAGCACAGAAAGGTAAGTGGTAGGAGTAGAAGGCTTGTCATTACCCAGCAGTATAGACTGTGTTATTGTGTCTGACCCTGAGTTCTGCATGGTCAACCACCTCTGCATTGAGTACCCAAGGGATAATTCATCATAAATGAAAATGTTCTTGGTAAGGGAGGGGGAGGAGTCAACGGCCATAGCTAGAGCTGGGATTTATGACATTATAATAAGTTAATTAACTGCTGCACTCATTGCTTCTTAAAGAATGAGAAGAGCATCTAAATGCACATGCTTATTAGGAAAGATATCTTAAGGCATACCAAATGCTTGTTAGGGAAGATGTCTTAAGATGATTTAAAATACAGAGTTTTATGAGGTCTGGCCTACACATTAGTCATAAGAACTAGAGAATTACAGGCTAATGGTGTCATAAAGATCCAATTGGGTTACATTTGTGGGCATGTGCTGAAATTGCCAGTTCAGAAATATCAAGGCAGTACTAACAGGAATAAGTTAATTTCATTATAAAATAACCAGTATACATGGATATTAGGCAAGATTCTGAAACTAGTGAAATCTTGATACACTGTTTTGAGTCATTACAATACAGTCATAGGAAATCTTGTAAAAAAAAAGAAATTTATTCACATATGGCTGACTGAACAATTATCAACAAAAAACCAGGGTGAAAATGTTCAGAGAATTTATGCAACTGAAAATCTAAACAAGAGAAAAGGGTAAAAATTTCACAAATTTTTACAATGAGAAGTGGAATATAGCAGATAGAGAAGATTTAGAGTCTAATGTGGTTGTATATTAATAAATTTCAAAATATCAAGGAATTTAATACTTTATGTGAACTAAAATATATCAAAATTAACCCAACAGGTTATAAATTAAAACAAGTTGAGAAAGTTATCCAAAAGCCACATCTGAGCCTCTAGAGAAAACTCAGGGTCATGACAGCTTTACCAGTAAATTCCTTCAAACTTTCAAGGAACAGATCTTTGCCAAGTTATATAACCTGTTGCAGGGATTTTTAGAAAAAGATCAAAAGTAATTCAGATCATTCTAAGAAGAAACATACCCTAATTTTTGCATTTCTAATAAATTTCAGGGGGAAAATGCAGCAGAATACCACTTATAAAGATATTTTAAAACCTAAATAAAATGCTAGCAAATAGAACTTAATATAGTTAAAGTTTTTATTATAAGAATGCATGAATAGTCTAAAATTAGGAAATCTATTGATATATAATATCAATAGATTGATATTATATATCAATAGATTTAAATTCAAACCAAATAAATTTTAAAAGATAATCATCTTAATAGTAGTATATCTTGTTAGCATATCTTTAAGATATCTAATTCAAGCCATCAGCTTGATGATATCTCATTAAGATATGATTAAAATACTGATATGTGAAATTGCTATTATTATTTAATATTAATATAACTAAGGATAACATTATCTGACATGTGTTGAGTTCTTATACGATGCCAGCAACTGGCTAAAAGATACACACATTATTTATTTAACAGCATTTCAAAAGTTCTTAAGACATAAAATACAAAATTACAAACGTTAGAAAGAAAGAAACAAAATGTGATTATATATAGTTGACTTGCTTTTACAGCATAAAAATAGAAAGAAATAAAATGAAAAGCTATTAGAATTAATTAAAGTTTGGTATAACAGCCAGACAAGAGATAAATATTCTCATATACCAAAAAACAATGTAATAGAAAAAAATGTAAATCAAAAGAGAGCCCATTTATAATCACAAAGCAAAATTTAAATTAAGAGGAAATAATGTCTTATATGACAATAAATGCAGTACTTTATTGAGAGATATAAAAGGGGGGAAAAAACAGAATAAAAGAAGATGCCTAACATGTTCCTAAGTGGGAAACCTTAAATTTTATTAGACAAAAGTTTTTCTCAAAATGTTTAGTGCATTTATTAAAATTTTAATTCCAATCCCAATAGATTTTTGTTCTGGAACTTAACCAGCTGATTCTAAAATTGATTTGAAAATATAAATAGAAGAGTAAAAATTGTTTTAAAGACAGAGATTAATTTTAACAAAATATTAAAACACAAAACCACAAAGCTAAAGTAATTAGAACTTATTGACAAGTATAAGAAAAGGCAGATCAGTAGGAAAGAAGAGACCACTAAAAATACATCCCATTATACATACACATTCAGTATTTGAGTACACCTGTATGACATAGCATAGGAAAGGTAAAATTTCAACCAAAAATAATCATATCTTATCTATAAGAAGAATATAAAATTTGTCTTAAGCCTATAGTGAGAGGAGGAATACCTAAACTGAAAGTCAATTGGAAGACAGAAAAGGAGCAGGAAGGGGAGGAAAAAGCAATGGAAGACTTTTATAAATTAAAATAATTGTTTAAAAATAAAAAGAAAACTAGAACTAGAATAAAGTAAAAGAATAGACTAGAACAAAGTAAAAGAATAGACTATATAAAGAATAAAAACTGTACCAGAAAAATAAAAAGTAGGATTAAAAGATAAAAAATAAGTTAGGGAAAATGCTTGTGGAGAATGCATCAATTCAAAGAGATGATGTCTTGGGGGTTCCAGTTCAAGATGGTGATGTAGGAAGAGTCTGAACTCACCTCCTCCATGCAACACACCAAATCACACCTATTAATGGAATAATTGCTCCTGAAGAAGAACTGAGGGCTGACTGAACAGCTACTGAACAACCAAAGACAGAGTGAATGGCAAGGGAACAGCAAGAGAGACAGACAGAGACACAGTAACAAAGGGAAGCTCCACGCCCAACATTGTGAATGGCCGTGGGGAGGGAGAGTATTGAGGGACCAGGAACAGCTTCCTCTGTCTTTGGGCACAGAAGAAAAGTCACAGTTTAAAAGAGCAACTAGCACATAAAAAAAAAAAAAAAAAAATACTAGAACTCTGCCAGTTGGCAAAGGAGCTGTGGGAAGGCTCCCCAGGTCAGAGGGACTGGAGAATGACGCAGTGTATATTCCCACCAACCTTGGAAGCCTAGTCTGGAGCACGATTTGGACACCGTGGCACACAGGTCAGATTGTCACAAAGGGCCTGCAACCTCAGCAAGCCCAGGGTCCACAAGCCCATACCAGCCACCCTGTGGTAGTGGGGCACAGAAAACAAGCTGTGGTTTTGTGGGGTTTTCTTTTAATTTTTACCTTTTTGTTTTATTTTAGTTTTACTTTTTAAAATTTGTCTTCTCTTGTTTTATGTCTATTTTTTTTTTCATTTTGGTTTTGTTCTTTTCTTTCTTGTTCTCTTTTTTCTTTTCTTTTTTTCTCTTCTTTTGTCTTTTTTCTTTCTTCTTTTATTTTATTATTTGCTTTTTTTTCTTTTCTTTTTTCTTTTATTATCATTGCTTTTAAAAATTCTCTCTGTAAAAAGCCATGGTTTAAAAGAGTAACTAGAATATATAGCCACTACTCCAGCCAGCCAGGAAAAGTCACCAAGTACACACAGTCTACATAGGGGTAACCATACACGGGACCACTCCTTCAACTTTAGAAATAGCCATTGCCTAATCCATAGAAACAAACACAGAAAGTCAAACAAAATGAGGAGACAGAGGAATGCGTTCCAAAGGAAAGAACAAAAACAAAACAAAACAAAGTGAAAGAATGAAATGAGATAAGCAATATGCCTGATAATTAAAACTAGAAATACCATATGATCCAATAATTCCACCATCAGCTATTTATCCAAAGAAGATAAAAACACTAACTCAAAAAGATATATGCTCCCCTATATTTATTGCAGAACTATTTACAATAGCCAAGACATGAAAGCAACCTAAGCGTCCATCAATAGACGAATGCATAAGGAAAATGTGGTGTATATACACAATGAAATATTATACAGCCATAAAAAGGGATGAGAGCATGCCATTTAAGATAACATGGATGGAGCCAGAAGGTATTATACTAAGTGAAATAAGTCAGACTGAGAAAGACAAATACCACATGATTCCACTCATGAATGGAATCTTTAAAAAATGAATAAACAAATGAAAAGCAGAATCAGAACTATAAATACAGAAAACAAACTGATGGTTGCCAGAGGGGAGAGGAGTGGGGGCCAGGACTGGTCAAAAAGGGGAAAAGGGAGAGGGAGACACAGGCCTCCAGTTTTGGAACAAGTAAGTCACAGGAATAAAAAGCAGAGCCTAAGGAATACAATCAATGATACTCTAATAGCGACATAAAGGGAGAGATGGTAGCTACACTTGTGGTGAACAAAGCATAATGTATAGACTTGTCAAATCACTAAGTTGTACACCTGAAACTGATGTAACCCTGTGTGTCAACAATACTCGAAAAAACAAAAACAAAAGCAAAGAGATGATGTCTTTATTTTTTATAAAGTTCATATAAATTGATAGCCATCCCCTAGGTTAGGTAGGGGCCATGTTGCTGAGGTTAAACTCAAAAGCTGAAAGGGCCCAGGTGAGCCATGGAGATAGGTAAAGGGGCAGGCATGCATAAAGACTTACATGTGTAGCCAATGGGAGATGGCAGCCCTGGTTTTGGGGGGCAGGGGAGCATTCCAGGAGAGCACTCTCATGCTAGAATGTGAGCCCGGTATTACCAGATCTTCTGCTCTTTTCAGGAGAAACCTAAAATTCACATCTTTTTTTAATGCTGGCCAATTTGTACCACACTGTGCTGACAAAACTAAGCAAGCACAATGCCACATAATCCACAGACAATTGTTAATGGGGAAATACTATGAGTAAAAATACGTGAAAAATGTGTTGAGGATCAACTACTCACCTTGTCTGTCAGTCATATGGCTCTTGTCTATACAGGGTGATAAACAAGCTATAAGAAATTTCCAACACACAAGAAGCAGCAAAGGTAGTGTCTAGTTGCTATCCCTTTCTAATACCCACTGGCTGAACATCTCGCCGTGGGGCCTGTGCCATGCCCTGCCATGAACATCCTAACACTAGCTACCCTGGATTTCATGCAGCTACTTAACACACACATTCTTTTGTTGTTGCTGGGTTTTTTCCCGGAACATTGTCTATTCTTCATAAAGAAAATCTTATTTACTCTTTAAAGCTTAGTTCAAATATTACTTCACTGTAAAAACCAAGGCAGAATTAACCATAAAGTCAACCCATCTATTGAGTATCTGCTTTGAACCAGACAGTGGGCATGAGAGCAGCAAACAAGACAAAATCATTGCTGCCTTCATGGGTCTTACTCTCTGCTTTCCCACAGCCTTTGTTCCTGTGTTACAGCCCTTAGCATATCCATAGTTTTAATCACTAGAGTTCTTAGAAATTGTTTACTTCCCCCATCAGACTGTAAGCTCCCTGAGAGAATGAATGTGTCTCCCCATAAAACCAGCTCCTCCAGTGGTTTATATCTTTTATTTCCTACTATTTCAGGGTTTGTAAATAGTTGGGGGTGTATATAGTACACATTGAATGTATGCAATATATTCGATATGAAGGGCATCTATCCTAGCATAAAAGACCACCATGACTATGAAATCTTAAACTTTCTGTGGAAAACTCAAACTAGGGTAAACTTTTTATATTTAGAAGTCAAAACTATTCATCACAATTTCCCAGTACTCTGCCACATTGCTACATTCTGCTTTCCCTAAAAAGTGACAAAAACACTGAAACATTAATCAATCCAGATATCTGCTAATCACTCTTACAGTTAATTTGAGCAACAGAGAAAGGAGTCAGTATTCTTAAATTAACCCTGCAGAGACGTATTAGCATAGGAACACAACACAAACTCATTTTGACATCTGGAGTTCTGTGCAGTTAACTATGTCCAATACACAAGTATATCAGTTATGATCTCTTAAAGCAACTGCAAAACCATTTGTTCTAAAGCCACAAAAGATTTCCATAACAGGATTGTCTTGGGTCACCATGGCTAAGGTCTACAGTTTGGGTTAAAAAAAAATGTTCATTGTCAAGATAGGAAGTGTAAGTGCAGAATCTAAAACTACATGTAATGCTGTTCTGACTATGAACTCCCAGAGTGCTTTTAGGGCATGTGTGGGATTTTCAAGCTCTCTCTGTGTCTATCTTCATCTGTGGATAAAAAGTTCTCTGAAGGTGAGAAGACACAGAACATGTACCTTGTGCTTTGAACAACAAATTGCACTTGGTAGGTGTGCAGAGAAGGCTTTTCACTATTAGAATATGTATTTATGTTTTATCATATGACATGGAACATGAACACTTTGTATTGAGAGTAAACCATGACAACATTACAATGTTTTCAATGTTTGACTTTTAAATCATCTGGCATCCTATTTATAATCCCCAATATGAAATATAGAAGATGATCAGAAGAGAGAAGTCAGAGGACCTAACCAAACAGTGAGAAAGCCAGTAAATGGACTCCTCCTTCAGGCTAGAGTCTTTGTATTTACAGATCACAATTAAAATGTTAAAGTGATACGCCTGAGACATCTAGTACTGAATACTAGAATCATCCAAAGCCACAAAAAATCCAAGTTATTTATTCTGAGATATTGACTAAATGCAATAAATTGTCCTTAAATACAATCATTCAAAGATAGGATTGTTGGGATCGATAAACATTCATAATAGATATCATTCAATCATTCATCTATAAAATGTTTTCATCTATAAAATGAAGAGTCGTCTGTAAAAACAAACATAAGACATTTCCCCATCCCCAAGAACCTTATAGTCTAAAGGAGGAAAAAAGATAAATGTAGTTCGAGGAGCAGCTCCTACTGTTTGCCAGAGTTGTATTTAAGTTGTTGACTTGAGGAAAAAAGATAAATATAGTTGGAGGAGCAGCTCCTACTGTTTGCCAGAGTTGTATTTAAGTTGTTGACTTGGAGGTATTTACAAGGTTCCATCCACATTTGTTTCTCTACTTCTCTGTGTTAGAAGGTCATGTCAGAGAAATGACTAACACTTCATAGAGTCAGAGTGTTAGAATTTGAAGAATCCATAGAAATGATCTGGTTCCTCAGTTTGTGGGTTTTTTTTTTTTACATATTCAAAAAGTAATTCCATTAAAGTTAAGTGCCTTGTTCAAAATTACACACAATAGAGCATTAAATCCAAAACAAGAGCATAAGTTTTCAGCCCCTCCAATTTTTCTACTTATACTGGATACCTTTAAGAGGAATAAGGTATTAACCACATTTATACAAAAAATACAAATTGCTTCTAACATTAACATACCCAACTATGTATGTTCTTGTCTTTCAATTGACTTTTAGCAATTCTGTCTCAGCTACAGTCTAGTGACCCCCCGCAACAAAAATGCACATCTCTTTATACATATTTTATAATTTGTTTTAAGATGTACTTTACAAGGTGTCTACATTTTTCTCTGGTATCCTGATTTTAGTTAATAGCAGAAAACAACAACAAGACCAAAAATATAAAATAACAGTCCTTGATCTAGACCTGTTTAGCGTTCCAAAGAAAAAATGCACCAGGGCTGCAGGCACATGAAAACATGTCAATCAGATGTAATTGCTCTCCAAGAGAAACACTTTTCAGGCAAGTAAAAAAGAACTCATCCTGAACACAAGGCTTTGTAGCTGCAACTAATCTACTAATGACAAGCTCAGTTTGCTATTCGCAAACTCGTTGTTCAAGAGTCAACATCTGAATCATGACAGAAAAGGACAAACTGACCAAGTCATAACTCTCAAACAATTATAAAAATGATATGTGCAGGCACTTATAGATTATATATTTAAATTATATATATTATATGTGTGTGTATGTATATATGTGTGTGTGTGTATATATAATAATATTTCATTATATCATTCATAGTTGCTAAGAATAAAAGCTTTCAAGTACTTCATGGTTACTAATACCAGTGCAGACTAATATCAGAGCACTAGCACATTTAAAAAAAAAAAAAAGTCTCTGCTTTTTTTTGCGCAATAACTCTTAAGGACACTCAATAGGCCAGATTCTGCCTGAAGACAGTAAAGCCCACATCCCAGGGGGTACTATTTGAAGGCTATATTTGGCCGGATGCATATAAAGACAGCTTTAAAATTCTTTCAATATCTTTTTCCATTATTGCAGTCTACTTAAATGGAAACTTAATAATCCCAGCTACAAAGGACAACTGCGAACTTCAAAAAAGAAGGTCTTGGCCTCTATTTTTGCTGCTTACATTCATTACCCAAAAACTGAGATGTCATATTTTTTATAGCACCAGAGTTGGGATATTCACTAACTAGAAGGTATAAAAGTTAAACAAATAAAAGAAAGTAAGAACAATAAAAAAAGAAAATCACAAAAATCTTATAGTAAGCCTCAGCAAAGAAGTCCATAGTAACCTCCACTTAAATTTACTGACATTGGAACCCATCGATTAAAACATTTATTCTCTGAAATGTCATATTTAGGAAAGGCTATACAATATGTATAAACGTCATTTTAAATTTCAAAATAATTGATGTTCAGTTTTAATACTGCCATGCAAATGAAGAGTACATAAAGTCATAATCTAATAGGGATTAGACAGACAAGATTGTTAGATAGGGTGCCTTCTTCTCTCTAGTTGTTATATTGCCCCAGTTCTTAGGAGAAGGCACAAGAGGTTAAACACTTCTGGCTAATCTGTTTACTCTCTAAAAGCTTCTCCCCAGGGTGCTCACAATTGCTCATAATTCGGGTATACATTGGCCACATTTTACTAGAGGTCATAGTTGTAGTGATTTAAAAATAGATCCAGGCTCCACTCCTTCTTTTTTTCTCTTCCTGCACTCAGGCAATGGGATGTCTTTGCATGTAAGTTCCAGGTTTTAAGTGCAGCAGCCTTTAAGAGGCAGACAGCAGCTCTGTCCATGTGGACTATTGGTAAGAATGTTTGGTTGGTGTGGTAGATGCTGTGATACAACCCAGATCCTCCTTCAAGGAAGGATTTGTTACACTAACTGCTAGAATCACTGTCAGCTCTTCTGGGGACTGCATTAGTCATAGACAGTCATTCCCAACCTTCCCAAGGTGACTCATCTTCCCTGGGCATCCTGGGATTGATACAGGACTATAAAAGCCTGGCCATCTTGGCCCACCTCAGGAAGACTCTGAAGGTCCATTCTAGCTCTAGAACTCCCAAGTAGTTAACCTAGGCTGTCACTGGGCCTGCATCATAGATCAACTTCTTCCTTGGTCCACACCTGTTTCCTTGCCTTCCCTTCAACAAGTGTGGATCCACAGGCACTCAGTAATAACCATCCTGTACACTACATTTTAACACAGAGTCTGCTTCCTGGGGAACCCAACCTGAGACAGTAGGATTCTGACCTCCATCCTTAATGCTCTAGATTCTATAGAGTGGGAATCTCTGTTTAGGTTTCTAGGTCAAATACTCCTGCTCCAGCTTCATTTAGCAGAGAAGTCCTGCACTTGAGTGTTATGAGCACATGATAGCTATTAATAGAAATTGTATTTCACTTCCCTTTTGGATATCACCATTATGTCATGGCCCATATGCCATTGGAGCAGATTAGGAGTGGGTGAGAAAATTTAACCCTCAAAATCCCACTCCATACTTGTAATAAAGTCTACTCCTGAAGTCAAGTGGAAAGGAAACAGTATATAAATCCAAAAATGTCAAGCCTTCTTCAAATCATCTAAATTTGCCCTCTTGAGATTCCTCATTTCCATGACAACTATAAGGGGAAAGAGTTAGTGAATACTTTGCAAAACGCAGAGAAGTTTGGAGACTGAGGAATTTAAGGAATTAAATTTAATTAGTTAGATTAAATTGAGGGGGACTTTTCTTTGTTGCTTAATAAATGGAATGAATATGGATCTGTAAGAATCTTTCCTACCCATTCCCACCAAAAGAGTAATAGATGCCCTGTTTTCAAAGGGCCAGTCCTCAGGGAAATCTTCATTTAGCTAGTTGGAACATTATGAGAGCATTCACATTTCAATGCATACTACACAGCCACCATTTGTAGGCAGAGGAAAAAGATATAAAATAAATGCGTTCTCCAAGTGGTACCATGGTCTGATATAAGTAAACTTATTTCCTTTGTGCTGCTGAAGAAAGCTTAATACTTAGGTTTCTGAAATCTACCTACATGAAAATATAAAGATTATATTCCTTTTTCTAATGTTATATTATCAATCTGGAAATACTTTACGCACAGAAAATGAAAGGGAAAATTATCTTGAAACCCACAGGGACAGTAGTCAGAATCCCTGACATTGTGGGTTTGTTGTTGTTGTTGTTGTTTAAAGATTTTATTTACTTATTTGATAGAGAGATTGCATAAGCAGGGAGAGCAGCAGGCAGAGGGAGAAGCAGGCTCGCAATGAGCAGGGAGCCTAACAGGGGACCCAATCTCAGAACCCTGGGATCATGACCTGAGCTGAAGGCAGACACTTAACCGACTGAGTCACCCAGGCGCCCCAGAATCCCTTATATTGTGATCTTGACACCTAATCTAGTCACCTGGACATTTTCCTTCATCAAACTATACAAATGTCAGAATGTCTTTACGAGGCAGAGCAGTAGTGCCAGCCAATTTTACAGAAAAGGAAACCAAAATTGAATTTAAGTTACTTACCCAATAAACAGCAACAATAGACTGAATGTCTGAGTCCTTCCAAAATTAATATGATGAAACCTAATCCCCATTGTAATGATACCTGGAGGTAGGGCCTTTGGGAGAGGATTAGGTCATAAGGGCAGAGCCATCATGAATGGGATTAGCACCCTTACAAAAGAGACCGCAGAGAGCTCCCTCACCTCCTCTATCAGGTGAGGACACAACAAGAGAATAGTTGTTTATGAACCGAGAAGTGAGCTCTCAGTAGACACTGAATCTGCCCCCACACTGACCTTGGACTTCCCAGACTCTAGAACTGTAAGAAATAAATGTTTGTTGTTTAAGCCATCCAATATATGATATTTTTGTTATAGCAGCCCAAACTAAGACAACAACCAATTAGAATTACCATAAAGCATCAGAATCACAAACTCCCATCGGTTTACAGGGTAACTTACTTGGCTTCTTCCGTTTTTGGAGTTAAATTTAAGAAACTGATGTCTTTGGCATCGAAGATACTGGTCCAGTTCAAAATCCAGCAAATATTTTTTAATATAACTTGACAGCTGACATTTCTGTTCCTTAAAAAAGAACTGATGTTTTGGGAAAATACTAGAGAGGTAGTTTAATTGTTCCCAGCATCTCCACCCTGGCCTCTGGCAACAAGCACCTCATTTGGACCATCAAGCAAGTGAGGATAACTTTCCAGCCCAGCTCTTACCTAACCCAGTGCTCCCTCTAGCCAAACTGACCTAGAACAATTTGTGCTTTCCTATGAGTATGCTTTTGCTCACTCTATTGACCTTCCTTACAATATTAGCTCACATATTTCAATAGCAATTTACATAGCAGTTATACAAATACGATATTTTACAAATACCATGTTGAGCCTGGCTACTCTGGTGATCTGAAATCTTTAATAACAAGGAAATATGTATACATTTTTTACGTATGCTATAAACATTTATTAAGTAAGTATATCTTTATTATTACATATGTGTTCCAAGTAAATCAATAAGTACCATGAGGGTCAAATGCCATATACTTCATTTTATATCCTGAGTTTAGAACAATGTATAATAGAAATTAATATCTTAAAATATAACTGCTATTTTGATCTGATTGATATGGAATTCTAATATATAGCATTCTTTTTTTTTAAGATTTTATTTATTTATTTATTTGAGAGAGAGAGAGCACAAGCAGAGGGAAAGGCAGGCAGAGGGAAAAGCAGGCTCCCCGCTGAGCAAGGAGCAGGATGTGGGACTAGATCCTGGGATCAAGACCTGAGCCGAAGGCAGACGTTTAACAAACTGAGCCACTCAGGTGCCCGTAATATATAGCATTCTTGTGCTTTCATGAAATATAAATTAAAATATTTGTTTAAATAAAAATTAAATAGACATCCTTGTTAAAACCATAAATTGAAAGTGTTTTGCTAAACAAACTTAAATACAAAGGGCTTTCCTTGCTATTAATATAAATTACTATGAACTTCTTTTACATTATTTGTACAGCTTCTTTTAATTCATAGTCACTTATATAACAATATAATTGTTGAATTTGGGTTCAAGATGGCAGATTAGGCAATTGAATTTCCTTCCTATCCTTTCCAAGATTCCACTGAACTAAAGCATTAAAAAGTACATAAAGAGAGTAAATATGTAATAGCAAAGAGACTTAAGGATGAGTGGGTACCCATAAGTGACATACTTTCGCTAACTTCTAGAATAAAGGAGAAGACAGATGGATAAAGCAAGCAGAGAAAGCCTCAGCCTTAAAAATTATAAAAGGAAGCTTCTATAAACTTAAAAGCCAATTTTCCTAACAGAATACTAACTGAGTCCTGGACTCAGAGTCAGAAAGCATGGCAGAGCAGGAAGTAAGAAGTGGGCTGAAACTGGGGTATTAGTTGAACATCTACACAAGGCACATCTGTAGTCATCACAATTCTCCTCCCCAATCAGCACTGAACTTCAGTCAAAACACCAAAGGGCTTAAAATTTCCAAGACTAAAAACAGTCTCTGAGAAAGTGGACTACAAATACAAAAAGAAAAAGAATGTTAGATAAAAGGTAAGAGGGACAGAACACAAATTTATGATTAAAGTACTTAACTAATATAGTCCCAGGAAGAAACAATGGAGGAAAACTGGGGGGGGGGGGAATATAATTATCAAAGATATAAGAGAATTTTCTAGCACTGAAGAAAGAAAATCTTTAGATTCAAAAGATCCACTGAATAAGTATAAGAAAACAAATTCTGAGGAAAATTTTTTTCAACTTTGAATTCTATATTCAACTAGCCTATTTTCAAGCTTCAAAGAAAAATAAAGACACTTTTTGATATATAAGCATCCAGAAATTTTATCTCACATATGCTTTTTTTTCAAAAAGTTACTTAAGGATATGTCTCCAAAAAAACAAGGGAATATATAAAGAAATCAGATCCAGAAACCCCAGGTCCAGCCAAGGGGAGCAGTCAAAAGAAGTCTTAGGATGATGGCAGCACGTTAACACATCCAGCTTAAGATAGGAGGACAGAAGATTCTACCAAGTATCCTAAGGAAAGAAAAGAGTTTGATAGAAGAGAAAGTATAATTTAAATGGGGAGTGAAAAGCAAATTAAATAAATTATAAATAAAAAGAAAGGTAAGTTAAAAATTCAGTATATGTACCAACAAGTAATCTTCCAAATATGAAACAAAGTAAGGCAAGAATTAAAGCAACTGATGGCATTCAAGAAAAAATATTTCATTTATAATTATTACAAGGAAAGGTTTTCCTCTTGTGACCCAGGTACTTCTTCTTATATCCACTTAGGACTTTAGAGAAGGAAAATTTAACACCCTAGCCGAACCAACATTAAACAATAGCCATAATCACACAAACACTGTTCATTGCTTTTCAACTTTTCTATTTATTCCACAAAGAATGGAATACTTGATTGTGATTGTAGGATGGAGCATGTTGCTACCAGTCTTAATAATGCAAAAATACAAGTGAAGCTGACAGAAAATGGTATGTGAAAGGAAAAAGAGAGAAGAACGAACCAGTAGGAATAACAATAATTTCTTCTTAAAATTTGGGAGTCAAGAAATACTAAAGGGAATTGGTGAAGCAAGAAATAATGTTTAAGGATATGATTTAAAGTAGCAAAGACAAAGCAAGAACTAAATGTTATATAAATATCATCTATTTGGGGAAGGAAAGGTGGTGCAAATGAGCCAGATCCTCATCTTTTGTTTCAAAGAGCTAATAGATATTGCCAAAAATGTATGACTCCTGAAACAGAAACAGAAATATGTTATCTAGTCTTTTGAAAGGACGCACCAAAAGAAATGGTAAACAGTTTAAAGAGATTGACTCTTGGGATTGGGACTTACTGAGAAGGGAGAGAATTGATGGCAGACTGACATATTTGCATTACATATTGCCACATGTATAGATTTGATACATATAACGAAAAATTTCTAAGTGAATATAATGTTACATTCCAAAGACAGAGAGGTATATATTTGAGAGTAGAACTCACTCTCTGGAAAGTAACTCATCTCTGTATCCCCCTTTTCCTTAGTCACCCTGTACACCATCCAGCCCCATAGCTCTTCAGGGTCTGCTCTCAGTTCTCTTTCTTCTTTGACCCAGAAATCACTTCTAATTGGGAAACCTGTAATGTCACTGTGACTTCCCTGACTTCTTCAGTAGATTGTGAATACGAATGTGATAGAACAACACAAGCAGTTTTTAAAGAGGCAGAAAGTCTTAGTACTTTAAGCACTGAAAGGAGAATATTCTCTCACTTATTTTGAACTTTTTCGAATGCAAGCAACAGAAACCAAGTTCAAACTAGTCAATAAGACAATATAGATAGATATAGATACATATTTGACTCCAGAACTCTAAGGAATAGTTAAGTGACCAAATTGCAGGAGTAGGGGTACAGTACAGTAGGCTTCAAAAGTATGCAGCCAGGAACTTAAGCAATGCTAGGATTCCCAATCTCCATCATCGTCTGATTTTTCGCTCATGCCAATTTTATCTAGTGAGATAAAGTAACTTCAGCATCAAAGACCAGAGTCTTCCACATATGATGCAAGTGTGGCAGCAGGCAGCCAGCAATCCCCACAGCACCCCACTTTGCCATCTGAGAGACATTTCCTCAGGTCAAGTTAAAAAAAAAAAATTAGGGAAGAATTCTAAATGGCCCACCTTGGGTCAGGTACTCAACTCTGGATCAGGACAGACTATCATTGGACAGGTTATGTGTCATGTTCCCTCACCCCTACTGACAAAATAACTGTTGTCAGGGGCTCAGGACCATGTAAAAACAAACTCTAGTTAAAATAGGGGGAAAATAAACTCTTGAAAGAAGAGAAATACTCCCCCAGTAATTGGGATTGAGAAACAGCCATACTAGATAGATAAAACAGTCAGTATCTGCTATTTAGGAAATTAAACTATTTCATCGAAATTATCTTGTACATGATAATTGTGAGGAAAAAATCAGTTTCACAGCATTTGGGCTTTACAATAGTAAAGAGTAACAATAGTTAAAGTATTAATTCAACTTCATCTCTCAAAAAAGCCCACAAATGAGAGAATTATTTATAGCCTTAAGGATTAACTAACTTTTTCCCACTCCCCCTCTGAAATAATTCATTTGAATATCCGCAAAGCTGGCAAAACTTTGTCCTTTGGATGTATATATATTTAAAACAACTAAAACACAGTGGGATGTGTGTGTGAGGATAAATAAGAAGGCAATCAAGCTAAAGGTATTGATTTAAAAACAATGTTTTAGGTTTCAAAAATAAAATAAATGACTGTAAGTTATACAACTAATTATCCTGTGTGACTATAGAAACAATTCCATAGAAGGGATACCAAAAAACAAAAACCAAAACAAAACAAAAACATGTTTGGAGCAAGAGAAGTATTTTTTAAAAATCTACTAGCCACCTAGAATGACAAGTTGTCTTCTCTGTCTGACTTACTTCGCTGAACATAATACCCTCTAGGTTCTATCCATGTTGCAAAGGCAAGATCTCATTCTTTTTTTATGGCTGAGCAATATTCCATTGTATATGTATACACCACATCTCCTTTATCCATCCACGTATCAAAAGACATTTGGGTTGCTTCCATGTCTTGGTTATTTAAATAACGCTGCAATAAACATAGGGGTGCATATATCTTTTTTGAATTAGTGTTTTCATTTTCCCTGGGTAAATAGCCAGTAATGGCATTATTGGGTTATATGGGGTTTCTATTTTTAATTTTTTGAGGACCTCTGTACTGTTATCTGAAGTGCACCAGTTTGCATTCCCACCAAAAGTGCACAAGGGTTCCTTTTTCTCCACAGCCTCCATACTAAGGACTCTCCACAACACGTCATTTCTTGTCTTTTTGATTTTAGCCATTCTTACAGGGGTGAGGGGACATCTCATTGGTTTGGATTTGCACTTCCCTGATGATTAGTAACATTGAGCATCTTTTCATGTATCAGCTGGGCATCCATATGTCTTCTTCAGAAAAATGTCTATTCATGTTCTCTGTCCATTTTTTAATTAGATTACTTGGGTTTTCCTGGTGTGAAGTTGAAACAATTCTTTATATATTTTGGATATTAACTTCTTATTGGATACATTATTTGTAAATATCTTCTCCCATCCAGTAGGTCGCCCTTTTATTTTGTTGGTAGTTTCCTTTGCTGTACAGAAGCTTTTTATTTGGGTGTAATCCCAATAATTTAATTTTGTCTTTGTTTCCCTTGTCTGAGGAGACATATTTAGAAAAATGTATCTATAGCCAATGTCAAAAAGATTACTGACTGTTTTCTTCTAAGATTTTATGGTTTTAAGACTCACTTTAGGGTCTTTAATCTATTGTGAGTTTATTTCTGGGTACAGTGTAAGAAAGTGGTCCAGTTTCTTTTGCATATAGCTGTCCAATTTTCCAGCACCATTCAATGAAGAGATTATGAAAAATATTGAAATGTTAGCAGCAGTTTTTAAAAAGCTGTGCTTCTGATTAGTCTCTATTGTCCTTAATATGAAAAAGAAGAAACTAGTATATTCCCACTTCTTCCAATTCCTCCCCCTATATCACCAAATTTTATTAATTATTCATTTTACTATATCATAGGTTATAACATTTACATTTTATTCTCCAATCAATATTCCCAAGACTTTTTCAGTTATTCTTTCTTATTTTTCAAACCTTAAGAGCAGTCCTTTTCACTATGGTTTCTTTATTCATGAGTTTTAATTTTGATCTATGTTTGATTGGCTGCAATTACCCAATATTTTTTCAAGAAAGACTCATGAGTGTTTTGTTCCCTGAGTTCTTGCATATTAAGAATGCTTTAACTTTAAGCTTGAAGGATAAGATGGTTGGGTATAAAATTCCTTGATAATATTTTATTTCCTTCACAAATTTATAGATATTGCCCACTCCCTTCTGGCATTGGCCATTACTGTCAAAAGACTGAAGCTAGCCTAATATCATGTTGTATGCATTTTTGTTTTATAATTTTTCCTCTCTTGACAGAAAAGATTCTCTTTACCCCTGAAGTTTTTTAGGATATATTTTTGTGCAGATAGTTCTATAACAACTGTTCTCTAGGACAGAATAAATCCTGTTTATCTATGTACCCAGGTATTTATCTCAGGAAACTTATCCACTATTATATTATTTTATATATTATTTTATATATTTTAAATATATAAATATATTTTATATATTACATATTATATATATTTTATATATTAAATTTTTTTCTGTCCCATTTTTTATAGTCTCTACTTCAATAACTAGAGTTGTATTTTCAGTCATGTTTACTCATTTTTTTTCATATGGCTTTATCCTTGCAGTGTTTTTACTTTCTCATCCATTTCTTTCCTGAACACTGCAAGTTCTCTTTTCACATCACCAGTTTTTATTTTTTCTATGAGCTCTTTTCAAAGAGAAATCAGTGGCTTGCATTTTCTTAAGGCTGAAATTTTTGCCTTTTCCTATTTAATTATTCCTGCAGTATGTTTTTCATTTGCCCTCCAATCATGTTATTTTTCTCTCTTATTCTGTAGTTTATGTATGTAGGTCCATGCTAGTTCTTCTGTGATTATTACTCATCTTAAAATGTAGCTGGCTATTTATGGAAGAATGTGTGAAGGCATGAAAAGAGAGTTAAGTCAAAGCAGACTCAAACTGCTGGGATATGTGTCTCAAACACTCCTCTTAACAAGTCTGTTACTGCCTGGGGAAAATGGTGTGGCTAGGGATAAGCCAAGGGAATTCTTACTGCAACTGAACACACTTTGCAAAAAAAAAAAAAAAAAAAAATAGCACCTTTTCAGCAGTATTTTAAGGAATATGTTAATGTGATGCCTATAATGAAAAGATATTAGGGTTGGTCTGCTCGTTGCACAATTAAAGTGTCCATGTTCAGACTCTGCTGGCTCCTTAAACTATAAAGCATCCCCTTTACCACAACTTGCACCATCTCTCCTTCACCTATAGCACCACCTCTTTAGGACAGATGATTTTAAAATAAAGAATAAGATGGTTTGTTGACATGTTGGCTCCTAAATACCAACTTGAAGTTCTGTGATATTAAACTAAATTTCTACAGAGCTATTTCCCTCTTTTTTCTTGGCCCACCCACATCCTAATATTTCATCTCCAGTGAAAAATGATCCTTAGATATGATTCTTTCAGATCAAAGACACTTAGTTTTAGGGAAATATAGGATCTGCTCCAGGTTCAAGATGGCATTCATGGATTCTCAGCCTCCTCACCATCTCCCATTCAGACCACACTAGGTAGGTATGCTTATTTACACAAGAGGTCAGATGTAGCTGACACTTTATTTCTTTTATATGGAGTGTTTCTTTTTCTGGTAACATTCTTATAATTTTAATTGGTAGATTTTGAGGGAAAGAAATTTTAAAAATGCCTTAACTTAGTCATTTTTAACCATGACTCTTAGATAATCTTTCTTAAATCAAAAGTAAATGAAACCCTAGCCCACTGGTTACGGAATTAAGATAGAATTTGGTCATCGGTAAACAACGAAGACATTAGAATGATGATCATTAAATGAAAAATGGAAAAAAGTCAATGTCTGTGAGCATTACCAGGATAAAGAAGATTTTAAATAAGTAGCATATTTATGTTACAATGTCTTTTAATCTCAGGAATGATATGGTGGGAAAAAAAAAACAATCTTCAAAAGTAGTGAGTATAACTTAGACTCTTGGCTTAGCTTTTTAAATAACAAATAGATCTTCAGCAATATTCTGAAGGGACCTTGGATAGCCTGCATAAAAAGCATGAGGGGTTTCAACTACAGTTTCATATCATTTCCATCAAATAGGAGAGGGAGTTGCCCCATCATAGCTTAAAACCTTGTTTACATCATTTTATCAGGCATCTTTTTCTAAAATAGATGAATTTCATCTACACTGAAGGTCTACTGAAGCAAATAACCCTCTTCATGATAATCACAGCAAAGGTAATAGGGAACTCTCCTCAGCAGTTACAGTTCCATCTTCAATGGACTGACCATTCACTTTGATGTTGTGCAGATTGGAATACGTTCCATCGGGGGCTTGATGAAAGTTTCATCAGTGGTACATTATGTTTAGCTTTTAGGTTCTCAAATTCTTAACCTTCCACTAAATTTACATTAAGCTAATATGCACTTAGTATTTACTTTGATCTTCTAGCCACACACTCGAAATATTTGCCATCAATCACATTTTTTCATCTCTTATTAGTGGAATATACACATGCTGTACTTTTCACATTATGGCTGACTCACTCTGTATTTCAGAATTTTCTTGCTGTCAAATGACTAATTCACAATGAATTACAGTTATTGTCTTATTCCTTCCCACTTTTTAATTATCTCAACTCTGCATCATAACCTATACCTTTCCTGACTAGAATTTGCAACATTGCTGCTCCTGTTATGTTAGGACTAATAATAGTCATAAAACTCCTCAAAACTAAACAAGAACACTCAACATGTAAGCATTCACAAATGACAACAGTTGAGAATAAGTTCGCTGCTTGTAGCCAATACCGCACCCTTGGTTTAGGATAGTGTGCTCTAGTACCCAGCTTCCTTGTACCTCTTTGAGACTTGAAATGTAAATGTAGTAATGCTGCTAAATGACTAGCTAAATTTGAAACGCTGCTTTTCTGGGTTAGTGATCCTGATTAGAAATATGGGCAAATAATGTTGAGTATACCCAGCTTTTGCATTGCAAGATTCGGCTAAAAGAAATGGAGATGGTTGGCATTACAAGGATCCTCTTTGTATCTCAATTTTCACATCAGGAAAATGCTGACCGCCTACTCTGAGAACACAAAACTCATTTTAATGACTACTAAATTCTCTTCCATATGGTAGCATTTTCACCTTTAAAAGTTTAAAGCTTTGCTGCTTAATGCTGTTAAAGTTAGGCAGTGGATTGTTATATTTTTACTTCTAGCCACATAAATGTGAAGGTTACCCATGGGAACCAAACGAAATCCTGTTGGCATCACTGACATTTAGATGGAAAGCCTACACTATTCATTCACTTCCAATTTGCTGAACTATTACATGCATAGATTTAAAACAGATACTTCCCACTTTTCCCCTTCTTAGCTTGGCACCTTATACAGGGCATAAAGGCACATAATCAAATATTTTTATGATAAGAAAGAGGTCATTATTTGATATTTATGGCTACCATGCAATAAGATGGCATTAAAATCTAATTCTCTGCTTGGGCTCAAATTTGTTTTCAGCTGTCCTAAATACAAGGCCAAACTGTTAGCTAAGAATATCACCAGCACTTATCCGCAAGGTCCTTAAAAATCCCACAGAACTGCCTTAGGTTCCCCTGATGCCAGTGAGGGGCTGGCTGGGCAGGCTGAGGGGTAGCTCTCATTAGCAGTTTTATGTTCCCAGAAGGGCTCGTCCATGTTCATTGTGCTGTAGGTGGAAGAAGTCAGTCCCAGCTTGAACCAGGATAAGTGTAGCCAATATTCTCTGCCTCTGATTGGGCCTGAGGGCAGGAGTGGGACACAGGGACTCCAGCAGCATTTCAGCTAGGTTTGGAGAAAGCCAGCACCAGGATCATCAGAGAGTGCCAACAAACTCAGATGCTCTGGCAACACCCTCAGCTCTTCCTGGCCCTCTGGGTTGTCACCTGCCCAGGTGACAGAATTTAGGCAGAGCTCAAACAAGGTCTATCCCAGCAGGCCATGGATGAGGCCAGTAACCTTTGTATTCAATTACCATCCAGTTCTCCTGGACTTGAACTCTACTGTGTCACAACTGTTCTTAAAGCTGTACAGGATGATTTACTGCCATGCCAATCAGGCGTGCCTGCCATGTTCTGTGAATCTTGAGATTTGTGCCCGTCCATCCCCAATACCTCCTCTGCCTACCCTGAGATCAGGGGATGCCCACAGCCTGCACAGGGTGCAGCCAAATGTGTGAGCTTAGTGTTGGTGTGATGGAGGGGCTGCCAGGTTGGCCTCGTGGTCTCTCTCGAGGGCCATGCCTGAGCTGAGGTTGTAAAGCTGCAGGACCCTTTTTAATAAATAGAGAATTAATAACGACAAAAACACAAATCCCACAGAACTAGTTTCTGATGGATCCATCACAGCCATTAAAGGTGAAAAGGCACAAATCATGATTTCCATTTATTCCTTCTCAAATACACACTTTTCCAAATGGAATTCTATAGTTTTCCCAGAAGGAAAAAAAATGTGATCTTTGGTATGATTGCTGTTATTCAGGATATCATTGAAATACATTTAACTAGGCATCTACTGTTTGGGGAATTTGCAGTGATTGAGTTCCAGTTCATTACTCTCAGGGCTGTGATGCTATTGCCAGGGCCTCAAAATCAGTGAGATGACCTAAACCCAGGTCAGAGAGGCTACAATAGCACAAAGGCAATTATGCTGCAAGAAAAATGTTGTCCACTAATCAGCTGGCAATCAATTACTAAGAAGAGAAGATAACCCTCTCCCCACTCAAGCTCTTCAGTATTAATAGTACCGTCGTGTAATTACTTTCGGCTTGGGCAGGTGCGTGAAAGGACAGACTCTATAGCACACTGCATCGAAGATTAATGAGTTCTGTCAATTTGCCCAGCAGACATCTGATTCTCCAGCTTTCTGTAGCTACTGGTTTTACACTTGCCTCAGGGTTTTTCCCCCTGAAAAAATTAGCTAGTAATTTAAATACATTCAATAAGCATACATCTTTAAGGAAAGAAAAAAAATCCTAATTTTACAATGAGATATGAACCAAAAAGACTCTTCATCTGAATATTAACATAGCAAGTGGTTCATAATGGCAGTATTCTTTTAGTCACACTTTATTTTTAGTTATCACAATTAGTGATGTATAGGATTCAGAGGCTACATAAAGCCCCCAAAGTGGGATCATGTAAACTCAGCATCCTTGATAGTCCCCTTCTCCTTGCTGGCCTAGGAGCTATAAAGGAAAAAACTGTGAGAGCTCCAGTAAATAATGGAACTATTTTAAAGCTTCCTACAATACAAATGGCTTGACTAAAGAGGGAAATTTTAGACCGCTGATTTTCTGGGTAAAAGCCATTGAGACTCCCCCCACCAAGCCCCCCCCCCCCCCGCAAAGGAAAATGCAGCACTGGCCCAGAGAACTTGGTCACCCAAGCCCATACATTTGTGTCAGAACAGGAATTGCCTATAAACTGAAATGAATATCAGGAAATGTGCTGTTGCTCTAAATTGATATTTTATAACCCAACTACTGTAAAATCTCATAATCTTTAAATACACGAAGTCAATGCACTAAATGGCTATTTTATGATGCTACCTAACGCCTCCGATTTGTTTCTCATGAGGACCTAAGTCTTCCTAGTTCATGGCTCTCCTTCGATTGCTCTTTCAATGACGGTGTGAATAAAAGGAGAAGAAAAATCTGACTCAACAACATTATCCGTTCCTCTACCTTTCTACCTCCATTTAATGTTACAATGAGCTACCCATGAAATTTTTTTCCAGACTACATTTATTGGATATTAGATTTTGCTAATTAATCCTTTATATTAATTTCTTTCAAAGCAATGTTATCAATTGTTTCCAGTAAAAGGGAAAGAAAGAAAGAAAGAAAGAAAGAAAGAAAGAAAGAAAGAAAGAAAGAAAGAGAAAGAAAGAAAAAGAAAAGAAGGAAAGCCCAGCCATAACTTGATTTTCACGTAAATGATATTAAACCTACCTAAATGCTATCTATGGTCATGTTTATCACTGACCCATGTCATTGGTTGGTGTAACGTAAATTATTATTTTTTACAGTAAGAAGCAATAGAGTAGGAAATACTTTTGATATGGAGAAACTATTCCTAAGAAGATAACGGTACCTGTGCTTCCTTGAAAAACAAAGTCTCATGCCTCTAAAGCTACTAATCTTCAAGGTTGGAAATATTTTGAAACCCACATCAAAGAATCTTCATCAAAAAGAGATGAGCGACACATTGTCAAAGCCATGACCTCATACGAGTCAACAAGAACTAACACCAGCTCACCTCCATGATAAAAAGATCTTACCTGTTTGAATTTTCCTCCTTAAAATATTTTTACCTAAGTGGATACTTTTTTATTCATCCAGGAGTTACAAAAGAAATCATTTTCCTCAAATATCTGTTACCTTCCGATGAAGTCCCTTAGTAGCCCTACGAGTGGCTCAATTATGAATATCCGGCCCAGAGGTGAGAGCTATTCTGTCTGCAGACATAATTGTGGAAGCCCAACCCTGACAAGCCAGGCCACTATCTCTGGTGCCATAAGGGGTGTCAAAGACAACTAATTTCAACCACGTGCATTCAAATATATTCACATGTATGTATATTTAATTAGTACTTAAATATCACGCTGTGGGGACCTGGGTGGTGCAGTTGGCTAAGCATCTGACTCTTGGTTTCAGTTCAGATAGCCATCTCAGGGTCTTGAGATGGAGCCCTGCATCGGGCTCCGTGCTCAGCTCAGAGTCTGCTGAAGAGTCTCTCTCCCTTTCCCCCTGCCCTCTCCTCTCTAAAAATAAATAAATAAATCCTAAATAAATGAATAAATATCACTCTGACTACTAATCTTGATCATTAGCTGAATACTTTGAAGGCCAACATTTAAGATGTATTTGGATGTTCTACCCAAAAAGGAGTATCTAAATAGTGTGAACTGAACAGATAGGCAAAGAAAATAGGCAATACTATAGGCAGTAAAAGCACTGTGGAAACATAGTTTCATTAATTTCTCAATATCATTGCTCTATGATTGGATGTGTTAGTGAATAATCCTAACCGGCGTATTACTATTATTGGATGAAAAAAAAAATAACACTTAGTAGAGATATAAAATGTCTGGACCCCTGTCAGCCCCAACTACACAGAACAAAAGAAAAACTGAATTTGATTTCAATATATCTTTAAGACGGAAGAAATAAGAAAACTGAAGGGGCTACAGCAGAAGAGAGGTCATAGGAGAACAGGGTAATTTTCCATCTCTGACCTTGATCAGTCCTGGAGTGTGTTTTCATCTAGATGAAGCATGCTTCTCAGGTAAGAGATGCCCTTACCTGGAAAGGGCCATTATGACAGCCAAGTCAGAATTTCCACCAGTGCACACCCTGCAGGTGGCTATGTAGAGAGGTACGCTTACACACCTGCTTGCCTATAGAGGGAAGTGCAGGTCCACTTAGATGGAGGGGCGTTTCCTGCAGACCCCAAAGCTACCAGATTCTTTCATCCAGGAAACAAATTTTATTAGCATGCCCTGAAATACAAGGGCTGCAAGAAACAAATACCATCTCTCTGTGTTTCCCTCTGTGTGAAACCTGTCACCTTTCCTAAGCCCCTGTACAGAAATTACCGAGGACACATGAGGGGATAAATCCCAAAAGCAGGACACATAGACAATTTAGGCCCTCAAACAATTTTTTTTTCCTAGCCTACCGTCTCGAGAAACACCTTCATCAGGTACTCCAAATATGAAACCATGAAACTTTGTAAAATACAATTTTACATTTTAAATTCAAAGTCAAGTCTAAAAACTTTTTTCAGCTATTATAATACTAAAAAAAAATAATAGTTGATATTTAGTGCTTACTAAAGTTAGGCACATGCTAAGGGCTTAACATGTTAACACTTTCAAGCCTCGTAACAACTCCATAAGGCAGGTACAATTATTATCCCCTTTTTACAGATGAGGAAACTAAGGCACAAAGAGGTTCAGTAATTTGCCCAAGATCAAATGGCAAGATAAGGGGTTTATCTGGGATTCAAATTCAAGGAACTTCCCTCAGAGTCTATGCTTTTTACCACTGCATTATGCATAGAATTTTTTAAATATCATACTACCAAATTAGGACAAAAACAACAGAAAGTTTTTTGGTTTTTTGGGGTTTTTTTATAATTTTTATTTTGTTATATTAGTCACCATACAGTACAACCCCAGTTTTTGATGCAATGTTCCATGACTCATTATTTGAACAGAAAGTTTTTTAAATTGTATGAAATAATAGACTCAATAATGAGCATGACATATAATTGAGCAATATTGTGATAGAGCTATTTAATCAACCTAACATATCAAAACACCCCACTTGCAAGCCCAAGGCTGAGTCAATTAAATTCCTGAATTCAGGGGCGCCTGGGTGGCACAGCGGTTAAGCCTCTGCCTTCGGCTCAGGGCGTGATCCCGGTGTTATGGGATCGAGCCCCACATCAGGCTCCTCCGCTATGAGCCTGCTTCTTCCTCCCCCACTCCCCCTGCTTGTGTTCCCTCTCTCGCTGGCTGTCTCTATCTCTGTCGAATAAATAAACAAAATCTTTAAAAAAAAAAAAAAATTCCTGAATTCATCAAAGTTTGTTTTCAGTGCTCCTCACCCTAAATGTCCATTTTTCATCCAACTAATTTTTGTGGTGGGCTGGCACTGTACTAACTGCATCATTGGATTTCATCTATAAGACACAAAATTACCTGACTTTTTCTGGTCAGAGTGTCTATGAGGACTGGCTTGGACTGAAGGACTTTCTTAGAGGACCTACAAAAGACTGCAAGAAGTCGTCAACCACCTCCAGTTACCCAACACTGTCTACACCTTCTTCCTCTAATGCCCCCGGCATGGTAGGCTTTCAATTGTCCCAAGACACATTGGCAACAGTGTAGGTAGCTTCCTTGCTGATATCATTTCCAAAGCAGGTTCAACGACACATAACAGAAAACTGAACTTAGGATGGCAAATAGAGACCTGTTTGTTTGTTTTCACACAATAAGAGGTCAGAACGCTGAAAATCCTGGGCTGGTGTGTCAGTGTCACAGTGGCATTGGTACAATGCCTTGCATCTCAGCTTTGCCACATGCTTGGGGTACAGACTCAGTCTGTGTAGTCTCAGACACTATGATGCTGGCACGGACAGGAGGAAGGGGGAAGGGCAAGGTGAAAGGCACATGCCAGATGAGCCTGGCTCTCACCCAAGGAACCTCCCTGAGTGTCCAATGCTGACATTTCTATGTATATCTCACTGTACCAAACTGCATCATGTTGCCACCCCCAAACAAAAAAGGAAGCAAATGAGTTTTTGAGCTGGGCACTTTGTTATCTGGAAAAATAATCGGGATTATGACAGTAATAATAGAATAGGATTGAGTTGTCAACTCTCAGCCTGCTACACTCACATTAGTCATGCATGGGAGAATCCTCACACTGCTTGCGATATCTTGCCTCTGCTTAACCAATTTCATAATTTGGAATCTGTTGACTGCAATGCTGATATATAAGGACACTTTTGGTTATAAGTAAAAAAAAATCAGTTCAAGTATAAAAAACTTAGCCTAAGTGTAAAAAGAAATTTAATAAGTTCACATAAATTAAAAGTCTGGAGTATACTGGCTTCAAGTATAGCTAAATCCAGGAGCTGAAACAGTGTCATCTACCTCCTTTTCCTTCTTTTCCTCTTTTTCCTCTTCCTCTTCTCTTAGACAAGCTTCTATGTAGCAGAGAAAATAAAATGGCTGCTGGCCATCCACATTCTATAAAGAGTATTTCCCGTGGAAAGAGTGGTTATGAATGATATTGAGGCTCCAAAGATGAATGATAAATTATCTTACTTTTAAGGAGTTCACAAGTCTAGTGGAAATGCTTTATTTTTTTGAGTGAATCAAGTCATGTAAGTAAAGTATTATACTCCCACTAAATTGAAATAATTTTAAAATACATTGTTCATTTCTAGAACATACTTGCATCCATCACTGTTAAATAAATATCCCATCAACTCTAAGACCATAAGACTGAGCATCATATTCCAAAAGGTATTCCAAAAAGCAGAGGCTCTGGCATGTTACATAGAAAAGGGGTTCCATGCCAAATGAGTGTCAGAAACCATGCAGACTGCATCCTATTCTTACAGTTTTAAAATGTTCATTAACATATTAAGAACTCCAGTAGGTCCTAAAGTTAGGAAACCCATATAATTTTATATAACCCAGCATTGTCTAAATTTTACCATGCAAGAGTTTTTGGAGTTGAATGAACAGAATGAACAAAAACCAGCCCTACAAAGCCGGCCCTGGATTTGAAAGAAATTGTGAGAGGCAGGAAAGAAATGAGAATTACAATTTACACTTTATAATGTGTCACATGATCTGCCTCTTACCTGTAAAGACATAATTCCATATTCATGCCATAATACAAGTCATAACTATAGCAAAGGTAAGCAGGGACCAAAGCAGTGAAAAGATGAGAGAATGGTTCACTTTGGTATTTACTGGGAGATTGAGTTATTTCTTTTAGAAGCAGCTCTGTCTTCCAACAGGAATCTAAGTGCATTTTGACAGGAGGTTGCTGAATGGTTCATGTTGTTTACGATACAGTGTTTCAGTTACTTAATTATACACTGAAGTACCTAGAAATGAAATATCTCTTTTATGTACAACACACCTAATAGAGCATTGTCTAGGTTGAAACTACACAGCTCTCTTTGTATTCAGGCATGTCGTTCAGTGGCTTATACATTAATAGGCTGTGTACTTGATGTTGACAATAACTATAAGCCTTCAGCAAAAACTAAACTGGTCTAGTGACCCTCTCTTGGCACACGTCCTGCTTCCCTACATTCACACCATCGTGCAAGCTATTCCTCGTATGTGAATGCCTAAATCTGAGGCTGATGAAACTCCATCCAATTCCAATCCTATCTCTTCTATGAAGTCATCTCTGAAGTAATAATAATAGTTAATATTTACCAGGAATTTACCATCACGGTAAGTGCTTAGCACACCTACTTTGATTTTGATCCCCATATACCTTAAAGCCCTATGGGGTCAGTGTAATAATTATCCCCATTTTATAGGAGTTCTAGACATCATGTTCTGATCACTTCCCAAGAATCATTTTGGAAATTTTCCATTGATGCATGGCTCTATAGATAGAACAGGAACTGTCCCCATCCCTTGACCACTTTGACACAGCACTAGCTATAGGTGTTTTGTGTCAGATTCAAACATAAAAGGTTATACAGAATGTGTGAACTAAGGCTGGCTATTGAGGGACATGGTAGGTTGTTGAAATCAAGTAAACACGAGCTTACTGGGGCACATGGACCTTGAAAATCATCATCACCTAATTACTCTCTAAGCTGGCCAGTCTGGATCAGATGCCATATATATATATATGGTCTGTTACATCAAAAGAAAGATGCAGGAATCCATTCACTGAAACTGATATTGTGCCTTTAAAAAGTATTTGATTTCAGCATTTAAAATACTGTGCTCCACTGGTTTAATTTTTATAAATGTTCCCTCTCTTATAGATCTTCTCAATAGCCACATCAGAGGAAAGTGAAGCAAGAATAAGCTCCTCATTCAGGCACTCAGTACACTCCTGCTTGATTGGAATGGATATTGTACATAATATGTCCCTACAGATGTTTCCTCCAGTGGGGCACATTGAATTTCATTTAAATGCCAAGGCACAAAATCTAAAACAATGTGACTTTAACAAAAAATCTGATGAGGAATTTGATGAGAAAATGGCAAGAATTCCTGTGGCATTTGGGTAACAATTTCAAGCCTTCATTTTAATAGAATAAACAGGATCATATTTCATTCAAATCTGGCAATGAGATGAGCTTTGGGTATTACATTGATATAAACCAATAAAGAATTTGCAAATTTGAAGCACTAATTAACAGACACAATATTAAATGAAAAAAGTTTGCTCCAGGGGCAAATATATTTTGAAGACTTTAAACTTTTATTAAAAGACATTTTTTGAATCACTTCTTTTGTAGTTTACTCTTCTGCTGGTTTTTACAAAATATGGGAATATTGTGATATTTTCAAACTGACACATTCAGCACAGTATCTGATACCCTTTTTTACCATTTTGAGGCAATACATCAATGTCATAGTGTTTTGAAACGTACAGAAAAATAAGCCAAAACATGAGCCCAAATATCACAGAATAATCAGAGCAGGCTTCATTTAAGATACTTCATCAGTGGTTAGAGTCCAACAAACTGTAGTCTGGTGTTCAAGTTGACCCTAATAGATACATCCCATAACAATTATTAGAGCCATTCCTAGCATATATCAAATTAGGCCAACTACCACCAAGGGTAAGGGTGGATACTCAGAAAGGCAATCATAATGGCAGGAGGATATGGCTCCACCATCTTGGATTGGAAGAGACTTGAGATTTTTTTAATATAATCAGATAATTCACTTAATTCCACCACTCCTATGTCAAGGGCATCCACCCAAACATCATGTGAATGCTTTTGTGACTTCTTGTCCCCACAGATGTTTCTGGGATGCTAATTTGAACCCTAATTCACCTAGATAAAAATGTGAAGGAAGGTGGAGGGATAGGTGTGAGAAAATACAGTGGACTGAGGTCTTGCAAGCAGATAATAACGCTTCTTAAATAAACAACCTATTAATTTTCAACTCCATGCAAAAATTATTTCATGACAGTTCTAAAGGAAAAACTCTCTGAAGCCTGTAGCACACAAATACACTACAGAATGTTCTTCACCTCACTGCAAAGTTGTACAGAGCTACTTTCTTGAGACTACAATATCTAAGACATATGTATCTAAGGATTCATACTTCAGAAAATGGGAACATCAGCCAGAATGTTAAAGAATCAAATATGTAAAAACTGACTTTCACATAAACTATTGTGGGCTGGCTCTGTGTGTGTGTGTGTGTGTGTGTGTGTGTGTGTGTGCGTGCACATACATGGAATTATATATCTTTGTTTGAATGTGTGTATTTGTAAACAAGGAGTTATTTTGTCCTAAGCATGCATTCAGCACAAGTCAGATGGTGTTAATACTACCTGATCCAACAATTTTGCAATCTGTGCCCCACTTACAGGTTTTCACAGAGAATTAATTTGTTTGCATTATAACTAAATACCACATTCTCTAAGATGAAAGAAAAGGGGGATTAAGTATAATATAAGGAGACTTATATATACTTTAACCTCATATAAGAAAGGTATTACTACATCTACATACAAATGGGGCAAGTAAGACCCAGAAAGGTTAAGTAACCAGCCTAAGACCACACAACTAACAAATAAAAGAGCAAAGACCAAGTAAATTTGGCTCCAGAAGCCAGGCTTTTTCTCACTCTACCAGAACATCATAAAAATTACTTAAAAAGTGAAAGATTGAATCAAATTAGTTAAACCATCAAATAACTAATTTAACTCATTTTAATTCATTTATCACTCAGAAAATTATATCTGACCTAGTGCCAAGAATGTCTGTTTCATGAAAGCTGTGAACCAGATTTTGATAAAGAAAGCTTAGGAAAAAATGTGTGCTCAACACCCTGCCCCCTTGGTGTGCCATGTTATCAATTAGAACCTTATTCCTAGCTCCATTTTACCTCACTCTTTTTTCTATTTTTCCAATTTGTCATGTTTTACATACCCTTGTTCCCAACATGCAATTCCTTCTGGAAGAAAGCATACTATAAATAAATTTTCTTCTAGTGCATTAATCAGAACTTAATAGGTCAACCAGTATTCTGAGTACCATTTTCCATCCCCCTAGTTTTTGAGACAAGGGATATTTCATTGGCATGTTTATACTGTCCTAAACACAAATAAGTGATACTGTATTGTATTATAAGATCTCTTGAGTTTATATCATGGTATTTAAGTACTGTCAATTGTACATCAGAGATTTAAGTTATGGGATATCAAGAGTAAGTATAAACATCACTCAAAGTCTTTATCTCTTCTATTGGGGAAGGAGTTCGTGCATTTGCAGTTATAACAGGAACTACAGTCTTGTTATTGTGTTTATTTGGAGATTAAGCATATTTTAAGGATATGTGTATGAGCACCAAGTTAAAAGGGGGTGGGTTTGTAATGGTTAATTTATGTGTCAATTTGACTGGATTATGGGGTGTCAAGGTATTTGGTTAAACATAATTTCTGGATGTGTCTGTGACAATGTTTCTGACTGAGATTAACATTTGAATCAGAAGACTGAGTATAGCAGGTTGCTCTTCCCACTGTGGGTGGGCCTCATCTAATCAGTTGGAGACCTCAATAGACTAATAAAGGCTGAGTAAGAGAGAATTCTTGCCTCTGCCTGAATGTCTTCAAACTAGGACATCGGTCTTCTGCCTTTGGTCTTAGATTTGGACTAGAACTTACACCATTGGCTCTCCTGCTCTTAGGCTTTGGACTCACACTGGAACTTTACCATCAACCCTCTTAAGTCTCCTGCTTGTTAACTGCACATATTGGACTTCTCAGCCTCTAAAATCAGGCTAGCTAATCCCTTATGGTAAATCTCTTTTTATAATTTATATATATATATATGCATATATAAATGTATATATATGTTGCAGTTTGGGGGATGTAATGAATGCATTTTTCATGTGAGAAGGATGAATTTCAGGGACCCAGGAGTGGGATATGTCAACATATAACTGAAACATATGTTGAAATTCTAACCCAAATGTGGTGATATTTGAAGATGGGGCCTCTGAGAGGTAAATAGGGTTGGACTGATTGGATCATAAGGGTGAGACCTCCATGATAGTATTAGTGTCCTTATAAGAAAAGATATCAGAGAGCTTGCTTGTTCATTCTCTCTGCATGTATGCACTTAGGAAAAGTCACATGGGAATATAGCAAGAAGGTGGCCATCTGAAAGCTATAAAGAGAGCCCTCAACAAACCCAACCATGCTGGCACGCTGATCTCAGATATCTAGCCTCCAGAACTGTAAGAAAATTAATTTCTGTTGTTTAAGTCACCCAGTCTATGGTATTTTATTATGGCAGTCCAAAAAGACCAAGATACATATTTTTAAAGGCCACAGTAGAATTCTGTCAGTTCCTGAGTGTGTCTTTTTCAATTATACATTCCAGAACTAAGGGAATAACCACAGGATGGGTTTGTGTCTTAGTCCCTTCAAGCTCCTATAGCAACAATACCATAAACTAGATGGCTTATAAACAATAAAAGTGTATTTCTCACAGTTCTAAAGTCTGGGGAGTCCAAGATCAAGATGCCAGCAGATTCGATGTCTGCTGAGAGCCCAGTTTTTTGTTGATAGATGGTACCTTCTTACTATGTCCTCACATGGTGGAAGGAGCTTGGGAGCTCTGTGGGGCTCTTTTTTATAAGGGCACTAATCCCATTTATGAGGGCTCCGCCCTCACAAACTAAGCACCTCCCAAAAGCCCCACCTCCCAATACCATCACACTGGGCATTAGGTTTCAACATATGAATTTGGACTGGGGGGGCAGTACACAAATATTCAGTCCACAGCAGTTTGGGAACCCACTGAACCCACTGTGAAATGGGCCTGGGCTAAAATTCCATTCATCACTCACCTCCTTAAGCTTCAATTCTGACTCGTAGACCACAGTGACACTTCCCATTTTCTGGAATTAATGTTAGTTCACAGCCAGCCCCCAAAAGTGTGACTCTTTTCTTTTTTTCTCTTTTCAATGCACACTAACCCTGGTAAAAGGCCATGGGATCCTTTAGGAAGACTGGGAGAAAGATTAACAATATAAATTTAGGCAATGTAGCAGGGCCCTTCATCAAGGAGTCCTGGCCTTTGCTTCATTTATGAGGTTCTGGGTCTATAAACTGGCTCAAGCCTGAGAACTGATTGAGGGTTCCTGACTCTCCGCTTTGATGATTCAGTTACACTGCTATTCACTTGACCTAGAACTCTCTCATTTAACAGATTAAGTAAGAGTTTAGTAGCCTGCCCATCCATTTCACTGCTAGGGACACCATGATCAACTAGCCAATACCATAGGTCTATGCAAGTCAAGATTATTCTGAATACTGCTTTGATTCTATTGGCCATTATCTTAACCACACCCCCATGGTCTTTAGCAATTAAGGGCCACCACATGGCCCCTGCCACCCTAGGATTCAGTTATCCCCACTGCATTTAGTTGTCCAATTCAACAGTAGCAATTTCCACTGTAATTTCTGAATTACAAGGAAGAGTGACTATAGACTCTTCAGGATGCTGGGGCTCCCTTCACAAGTTCACCACAGTGGTGGTGAAAGGTGTGCTCTCTGGACTCTTCTAGGGTAGATGAGCAGGGCTTACATGATAAACCCACTCTACCCTGCCAGGGTCGTGTGGGTCAGTGTGTATGAATGTGCGGCCCAGAGGGAAGGGGGCAAACGACAGTATTTAAGAATTAAAATAAAACAGAACTCTCAGAGTTTTTCATTACAAAGTGCTTTATTCCTTACAGTACTAATTCTAGCAAACCACAATCTTAGAAGCAAGGACCTGGCTCTTTCTTTTAGTTGAATATAGTCTTTCCAAGGTTGGGACACCTCAGTACCCTTCGCAAAGATAGTGTGCATTTTCCCTGTCTTCCAAAGATAGTGACATCGCTTTTTTTCCATTTCCAAGCAAGAGGTAAGTGCCTACAAATATAAATGAGCCACAGCTTGCAGATGAAGGGCCTGATTGTCTTTTCAGACACTGGCATGAATCAAAGCCAAAGGGGAGGAAAGTATTGCCCGTCCAGCATTGATACTATCAACAAAACTTGAAGAAATTGAATTCTGTATTTAAAATGTCATTAACTGTGAAAATAATTTAACTGGCATGCTGAAGAACAAAAAACAAATTAAAAATTCTTACCCCAATATCCATTCTAATAGTTTAGATTTACCAGTACACAGAGCAATACAGAGCTATTTTTTTTTAATTAAACTTGCATACCTTTAAATTAAAAAATCATCCGGGAAAATGATTTGCATATTACACAGTTTAAGTGCTAAGACTGTGATGGGTTTGCCTCCTAGGCTGGTGCATTTGAGATATAAACTTTAAAATTTTATTTTAGTGAATACTGTTTATATCTGCATTCTGATCATGTATAAGGCTATTTTTCTTAGAAAATTTTGGAAACATTTGGTTTTACATAATAAAAAAAAAAGGGGGAACCAACAGTTTATTTTCTGCCCCTTCATCTATGGGTACTCTTTAAGTTCATGAATATGGGTATCAATGAGTCACTTTATATCATTCATGGACAGATACGGAAAGTTTGAATTTTAAATATCAAACATTGTTTTTTAATTCCAACTGGTATCTATGATTGCATATACCATCTTATTTTAACGATCTACTTATGTTTCTGCCTGTCCCACTAGACTGTGAGCTTGTTGAAGACAGTGATTCTTACTCAATTTTTCATATCCGGTGGCTAGCACGATCCCTGGCATGAATCTCTATGGGCAGGATATTTTCAGCTTCTAAGACCTCCATATGAAGGTTTTTCTTTAGTTCTTATAATTGAATGGAATGTAGCATTACAGTAAAATTCAGATGAAAAAAATCCACAACACCATCCAGCTAGCAGGCTGACTGCTCCCTTGTCTGCAACCTCTAGTAGCATTACGAAAATAGTACTTTATAGTCATTGAATCCTAGAAAATCTCCATTTCCAATCTGTATAGAGGCCAATGCAGCAGTCCAGGAGCAGAAATTCTGGGAACCCTGCTACTGCCTCTAAGACCCAAGCTGCCAACCCTATCTCCATCTTCTTATTTTTTTTTTAAACCCCTCCATCTTCTCACTTTTTTTTAAACCCCTGATATGTAGAATTTAATTATCATGCACTCCAGTTCATGACACGTGGCTATCATATGTCGGGACAAAAAACAAAAACAAAAACAAAAAAACCCACCCATTTTATTTTTGCTATAATATATTGGATACATATTTCCTTAGACATACATGTTTCCTCAAAAAGTAGAGCGTGGCTTAGTTTATTTAAACTTAAAATATAATCTTATGTAGGCGATATTTAAGTACTAAATGTACTAATAATTACATACTGTTTCCTATGTGTTCACTAAACATTATGCTTTTGGTTTCTGTTCATTTTGCATGTAATTGAGTGAACATAATTCATTACTTCTGACTTCTGTATCCCATCATATGCATATACCATCATTTACTTAGCCACCTTTTTAATACATCCTAATCCTTGCTACTACAAATATCCTACAATGGACAGATGTTTCCACTTGTGGACTTATCTACATGCTTCATTTCTTTGAGTAGTATCAGATCTCCCTCCAGGATGGCTGTACCAGTTTATACTCCCATCAGCGTTCTTGTAAGTTCTCGTTTCTCCCTATCCCTGCCAACACCTGACATTACGCATTTTTTAATCTCTGCCAATTTAATGGATATAAAAAATTAACCCGTGTAAGTAATGGCTGGTGCGTTATTTTGTAGTTAGTAGTTGCTGCTCTAAAGCGATGTTACTGGTTTTTGTTGCAACGAGAGCTGGCATTCTTGTCTTGCTCTCACCCTCACCCTCAAAAGGAAAATATCTAATATCTCCAAGGAGCAGGATCCTTGCTGCATTTTTTCAGTGGATAGACGTTTTAAAATTAAGGAATACTTATTATTTTTCAAAAAGGTTTCTTCAGTAAGTATTAAGAACTTAATGTAAAAGAGTCACTGTTCTAGGACCTACAGATAAAATAGTGAACAAAATTGACAAAATCCCTGTACTCCAAGATCTCAGGGTAGGAAAACCAGAAAATAAACAAGATAAGTAAGGTAGATGGGAATACCCACTAGACCAAGAGGCTGAACTAGCACAACTTCTGGATCCCTCCCCTAAGACCAATCCCACTAAAAATATCAAGATATTGAGAAAATTTTGAGAAAACCCATGGGGCATGGCTGTTGGTGATGGAAGAAAGTGGACAGATTCACAAAATGTCTTAGAAAACATAGTTGGTGACTGTGTGTCCAATGAGTTCTAAAAGACGAAGCGGCAACCATTGTGGTGATGGTGACTAACTTCCTGAAAGTCAAAAAAAATCATGTGAAACCAGGACAATAGCCATACCACACACATGACATCTTTAACCTTACTCCTACCAGAGATTAAATATACAAACTGTATTAAAACTGGTATTAACATAAATAGAATTAATCACAAATCTTTCAATAATATGTTTCCCGTTTGTGAGGAGATCCTCTGAAGTGCATTTGGCATTATTGCCAGGTGTTCATAACTATTTTAGAAGTTCCTAGACTGAGATTTTTTTTTAAGATTTTATTTATTTATTTGACAGAGTAAGAGAGGGAGAGAGAGCCAAGTAGGAGGAGCAGCAGAGGGAGAGGGAGAAGCAGACTTTCTACTGAGTAGCGAGCCCGACATGGGGCTCGATCCCAGGAGCCTGAGATCGTGACCTGAGGCAAAGGTAGACGCTTAACCTACTGAGCCATGCACGTGTCCCTAGACTGAGATTTTTTTTGTTTAATAAAAAAAGAAAACTAGGTTTCATTTTTGTCAAACAGGATGATCAGCTACCAATCTTAGGTGAGGATTCCCACTGTTTGAAGGATGGCACAGATCGCAACAATGCCAACCACCAGAAAGAGGAACCCACAGACACTGGCCCACTGCATCTTCTATGGGTTCAGAATCCCCAGGAAAGACCTCAACACACAAGACACCAGTCAGAAAAATGCTTTACTCACCAAAAGAAGAGATAAAGCAAGATCAGTGTCTGCACTGTGAGCCAGTTTCTCATAGCCAAGGGGTCTCTCCCAACAGCCTATGCAGGACAATGGACTGCACAGACTCCTCTCAGGCTGCAGAAGAGTGGAGAAGAATAGGGTTGGCCAGGTGCCACATGACAGACACTTGATAAGCAATACAAGAAATTCACTGTGCATCCAGGACAGGGAAGATTTCTCCTGATAAGGAAGAAGAATCTAGGGCCAAGCAATAGCTTAGTACCCAGCTTTCCTATTAGGGAATACTCCAGGCCCAGGGCACTGATTGGGCAATCCCCAGGTGTGCAACAGGTCACAAGATGACTGCTTCCCCAGCAATTTTTATAGACAGCCACAATTTATTCTTTTTCCATTCTTAAGTACTTTTTTACATGACCATCAGAAGGGCCACTGATAGGAAATCACAAACACTATTTAGAAAAAGCTATCCAAGTGTTGTATGACAAATTCAGATTTTCTAATCCATCCTTCTTCTCCAACACATGACATGTTAATTAAGAAAAATTGCTGATCTGGGGGCTCCTGGGTGGCCCAATCAGCTAATCGTCCAACTCTTGGTTTCAGCTCAGGTCATGATTTCATGCGTCATAAGATCAAGGCCCATCCACCCTCCCACCCCCACCTTATCCAGGCCTTGTAGGGCTCCACGTTCAGCAAGAAGTCTGATAGAGATTCTCTCCCTCTGCCCCTCCCCCACTTGTTCTTCAATCTCTCTCTCAAATAAATAAATAAATCTTAAAAAAGAAAAGAGAAAAAAGAAAAATTACTGATTTTGGAAATAGAAAAAAAAATTAAGTCATACTGATTTGCAGTGTATCAAAACAAGTATGTCACAGAGAGTAAAGGTAGGAAATACAACAAAAATTTCATTGAAAACAAAAGTATTCCCCCCAAAAATGTTTTACAACCTCTCAAAAGCTGCAGGTGGGTTATGGAATTCTACCAGGTCAAGTAATTTCAGTCTCTGTTTGGAGACGAAATTGCTTAAATCTTTATCACTACAGTGCTTACCACATCTGAATCAGAACAGCGTTGATAGATACCTGCTAAAAACCTCCTCTCAAACTTAAGAGCTTATTGTCACTGGTCCCCAGAGGACTGTTCATTTTTATGAGTTTACATATGTCAATTATACCTTATTTAATGGGCTTGATCTATTTAAGACTATCAACAAAACTTGTATCAAACTGCAGACAGGCAAAAAAAATCTAATACGCTACCAGTGAGAGGATCCATGGAAATAGACTGAAAAGGTCAAAAGGAATTTAATGCAGGCTTCTTTTAAGCACTCTAGCTGTTGAGTGGAAAGCTGTCTATTCCTGAGAAGGAAGAAGAGGTCTAATTCCCAAGTATATAGAGCTAACACACTATGGTTTCTAAAAACATACTCAGAAAAACAGGACTCAGACTTCTAAAAGACAAAATACACTGCTCCTAAAATGTAAAGGCCACACTATGAGACTCTGTAACCCAGTTTTGGACTATAATCTAGTGTTTATAATACTTTGGTAAACCATGCTACTATCACATTCGAGTTTTCAGTTATACTCTTGCCACATTTGTGGCTATGTATGTGTCTCTCACTCTAAAGTGCAAAGTTGTTTAGGGCCGGGAATCTAGTGTAATGGAAATAAGATGGATTCCAACGATGGAAGACTTGAGGTTGAACTTCATATATGATACTTTTGTGTACTGGAATTTAGGCAAGTCTCGGAGGCTTGGTTTTATCCTCTCTGAGGATAGCCACATAGTTACTCCCCAAGGTTTAAAATCAGTAGATGTCTGAGAAATAAATGGGTACATTCTAGAGTGTTCTACAAATACTGATGAGTATTATTGCATATCCTTGTGTCCCCCGAGTAGCACAGCGTTGTGAACGTTCATAGCACTCACTACCTCGTTGTTGACTGGAACACACTCATTTAAAACAGTGAATTCATCTTATACTACAAGAACTGGGAGGTTTCCAGGGCACCTGGGTGGCTCAGTCAGTTAGGCGGCTGCCTTCGTCTCAGGTCATGATCCCAGGGTCCTGGGATCGAGCCCTGAATCAGGCTCCCTGCTCGGCATGGAAGCCTGCTTCTCCCTCTCCCACTCCCCGTGCTTGTGTGCTCACACATTCTCTCTCTCTCCTCTCTGTCAATAAATAATAAAATCTTAAGAAAGAAAGAAAGAAAGAAAGAAAGAGAGAGAGAGAGAGAGAGAGAAAGAAAGAAAGAAAGAAAGAAAGAAAGAAAGAAAGAAAGAAAGAAAGAAAGAAAGAAAGAAAAAAGAAAGAAAGAAAGAAAGAAAGAAAGAAAGAAAGAAAGAAAGAAAGAAAAAGAATTGGGAGGTTTCCTCTTCATGAGCCACATTTCAGGGCAGAGAAAACTCAGATTGTGAAGCCAGCCTAGTTTTCCCAATGACCCACAGCATGTTTAGTGACCTTAAGCTGTCCCTCTGGTGTCCAAGAGTTTATTGTTCCCCCAATATAACCCCAACTCCTCTGCTATCCTCAGTTGTCACTTCTCAGAAATCTTATTTCCTAAAACTCAAAAGGTCTCAGTTAGCTAACTGGGTAAACTAAGCTTTGCAAATAAGGAAGAGAATAGAGGACCCCATAACACTCCCCTTCCTGCCATTGTCTCAGTATTTCCCATTTTATATATATCAGATAATTTCTCACAAACTTTGGATCCCACCCCGAGCAATATTTAAAGCCTGCTTTAAAACATTTTAAAAGTATATTCAGTTGTTGTATTTAATGGTGCTATAGCCTTTCAAATTTTTGTAATTATTATAAAAACCTTAGGTTCCACCCGGACAAATCTGGGGCTCCACTGGTAGTGTAATGACCACCAGTTAAGACTCACAAATCTAACAAATGAACAATGATTCCTAATAAATACTTAAGCTAAAGCAGGACATATTCTTCAGATGTATTTTCTTCAGGCAAGTCTTTAGAGGTCTTGTGCCAGAGGTTTTTCAAAAGCTCACAAAGACAATAAAACTCTATTATATGGTATTCTTCTCTTCTTGAGCTCAAGGGTGCTCCATGTCAAATCAGAAAACCATAATTAGGTGTAAAGAATATGGAGTCAACCAGTGAAAATTTGAATATCTATAACTCATTAGTAATGTGATTGCAGACAGGTTGCTTCGCTTCTCTAGGCTATAAAGGGGGAAATAAAAGCACCCACCTCTTGCCCTACCCCAAACCCGCTGGGGCCTTTAGAAAAAGCTACTCCTTCCTCAAAGTATTTTACTGTGTGCCAGAAAATTGTCATTTTATATATACACACACACGCGTGTATATATACATATGTATGTATATATGTATGTATGTATATATACAAATGTTCATCAACCACCAATGTGAATGATACTTCCTACAGTTTATGTGGTGTACCACCTGCAAAGCCATGTGTGGTGTTAATCCCTTCTTCCTAAGTAAGTGAGATTTTATCTTGCCATTTAAAGCATTTAGAACAATTTCTATACATTTCTATCATCATCATCATCATCATCATCATCATCATCATTATTTAGTAAAGCCCACCCTACACACCTATGATACAAAAAAAAAAAAAAAAAAACCTATAGCATTAATACGGTCCTTCCCAGACAATAATATAACATCATTATAATCAAGTTCCACTGTACAAATGCCTTGCACTTCCTAAATGAGAAAAGCAAACAGAAGCATTAAAACCATTTTCTAAACACTTTTCAATATTTTAGAGTCTGGTAAAACTAGTCGATCCAAAATGCTTGCACTGCCAACACATACTTACCAATACCACTCTAGTCTGGCTTTTCTCTGTCTTCTCATACTAACAAAAAACAAGAATGTTAACTATAGCAAAGTATGCTTATAGTTCAAATCTGGACATAGATTCTCAGGAAAAGCAAGTACAAAATAAATAAAAAGGAGAAACAAAATATATTGAAATTATATTCGGTTCTCCTGCTGAATTGAAATAAAAATTTCTTCAGAAAGCTAAAATTTGCTTGTTTGTTCCCTTTGGTTTGGTTGGGTTAATTTTATTTGTTTTTAGGGTAGAGTAGGATTGTTAAGGATTTGGAACAGGGGACAAGTACCTTTCATTTTTAAACAGATTGGGTTTACAGACTGATATTAATTTGCATATAGATATGTGAAAGAAATCTTTGAGCTCCAACCTCATGGCCATACGCTAGTCTAGAAGCAACTTCATTCACATTAAATGCAGGGGAAAAGAGCGTGTTTATAAACGGAAAAAGAAATAGTTTATAATTAAGCAGAGCTGAATGCTCTAACAGACAATATGCAAGGAATAAAGATGAAAAACATTTCAGTCCTTCTTTTGCTTTCTTGGTCTAACACATCTCTCCTTGATGAGCTAGTCTGACCACAGCTGGGCTTTACATTTCTGTAATTAGCACAGCAGAAGCCCAAGCAAGGGCACGGCTTTTCTTCTTCTATTGTTTGCACGTTGGGGGGCAGGATTCTAAATGTCAGATGCTTCTTCCTATTACAAAGTGGCCTACTAGCTCCTTAAAAACCAGTTTGAAAACCTTTCAAGAATCATTGAATGGGGCCCCATATCCCACATTAGGTAGAGATTGTAGCAGCAGGGACCTCCAAAGGGCTTGTCAGTTTCCTTAGGAAAAAAAACAGAATAAAAATAAATGAGCTTTTAGGCTGCCTTGCGGAAAGCTCTGGTGTAAATTTAAAGGTACTAGACCCTGCCCCTTGATTTCATATTCATGTCATTCCACAGAAGAAGAGAGGCTTTCTTTTAAGTCAGCAGAGAAAGCGGGAGGAAAAGCCAAATCGTGACTTCTGTGTGTGAGTTTTATAACTCCTAGACGTTCATTTTCATACCTACTTACTGACAGCTAAGTCTCCTAAGTCAGTAAATAACCTAAGAAGAAGAAGTTTGGATTCTTGTTTTCCTGACAGTTACATAATATGTAGGTCCTGTAAAACACTCGGCACTGATTTTATATCACTAGAAAACTGCCGGCTATCCAGACATCTAAAAGTTTTATATAGTCCTAATTACTGCAGTGTAGGGTGGTAGGGAACTAAATCAACTGTTCCATTTTTTTTTTCCCTTGTAAGTTGCCAACCCCACGAAATAAAGCTGAGGATTAACTTCAATGGGAAAGAAACCCTACGTTGCTTAGGTTATTTGAAAAGTCCACGTAACTTGGACACACACTCTCATCTTCTTTTTCTGTTTTTCTGGGTTAGATGAAACCCTAAAGACCATGATGAAAAACAGAAAAGGGGTCATTATTCCGAGAGCCCTGCAGGCCAGACTTGTCTAAGGACCTGTGGCCCATTACTGAGTAACACGGTATAAAATTCCACAAAACCAAAGAGCAAGATCACAGATTCGTAACTCGAACGGCCACAATCAGGGTGACGGTGCGAACGAGGATAGAGTATAGAATCATGTAGGCCAATTTTTCACCCCTGGTGGGTCATGCTCCCACCCCAAGTTTGAGAACCATTACATCAGACAAAATTTCCTAAACTCTTCTTTACTTTTCCTCTACTTGAAAGGGAATAAAATGGTGCCACCACCACCATGACAGTCTTAATGGAAAGGTGAAATCCTATTTAGAAGATAGGAATCACTTTACTGACGAGTGAGAATGTCTTTCTCACTTATCAATAATCTCCTCAAGCAGCCAAATGCTTACCTGTGGGGTAGTTTTTAATTTTTAGAGAATGAAATGAAGAAGACAGCTTAAGGAGAGAAAAAGTCATTAGAAAGAAGAGTAGCACCGTGTAGTTACGTGAGTCTGCTCCACCCTTAACCTCCATCTCTGGTGATAATGCTCACCACTCCCCCGAACTTCCATAATTTCTCTTCAAACTAACAGTTATTCTGTCTACAGCAGAAAAGATACTGTGGAGAGTCACAATGCAACGCATGGATTTGGATCCATTCTGTGTCCCTTCCGTTATATATGTGTTTTTATGTGTTCACCTGCATGTATGTGTGTGCATGTGTGTGCACGCAGGCATGTGTATGTGCCTGTACAAGCATCAAGTCTCAACAATATAGCTCAGTGCTGTCCATCAGAACTTTCTATAATGGTGGAAAAGGTCTATATCTTCCCTGCCCAATATGGCAGCCACTAGCCACCTGTAGCTGGTAGGCACTTAAATTAAAATTTTAATTTGAAATTCAAAATTATTTAATTTAAAATTTAATTTTTTAAATTATAATTTTAAATTAATTTAAAGTTAAATAGCCACATGTGATAAATACTGGCTACTATATTGGACAAAGCAGGTATAGAGGAACAACGTCCTTATTAGATATAATAATAGCGCAAGTTGGCACAGGTATATAAATGTTCCAGTTGTCCACAGATCAATCTCAAATACATAGAACAGTAGACTGTATATACTATATATAATATGTATATACTAGCATACTAATGGATGAGTCTTAATCAGCTCATTCATCAGGAACAAGCTATGCAGTCATTAAGGAATTCAGGATTCCAGCGACTCCCATGGCTGTTCTAAGGATTATCGTTCCATTTAGCTCAAATAGGAGAAAGCTGGGAGGAGGCTATATCAGAGTTTCTGATAGATCAGGCCTCGAAATAGAGTACTTCCACTTAATATTTCATTGACCAGAACTCAGTCACATGTACATCTATCAGCAAACATCAAAAATATAGCTTTGTATTCAGAAAGAAGGGAAACAGATTTTGGTTACCAACTAACAGTTTATGCCACTACAAGTGATCTTTTCTTTCCATATAAAAGCATACTCTTCACTAAAACCAGAGAAAAGTAAGGTAAGTTTTATTTTTGAAGGGAATACCGAGTATCTTTCCATAAGAAGATATAATAACTAATATTTAAGGTTGAAATACACTCTTCAAGTCCTCGAAAAGGGTTAGTAGGGAAACATAAACTTTATTTATAGAAGATACTGTAAATTAGAGCTAAAACAGATATTCATCATTATCTAGCCATTTGTGAGATAAGTATTGTATACATATGTACTGTGCACACGTGTGTGTGTATGTGTGGGTGTGTAACTATACATGTAAAAAGACTAAGATTTTTTTCCCCCTTCATCCCAAGGTTAAAATTGTTGAATCAGTTTTGTCCCCTTGGGGGCAATATCACAATGAGATAAGGAATCTGAGTCCAGAAAAGTTAAGTTACTTATCCAAGGTCACAAAGCTAATTAGCTGACCAACCAGAAATGATTCTTAGGTGTCTTGACCACCAGTCCAGTGCTATTTCCACTATACTATAGTGAATCCTCACATTAGTTAATGAATACACATATTAGCGTCCCAATTGTCCACAATATAAACAAAAGAGAAAAAAATGAACAATGTCTTATAAGATAGGATATAGTAGCTGATTGGGGTATTTTTGTTTGCTTGCTTAATGACCTGTTTATTTTTCTTTTAGATTTTTTTTTCCCTGTGTAGTAAATAACACAGGAGGAGGTATAGCCAGAGTTTCAATAACCATCATCTGTAAAACTGCTGGGAAAAAGGAAATGAAAATCAAGTCAAAGTAAAAGTCACACCCAGTCAGCCCTCTAATGACCAAATGACTTTTCAGGTCAAAATGTGTCTCCACTCTCTTTGCATCCCTCAGTGACAAAGAATGGTGAGTGTCAAGAAGGGTGGTCTACACTTTCCCAGGTACAAATCCAAGACTTGTTTAAAAGTGTCTCAGTGTCGCCAGTACCGAAGGGATCAAGGATGGCTGCTTTTCTAACAAAATAGCATTGCCATTATTTCCAAACAAGCACCAGCTAATGGGAAAAAATTAAAAACAGCACATCTCAACAAGCACCTATCTGAAACCTCTGTGTTCAGAGCAAAAAACAAGGGACAGATGTCTGTCACATTAGAAATGGCTTACAAAATCTACAAAAGTAATTTCTGGAGCTACTTTAAAATATTTTATACCGGAAAGATGATGGTACTGCTATATACATTAGAATAATTTGACAAGAATAAAGTTGATGGTCCTGATGTTGCATCAGGTTGAAAATAATGACATTATTATCAGGTTTTATTAGGGAATATTGTAACTGTATTTCAGAGTGAGAAGAAACTGCAACTTTTCAGAATTATTTTAAAGTCTTTTAAAGTACCTCCAGAAATAAGCATAATCCAACTTTTCCTTTTAGTAACTGCTTAATCTTCCATGGTATGAAAAGTTACATTCTTTCCTTTTAGTAGGACAGGTAAAATTGTCACTTAGAACATCAAAGCCATTAAATTTGTTTTTCAGAAGAATCATCTCTTAGATTCCATAACACTAGCATTCTAGATACTTTTCTACTACCATTGTAATGAAAAAAAAAATCTGGCTAAAATTGAACTATCTGACCTTTGCATTAATAGTCTTGCCTCTTGCCTGTCAAGCTAATAAAGAGTTCAGGGAATCATAAGGACTCATCTGGAAATGATAGAATTTCTGTCTTTGTCTTTCTTCCCTGGACACTAATGGCTTTTTGTCAGTCCTCTTCACTCAGTGTATGACACATGAAGGCTTTCCATTTTAGTTGTCCATTAACTTCAAGCATTATGACAAGAACAAAGCAACCCCCTAAAGAAACTAAACTCAAACACTCATATTAAATTTCTCCAATTCCTCCGCTTATAAGGTGCTGTTTTCAATTGTCAATAATGTTCATAAGAGTAAGCGATATCCATTACTAATTAAAACAAGCTGTTTAAACAAACACAAAAGGTCACCAAGCCTACAGATCAACATACTCATGCTATTGTTTGCTTTCCTGGTCATTACCATGGGACGATTTGTTTCTATCTTCTCGTCACCTATTTTTCTAAGTAACAAATGTAGGAAATAAGCATACAGAAAGCAACAGTCCACACTAAGTGCCAGGAGGCTCAGGGCTCCAATGTGGCAGTGGATACTGCCTCCTGAAGGTCAGTAATGTGCATCATATCACTACAAATGAAAGCAAAGAAATTTTCATTTATTTTTCCTGAGTTCGTAGGGATCAAAGGCATAAACTACAGGGAAAATGCAGTTTTTATTAGGAAAAGTGACACCTGTAGTTTTCTGTAAGATTTTTAAACAACCTTTTATCTATATGGATGTGCTATTAAGGCACAAATAAAATGTAATACCTTGTCTGACATGCTGAACAATGGCTTATTTTAAAAGTTTTATTTTTGTGCAACTAAGTCCCCTATAAAATATTTTGAAACTATTTGCTCAATCTTTGCTTGAGCTCTGACATTTGAAACTGACTTTTCTTTTAGACTTGAATTCCCTAACAGTATATTAATTACATAGAGGATATAATCTCTGAATTAATATCAAACCAATTGAGTAAGCTGGTATAAAGAGTCAGATAGACTTTTTAAGCTTCTTAATATTAAGTTGTGTGATTCAGTTATTATAATCAATTCCAAGTTATCAACAGAAGTAGAAGGGAGAAATAATTTAAATTAACAAAACCCAGAGATAATTCCCAAGCCTCACTTTAGCCAATAGTATCAACATTGTCCTCCAAAGCTTTTATCCAGAATATTTATGCACAATTGTGTTACTAATTTACAGATTTTTAATTCATCTTATTTAATTTTTTTCTGGCCTAAATTATAGCAGAGGTATAAATAAATCTTGAAGAAACAAAGAGTAGAAAATAATCTTTGTTGCTATCTATTACATTCCTGTCTGAGTGATAAAACCTTTACATACATCATTTCATTTCATTCTGTGAGGCTAGTAATATTACCCACAATTTGAAAATAAGGTTACTAAATCTCAAAGAGTTTACATAAGTTATTCAAAGTCATCCAGCTAGCAAGGAGTAGAATCCATGTAAACACTCCAATTATATAATCAAGTCCAGCAGCCCTAGGAGTTGACTCAACTCAATATGATCCTTTTACGTTAGCTAACCAGAAGACATACTGAGTTTGAAAGTTTTAAATGGTGTTTATTTGCAAGATATAATGGAGTTGCCTTATTCCATTCTAACCCTATGATTATACATATTGTGACTTTGCTTCCAACTTTACAGCATTGTAGTTCTTTGGTGCATGGAAGCACTTCATTAGTTACCATACAGTGAAAACAATACAGCTGGATAGTAATGTTGACTTTGCCATTCAATGCAAAAAAAGAAAAATTCAGATGTCTCTATCTAAAGAGCTATAACATTTAGACATTTGAAAATTGTGGTTCTTATATTCTGAAATTCTGCAATACTTGTAGCCATCAGTTAAACTCCACTTAACTGTAGTCTGCAAAATTAAAAAGTAGGCACTTTTGATACATATAGCATTGTGAAAAACAAGCAACCTCAAAAGCAGAATCTATAGGACAGTGCATTAAAAGTTAAATCTGACACTTTTTCTACTCATCTGAGTAGTCTAGTTAAAAAGCTATTATATCCAGTATAAAGTAAGCCAAGATGAATATGTTTTGCCAAAACTTCAGAACCCACTTATAAATCACCAAATTCAGTATAAACCATCTTCAATAAGTAAAAGCATGAGATACTGTGTATTAAATGTTTCTATATCTTAGGAGAAAGACTAAGATTTGTAGACATTCAAAATAATAAAGAAATAGAATGTTTAACTTAAGAATAAATAAATCAGAATACTGGATTAAATGTCCTTTAATAACCTTAGCTTCTAAAATATAATGAAAAAGACATTTCCAATTTTTTTTTAATTTTCTGAAACATGAAACGTCAAAAAAGAAACTGGAGATACCTTTGATGACAAGAAAACAAAAGTTCATTCAACTTAACTACCTCCGTGCAGACTCTCCATTGCCCTTCATTTTTATTCTTCCTTCCCACTTTCCTGTGCATTAACATATTCACTAGAACCTTATTTGGAAAAAAATCAAAGAGCGCGATATTCAAACCCATCGATTCACGGTATATCTTAGCTACTCCGAGGAAAGGTTTGGTGGCCAAAAGGGTTTACACTGCAAAGCGAAGTGCACCATGGATAACCTGCAAGACTGAATTTCACCAGGCAACTGAGAGCGGACTCTAAAATGCGGGTGCCTCTTGGGGAAGTTCACTTGTGGAGACATAGCTGTGGCTGCCGAGGCTGGGGGGGAGCCTGCACACGCGGTGGAGCACAAAACCTGAACTTTGAAGTTCGCTATGGTGGGGGACGTACCGGGCTTAAAGGTGCTCCGATGGCGAAGAGGGACACAATTCCAGGAGCGACAGGGTGGCCTGAGGATCCCCGGCGTCGCAGGAAGTACGGGTGGCGCCAAGGTGCTGCGCTCTTCCCAGGGATGGGAGCCGGGAAGCCAGCAGAGAGCGCCAGGTCTCGGTGCCCACATAAATTGCCAACCACCTCAGGGTAGAGGGACCGCCTTCGTGGACAGGGCTGCCCGGGGGGGAGACCCTCCCCCTGAAGAACAGAGCGGGCCCATGCCTCTGGCGACCCTGAAGTTTGGAACTTTGAAATTTGGTCACTCACCTGAGATAAAAGGGCTCCCACCCCGGCAGGGTGAATGCAGGGTTCAGATGAAAACCCGGGAAGCAAATAGGGTGATTGACTGCTTTCCTCTGAGGGCTCACCGAAGAGTAGAGGACACGAACTTTCAGGTCCAAAGCTGGAGACCAGTAAGTGGCCATTTTTATCCGGCTAGTCAGTGTTCGAATCCTTCAGGGAGCAAAACAGCACCACCTAGTGGAGGCCGCAGCCCTACACCAAGCCCCGCCCCCTGGGCCCTGGAGAAGCATTTCCTCTGAAACACGTCAGCCTGAGAATTGGCCGCCCCCACCCCCAGAAGACCAGCACAATTAGTTCCCATCAACTTTATTGATCGTAGAGTGCTGCAAAGCTTCAGCGATAGGGGAAATAGCATCAAGGTTCCTTTTACTTTTATTCTTTATTTTTCTGTTTTTATTATTTTTTCATGTATTTTCCTATATTCTCCGATTCCTTTTTTAAAATTCGTTACTATATTTTTAATTTATATATATATGCTTTTCATATATTTTTTACTTTCTTTGTCTACTCTCATTTTATTTTAGTTTTTTAGCATTTTAGTTTTCTAGTTTGGGATCTAGTTTCTAGTTTGGGATTCCTTTAATAAGCAGACCAAAATACACCTAGGATCTCATCTCTTCTTCAGTTTTCTCATTTTGTGTTTTTGTATTTCTTTTTTTGGGGGGGAGGATTCTTTTTTTTGTTTTTTTGGGTTTTTGTTTTTTGTTTTTTGCTTTGGTTTTTGTTGTTGTTGTTGTTGTTGTTTCTCTTCCTTCTTTTCTTTTCTGGACAAAATGACAAGATGGAGGAATTCACCCTAAAAGAAAGAACATGAGGTAGAACTCACAGTGGGGGATTTAATCCCTACAGACATAAATAAGATGTATGAACTAGAATTTAAAACAATGATTATGCAATATGTGCCCTCCTTAATACCCATCACCAGCCTATCCCACTGGGTGTTATATGCAAATACTGAATCATGGAACATGACATCAAAAACTAAGGATGTACTGTATGGTGACTAACATAATAGAAAATTATTATAAAAAATAAATAAATAAAACAATGATTATAAAGATACTAGCTGGGCTTGAAAAAAGCATAGAAGACACTAGAGAATCCGTTACTACAGAGATAAAAGAACTAAAATCTTATTAAGCCAAAATTAAAAATGCTATAACCAAGATGCAAACACAAATGGAGACATAAAAATGAAGAAGGACAAAACAGAGGAGCGCATCAATGATACAGAAGATAAAATTATGGAAAATAATGAAGCTAAAAAGAAGAAGGAAAAAATAGTAATGGACCATGAAGGTAGACTTAGAGAACTCAGCAACTTAGTAAAATGTAATAGCAGTTGTATCCAGGAGTCCCAGAAGATGAAGAGAGAGATAAAGGGGCAGAAAGTTTATTCAAACAAATTATAGCTGAAAACTTCCTGAATCTGAGGAAGGACACAGATATCAAAATCCAATAAGCATAGAGAACTACCATTAAATTCAACAAAAGCTGGCCATCACCAAGGCAGAGCATAGTCAGATTCACAAAATACACAGACAAGGAAAGAATCCTGAAAGCATCAAGGGAAAAAAGGTCCTTAACCTACAAGAGAAGACAGATTAGGTTTGTAGCAGATTTGTCCACAAAGACCTGACAGGTCACAAACAAGTAGAAGGAAATATCAATGTGCTGAATGGGAAAAATATGCACCCAAGAATTCCTTATCCAGCAAGGCTGTCATTCAAAATAGAAGGAGAGATAAAGAACTTTCCAAACAAATAAAAACTAAAGGAGCTCATGACTGGTAAACCAGCCCTGCAAGAAATTTTAATGGGGACTCTTTGAGTGGAGAAAAAAAGACTAAAAGCTACAAAGCCTTGAAAGGAACAGAGAACATCACCAGAAACACCAACACAATGGCACTAAATTCATATCTCTCAGTAATCACTCTGAATGTCAATGGACTAAATGTGCCAACCAAAAGACATAGGGTATCAGCATGGATTAAAAACAAAAACAAAAACAAAAACAAGACCCTTCTATATGCTGCCTACAAGAGATTCATTTTAGACCTAAAGACATGTGCAGATTGAAAATGAAGGGATGGAGAACCACCTGCCCTGCTAATGGACATCAAAAGAAAGCCAGAGCAGCCATACTTACAGCAGACTCTCAAAGTAGATTTTAAAACAAAGACTGCAACAAAGAAATTAAGAAAGATGTTATAGCATAATTAAGTGGCCCATCCATCAAGAAGATCTAACAATTGTAAATATTTATGCCCCCAACTTGGGAGCACCCAAATAGATAAATCAATTAATAACAAACACATAAAAACTCATCAATGCTAATACAATAATAGTAGGGGATTTTAACACCCCACTTATAGCAATAGACAGATCATCTAAGCAGAAAATTATCAAGAAAATAATGGCTTTGAATGACACACTAGACTGGATGGACCTCACAGATATATTCAGAACATTTCATCCTAAGGAGTCAGAACATACATTCTTCTCGAATGCACATGGAACATTCTCCAGAATAGATCACATACTAGGTCACAAATCAGGCCTCAACCAGTATAAAAAGGTCAAGACCATACCACACATATTTTCTGACCACAATGCTATGAAATTGGAAGTCGACCACAAGAAAAAATTTGGAAAGACCTCAAATACATGAAGGTTAAAGAACATCCTACTGAAGAATGAATGGGTTAATCAGGAAATCAAAGAAGAATTTTTAAAATACATGAAAGCAAATGAAAATGAAAACACAACAGACCAAAATCTTTGGGATGCAGCAAAAGCAGTCCTAAGAGGGAATTTTATTGCATTATAGGCCTACCTCAAGAAGAAAGAAAAGTCTCAAACATACAACCTAACCTTACACCTAAAGGAGCTAGAAAAGGAACAGCAAATAAAACCTAAAGCCAGCAGAAGGGAAATAAAAAAAAATTAGAGAAGAAATAAATGATATAGAAACAACAACAACAAAAACAGTAGAATGGATTAATGAAACTAAGAGCTCGTTCTCCAAAAGAATTAATAAAATTGATAAACTTCTAGCCAGATTTATCAAAAAGAAAAGAGAAAGGACCCAAATAGATAAAATCACAAATGACAGAGGAGAGATCACAACCAACACTACAGAAATGCAATGAGAATACCATGAAAAATTATATGCCAAAAAACTGGGCAACCTGGAAGACATGGATAAATTCCTAGAAACTTAAAAACTACCAAAACTGAAACAAGAGGAAATAGAAAATTTGAACAGACCCAGAACCAGCAAAGAGATTGAATCAGTAATCAAAAATCTCCCAACAAACAAAAGTCCTGGGACAGATGGCCTCGCAGGGGAATTCTACCAGACATTTAAAGAAGAGTTAATACCAATTCTTCTCAAACTGTTCCCAAAAATAGAAATGGAAGGAAAACTTCCAAACTCATTCTACAAAGCCAGATAAATTACCCTGATTCCAAAACCAGACAAAGACCCCACTAAATAGGAGAATTACAGGCCAATATCACTGATGAACATGGATGAAAAAATTCTCAATAAAATACTAGCAAATCGAATCCAACAGTACATTAAAAGAAATATTCACCATGATCAAATGGGAATTATTCTCATGCTGCAGGGCTGGTTCAATATTCACAAATCAATGTGATACACCATAGTAATAAAAGAGAGTATAAGAACCATATGATCCTGTCAACAGATCTAGAAAAAGCATTTGACAAAATACAACATCCTTTCCTGATAAAAACCTTCAACAAAGTAGGGGTAGTTGTAACATACCTCAACAACATAAAGGTCATATATGAAAGACCCACAGCTAATATCATCCTCAATGGGGAAAAACCGAGAGCCTTTCCTCTATGGTCAGAAACAAGACAAGGATGTCCACTTTCACAATTAGTATTTAACATAGTACTAGAAGCCTTAACCTCAACAGTCAGACAACAAAAAGAAATAAAAGGCATCCATGTTGGCAAGGAAGAAGTCGAAATTTCACTCTTTGCAGTTGACATGATACTCTATGTAGAGAACCCGAAAGACTCCACTAAAAAATTGCTAGAACTCATACATGAATTCAGCAAAGTCACAGGATATAAAATCAATTGCAGAAATCTGTTGCATTTCTATACACCAACAATGAAGCAGCAGAAAAAGAAATCAAGGAATCAATCCCATTTGCAATTGCACCAAAAATAATAAGATCCCTAGGAATAAATCTAACTAAAGAAGTAAAATATGTATACTCTGAAAACTATAGAACACTTCTGAAAGAAATTGAAGAGGACACAAAGAAATGGAAAAGCATTCCATGGTCATGGATTGGAAGAACATTGTTAAATTGTCTATACTACCCAAAGCAATCTATACATTTAATGCAATCCTGATCAAAATACCACCAGCATTTTTCAGAGAGCTAGTACAAACAATGTTAAAATTTGTATGAAACCACAAAAGACCCCGAATAGCCAAAGCAATCTTGAAAAAGAAAAGCAAAGCTGAAGGCATCACAATTCTGGATTTCAACCTATATTACAAAGCTGTTGTCATCAAGACAGAATGGTACTGGCACAAAAACAAATACATAGATCAATGGAACAGAATAGAGAACCCAGAACAACTTTATGGTCAACTAATCTTTGACAAAGCAGGAAAGAATATCCAATGGAAAAAAGACAGTCTCTTCAACAAATGGTGTTGGGAAAACTAGAGAACAACATGCAGAAGAATGAAACTGGACCACTTTCTTATACCATACACAAAAATAAATTCAAAATGGATGAAAGACCTAAATGAGAGACAGGAAACCATCAGAGGAGAACACAGGCAAAAACCTCTTTGACCTTGACTGTAGCAACTTCTTACTACACATGTCAACACAGGAAAGGGAAACAAAAGCAAAGATGAACATTGAGATTTCAAGATAAAAAGCTTCTGCACAGCAAAGGAAACAATCAACAAAACTAAAAGGCAGCCCACGTAATGGAAGAAGTTATTTTCAAATGACATCTGATAAAGGGTTAGTATCCAAAATCTACAAAGAACATATCAAACTCAACACCCAAAAAATGAATAACTCAGTTAAGAAATGGGCAGAAGAAATGAATAGACAGTTTTCCCAAAAAAGACACCCAGATGGCCAACAGACACATGAAAAGAGGTTCAACATCACTCATCAGCAGGGACATACAAATCAAAACCACAATGAGATACTATCTCACACCTGTCAGGATGGCTAAAATTAACAACAAGAAACAACGGGTTTGACTTACCACCATAATAATCATTTGTTATCTCTTGTGATTTCTGTGGATAATGAATTCACAAAGGTCTCAGCTGAGAAGGTATCATTTGGGGTCTCTCACAAGATTTCAGTAAGATCCCTGCTGGAGAGTCAGCATGGAAAGAATGGGGTAAGAATATCTGACTCCACTTTAAATGAAAACTCAGATGACTGCTTTATTGTGCAGAAGATCTTCAATAGCAAGGTTTACAAATTTGGTGGTCAGATACTCTTTTAACAGTAAATAATGGGTACATATGTAATTCTGTCATAGATTAGAGACCTCCCAGCCATTTTTTAAAAATGTAATGTATTTGTACATATTATGGGAAAAGTGGTAACAGTGAGTGACTTGTGATTTGAGGGTTGCATTGAAAAATACAAAGTTAACTAAATATTGGGTATAGATCATTTAAACAGTGTTAAGAAGAAGTTCCAATGTAACAGTGGAATTTTGCATTTCATAGTGGGGTGCCATGAGAAAAAAATAGAAGAAAAGATTTGATGACTTGCTTTTCTAGAAAATAAAAATGTATAAATATATTCTGTGTTCTGCAGCAAGATATAATATGGGATTTTAATAATACATTGCATTTGAGATCAACAAAAAAGTTGAGCTGGTAACTATATGCTAAACATTAACAGGTGCAATTAATATGAATGTCACAGCACAAGTATTTTAAATGATAATGCATCATATTTACTCACAAAGATACTCTCAAAATGACCCTCAATGATCCTTGCAACAGAGTTTCCTCACTCTGCTTCCTATATGAGTAGGTAGGGAGTCCAAAGGCCTTTCTAATTTGAATTGTCTTTGTCCCTTTCAGGTCAAGCTGGCAGTGGTTCCATGAGTACAATTCTCTTAAAACTTTTGTGGGTCTCCTACAAATCTTATTAAGGCTCACTCTGCTAAAGAAAAACCACACTACAAATCTTGTTTCAATATGTCCTTATCAACTATAAGTTTCTCATAATGCTGCTGTAGAAAACCACCCTCAATATTCTCAGAAGCTCTGTTGTTCAGTGGAAATGTTTTGTGAAGAATGCTTTTAAAGTCTGCACAGGGAATTTTTTTTTTTCTGTTACAGGCACTTCCTTAAATCTTTCTGAGTTCTCTCACAAAAGATGTTATAGTCACATACACTGGCTTCACTATGTTTTCCTGACAGTGCCTGGATTTGATATTTTCCCAGAAGTCTTTTCTTACTTTTAGCATTGTTTGCTCTCTGGAGAGCCTGGGCGTGAGAAAAAATTTTATTTTTTGAACTCAGCTCCTTAGGATTTAACTGAACTTCTTTGAACTTTTCTTGTTCCTCTTGTGCTTTACTCTAAACAAAAGAAATGACCAGGTAGCAATGTCAACACTTGGCCTAGAAATATCCTTAGATAGATCACCCACGTTCTGAAGTACATTTTCTACTTTCAATGTTACCACAAGTGACAGTGCTGAAACTTCCATAAAGATCTAACAGTAATCCCCTTTTTTCCAGCTCACAATAGCATGTTTCTCACTTTCTTTCTGGAATAGCCTCTTGAAGGGCTCCGTTAACAGTCTCAAGGCCCTTCTAGCTTCCACCCACCACCCAACGCCAAAGCAACTGCCATATTTTTTGGGTTTTGTTTCAGCAACACCCTACTTCTGGTACTAAAATCTGTATCAGTGTTTATGATTCTGCAACAAATTTCCCCAAAACACAGTGACTTACCACCATAATAATCAATTTTTATCTCTTGTGATTTCTGTGGATCATGAATTCACAGAAGTCCCAGCTGAGAAGGTATCATTTGGGGTCTCTCACGAGATTTCAGTCAGATGCCTGCTGGAGAGTCCGGCATCTGGAGGCCATTTTTTTATTGAAAAGGAAGGTGAATTCAGGGAGAAGAACCAAAACCCAGAGGCCAAAGGGAATCATTTCTAGGCTTTAGAACTGAGCCCTAATCCAGGGACTGGCAACATGTGCCTGACTGGGCTTCAGAATCCTTTGGAGCGGGGCACTTGGGTGGATCAGTTGGTTAAGCATTGCCTTTGGCTCAGGTCATAATTTCAAGGTCCTGGAATCCAGTCCTGTGTTTGGCTCCCTGCTCAGTAGGGAGTCTGCTTCTCTGTCTCCCTTTGCCCCTCCCCAGTAGGGAGTCTGCTTCTCTGTCTCCCTTTGCCCCTCCCCCTGCTTGTGCTCTCTCTCTCTCTCTTTCTCTCTCTCTCTCTTTCTCAAATAAATAAATAAAATCATTTTTAAAAATTCAATCAATCAATCAATCAATCCTTTGGAGCAGGGACTTGTGTGATGCTCATCTTTCCCAGTCTGAGACACTAGAGTTGATAGGACTATCCTTGCCTGGGACAACATTGTATTTGGTTGGATGGAGAATCATATAAGATATTGCTTTAGCTCAGAGGCCTTCGAATAAGAAACTATACTCAAGGACTGTTAGTTATGTAGCCTTATTCATATCTAAACCCGAGTTAGATGACAAGATCCTGATCCTAGAGCTTGAGCTGATGCTGTAACAGCTGAGACTTTTGGGAGCTTTGAGAGGGAGAAGTATATTTTGCATTTGAGAAGGATGTGAATTATTAGGGAGGGGACTGTGATTACCAGCCCCTAATAGCCTTGTCTCCTAGTGTTCATTCCTTATGTATTACTCTCCCACACTGACTTAAGGCTGGCCTATGTAACCAATAGGATATGAGAGAAGTGATGGCATTTGACTTCCAACTCTAGGTTATAAAAGGTATTTCAGTGTCTGCCTTAGACTCAGGATCTCTCACTCTGGAGGAAGTCAGTTGCTGTCTCATGAAGACACCCCAGCAGCCCTGTGGAGCTCCCCAAACGCAGAAAACTAAGACTCACGGCCAACTCTCAGCAATGGTGAGAGAGCCACCCTGAAAGTGGGTCCACCACCTCCAGTCAAGACTTCAGATGATGGCACCCCTAGCCAACATCTAACTGCAAATGCATGGGAGATCCCAAGAGATGTCCAGCTGAGCCCTTTCAAAGATTGAACCCACAGAAAACAGGAGAGTTAATAAATGATTGTTGTTTGAGCTACCAAGTTTGGAAATAATTTGTTACACAGCCACAGTAGCTCATACAGAAATATCAGATTAATTAAATGTTGAAAATAAGTAGTTCAAAAGTATTCAAAATACCTTATTTTGAAAACTTATTCAAAATAGGTTATTCAAAAGTAAAAATACAATAAAGAAAACATAAATTATGTTTTGTAGCAGAGAAGATACATTGAGAAAAAAGAAAATGTGACAAAAATAAAGCTATTTTGACTAAAGAGAAGGAATTTTATGTGTGTTTTGCAGTGCATTTTATTTCAGTAGTAAATATAATGTGGGACATCAGTAAGACACTATATATAAGATCACTCAAAAAGCATATTTGATAATTATATACAAGACATTATCAGGTGCAATTAACCCAGAATTTCATAGTATAAGCATTATCTATACATTAATGTCATACATATTAACAAAGTGCACAGAATCAGTTTAAAAATATAAGGGTCTAAAACTTCATACTTCACAATGGAGACCATGTTATATAATTCCAGAATGTAAGCAAAGTTATCATTTTAAAAAGAATTTAAGATACTGCCAAAATTTCTTTTAAATAAACATGGCACCAAAAGTTTGTTTACTCTTATTTGCTTGCAACAGGCAATATGTATTAACCTATCCAACTTTACATATAAACTAATTGTAATTATTACAATCCATATAATTTAGCAGGTTTTTTTTTTTAAAAAATTACACCCAAGCAACACCTTTCCATATGGCCAATTAGTAGAGTCGTAAAATGCAGCAAATATATGATGCTGTATTGAACATCTGTGTTGGTTATCCTATGGGAATTTTTAATAAAGGACCAAGCAGCATATTGATGTTAATTCTACGTTACCGGGACTTTAAATAAAAAACTAAAATAAATAGCATCCATTAAACTGATCATACTGTTGTAACTCAAATTGTGTTTATTATGCTAATGGAACATGAAATTAAGAAAAAGACCTTTATGCCAGTGGAATTAATTAATGAGCTTTATGAAGGCATTGGGATGTAATTTATTTCTAGATAAGTAAGTCTAATTTGCAGTTCCATGGGTCTCTGCAATGCTGATTGTAATAGTTATTCCTGCAGATGTGCTGCTCACAGCATGTCTTTCCATTAGAACTGAACACCTCATTATATAAACTGTACCTAATTAAACATAATACAGTGGTGACTTGTTAAACTGGCCTTTTTAAGTCAGCAGCTGCCTAAGCTAATAATACTGTACACAAGATTTATATCATCTTCCCTATAATACTGATATTAAAATATACTGCCCAAGGGATTGATAACTAATTTACCAGTATGTAACAGGTACATTTCTGATTCTGTGATAAGAGATTAAAGACCAGCAGCCCATAAAAATAAAATGAATTCAAGTCCATTTGGAACTCAAGAGTACTTGGGAAACTTTATTAAATAAACTACATACCTTTTTAAAAAATCAGTGAAATAGTCATGAAAAGAAAGTGAACACTAAAAGTAAAAAATATAAATAAATAAATAAATGTGAAAGATCTAGAGGTCCTTTGGGTATTTTTCAAGTGCATACAAAAATTTTTTCAGAGTCAACATGCTGCAGTTACAATTGTCACTTGTAGTCACATCTGGATATGAAATATGGCATTTGCCACAGGAGGTAAGGAAAATACTTAGAATACCACACCTTGCTCTGCTTTACTTGGGTTTTGAACTGATATCCTTAACAGAAACTATAATCCTCTTCCTTTTTTTAATTGTTAGCCAGTAAGGTGAAAATAATAGCCCTGAAGCTTGAACTCGGTAACACAAAGGATAGCATACACAGACATATCCATGCCAATTCACATTCTTCTCCAACTTCACGTTCACCTGGTTATACCCTTCATGCTTCAACACTCAGCTCAGGCCTGAAATGCTCTGAAAAGCTCTTCTTGACTCACACCCGCTATCTCTTGGGTATTTCTTGTAATCTTTCCTAAACGTCAGTGTTTCTGTGTAATTCCTGCAGGTATAACTCTGTGCTATAGAGGTCCAGAACATGTGTCTATCTCCTCCCTCCTCCCCACCAATAAATTACAGGACAAAGGCTACCTAAAATTTATCACCGCAACCCAACTTCTAACTGGATCATAGGAACTAATAAATATTAGTTGATTGCATGATTCAAACAATCCTCAGCATGGGACTTTGCTGGTAATTCTTTCTGTATTGAACCCCGTTAACTTTATAGGGTTATAACGGGTCACTTGGTAAATAGTTGTCAGTGTAATCCATTGATAGACATTACTAAAGCCAAAGTCCATTTAACTTGTGAACTAAATACCAATTTAACATCAAACTTAGAGAGTCCACACTTCACCCAATTTTCTTTTTCCGTGTTGTCTCTTTCTGGTCCCCAACAGCCACCTCCCCCCACTCGACTTACCACAGGGGATACAGTAATCACAGATAGTACCAAATCCTATATACACTATGTTTTCTCCTATACATACACACCTATGATAACCTTTAATTTCTAAATTAGGCACAGTAAGAGATTAACAGTAACTAATAACAAAATAGAACAACCATAACAATATACTGTAATAAAAGTTACGTGAATATGCTCTCTCTCTCTCAAAATACCTTATCATACTGTATTTACCCTTCTTCTTGTGATGATATGAAACGATTAAATACCTATGTGATGAGATGAAGGAAGGTGAAGGGCATAGGTGTTGTGACATAGTGTTAGGCTACTATGGAACTTCTGACCATATGTCAGAAAAAGGGTCATGTGGGGCACCTGAGTGGCACAGTCAGTTAAGCATCCGACTCTTGGTTTCAGATCAGGTCATGATCTCAGGGTCATGGGATCAAGCCCTGCAGGGGCTTTTCTCTCAGCATGGAGTCTGCTTAAGACTCTGTCTCCCTCTCTCTCTGCCCCTACCCACACTCAAACAAACGGAAGGAAGGAAGGAAGGAAGGAAGGAAGGAAGGAAGGAAGGAAGGAAGAAGGTCATCTGCTTCTGGGCTGTGTTGACCAAAGATAACTAAAGCTGAGGAAAACAAAACCACAGATAAGGGGGTCTACTGTATATATTATTTGAGTCATGAAAGACTCTTCTTTCAACAGTTCCAAATATAACCTATTAGAAATATTATGAAGTGTCCATATGACCATTTGAAACATTTAAACACAAGGTATGAGAGATTTTGATAATTACAAATTGGTATTTATTTGTGGCAAATAGTAGAACCAGTATACTCCCTGTTGCTAGCTCCTCCTAAAATGTTTATGAGCCCTATTATTCTCATTTTAAGTTAGCAAATGGCATCAACCCTGGGTTAAATAACAAAACTCCAGGGGTGCCTGGGTGGCTCAGTTGGTTAAGCATCCAACTCTTGGTTTCGGCTCAGGTCATGATCCTGGGGTCCTGGGACCGAGCCCTGCTATCAGGCTCATACTCAACATGGAGTCTGCTCAAGATTCTCTCTCATTCTCCCTCTCCCTCTTCCTCCCCCTCTGCCCTTCCCCCAACTCTCACTTGCTCTCTCTCTCTCTCTCTAAAACAAATAAATATATAAAATCTTTAAAAAACCAAATCCATACGCTAGCCAAAGACCAATGGTGCACATGGACTAAAAAAATAAACTAGACAAATGAGATTCCATTTTGGAGAAGATTGGGAAAAAAAAAAGAAAAAACGATTAGTTAGAAATAAAGATGCATGTGAAAATATTCATGAGATTGGGTAAGATCCATGGCAGGCCAAAGCCATTTAGAAGCTAATGACATGAGAGAGGCATAGAGTGAGAAGCGTCGGTCAGCTAAGAAGGGTACAATTGCTGAATGGGAAGTAGAGTTACCACAAGTGAAACAACGGAGCTTTCCTGTTACGATTTCACTGCACATAGGAAAAAGTCTTTTCTTTAGTCAGCCTACGTAGACATCTGTTTTTCATAGCCAAAAGAACCAAGATTAAATGCATGATTAAAGGGGAGGCATTTAAATTGGCATAATGCTAGTTGCTAGAACAAATAAATCCCAAAACTTCAGTAGCTGTTCTCTTAAAAGTAGGCTTTATTTAAAAACAGGCCAAAGAAACCACTGTTTTCAAACCATTTGCAATGATTGCACCAGAAGTGTTTGTTTCAGTATCTAATGAAGATATAGACGCTACCAAGGAGAAGTAATAACTCCAGCAAAGATGAGCGGAGGAGAGAGAGAGAGATTTTTAATTCTGTTTGTTTCTTAATGCAAGTCTTACAAAGCATGAAGAACACCGGAACCAGACCTGAAAAGGTCATTTTCTGCATTGTTCTATCACTGTCCCTCTACCTTAAAGAGGAAGCAACAGGGAATAGCGGAAGGAGTCAGACACCTGACTGAATCCTGTCTTCATAGTTATGTAACTTTTAACAAGACTTTTGAATATTTTGGAACTTGAGTTCCCACATCTGAAAATGACATAACACCTACTTTGCAGCTGTTGTGTAAATTAAAAAGACAATATGTATAAAGCTCCAATTTTCCGCTAGAGCTCTGAAATGTAACCTGTGTATGGCACTACTCTTTTGATAACATGTTACATCTAGAAAACTTAGAGGATCAGAATTGCTCTCCTCTGCTTTCCCAAACAAAGCAGGTCTCAAGCTGTGGATATTCCAACAACCTCTGAATTTAAGAACACAACTCCTCAAATATCTGGGTAATCTTAGCCATGTGTCAGGCATCAAACTAACAGTGCGAATTATTCTCTAAATCTGCTCCAGCCATGAGGCATCCAATAGAGTATTAGACCCTTTCTTCTAAATGAGAAGAGACAACATGTAACAATTGTGATCCAAAGTTTTCCCCAACCCTCTCCAAACTGCTGATAACAATGAGGTTACCCAAAGAGCAACAACCCAAATTTCACTGTCGTCTTTGCACATTGCTGGAACTCAGCCTCCAGTCAGTCTCCTCAAGCTATCTCAGAGAGTGCTGGGGGGTGTCCCACGTTCTTCCGAATACCATGTCTTATACTTACACTATGCCTCATCCTCCCTCACCCTGCTTCTAGGTTTCTACTGCTCAGGACATCACTTGAGGGAAATTTTCACCCACATTGCTACCAGTGCCATCATTAAAAAATAAATTTTCCCTGCCTGAGATGCTGTCTCCTATTTATACTCATATAACCCAAACTGCAAAGGCCACAGGGTTAAAGTGAGTCTGTGTTATCTTCAAACCTCACTGTGTGAAACCTCCCTAGGCTTTCGCAGAAATGGACAGAATGCACCCCTCCATCATTCTGTCACTTGGGCCTCCAACAACACTACTTCTGCCTTCATAGCTTAGAGTCTTTGTAGAAAACTGATCTACTTCTTGCCTCTAAGAACTGCATGCTGTCCTTTCCAGTTCCCTCATTCTTCTCACCCAACTCTACTTCTATAGAAGTAGCTTACAAATCTCTGTCCTTCATACAAATAAACACTAAGTACCACAGGCTCTGCCAATGTATCACACAAGCCCAGACACGGGAGAACGTCAATGAGGGTACAACCAGAGCCTTGGATATAATAATAAAATATACAGAAATTCACATATGAGGAAAGACCCAATCAGAATACTCCTAGACTAGAAAAAAAAAATGTCCTATTCTATAAGGCCCCGGTATTCAGTTTTAAACAACTCTAGGCCCAAAATACACCAGTTGGCAACTAAGCTGTGAATTGGGCCCTTTAAAGATTTGTCATATAGAGATCATCACAGATTGACCAAAGAAAACCAAAACTTTTCGATGTGGAAGTGTAGCCAACAACTCACAGATCCAAACCTTCTGACTCTTAGCATAAGAAGCCAAGCTGTGCTTCCTATGGCCCCTGGAAGTGAAACATACATGTAATTTCAAATCCGTGTCCTTAACTACATCCAGAAGGGTCTGAAATAACTTTTTTGGAGAAGATTCTATTTGATTCCTCCAGGATTGGCTTTCAGAGTCTCTAAAACAAGAACACTTCATAGATGCCATTAGAAACAAGAGCAGAAAAGTGAATGTTCTAACAACATCAAAAACAAAACAACAACTACCTGAAGATAACGAGGTCACATTTCAGTGCTTGAAAGTGGATTATTGCTATCTTCAATCTATCTCCTATTTATCTCCTATTCCATAGCCACCATTTTCGTCTAAGTTCTCATCATTTCCCATCTGAACTACTGCCACAGCCTACCCCTTGCTGTCCTGCATCCTCACCTGTATCCCTGTTTTCACCCAGCTTATCCCCATGTATTCCACAAGCTTCTATGTAAATGTCAATCCCTTAAAAAATCAAAAACAAAACAAAACTTCCCTGACCACTCTTATCGTAGATAGATTCATATCATATGATAGGGGCGCCTGGGTGGCTCAGTTGGTTAAGCGTCTGACTCTTGGTTTCAGTTCAGGTTGTGATCTTGGCGTCCTGAGAATGAGCCCTGCATTGAGCTCAAGCTCAGTGCAGCGTCTGCTTGTGTTGTCCCTCTTCCTCTGCTCCTCCCCCACCCATCAAATGAATAAATAAATAGATAAATAAATAAAATTCTTTAAAAAAATTTTTAATAAAAAATAATTTTTAAAAAATCGTATGATAGGCAGAATAATGTCCCCTCCCCAGTGATGTCCTAATTCCTGGAAGTTGGGAATAGGTTACATTACATGGCAAAGGGAGAATTAAGAGTTCAGATGGAATTAATGTTGCTAATCAGCTGACCTAGGATAGGAAGATTAGCCTGGATTTTCCAGGTGGGTTCAATGCAAACACAGGGGTCCTTAAATGTGGAAGGAGGCGAGGCTATCAGAGTAAATATGAAAAGGACTCAACCTGACTCACTTTGAAAATGGAAAAAGGGAGTCACATGCCAAGGAATGCAGATGGCCTCTAGAAGCTGGAATGAGCAAGAAAACAGAGTCCCTCCTAGAGAATCTAGACACCTTGATGATAGCCCAGCAAAATCCATTCTGGATTTTCTGACTTCCAGAATTGTAAGATAACAAATCTGCATCAACCCAGAATCAACGAATACCACAAGAGCCCAGACGTTACCATCAGCATACAATTTCCCTTTAAATGAAACTATGACTGTTTAGAGAAATGGCTAACTTCGTTTGGGTCAAGGATAGTAAATGTACGAAGTTGCCTTAGAACATGTATATACCATGTAGCAAGGAAATGATCAGACTACAGGGTGATATGTATATATAACTCAGGAGACAACTTCAGGGAAGAAGCCAAGGGTTCAAAGATAGGAAAAAATGAGCTTTATGTAATAAGGATAAGATTATAATGGATTGAAATCTATAAACTATGCTTAAATCCATGAATTCAGAAAAATGTCATGAACTAAAAAATTTAATCATCTTCGGCAAATGTTAAGAAATCAATTCATTGTCGGGGCGCCTGGGTGGCACAGTCATTAAGCGTCTGCCTTCGGCTCAGGACGTGATCCCAGCCTTCTGGGATCGAGCCCCACATCAGCCTCCTCCGCTATGAGCCTGCTTCTTCCTCTCCCACTCCCCCTGCTTGTGCTCCCTCTCTCGCTGGCTGTCTCTATCTCTGTTGAATAAATAAATAAAATCTTTAAAAAAAAAAAAAGAAAGAAAGAAATCAATTCATTGTCTTGAACACCAAACAAACAAACAAAAATATCAAGAATTAATCTGGTCTTTCCTATGTGATCTATATCAATAGATTACAGATAATATTTTTTATAGATTTTATTTATTTATTTGTCAGAGAGCTAGAGAGAGAGAGCACAAGCAGAGGGAGAAGCAAGCTCCCTGCTCAGCAGGGAGTCCGATGCGGGACTCGACCCCAGGGTAATTACCTGAGCCACCCAGACACCCCGATTATAGATAATAGATAAGGAAAAGTATCTTCTTAAAAAATTATTACAGCTAATAAATAAAAACAACTTGAAAGAATATCACCATTTTACAATCCTCGTTGAATTAACAGATCCAGGCGTTGAACATCAGTGGCAATTAAAAACAACAAAAAAGCAAAAACCTCCCGATGAAAAAATATATGTAAGTACCACCTATAATACTGCTAAACGATTAAAACTATGTCTCATCCCGCCTCTGGATCCAGCTGCCAATGTTCAAAAAATACAGAGAGGACAGAGAAACATGTAGAACAGCTTCATGAATATAGCATCAGAAAAATCCAGGCTGTAGGAAACTCAACAAACACCCAGGGTTTTTTGATAGATAAATTATAAATAAAGGAAAGGTTAATTGTCAAATTTTAATTGTGTATTAAAAGACACTTAAGAGACATCAATTTTTTTAATATGCAAAACTAACCTATAGTGCCTAGGGAAGTGAGCAAACCATAAAGAAATTTCTAGAAGAGATGACTATAGAAGTCAGGATTCCAGGGGAAGAGACTAGGGTGACTGGAAAGTTCTATTTCTTGTCTCAGATGGTGGTCACAATGGTTTTCACTTTATAACAATTTACTAGCTACATATTTTGGTGTTTTGGTGTCTGGTGAGTCTTGCACTTGCATTTTATTTTATAATAAAATGTTTGAAAAATATGAATGCAGTTTCTAAGAACACAGACAACAGAAAAATAGAGAAGCAACTTCTTACCCCCTGATTTGGTTGTAGATACAGATAGAAATAAATGCTGAGGAGATTCAGACCAATAGAGTTATCAGTGGTATTAATTTTTTAAAGATTGTTTTTTATTCTTAGGAAAAGGTGCTTAAAGAATAAAAGTAAGATCAGATTCACCTAGATTGTAAAACTCATGATAGCCTAAACATCTTTTCCCCCATAATTTTTTGCATGATTATTGCGGTTGGGAGAGGGGATACTGATTTGTGATTGACAAAATTACAAACAGCTACAAATTTCCAATAACAATTTAATCTACACTATGGGAAATTTGAGAGTTGGGCCTTTCTTTCCTCCTTAATATTGTCATTCCCTAGGTTCAGCTGAGACTAGAGGTAAAAATAACAAATCAACTGCTTGAACTGAACCCCATCCTATTTAATTAAATAAAACAGTTGGCCCTTTGCAACACAATTATAAATAATTTTAGATGCTTATTTGAAATTTTCTCAGTTTCGTAAACATCAGAAAGCTGGAATTCCACTCAAAACTAAATTTCCAAAACATAATAGGTTCAATATAATCAATCATGAAACACAAAACATAACATTTAGACCCAGTTGCTATGAAATGAAATAAAATTGGATATTTCCCTGAAAATATACTAAAGTTGGTAGAGACAGAAAGTAGATTAGTGGTTACCAGAATCTGGGAGGAGTAGGGGATGGAGAGTGACCACTAATGGTTATATGATAAAAATGCCCTAAAATTAGTGTGATTGTTGCACAACTGTGGGTAGATGAAAAGCCATTGCATTGTGCACTTCAAAAGGGTGAATTATATGATACGTGAATTATATCTCAATAAACCGTTTTACACACACACACTCATTAATAAGCACCCTGTGCTTTCCCTCTCCCTCACTCACTCTTGCTCTCACCTACTTCCTATTTTCATTCCCTTATTCCTTGACATGAAAGGTAATCAAATTAATTCTTTAAAAAGTCTGTTATGGGGTGCCTGGGTGCTCAGTCGGTTAAGCTATTGGCTCTTGATTTCGGCTCTGGTCATGATCTCAAGATCCTGAGATGGAGCCTTGCACTGGGCTCCGCACTCAGTGGGGAGTCTGCTCGAGATTTTTCTCTCTCTCTCTCTCTCCCTTTCCCTCTCCCTCTGCCCCTCCCCTCCTCTCGAAAATAAATAAATAAATATTTAAAAACATGTTATGAGTGCTTCCTCTAAATATCAGGGCATGCATACAGCTAGAACAGGTTTGCATCCTTTTATTTTACTTACTTCAAATTAGAGCTTTGGGAATTAGTCATGCAAATTTATGCAGAATAAGAACATGAGTGCATTACTATTTCAATTCAGAGACAAGAGAACTATCGCTTTAAAAAATAGAACAAACCTACCTCACTGTTATTGTGATCTTTCTGATTTCAAGAAATAGCAACTATTTCTGATTAAAGTGACTCCTCACTATTATATGTATTTCTAATAGACATTAATAGCACATTACACATATTACATCCATTAAGTGAAACACATATCAGCAAATTTGTGTGCTGCATGCATCGAATCGAGCAGAAATGATAGCATACTTGATTAAAATACTGGGTAAAAGTGTTTCTATCCAAGAAGTCTCTAGTATAGATATAATTTAGTTTATGTATATATAAATTATATTAACTGCCTTGGTTTCTAAGTGTTTAAGTGTGACGCTACAGTGATTTTCAGCACCATGTACCCCTACTACATTTCTCATGCCACTGCAGAGTAGATATGTCTTCAAAACATAAATGTAACACCAGAATTTTATCTTATCTTTTCATGACTCCTATCTATAAACCAAATACTTCAATAATGTTTCCTAAATTCAAACAAGACTTCCACAGCTTTTGCAATGGAAATTTTAAAGACATTACTGGGCTTTAATTGAATTCCATCTCCGCATTCTCTCTGATTATTTGAAAGGCATTGCAAATTTTACTTATAGCAAATGCTTAAGGCTTAAACATTTTATTTGCATTTGTTTCAAGGCCAGAGATTTATTGAAACAATATCAAAAAAACATTTTTCAAACTTTAGTAAATACAGTGTCTCATTTTATAAAGCAAAATACTCAAAATTTGTGCCAGTTTTCCTGTGGTTTGTAAAATCTGGTGTACAGTATGTTTGGTGAGTGAAGCCAAATCATTGGGATAGAAAATACGGTCCCAAGTTAATACATCACTTTACCATCTAGCATTTATCAAACATGTAGAGGAAAGTAGGAAAACAGGACTAAACATGTTTTGCATTTTAAGGTAGCAAATACATTGGAACATTTCCTTCAAGTTAGATATCTTTCCCTAAAACAAACTAATTCTTACTCTAAAAGTTTTTTAAAAAGGAAATTTTTTTTAAATGACAAGAAAACAAATTATAAGAAAGGTCTGTCTGTCTATGACTATTTTTTTCCGTATTAAAGGAAAAAGAACATATTCACAGTCACTGTCCGTTTTAGCTATGTGATATTAGTCACAAAGGTATTTTAAAAGTAGAATTTGAAACATTTAGTTAAGCCAGATGACATTAGCCTAAGACCATGGCATTCTCATACCCTGATTTCTTCTCATGCCAGAGTGCTATTTATAATAAATGGTTTGATCCAGTTATAGACATTCTGACGGGTAGCACTAGGAGATGGTAAAGTTCATGAATCTCTTCTTTTTCCCTAAAACACTTTCTGTTTATTTCCCTTTCATCCCCAAAAGTTGCGTTTTAGCAAGAGCCTAGAATTTCCTGTTAATTCTGTATATTTTTAACTAAACTTGCACACCTGACGTACCAAATAACTTGCAATACTGAACAGCATGTTATAAAGCCACTAAACATGTATGAGACCTGTTTCTAATACGCCTTGTCATTTCCTAATAATCTGATATTAAACTCAAAAGATAATCTAATTTCTCACACTAGTTTTATACATTTGTATACCTTAGACTTGGCTATGAATCTCTCTGCTTAGCAAGACAATGATTAAAATAAATATGATATGGTATACGACAGGGGTATGCTGAAATATTAAATATTTGCTGTTTTATATTATTAGTAGTGATTCTTCAACAAAATCAGCCTAAGCAAGCAGGACTTTTGTTTCATTCACCATTCAATCCCCAGCACCTAAAACAGAGTCTGGCACATAACATGGGTTCCTCACGGACACATTAAATAAATAAATGACTTAATAGAAAATTAATAAATAAATAAAATTCAGGATGCTTGATAACTATCTAGAATGTTTCATGTAAAGACCTGCAATTTGAATGCACAGAGAGGCAGCATAGAATAGCTATAAGTTTAAAAAATGGATTTTTAAAATATCCAGTGTTAGCAAAAATATAAAAAAGTAAGAGAGGAGCTATCACTGACTGCTGGTACAAATGTAAATTGATACATTCTTGGATGATAATTTATAACATACATTATAAGCCTTAATCCCAAAAGTCTATTTTTACCACTTCATTCTATAAAAATAATCAGAGATGGGCACAAATGTTTACTGACAAAGATAATAGAGTTGTTGATAATAATAAAAAAATGAAATGATTTATGTGTCTAAAAGTAATGGAGTGATTAATTAAATTAATGAACACCCATAAAATGAAACACTATGCAGCTCTTAAAAATTGTCATAGTATTCAATAACATGAAAAAGGTGTTCTGAAAATACTGTTAATTAAAAAGAAAACCACAAAACAGCATGATCCCCTTTTTTAAAAAAGAGTTTAATATGCATATTCATTAAAAAAAAGAATGGAAAACACTTCAAAATACTAATGGTAGTCATTTCTTGGTGGTGAGATGACAGATGATATATATTTTCAATATTTGATTATTGCTATTTTTTCAATATTTTCCAAATCTTCTACAATGAAAAAACATTGCTTTTGAAGTAAAGTGATTTTAATGATATAAACATAAAAGCTAAATGCAAAAAACAAAAAAATTGAAACCAGACAAAGCTAGGTTTGAAATTAATTTCAAACAATTTTCTTATCCCATCCCTTTATGCATAGAACACCGTCTACATTGCAGGGCCTTGCACATAGTAGATGTTCAATAAATGATACCTAATAATGATATCTAACTACATCCGGTTAATACTACACACAGGTATCTATAGGTGAAAGCTAAAAAATGTATTTTTGGAAAATGTTCCATTTTAACATCTTTATCCCCATCAAAAACATATTTCATTGCCTGTTACACAGGTCAGATAAAAAAAATAATTGCATATGGAAGGACCATGGAAATTACAGCCAAAGCAATTGCTACTGCAGTTCACCAATGTATTTTTGAGCATATTGCTCAAATGCTTAAAATGTGATTTTTTTTAAAAAAAATCTATCTAAAACATTTTATAACTGGCCAGCTTCTATGACAATTTAAATTTTTCCATATGGCCAACAGCTGACAGTATTATGCCAGCTTTAGAGTTCTTCTCTTTTTATATATAAATACGCACTTTCAAAAACAGATCTGAATTATTGAGAAGAGAACCATGAATTTTTAGAGTTCATGTTGACATAGGGCTTTGTAATACTTAAACTACACCTTTACAGTATATCCTTTATATCATTTTTCTCCATGGCACTTATGGAGTTTTAACTTCATGAAAATCCTGAAGAGGTGGGTTTAAAGTCTTTTTAACACTATTGGGCCGTCTGGGTGGCTCAGTCGGTTAAGCATCTACCGTCTGCTCAAGTCATGATCTGTGAGTCCTGGGATTGAGCCCCACGTGGAGCCCTGCGTGGAGCCCCGCGTAGGGCTCCCTGCTCAGCGGGGAGTCTCCTTCTCCCTTTCCCTCTGCGCCCTGCCCCCCGCTCGTGCATTCTCTCTCTCTCTTTCTCTCTTTCTCAAATAAATAAATAAATAAAATCTTTAAAGTCTCTTTAATACTTGATTCCTTCATAACAAATTTTGTGCTAATAGCTCAGTTCAGTCTGAGCTTTGGCCATTGAAGGAGATCCAGACCTAAATTTCCAAAGATTTACATTTGAGTCCTAGCCCCCCTCACCTCTAACTTAGTTTCCTTGTTTTTAACATGGAGATAAAAAATGTTTGTATCACAGGGATAGTAAGAATCAAATAAACTCAGATGTAAGCAAGACTTTGTCAATGGTGAAACCACCGTAAGAGTCTTCCAAATAAATATTTACCATCTACTGGCCCCAGCTCTGCATGAGAATGGGGTTTTGAGCTCACCCGAGTTTGGGAAAACTTTTCCATGTTGGAGAATCACTGGTTGAACATACTAACCCTGTGATTCTCAAAATTGGAGAGGAAGTTGGTGGAGAGCAATAGAAATATTTCAGAATCACCCAGAGAGAATTACCAAAATGAACATACAATCCCATCCCCCATCCCCACACACTGAGCAACCGGATCTGGACTCATCCTTGAGGCGAGCATACACTCTTGGGGTGAGGACAATAAATCTGTTTTTTAAAAGTACCTAAGGGCTTGTGATGTATGGTTATGTCAGAGGGTTTAAAGCTACTCTATTAAAGGTGATAATTTCTACATTAATATATGGGCTTAACTTTTTAATCCCATTGTTTCACATACTGTTTTGAATAATATTAGTTAATAACCCACACAACTAGCATTCTTCAGAGCACATCTTAGGAAACACTCTGCAATGTAAGCTAACATTATTGCAATTACTCTTCACCACAATGGCTTGAGAAAATCACATTGGTATATAGACTGTGGTCACTCAAAGACTCACCTGATGTGTGGGACTCTGGAAAGTTCTCTGTGGGGTCTTCGAAAGTTGCTAGTCAAGACTTACTCTGAAAGTGGGCACGTAAATAATCAAAATGCTCAACTAAGGGAAAATATAGAAGAAAAGGTCTATTGCCTTAGGACAGGAAAGGCTTTTTTAAACAAAACACACACACATACTTAAACAGAAGACACAAGATTCATAAGTACTCCTACACAGTGGCCAAGACTGTTTTTCACAGTTATATTGTCAAAAAAAATTAAATCCTTAGGTCTAAGTGTGTCATTTGTTCTTTCTTTTATTTATTCATTTACCAAATATTTACTGCATATCTACTATGTAACAGCTTTAGCGGTGATTTTCAGAGACTTGTGTACTAGTTACCTTTTTTTTTTTCACATAGAATTTCCTGCAGTGATCATATTCAGTAGCAGGAATTTTCAGTCACAACGGTTGGGCAAACTTTGAAATTATGACCTCTCTCTCAATTCTGTTCTTTCTACCCACTTTCTTCTTCACAACATGAGGCTTCTAGTACAAAACACCAGCAGTATTCACTTCCTGGTCTAGCAAAATAGATATTTCCCCCCAAATGACAGACCAAACATTCAGGTGAGAGCAATTGCAATGCCTTGCACATAATAGGAACTATACAATAATTTAATATGTATTTGATGTTTTGGTTTTATCTTTTTTAAGTAGTTCCTTTTATTTAAAAAGTCATTTAAAGATGTGTATTTGTGTCAATGTGACCAACATAGATTATGTACTATTTTACAAGATTAACTGGGGAGGGAGAATAAAACAATTCAGAAATTTGCCTGTGAAGCAGTTAATATTTCCAACTGCCGACGTCCCTGAGGGATATTGTGCATGCGTTCATGTGCTTCTGCAAGCTTCCAGAGCGCTGAAGCAATCGCGCGTTGAGGCTACCTCCTCTGATAGGTCTTGGTGTGGATTTCATGGGATTTAGACTGTTTGAGATTAACTCAGTTTCTTAAATCTGTAGGTTTCTCATGCCAAACTTGACAATTTTTCAGCCATGATTTCTTTGAATATGTTTTGAGCCCCATGATTTTCCTCTACTCCTCCAGGGACTTAGTTGATACAATTGTCAGATCATTTGTGATAGTTTCATAGGTCCCTGAGGCTCTGTTCATTATTTTTAAATCTATTTTTTCTCTCTGTTGTTCAGACTGAGTGATTTCTATTGTTCTATTTTCAAGTTCATTGATTCTTTCTTCTGTCCTCTCCATTCCACTGTTGAGCCTATCCAATAAGTTTTTAGTTTGGTTATTATATTGTTCAGTTCTAGCACTTCCATTGGTACTACTTCATATCCTATCTCTTTGCTGATATTTTCCATTTCTTCCTTTGTTTCAAGTGTGTTCATAGTTGCTCACTGAAGCATTTTATGATGGCTGCTTTAAAATTTTTGTCAGGTAATTCCAACACCTATGCCATCCTTGTGTTAGACTCTGTTGTCTTCTCTCATTCAAGATGAGATTTTCCTGGTTCTTGATATGACATGTGATTCTTTTCACTGTATTCTGGACATTGTGGGTATTATGTTATGAGACTTTGGATCTTAGTTAAGTCTTCTTTTTTGGCAGGTCTCCTCTGACACAGCGGTGGCTGCGGAAGGGGGAGCTGCCTCAGTTCTGCTGGGTGGGAGTTGAAATTCAGGCTCCCTACTAGGCTTCCACTGACGTCACCCTGGCTGGGAGAGGGAGAGGTGTCTCATCACTGCTCCAAACATGGACAATATGGTTGAGGGTGGCTCAGAACCTCTGGGAGATGGTACAAGTTCCAGATTCCTATTCAGCCTCTCTGACACAACTTCAGTGAGGAGTGAGAGATCTCTCATTACCTCCAGGTGAAGGTGGAAGTCCAGTCTCCCCATTCAGCCTCTGTTGACAAGAGTGGGAGTCAGGCCACCATTTTTTTCCCACAGTGTTTGGCTGGAGTAGGGTAGGGAAGTATCTTCTAAAAGTTTTTTTTGTCTTGCTAGGCTGAGTTTCCCTGCTCCTCTGGCTAGAGAGCAAATCAGACATTTACTGGGGCTTATTTATGTGTTTGCTTGCAATTTTGGCATTTCTAGGTTGCTGGCTTCTCCAGCACCCAGTGTGGGGTAAATGTGGTAAAAATAGAACCCAGGGCTCACTGCCATGTTGTTCCTCAGGTCTGAAGGTCCCTAACTGGTCTGCCTTCTTCCGTCCATCTTTCAGAATTTTCTCATGTTTGTTTTATATGAAATATCCAGAGTTTTTAACAGTATTTAGCAAAAGGAATAGGAAGAAGGTGTGTGTGTGTGTCCTGTCTTTTCTAGAACCAGAAGTCAATATATTTGATTTTAACATTCTCTATGTTATATGTATGTTATTTCTCCAGAGATTTTTGTGTTCTGACACTATTATGATTTCATTCATTTCGAGGCTTGCTTAGAAATGTTTTTCATAACTACTACATCTTTGCATATTTCTCTAAGAAATTTTCATTTCACCGTTAAAATTTTCTTAATCTGCAATGTGCATCCAATTGCATTTTTGCTGCAGACCTATGTTTCTTGGAAGATATAACATCCACAGCCACAAAACCCAATTTCAATGAAAGTACAAAGGTAGTATACGATTATTCCACATGGGCGAAGGATGAAATGCTACCCATCATATCTCTCATAGGCTTTTTCCAAATGCACACGACCAGAGCCTGATTATTCTCTTAATTTCAGCCTCACCTGAACAGATGTTCCTAGTTGATTTTCTTCTACTTGTGCACTGATAGTCTCATTTATTCTGATTATCATTTTGTGTTTTTATTGAGCATGATCTCCTATTTGCTCATTTTCATTCCCCATTCCTGTTTGAGCACCTCCATCATCTTTCACACAGTTTGCTTTTGATGTCTGAAAAAGCCAATAATACCCACAAATCTGCTGTGGCTCAGACACTCACTACAAAAGTCTTTTCCTATTCAGTCCATCTCCTGAAGATATTTTCCTGGCAGGCAATAAAACAACTTTGGAGAAATAATGTCTCATTTACTTCTCTCCACTTAATTTGCTTTTTTAATTTTTTCTCATCTTGGGAATTTGCATGAGAGAAAAACTTCATTGTTTTTGAGTTTGTCTCATGGACTAAACATAACCTTTGACAACATTTCAGTGATATGATGCTCATTTGGAAATTTTACTAAAACTGTAAAACCTGTTTGGTGTAGCACGCCATGCTAACCATTGTTATTTCCACATCTGCACTCTTTTGAAACAAAGGATTGTAAAAATCCAAGTCATCTTGTCCCAGACCATTCTGTTGGTTAGCAAAGGGGTTTCATGAAACTTAATGGGTAGGTAACATAAATTCACATAAGCAACACTAATTCGTAAACTGATTGAAAGTGTCTGTACCATCAACTCCTTTTATTTTCTTTCTAATCACTCACTAAAGGGTAAGAAAAAAGTTAAAAAAAAACAGGATTAAAAAATCCTAGAACCATTGAACCCACTACTTTGTTTATTTCCTTTGTGGCATGAATAGAATCGCTACTGAAATCCTCTTGGCTCTTATGATGTCGTTATAGAAATGCCCTCTTGCAAATCCTTCCCATTTGTCTCCTTCACTGCCTGCTCTGTAGTTGAAACGATTCTTTTCAAAATAATTTATAAATTGTTTTGTATGATACCAGTGACATTTATTACAGGCATCAAATTCAGCAAAAGATGCCCAATTATTTCCATTCAATTCGTTTATCAAATGCTAAAGGCTATGGCAAGAATTCAGAGGGCATGTCACTTAGTATCTCACAGCGAGGAGGATGGTTTTGTTCCAAGTAGGATGAGCTAACTCGGAAAGCATTGGTCAACAGGAAATTTTTGAGAGAAGAAGCAACAGTGGCATTGAACAGAGAGGCTTGAGACAGAGGCTAAAGATGAACCACATTACAAATAGTTTATTTGATTTGCCATCATTTTCTCTTTTAATTTTATAAAGTGGCCATTTTCTATTATTTCTTTAAAACTGTTTTACTTGTTTTTGTCAAATTGTTATATTGCATGATTACAAGTGATTCTTTGGATAAACCTGACTCTTCTTTAACCTTAAAGATGACCCAGCTGGCATACCAACATTATGCACATGATGGGATTCCATCTGAAATGTAGGGAGAAACCACGCTCAGTTTCCCTCCCTGTACTGTACACAATTACGTTTGCATGAAATGCAAATAGCTCCCCAAATTATTTTTCTCCATTGAAATTTTATTTGAAGAATTAATCACAGAAGGAGGTTTATAAAGGACTCTGCATCTGTCTTCTGGACAAGAGAACACCCTTCCCTCCATCTTCACCTCTTCTCTTTCGAAAGTATATTCAAAACTATAGGGATCAGTGTCTGCTTTGGCTTCATTGACTCCACCCAATGTAAGAAAATAAGAATTGTTGGATAAAACCATAGCATCACTCTCTTCTTAACTTCTCTCCTTGCTATGTTCATAGCTCGACCTGTACAACTCTCCGTGCTGGTGTTTTACATGTAGTGATGCTCAACCTCCAAGAAGAGAATATTCCAAGATTTATATTGAATGACGTCTTCAACTGAACTATTTTTTTAACTGAACTGTTTCAACACAGATTTCAACATTGATTATTCACGTATTGTGGGTATTATGAGTTCACACACACACAAAAACATTTGGGTGGAAATGAAGCTCTTCCCTAGTACTTCCCTAAAAAAAGACTCACCAACTGATAACCAGAAAACTCCTTGATCTTGAGGAATGCGTGAGATAGATGCCATTTAGAATTGTAAGACCGCTAATGAGTGAAGACTCTCACCAAAGTCAGCTGAAGCGCCCTGTTCAGATGGACTCCACACGTAGCCACAGAGAGGACAGCAAACACGCTGTTGTGTTGCCAAGTACAAGGGCCCCTGACTGATGTTAGGAATCCTCTGCTGTCCTAACCTTACACTGGCACCCGCCCCCTAGAGCCTTCTGTTCTTGTAGGATGGGAAAGGAGGAATTATTCATTCTGGGATGCTTAATGCATTCACGTTAAATTCTTTATATGCTATTCAAACACTTGCATGTTGATAGCACCTTGAGGTCTTTGAAGTTTATTTTTGTGCATTTTCTTATCTTTTGGCCCACATATTCCCTTTTCTTCATCCATCTGCCTTTATTTCTCCCACCATATCTATCTATATCTTGAAAAGAAAGGCAGCGACTTTAACATTTTCCCTTGCAATGCTTCTTCCCTAGAGTCCGTGCCAACAAATTGCAACCATTGACGAGCCCTGGTGTGCTAGTACGCTTCTGTGCATCACCACGAGGAACAGTAAGAGACGATAGCAAGCGCAGATCGAGCATCTAGCGTGGAGAGAGAGCTAACATCCACTACTTGGCAAGCCGTGTTCAGGGAGGCTTACTTAGCTCTCATTCTGGGATTATTATAAAAATAAATCTTTTAACATTTGTTTGGGATTAAAAGTGAGGGAATCTAGACTCACATTTTAAAATGCACATCCTGATGAATAATAAATACACTTAGTAAATATACATTAAGGGAGAATTATATTTTCTGCAGCTTGTTGTGTTCACTGAAGGCATTCTGCACATAACAATGAATTAACAGAACCCAAATACGAAATCGAGATTGGAGGAGTGAGTGTATAATTTGTACCATCTCTTAGGAATGAAAGAGATGAACAGAGAATGACAGTGTTCGGTATGAGAGCTAAGCGGAGCACGGCGCTGGACAATCCGGGGCAGCAAATGGGAGGCTGCCAGCGGGGGGCGCTGGAGAGAGTCCTGGGCTCAGAGCCAACAACGTGGGTTCTACTTGGTCTGGCCAGCGAAACCTCTGCGTCTTGGGTTCCTTAGCTGCATTGGGAATCAAAATGCCTATAAGGATCGCAAGACCTCCTGGCTGCAGAAACACATGGAAGCCATGTAACTGACAAACATGAAAGAAGGGCAGAAGTCCGGCATTTTCAGGATCTAGGAGACAGCTAGGAAAATGAGTCCATCAGATTGGCCACAAGCAAATCTGCAAAATTAACTTTCCGCCTCCTTAGCTCCTCTTCTTCCATGCTCATTTCCACAAGTCCTTCGCTTCCAAGCCCCCAGCAGTGATCAGGCGCTCACGACATCTACTCTCCCACCACTTAGCCTTCGCTTTATGCACACGCCCTCAGCTGCCGGACAACACCTTCCCAGACTCACCACATTAAAGTTTAACCTCATACTCTTTTTTTCCTGGACGCCATTCTCTGCTGACGCCAAGTCGGAAGAAACTCGGACTCAGCAATCAGAGAATCTGGGTAAAAACCTAGCTCCCCTGCTTGCCCACGCTAAGACTTGGCAAATAACCCTCGTATGTCTTTGTCTCCTCATCTGCAACCTGAGGATAATAATAATAATACCGGCTTTATAACATTCTTGTGAATAATAAGGTAAATAATAAGGATAACATCTCTGACATAAAGCCTAGCTCATAAATAAACACTCAATACATGTAAGTCTTATTTGATCTAAAATGTTAATGATGTCAGTTTAATGTCACTCCTCCGAAGCAACTCCTGAGTTTACCAGCAGCCTTAACATAAAGGAGAGCAGAAGTGTGTGACCTTTAAACACCATGACAAGGTGCTGAGGGAGATACTTTGGGGCAAGGGGCAAAGGGTCCCTTGGGACAGGCTATTCCAACACACCACACCAGCCCTACCTGCCCGGATTAAAATAGCGGGTCCACACATCCCCTCCTTCATTTGCATAACAACAGAAAATGCAGAGGTCTGAACCAGAAGACCAAAGGAAATATCTATTTCTCGGGACATTGTTTACTCTGGGGCCTTGTCACATGATCCACTTTTTATCCAGAACTGGGTAAACAGAAATACTTTTGCGGAAACAAGTAAACAGAGGACCGTGCAGTGATTTCACAAACAACTATTTAATAGTCCATTACCTGCTTTTCCACACAAACGGTCACCGAACCTCCCGTTTTTGTGGAAAGGGCACTCATTTCTTTGTTTATGGTTTGAGGGGTGGGGGGAGGCAGAAGGGACAGGGAGGTGACACTAAAATTACTTGTCCTTCTTTGAAGCTTTCCAGGTAAGCTGTGCCCAGATTCAAGGACAATGTGTGAAGACTGACTCCTGTGTCGCCCCTGAAAAGCCCTGGGAATTTTAATTGAAATTACTTTTCAACACTGGCATGCTGCCTTATTTGCAATTTGTATTATGAAGGACGATGCTAAATAAGGAGGGTGACTTTTTTTTTAAATACAGGCGCCAAAACGGCATGTTGGCAACCCTCCCCTCCCCACCTAAGAAACAAACACAAGATTTTTTTTTTCATTAAAGGACAGTAAACATCTTTGGTTATCGACATTCAAAAGCCAACGGAAACAGCACATGAGCTGTAGTGGGAGAAGGTCCCCAAAGTAGAGAGCTATTCATGGAAATGGAAACAAGCAGAAGAACAAACAGAAAAATCTGCATGTTTTCATCCTACGTTTCAAAGCTGCATTAAAGTCACAGTTCCTCTCCTGGCAAGGCATTTCCTAAAAATTCATGAAATTCCATAAAACAGGAAGTTCAGACTTTTTTACTTTTTCAGTATTATTTTCCCTTCTCGATTCTACTTCAGCTTATTTGTTAATTTAACAGAATATTAAAAAAAAAAAAAAACAACAACCTAAAAACTGATAGCCCTCCCATAAATACCTTTCCTGCCAAGGCCCTCATCCCCAGCTCTCACTTTGATAGTGTTCTAAGCCGGTGGCGTGCTGCTTTCCTGTGATTCAAGAACACTTTTCCCCAGAAGGAAATACCACAGGACGCACGATTTGCTTTTTCAAAAATGCGACCAAGAAAATGATGCTTTAGATGGGGTGCCCGGATGGCTCAGTCGGTTAACTGTCTGATTCTCGATTTCCCTTCAGGTTGTGAGATTGAGCCCTGTGTCAGGCTCTGCCTGCTTGAGATTCTCTCTCTCCCTCTGCCCCTCCCCCCACTCAGACTCTCCCTCCCTCCCTCTCTCTATCTCTCTCTCTCTCAAATAAATAAAATAAACCTTTAAAACAAAAAGAAAAGAAAATGATACTTACCTAATTTTGAGATACTATGTCATCTTGGGGGAAAAAAAAAATCAAACCCTGCTCCTGAAAGGAGGCGATCTCAATAAACTTCCACCTTCCTAATGTAGGAACAGGAAGAGCCTTTTCTTGGGGCCCAGATATGTGCCAGAGATAACACTCCAAGAGAATAATTCTTTCCCCATGACGAGCTACTATGATTATCTAGCCCATTATGAGTCAAGCCCTTGAAAATCCAAAGGTAAGCCGCAGTCAAACAGCTATAAACAGTGGTTAATGAGAATTTTGAGGAAAGATGATGAGGTGACGACACTGGGAAGCCCACCACAGAAAGGAATCCCTGAGTATGAAAAGAACGTTTCCCACATGGCAGACTCGTACACACTCTCCCCTTTTCCTTTGATGATCTTCTCCTTTGTCCACCCCCACCCCCTGCCCCCGCCACTTTCCCTCTGTCTCCCGTCCTGTGTTCATTTTTCTCCAGTTTATTTTTCTGTCTCTACTTCCTCGGCCTCCCTCTCTCTCCCCTCCTTTGTCTCTTCCACCCGCCTTCTCTCATTTCCACGCACGTCCTCCAACGTCCCTCCTCCAGTGCTGTGTCACAATATTGCATGGACGTTTACTGTAAGCATATTCGGGTTCCCCGTTGTTATTTTTTAATCAAAGTTAACCCTTTTATATCACTCTTTCTGTGTACGAAAGGAAACAGTTTTGATGCTTTTTATTTTCATAGGATATGCCTGTTTGTTTGAGAGCCATTTGCCAAAGATGGGGAGGAAGGAAGTAAAGAATAAAATACCTGATTCTTACCCTCAAAAAAATGCCAAAGCTCTAAGAGACTCATCCAACTAGATTCCTTTTATTCCATCTGCCTTGTTTCCCAGCTTTTTTTTTTTTTTAATATTTGCTCATCATAGATTTACTGAGTGCTTAATGTTTGCTAGGAAGTTTAAGCATACAAACAATCGGTTGGTGCAAAGAGGAAGTATAAGGGAAGGAGGAAGTTTTCTACTTTTTCCTCTCACATTTATTCCTTCTTTTTCTTTGTGAGGAAACTAGGGCAGAAAGAAACAAAAGAGCAGGAATAACCAACCCTCTACACACACACACACACACACACACACACACACACACACACACACACACGAGTCTCAAGTATCTCTGCTTTCCTCCCTTCGCCAGTCCCTGCCTCTGTGTAGACCTCACCCTGAGACTTGCCTTTTCTTCTAGGCACACTGAAGAAAAGGAATTAGGGGATGGGCAGTGGAGGGGTTGGGGAGGGACAGTGTCCAGAGGCCAAATTCTTTCCCTCCCAGATCGAAAGATCTAAACATCAGAAAAGGAATGCAAATATGCAGACGGAGATACTCTGACCTGGTCTATGACCACCTGCCCAGCAAGCTGGATACGCTCATTCTTGAATGCTGAGTTTCAGAGAGGTGGAGCAGTTGAGTCAGCAAGTATATGGCAGATTCTAACCCAGTTACCTGGCTGCAAGACTCCTGCTCCGTCTGCTCTCCTCCACAGTTGCCCTCTCTACCTTGACGAGCTCCGACTGATTCTTTAGCTCAGGTTCAGTTCACCTTAAGTGAACTCAGGTTCAGTTTCCTTCTTATTTAAGTGATCCTTCAGCCTCTCTCCCCAGAGCCCTGCCTCTATCTCCATTATAATATTTATTACATTGATGTCAATTATTTGCTTCTCTGTTACCTTGACCACTCACATACGAACCACTTCAGGACAGAGTAAGCATTGTAGTCATCTTCGTAGCTCCTGAGATTTTTCATATAATGCCTTCTACAGAGGGTTCAACAAATGTTGGTTGCGCTGAATTAAGTAGAACCCCAAAATATGGTAAATTAGAACATCTGTCAGATTCTAAAAGAATAAATGGCAAAGCAGTTAGGTTATCACAGGAAGAAAAGAGACACTAAATCCAATAAGTTACTTATGCTGCTTCAGATTGGCCGGGGGGGGGGGGGGTGGTCAGGTCAAGAGAGACATGTTTTCAAGAGGAACCTAGAGAGACACAAGGACAAGAGAACCCAGTGGGATGATTTGGGATTGTAAAGTTGATAGATGAGGCAAAAAAACGTGTATTGGTCAAGCCTGACAAGGCAACAGCTAAATTCCTCAGGAGAACCGTAGAGAAGAAATAACATCTATCGGTTGGGGTTCTAACATTATATCTGATTAACTGGCCATCTACAAGGCCTATAATCTTGCACTCAGATATTCCTTAGACACACATAGAATTTTTCTCAGCCAGTATTTTTCTTCAGCTTTATATAATTGTACAGTCTGTATAATTGACATATAATATTGTAAGATATTTGAAGTGTACATCATGGTGATTTAATATATGTATACATTGTGAAAGGATTTCCCATCATTTAGTTAACTAACACATCCAATCACCTTATTTATTTTAGTTACTGGCACATTTAAGTTCTACTCTCAGCAAATTATACAATATGGCGTTATCAACTATATTCACCATGTTTTACGTTAGCCTCTCAGACTTTATTTTAGAGCTGAAAGTTTGTACCCCTATACCAACCTCTCCCTATTTCCTGCCGCCCCCAGGTAACCACCTTGCCACTCTGTTTTTATGGGTCTTTTTTTTTTTAGATTCCGCATATAAGTGATACCATTAAGTATTTGTCTTTCTCAGTCTGCCTTATTTCACTTAGCATAATCCCTCAAGGTCCATCCATGTGGTTGCAAATGGCAGGATTTCCTTCTTAAGGCTGAAAAATAGTCCACTGTACTTGCACTCAGACTCATTCTCTCTCTCTATGCATGTATGTAGATATTTATATATCTTCTTTATCCATCTATCCATTGATGGACACTTAGTTCATTTCTATATCTTGGCTATTGTGAATGATTTTAGCTGGTATTTAATTTATATACACACATGTGTACATACATGTATAAATATATATATATACTTACTTATTAATTTCAGCTTCAACTGAGAGGTATAAAGCAAAGTCCCCGCCCTTTCCACACTTAACTGAAGTTTGAGCAGATCTTCAAATTGAATCAACTGTAGATAAAAAATATAACCTTCACTATGTCACTATGGTGACATCACTTCTCCTACAGCTTTTGTTTTGATCCCTACTGCTTTAAAATATTTGTCAAAAGTTTTTTTCAACACATGGTGATGAAATTATTGAAATTATATGATTCTATATAATTCTGCCTGAGGTTTTTTTCTTTTAATTTAGAAGAAAATGTCATTGATTTTATCTGAACTGCTTTTGTGTATGATATGTTTATATTTATGTTAGTTTTCTAACATAGAAGACTGAAAACCCAATTTTACAGATCTGAAAATAAAATGTATTTAGAAAGTAATTTATTAGAATGGTGGGAAAAATGTGGTACTCTGGTTAACTCCATGTTTTTATTAACTGAACTACCCCTAGTCATCATAAGTTGGAGACTGATTCTCAAAAACTTGATACAATACTCTCACAAGACTTAATAAGATTTTATCTGTTTTAATTTTATTGGGTGTTGAGTTCTTAGAAAATCATCATTACAGACATTACAAATCATCATTACAAATGCTCATTATACAGTTTTACCAAGAGAGAAGTTGTAAAATTCTAGCCATTGTCCAAGGACAGAGGTGCACAGAAGATTTTAAGGGCCCCAGGGTCAAGGCTAATGAAAGAGACACACCTGCCTCCTAGGCAAAGCCATGAATAGAAAGTTCTTTTCAAGTGCCTCCTTTCCACCCTCATCAATGCGTCCATTCTTTTCTTCTTTGCTCCTCCCATTTCCTGCCCCCTTTCCATCCTCCAAATTCCTCTAACGTGCTTTTTGTTACAGGTAACAATCACTGCTGAAGCAATAACTAAGATACTAGTTAATAAGAGATACAGATGAGATTACCACGGACCCAGGAATATCCGTACTCCCGTGGCAACTGCGTAAACAGTTGCCCTCCAGACTAAACGAAGAAATGATTGATCCTTAACACAGAAAGCACTTTCACTTACTGGTCTTAACCCCGGCTTTGTAGTTCAATCTCCAGGCACATCCTGGCACAAACCTAGAGCCAGCTTTCATTCCAGTCCATGCCCCTTTGCCATGCCACATGCTCTTCCTTCCACCCGGTAAAACCTCCTTTGCTCCCACCCCCTGCCCTATACCACCCACACCTTCTTCTTGGCGACTTGCCCTTGGAAGTCGGGCTGAAGCAAACACTGCAGGGAGAAGCCTTCCCAGGCCTCTGGTTTCGGTAGATACCCCTCCTCCACGTGCCCCAGCGCTCCGTGCACAGCAGAACACTTACTACTTCATACAGTAATTATTGTTTCCTTTCTGTTTTCCCCACTAGCTAAACTGTAACTTCCTACAGCCTTATCATTCTTCATATTTTCAACATCCAGCAAATTGCCCGCTACTCACAGCTCATTAAGGTCAAACGAATGAAACATTGCAATGAAACGAAGGAGGTTTGAGATACCACTGCTTCATGGGGGATGGAATAAATAAATGCTGGAAATACTCATTGAAAATGTTGTCAACCCCCACTGTAGAATATAGGACTTAATATGCACAGAGCCCAGCACACTATAAAGCTTCCTGGGTTTTTGTTTAAAAAAAAAAAAAAATCCCTGATACTACCTTATTAACTTTTCATTTGTTCCCTTCCCACTAAAGTAGAGCACAAAGCAATCCCGTTATTTCGGCTTCCCAATTGTCTAAGTTCCAGATAAATAGGCTTACCGGGTTTGTGTGTGCTTTTATGCCCTTTAATCAATATATTTCCCAGTTTGAACAAGACAATAAATTAATTCCTGTCTTTTTTAAACTAGTTTCCACTTACTCAAAGATGTCACTACACAACTCGGAAGCAGACTTGAATAGTGAAAAAAGAATCTCTTTGGCCCAGAAGTTAGTTAAACCTGCAAGTTTTAGTCCTGGCTCTGCCTCTGGCTGACTCTGTGGCCTTGGGAAAATTACATAACATTTATGGGCCTCAGTTTCCTCATCTATAAAACATGGGAGTTGGACCAGGTGATTGTGAAGCACCCTGTCAATTTTAAAATTCTATTATTATATAAATCTTTAATTCCAACATAGAGCAGGTGGACCCTGGAAAGTACTGGAAATGACGATACTGTACTGTCACACAAAGAAGATAATCTCCATCCATGCAATTCAATTTAAAATTCACGGCAAAGTCAAATTTGCACGCACCATGTCTGAGTGGCCAAGAGTAATAAAACGCGCACATGGAAGGAGCAGGAAGCAGAGGGGAGGGGACCCGCACACTCTGTGAAACAGTACACAGCCTAAATGCATTTTCTCACACTGATGTATTTTAAATTTGTGACTATGAATATACCACAGTGAACAGCTTGAAGTTCTTTGGAACAAACATCCCCTCTTCTAAGGTCACTCCTGAAGGAACTGCAATAATACATTTGGCATATGTAGATAGAGTGCTTTGCAGACTGGAGCATGGAGAATTCTGCTCTGCATGTTCCAGAAAAGATGATCCATGATTCAGATGAAAAAAAATGTCAGGTACATTTTTGACAGTGGCAGCAAACCCAAACAGTATAACCATGCAATCAATATGGACGCCCTCATTAAAATCCCCAAGTAGCTATGAGTTTGATTTTCAGCAGGGTCTGGACAGGAATAATGGATTTGGTGGCCTGAAGGAACATTAGAGGTTTTAATAAAAGGAACTTAAAATTACCAGTGTTGGCCCTGGTTCCAAGGAAGCCCTGGCTCGGCGTCCGTAACAACACAGGATGAACCTAATTCCTTGCCTCTCGGAGTCTTGCTATTCAGTTTAAAATGACATTTTATATACAGCCTGATAATTTCTCCTCAAAAATAAACTCATAAAAATTGCTTTAAAATTCCTGATCAATGTTTTCAGTTCACATAGACACTAAACCGAATTTCCTAAAGCCTGAAAAGCTAATTATGCATTCAATTAGAGTTTCTTAATAAAGATTAAAACTCTGAAGTCTATTACAAGCCCATATTTAATTCAACTGCCATTTTATCCATGCCATGGAAGTGTAAGTGGTAACAATGAATATAAATTATCATACACGCCACAGAAAAAATGCTATTTGTCCAAGTACGTTACTATAAAGAATTAAATTTTGCTATCAGTTCCATGATCTAGTTAAAATTGGTATTCTTTATTTGGTCTTTCAATGTAGTCCAATTTCCTACTTTGAAAAACAAATTCTAGGGAATAAAGAAAAGAGATTAATTTATCATTAAGACTCTGCTTAATTGAAGTCAATTCCGAACAAACTTGAATTCAATTTCTGCTCATTAAATTGAATGTGCTCTGCGTTCCTCTCTGCATTGCTTTGAGCAAGCAGCTGAGAACAAGGGACTAACATCAAAATTATTAAATTGAGGAGATTTTATTTGGTCTTCACATGCCAGAGCCGCTTTGATGAGGAGCTGTTTTGGCACTGAAAGGAAAGAAGAGCAGCTGGAGGAAAAATCAAATGAAACTAAGCCTTGGAAAATTGAAGAAAACGCAAGCTTAATAATATTTAATAATTAAATTTCCACAAACAATAGCGGCAAATGAAGTAATCTGCAAAGTCTGTGAACTCATTTGCATAATTGATGCCGGTCCCCTGTAAATGAATAATGAAGATAATAAAAGATGTTGCTAAAAATGGGCACAATAACAGCAAATTTCATCAAGCCGCGCTCTCTGATTAATCTGCTCTTGCAAATCAGCAGCGAGAGGGGAGCGCGTGATTAACCGCGCCGAGGACGGCAGCAGGCGGCGGCGCTGCCCTTTCTCTGCGTGTCTCTGGGCGCGTCCCGCCCGCTCCCCGCGCCGCCCGCGCTCCTCTCGCCGCAGCTGCCGCTGGGGCTGCCGCGGGCGCCGCTCAGCCGGAGCGCGCCTCCGCCCGGCCCGCCCGCGCCCCGCGGCCGCGCTAGCTCCCCGAACCCCCCGGCCGCAGCCTTTTGTCGCGGCCGCTCAGCCCCCCCGGGCCCTCCTCCCCCAGCCCCCCGATCTCCAGCCCGGGGGCTTCCCGCCGGCCCACCACCTAGACGCGGAATAAATGAGAAACCGTTAGCTAGCCGCGTGGGGAGAGGCGTAGGTGACTCCCGTGCCGCTCGGCCCGCGTGCCCCCGCGCCGGCTTAGGGATGCTGGGCAGGTGGGGATTTCTGTTTGGGAACCGAGGTGAGAGGTGCTGGGGCCGCCCTCGAGGGCAGCCGCTCTCGGAGAACCCGGGAATGGCGCTGTAAACGTGCAGGCACTCCTCCTCCTCTCTCCCCACCATCACGCACAAAAAGCAAGGGCTTTGAAAGGGATGACTTTATTATGCACTTTTAAACGACTATTCAGAAAAGATTGGGAGGCACAATAAAAAATGCTTCCCACCCTGCCGATTGCCTTCCCTTAACGAAGGGAGGGGGTGGGGAAGAAAGAAAGAGAAAGCAACCCACAAAGGTGGGCTGGGCATTGCAGATTTTTCTTTTTCTTTTTTTTTTTTTTTTTTTAAATCAAAATAACATTTTCCAGTTTGCGACTTACGTTTCCGAGTGTGTTCTTCTCAGGGCCAACCCAAGGGGCTAATAAAACCCCTGAGAGCAGTTATGCCCAAATACATTTCGTGAGGGAGTTTGTGAAAACAACTTTGCCGACTGCAAACCTTATAAGATGAAAATACTCCGAAAATCACACAATCCTCTTGGAACCCGAGGCGCCGCACTTTTCCACCTCTCTGGGATAAAGTTGTCTCAGGAAAATAAAACTGTTGATAAACCATGGTTCCAGACTGTTACTGACTTTACAACCCTCGGTTTGCAATCGATCATAGCTTGGGCCTAACAGGACTGACTGGGGCTTTTCATTTGTTTATAGTGTGTGCAGTGTTTTATCCCTCAAATGTACCATGTCAGCTATGTAAAATAATGTATTATTTCTGCTCGCATCCTGGATCCACCTCCACAGTGGTTTTTGTTTAAAATAAAGGCCTTGGTTATTTTCCATTATTACAGAATGGAAACTTCAATCCTAGACATCTGAGAAACACATCTTTAAAATCCAGTACTGAGTTGGGAAAAACAGAGAAGAGCTCTTGTTTACTTCACTCGCAGGGTGCTATTGACTCTATTTAACTTGACGAGTTTTAATCCAATTTAATAAATCACGAGCTTGCTTTTCCTTCAGAAAAGCCACTATGCCATCCCGGGTCCCAACTCCAGCTTTCTCAGTGTCACGTCAGCAAATAATCCTGTGACTCCCTTGTTTTTGCTAAGGAAAGAGCTCATCCATTGCAGTTAATTTTTCTGGCACAACAACTACACTGTAATTTTTCCTGACTTCTCTCTGAAAGTATAAAGACATCCTAGAATCATGGACTTTTGAGCCAGAGGAAACGCCGAAGACTGAGAGAAGTGAAGTGGCTGCCGATTCTCACACAGGCTCTACCGCCAGGCCCAGATCTCCCCTCTCCCAGACCAGTGGTCTCTCCCCACATCCAGCCTCACAGGGAGGCCGAAGGAAGGAAACTGGAAAGGGACTCAAGAGCACGGGGCAACCAAGGGAATGCAGGAACAGAATTAATGGGATGTGGGAGAGGTTAGGAATGATAAATCCAGGTGATAAAATGAGTTTCGAAGAATCAGGAGCCAGATGGTAGTAGAGGAACCATGGGAAGGGCAGAGACTGTGTAAAAAAAAATAATCTGGCAAAATAAGGACTGTAGAGAGAAAGTAAGTGGTTTTTAAGATGTCTCAAACGTAGGGTCAAAGTTAGGTCAAGAGAAGAAAGGAAGAGTCCACGGGAATGTTTGTAGACAGGCAGAAGGCGATTGTAAGTGCGTTGGTGTCCGAAAGAGTCTTTCTTTGCCGTGCTTCTGAGGAAGAAAGGGTGACAAATTGCCTCATGAGAATGAACAAGTGGAGAACCTGAGAGACGCAAGGAATGGCCGCCGTCAAGGTGAATTGTAGGCAGTTGTGAGAGTTTCATCCCAGGAGCATGATGAGAATGTCAGAGCCTGACCCACAGCAAGGGTGCTTCATCTGCTCAGAGACAGGGTGTCCTAAAACCATCAGCCCTCAGAGGAAAAGCATGCTGCCCAGTGTCACCAGCAGCCCACAGCCAGGCAGGGAGAAGGCAGCCTTCCTCATCCGCATCCGTGCGTGGCCGTGGAGCACACCGTGCTCTGGGGTGGGATCTGGGATCCTGCACTCCGGAAGACCCTGAAGAGATGCCCTCAGAGGTCTTTGTGGTTTTCTGTTCCAAATCACCCTAACATATAAAATCAGAAAGTGTTCTGTGGCGTTCCTCAGCTTGTGAGCTCCCTTGTGAGGAATGAATGATCCTCATCGTCATTTGAAAACATCCACATTTTGGAAATGCCTAAGCTACCTAAATGTGACAATAAAATTCATTTCAATTTGTCAGTCTTGAAAGTTAATTGAACAGTTATGCTTTAGTCTAATTATTCCTGGCTAACATGAAGCAATGAAAAATTAGGTAAGGATTGTAGCCAACTCCAACTCCTCAGCTTTTTTCTCTCAGACTTTTCTTTCTCTTTCCTTTTTTTTTTTTAATGACTGACGAGTTTGGGCAAGAGCCTAACACTTAAAGCAGATGAACTTGGCAGCAGTGTTTCTGAAACCCTGGGTTCTGGGATACTTTATGGCTCTTCATCACCTTCGAGAGCTGTCCTTATGAGGCCAGGAATCTAGCTGAGTTCCATGTGGGTAGAAAATGTAATGCCCTGGTTGCCTGGATACTCTAGTTAACCGATGGTGACCACATACATTAGAAACCAGCGTCTGATTTGTAGAAACTTTGAAGGTTATTAAAGGAGATGCCAGCTCTCCTTATACGCAGCAATAGGCAGGAATTGGTAATCCGGCAAATCAAAAAAATCATACTGTGTGATGTTTACTGCCTGTTTATATCCTGAAATTTGCGCACAATCTAGAGTTATTATTTCCTCCAAATAATTTATCTCTAATGAATAATGGTGTCTTTTGTTGTGAGCCCAGGGTCCAAATAGCAAGTTTTCCCTAGTCATGATTATCTACAACTATTACATGTTTTCCCATTCGATTAAACTTTTCTTACAGAAACAGAAAGTTTTATTAAAATAGTCAGAAATTATTTAAAAATTAGCATATAGGGGCGCCAGGGTGGCACAGCAGTTAAGCGTCTGCCTTCGGCTCAGGGCGTGATCCCGGCGTTATGGGATCGAGCCCCACATCGGTCTCCTCCGCTGGGAGCCTGCTTCTTCCTCTCCCACTCCCCCTGCTTGTGTTCCCTCTCTCGCTGGCTGTCTCACTATCTCTGTCAAATAAATAAATAAAATCTTTAAAAAAAAATAAAAAATAAAAATAAAAATTAGCATATAAACTAAAGAAGGCAATATTTAAGTAGGATACCCATAAGCCATGGAAAGCATAATTTATGGATATACAGACGATTTAAACAATTAGGTATTTTCCCCCACTGGTTATGAATTCTTTTTGTTGATAGTTCTGCTCTCTATGCTCCTCCCAAGCTAAAAAGCACATGTTATTTATCATTCCTGGTTTGTGAAGGATTTTCGAGGATTTATTTACAGCCCCCTCAAAACAAGTGTCCAAACCCCTGCATCTGCCCTATTTCTATTTACTCCACCCTTCTCTCTAGCTGGAAAGCCAAAAGGAAAGGGAATTAAAGGAAAAGCCTGCAATTCTAAGTACCCGAACTCCTGCTCTTTTCCTAGCTCACCATATTGGATTTAATCAGCATTAGTGACAGACATTAAGGAAACTGAGGTGAATAAATATGGTCCCAGTCCTTCAGGAGCTTACAGACACCTGGGGAATACCTACCTGGACACAGATAACGTTTACATAATGCAGTAAGTGCAAAAGCACGGAGTCCAGCCCCAAAACTCGGGATGTTTTCATAAGCTGAGAAAAAATGGGGGAAATCGTACGCTGGCTTAATTCGCCATCCGCTTGTTAACTTTGTGATGGTCTTTTTCCAACCATAGACGTCATTTTGTAATTCCCCATCTCCAACATGTATTAAAAAGGTTCACTTCTTTATAGTTCTAGTAGGCTATTGGCAATCATAGCTCTAATTCTAAATTATCCCATAGAATGCACCTTTTCGAAAAGCTTATGCTTTAAAGAACATGCCAAACAAACCTTGCTCATTGTTGACCTGTATGACATTGATTTCTAAGATCTATTTTCAATATGTGTATGTGTACACCTAGATATATACGTGTTTCATTCCAGATACTAAACTTCAACTTTTATGGTAACTTGAGATGCCATTAAGACAGTAGTCTAAGAAACCAAATATAAAAATTACCAGGCAATTAGGAATTGATGCAAGTTCCTGAACTTTATTAATAGCATTACAAACATTATCATAGCCTGAAAGGCTTGACCAACAAATTCTGACTACTAGCTGGAAGAAACTGTGGCTGGAATATATCATGACTTCGGGAAATGTGAAGAAAACCAAAGAGTGACTGCCAAAGTCGAGTAGTAGGAGCCTATATTCTCAGAGACTATACTCTAACCAACGTGTTGTGTCACACTCTGTTGTTCACCTGTTTGTACTACTAGTCAACTGGTTTAATCAAATAGGAATTCTTCATTTGGGGGGAGGCAGGCCAGGGCTAGTTCTGTGGCCCCAAATTTCATCAGAGACTCAATTTCCTCTGTCTTTCCTATTATCCTTAGTACCCTATTTTTTCCCCTGATGGTCACAAGATGGTCCCTTTGCCTCCAGCCATTGTGTCTGCATGCCAAGCGAAAAGAAGGAAGGGCAAAAGGTAATGTACCAGCTGAGTTTGTTCCTTTTAATAGGAAAACAGTAGTTTGCCAAGAGCTTCCTTCCCCCCAACCCGGTAGCGTTTGCTCACATATCATTGGATAGAACTAGTCACATGACCTTAGCTTTAAAAGAATCTGGGGAGGTGAGAAATTTTAACTGACCCAAGTTATTATCCAATTAAACTGGATATTAAACTTCAACTTCAACCAATTAAAATTATCCAATCTTAACAATCCAAGTTATCTTGATAAGGAAAAAAGAAGCAGCAGATATTGCAGAGAATCCCTGCTGATCCAGTTACTGTTTCTAATTCTAGAAGGTGTCTCCCCACACCCTACTTCATGCAAGGTCCCTGTATTTATATACAATGTAGCACTGTCATAAAATAAACATATCAATAATTTTCGTATCTCCTTTCCTCAGTACATTTTTCTTGGGTAAAGAGAAAGCATTTTTGTAAATGTGTCAAGTGGCCTGACCATTTTTAAAGATACCTAATATTATTATAACTATAAAAATATATACTCCATTCTGAATGTTAATCTTACATGATGCTATATTTTTAAAGACTTTGTGTCCTTACTGCTAGAAGTTTATTTGCTGATTTATAATAAATGCTGGATAACATTAAGTAACGTTCTAACACACAAGACAGGTATGAGGGTTTCTGAGCAACCCGAGAAACTGTGATCTGGGTCAGTGATAGAAGAGGAAGAGATGGGATGATATATTTTTATCATCATACATCCCTCTCATTAAAAAGCATTTGTTAAACACCCACATGCCTGTACCACAGTTGTCAAAATAAAACAAAGAGATGTTTTACTGCAATCAACTCTTGATTTTATTAATCCTGTTACCTATTTTCTGGAAACCCTTTTTCCACTCTGCAGTACGTCAACAAGAACAGGGGGGAAAAATGATAAACCTCAAACCAGTCAACCTAATTTTGTTATTAGCCATAGTTAAAGGTTTGCTGAGAGAGAAGATTGAAGCCATTTGCAAAATGAGGTTCATGTTTGTCTGTGGATTTCCATTATCCATGCTATTCCTTGTCCCTATTTCCAGGGATAATCAAGAGTTGGATGAATCTAAAACTATTGTTTTGGAGCAAGACTTGGTTGCTGTCAGAAATCATAATTAACATCAAAAGGCATTTATTCTATCCTACTTTTGTGTAAGGCATTGCACTCGCTGGTAGCAGCAGGGACATTTGGAAACAGGAATGTATGGCAGCTTTCCTGCCTCATGCACATTTTCTTAGAAAAAGCAAGTCATGAGTACATAAGTCTATAACCTTCAACACGATGGGAGGAAAGAGTACACGTATTTTTTCCCTCAATAATTAGATTCAGATTCTTAGGGGTCTGGCTGAAGGCATCAGCCGACATGTAGCATCTCATCCAGTTATCCCAAAAGGGAAGTTTGAATGTTCAATTTACACAAATGTGTTGACTTAGGTTTTGCAAATGAAAGACTTTTTTCAAATGTTTCATGCTATGTCCCACCTCAGAACCTGTCTCAATCTTCCTTTACAGTGAAAAGAGACAACTCTGCCGATTTCTCTGTGACTTTAGGAAAATCACTCACTTCACCTTTCTGGGCTTCCCTTCCCTTATCTTTAAAATGGGGCAACAATATCTACGCTGTGAGATTGTTACAGGGGAGAAAAAAATGGTGACTCTGGATGTACAGTCACTACAAACTGTAATGTGTTACGTTAAAATAAGGTATTATTGTTTCATTAATCCAAGTATCCTATTGAGGAATCTTTTTAAAATATACACGAAGCTTTATAAAAATGCAGTCAAGCAATACATACTATTTGTAACAATTTCCATATGTCAGCAAATGGAGATCTATGTCATAATAAGTTATCTCTGAATATGGGATTCAAACCATATTCAATTTCATGAGTGGATTCCCCTGTGTTGACATTTGTTCTACAGATTCTTACCAGTTCATAAGTAACATTTTCTTCTTCTTTTTTTTTTGCTAATTCTATATGTTTCAGGTGTATGGCTTTATAATTCCACATCCGTATACACTACAAACTAATCGCCACCCCAAGTCTGGTTACCAGCACCATACAGTTAATCCCCTTCATCCATTTTGCCCAGCTCCAACCCCCTTCCTCTCTGGGAACCACTGGTCTGTTCTCCATATCTATGAGTTTGTTTTTGTTTTCTTTTGTTCATTCATTTGTTTTCTTAGACTTTTTTTTTAGATTCCACCTATGAGTGAAGTCAACCAGTATTTGTCTCTATCTGGCTTAATTTGTTCAGCACAATACCCTCAAGGTCCATCCAGGTTGTCACAGATGGCAAGATTTCATCCTTTTTATGGCCCAGTAATATTCCAGTGTGTATATATATATACAGTGTATATCGATGTATGATATACAATCATACATACGTTGTATATATGTACAATGGAAATATATATATACACATACAATGGAATATCTATCTATCTATATATGTATATATATCTATATCACATCTTTATCCATTCGTCTATCAATGAACACTTGGGTTGCTTCCATATCTTGGCTTTGTAAACAATGCTGCAAATGGAACATAGGGGTGCATATATCTTTTCAAAACCGTGTTTTCATATTTTTCAGATAAATACCTAGAAGTCAAATAGCTGGGTCATATGGTATTTCTACTCTTAATTTTTTTGAGGAATCTCCATACTGTTTCCCATAACAGCTGCATCCATTACAATCCCACCAACAGTGCTCATACGTTCACTTTTCTGCACAGCCTCTCCAATACTTGCTATTTCCTGTCTTTTTATAATAGTCATTCCAGCAGATATGAGGTATACTCATTGTGGTTTTGATTTGCATTTTCCTAATAATTAGTGATGTTAAGAATCTTTATCTAACATTGAAGTCATTGCACATTTGAGTGACTGAGCTTTGAATAATTTTGTTGAAGTATCACACGGTCTCAAAGACCAGCCAACATTAGCTAGCTAATTGGAAATTCTCTGGTTTTTGAAGTGAATGCCAAGGTAGGCTATAATATGCTTCTGCTTCAGGAACCCTGTTTAGGGTAATCCTACTTTGGAAATACTCACAAACTATTTTCCAAGTTTGCTGAAATAAATGATCCTCAGCCTTCAGAAAGAACAGATAGGCAAGTAAATATGGTCACCATTTACTTCTTTAGCATAGAGTATTGTTAATACCTATGAAATGTATCAGAAGAAACCTTTACCTTTTATTCTCCCTTTTAAGGAATGCACTAACTAAAATTAAGAAGACACTGCTGAATGGGTGTATGTTAGTCTTCATAAATTGCTGCCACAGAAAATCTGATTATTGTTTTCCCCTTTGTGACCTAATTTTCAGCTTCCCCAACTCAAGGGACACCCAACAATGAAAATACCATGTAATTCTCGCCTAATATATTGCATTAAATCATCCAGGGTCGTTCAACTCTTTGGGTGTAGATATCATTATAATTCTTCTTTTGGGAACCCAGTTTTTATATGAAGTACATATATATAAATTTCATAAACATTTGATGGTAGAGTTTTTATTATTATTTCTTTCTAAACTTCTGCTCAGTTCTGGTGATTTGTAAAGGTAGGTTCATGCTAAAGAACATCAGGTACTGTACTATACCATTTATAATGCATGCTTCCAAACATTTGTGGCCAATTTCTAAAATGGGTCTGAGCAGAGGATCTTAGGAAAAAGTATCATTAGTATCCCTCCTCGGCTAATTTAGCCAAGTACATTCCAGAACTCTCCCAATCAGTATATTAAGCAGATGTGGTCTTTGTCCACCTAGTATGTTGCGTTAGACCTTTCAACACTCTGCAGTCTTTTTATCACTCAGCTGCCAAGTTCCCTAGGGTAATCATAGACAGCTTGTCAATTTAATTGCAAAGAAACAGGCTTTCTTGTGACCATTCCAATTTTAGCTGCTACTTTAAATTGTACATGATAGTTCTTCCATGCTGTCTGCCCTTTAAACAGTGTGGATCTCTGCAAGCCTCTTAATGGTGATGGAAAGAAGAGGCAGGGATGAAAATTTGGCTTGCTGATAGAGCCTAAAACATGCATTTTATTAAGTTGCTGCTTTCAGAAAAGAAGTTTCTCCTTGAGCCCTGTATGTCACCATTACATTGCCAACACTAAATTATTTTTTTTTTCTTTTCAGTGTTCCACTTTCATGCATATTTTCCTCCTTTCTGGGTGATAGAGGATTCATAGGCCATCTGGATTCTGAAACATCTGGACACTGAATTTCTGCAGAGGAGAATCAGAGGAAAGAGACGATCAGTGGTACTGGGTGTCTCCGGAGAGATTTAAATCAACGATGATATTTTGGTTGTCTCCCTTTGGAACATTAACACAAAAAGTGAAAGGAAAAAACAACACATCACAGGAACCCAGTGTTCCAAGAATACCAAGACTATATAAGAAGGTAGGACTTTAGACATGAATTTAAGTCAGTAACTGGATCCATCTCTATATTTGATATAATTTCTAGAATTTCCCCCTGTTTTTCAATTGTTATGCATTTTGGGAGTTAGTTAAATATACTTTTAACACTGCTAGGTTTAGATGGTGTATCCTTTGAAACTAATAAATAAACCTTCATTAAGTTTTATATGTAAAATCACAAAACTATCATATTAAAGGTACTGATATGGTCGGCTTAATAGAAAGACTAGACATGGGCACCACTCGGGTAAATCAAGAAGAGTTACATTTCTGAGATACGCAGAAGAAAATTAGTACAAAGAGATAAACAATGTTTCCCAGGACCGTTAGAGCTCTAAGTTTCTGGAACCAAAAATCACGAACCAAGATGACAACATATGAGTGAGAGAGGGTCTCAGACCTTTAGAAGGTTCAAATGCCCTCCCACACGTGTGCTCAGCTTTACGTACGTGTGTTTATGTGTGTGTGTATGTGTAAGGATCTGCAACAAAGTCGGAGGCTGCTCTGGAAATGTGCAGGGGATGCCTCTTCCAGGCCATCAGTCTTGGTGTTATACCATCCGTACCATGAGTGCGCGGTTCCATACAGTCTAGCCAGCCGCCAGCCCAGTGCTTATTCATCACCCTCAGCCTGTCCCCACTAAGACAGCTGGGTCCACTGCCTTCCCTGAACTTGGGCTTCAAAACCCGAGCGAGCGTCATTGCCCAGACTGCTCAGCGAATCTCAGGAACAAGCCCTTAGACCAGTATTAAAGCTTCTCTTTTGTGCAAAGCCACTGGATTTAGCTCTCAGGAAAGTATGAGGACATGTTTAGATCCTGTGATTTATTTCCCACATTATTACAAATTTCTGTTCTTTTACTATATTTTCTCTGGTAAATATTTGGGCTCTTAATTAATGGATTTTCTTTCCTGAAAAAAATTGAAATGGCTATAAAGTGCACTTTAAAAGACATGTGTTTGAAGCAACTAACGCTTCGCACCTTCGGGCAGATTTCCTAAACTCTGTGATGCTCTGCCACGTTAAAAAAAAATAGCGAAAACTGTCCATTTAAGTTGATTTCTAGGAACCCGGAACAGTTCAAAAGAAAAAGAATCTAACAATAAAATTTTAGTAACTATTTTTTTTTAATTAGGCACGGCTACATTTAAATACAATAGCTCTCTGAAATAAGGGACCACAGACACATTCTCTGGCTTCTGCCAGTCCATTGTGTCCTTAATTTCCTCTCACTGCGTTTCTTCGGTGAGCCCCACAATGAAGTACAATATTAGATGTTCACTTGTGTGATATCAACCTTGTATGAAGAGAATGAATAAAAAATGAAGTTCTTAGCTGTGATCTATTTCAGATTAGCCATTTTCATTTATAAAACTGTTTATTTTACTTTGTCAGCTTGAAGGTCAATCCAACTTCAAATTGCATATTGCAGAATTTCAACAAAGATATGAGGCCCGTCTCTGCCTCCTTTAAGACTAAAGGTGAAAAGCTGAGTCTTAACACGGGTATTAGGCAGAACTTTATGAAATGGACCAGATCGCATTGATATAAGACTTGCAAAGACACTCTTCTTTGAAGTCAAAACATCAGGGCCTGGACAGGGTGGCAATGGCGTCAGGATCAGCATGTAGTAATTGTGGACATCAACCCAGAGCAAGCTATAGGAGCAAGTTCAAGGGAACACTTGTCATACGCTAAGGAAAGAAGAAAGAACAAAAATCATAACAGCTATCATTTATTAAGCACTTCTATGTATCAGGGACTGTTCTGTGCATTATCTCACATCTCTACAAAAACTCTTTGAGGTAGATACTGTCGTTATCACATTTTACAGATGAAGAAGCTGAGGGACATGGAGGTTAAGAATCTTGGCCAAGATCACACGAGCAAGTACATAAAGGAACAAGGATTCAACCCAGGCAGAAAGACACCTCTTCCCATATTCTGAGTAACGGTGGTACATGTACATGCCGTGTGAAGACCATTATGAAGGACACAACTCAATACGGTCAGATGTTGACGTCCATTAAAGCAAACCCAGCCCCTCCTACATGGGGCGCGTCACCGCACTTTACTATACTTATATATTTCACCCCATCCCACTTGTTTGTAAACTTCACTTAGAGACCATATCTGTTTGGTTCACATTGTAATGTCAGTGCCTAGCTAGTACCTTGTCACATTGTAACCATTTAATTCATATTTATTGACCAGATATTAATAAGTAGATCTATTGAATATTTTTTGAAATGTGATTTCCTGTGAGACACTGTCCATTCCTTAAAGAGGTTTTAAATAAGGCCACATTGTCTAGTGAAAAGAACATGGGATTCAGACATAAATAACTTAGGCTCTAGTCCAAACATCGCAATATTCCAGTGCTGTGGTCTTGGACAAACCACTACACCTCTGGAATCTTGATTTTATCATCTGACCAGCAAATACAATAAAGATACATTTCTTAGGCAAGTTTGGGTGTCACACAAACTATCATTATGACAACTACAGGTTTGTCTATTAGATGATGAAATATATCTAAAGAGACAGACACAAATAAGGAAGCCAAATATTTTTTGTGGATTCTGGGAACAGAAACACAGAACAGAAAGTCATAAATACTAAATGCCCATTTCACTGAAAAGATCCTATAGCCTCAGACTTGACCTGAAATAGGCCTGGCTGCTTTTTTTTGTAACATATCCCATCTTGGTACTTGTCCTGAAGGAAATGGCAGCCTGGGTATGTCTCTGGGATTAAAGCATTTCTTAAGTGATTCAGGTCATCAAACTTCTGCCCCATAAGGTGGGCTGGCTATTTAAAAAATTTTTAAAAATACCCCAAATTCTTTGTCCAGCGCTTAACTCCCCAAAGGTATCTTAGGGCTTTTACTCAAGTAGAACTTCTTAACATTCCAGCCATGCTTCCTGAACATACTGCCTCCTCTTAGGTTGGCTTTTTGGGAAAGTAGTCTTTTTTCTTCAGTAAGGAAAATAGTTTTGCTTTTTTGGTCACATATTTTCCTTTTCCGAAAGGCTCAAGCTGAGAAACTACCATGAGATAAAATCATAGATGCACTATTTCATATGGAGTGAACCCAGATTTATTTTTCTTTGATGGGAATTTTAGCAATGCCCACAAAATATATGGCTTTCCTAAATCAGTCAGTTAGAAAAAGGAAGTATGCCTGTATTTGGCAAGTGAATTTAAAAACGGATCCTCATGCTGTAATAATTCCTCATAAATGGAGTTAGTTATTAAAATAATTTTACCATCTTAACCTTTTCTTACACCAATTTTAGCCCTAGCAGAAAACCACAACTTCTAAAATATTCTTTAAAACCAAATCCCACTATAACAAAAACCACGAATAATTTTGTTATTAAGTATAATAATAGCTGATATACTTTTTATGATTATAAGCATTACTAATATAAAAACAGATTTTAAAATTGCAAACACATCTCAAAAAGTGACCTATCCAGGAGTTCTTAACTTGTGGTCCATACATAAAAGTAAGAAAGTCTTTGAATTTGGATAAAAACAAAAATTTTACTTTTATCTCCTTATCTCTGATTAAAATGTTACATTTCCTTCCATTATGGATGTTAGGAACCACTCACAATGGTATTACCAGGCCTGTGATTTTGTCACCAATAAAAATCACAAACATTTTCAAATTACAGTTACTACAAATATTTCAAAATATCATTTTACCCAACACTACATCAAAATTATGGTAGTTATTTGACAAACTACCAGAGCATGTTAACTAATGTGTTAATAAAAACAAAACATATTTCTAAATCACAACGTTTTAATATTTTGCTAACTGCCTTTCCACAAAATTGGTTTCCTTTGTAAGCCTATGTAATTTACTTTATGCATTTAAACACTTTATTCTGAGAGGGAGCCCATAGGCTTTACCAAACTGCCAACGGGTTCTTTGGAACCAACCCCCCCCCCCAAAAAAAACAAAAACCCATTATGAACTCCTATTTTAAAGTCCCTATTAAAAACCCCAATTTAAAAAACCCTGTATTAAATAATTTAGAGTATGTTATGGGCTGAATTTTGTCCCGCCAAAATTTATATGCTGAAACCCTAACCCCCAATGTGACTGTATTTGGAGATGGGGCCTTTGTAGAGGCAATTAAGATTAAATGAGACCATTAGAGTAGAGCCCTGGTCCAAGAGCATTAACACCCTTATAAGAAGAAATACCAGAGCTTACTCATTCTCCTTGCTAGTGAGGACATAGCAAGATGGCAGCCAACTGCAAACCAGAAAGAGTTCTTACCAGAACCTCCCCATGCTGGCACTCTGATCTTAGACTTCCAGCCTATAGAACTGTGAGAAAACAAATTTCTGTTGTTTAAGGCACCCAATCTGTAGTATTTTGTCATGGCAAGCTGAGCTGAATGACACGGAGTAATATTAGCTTTTATCCTTTTTGAAGGCTTCCTTACTACTTCCTTGGGTTGCAAACCTGGGTCCAATCAGGGAATTCACTGTACTCCTTCATCAAGATTCATGCCCCGGAGCTACTTTTAAGGAGAAAGTCCTAGATGTTATTTAAATAAATATCATAAAAAGGAGCCAACCTATCAGACAATAATAAATAACATTTTAAATACAGCTGTCATTTGGCTCTAAAGTAGGTGGCAATTGCTGTCACTGTTATCAGACTCTGATTCCATCAGCAACATTGTTTCCCCAAGTCCTCTGTGCTCCAACTCCCTTCTGAGATACTCAACAGCTCCTTCGCAGGCCCCTGCCTGCCCCACGGGAAACCCCACAATTCACCCAATTAGGCAGCTGGGTGTCCTGACTGCAGGTGGCTAATTGTGAAAGGGATTTTTGTGAAGGACCCGTATTCCTACATCAGCACTATAACCTATTTCAGAAAACACACCGTACCATTTCTGGTTAACCTTAAAACAATCACATTAAAATAAAGAGGACTGTCAGTAGAGCAATTTTATAAATAGCTAAAATTAAACAGAGCAAGACTGGCAGTGCTAATGCATAAGCAAAGAACTGACTTCCTGCATTTCATTGAGAATTCCTGATAGCAAACTGCAGTATGTTTATTATACATTAATTCAACACAGCATTCAAAATGAATTTATGCCCTGGCTGAAGGGTGCGATATTGAAACTAAATATTATTTATTATCTTAATATTAGTAACCATACTAAAAAAAATTGTGTTAACAATTCAGAGTGTTTAAAAAGCTAAGGATACCATAGCTCTACTTACCAACCAACAGCTCTTGCCTTAATTTATGCAAGTGTAGCCTATAGCTAAAAGCTTTGTATATTTGTTTCCCCATGGTATTAGTGCTCAAAAATAGGACACTCTTTCAAGGGCACCTTATAAACACAGAACTATAATTTATTTGGCAAATTAAAGCTCATATAAAATGTGCACACAGAGGTACAGATTAACATATTTAATTTCAATATTACCTGCAAACCTATTTTTTCCCATACACTGTTCTAATTAGTCATATAAAATCGAGTGTGTGTATTATAAGCAATTATTTTAGTGGAAATAGAAACTGGATCTGAATTAAATATACTGTAAAAAGATAACACTTTTATGGAAGTTAATACATCCATTTGTATCTAGAAAAATGTGTTCTAGTTAAATGGCATGAGAATGTTGAGCATTCAAAACCCGATTGCGGTAAAAGTTGAGTTTTTTTATGATTTAATAACACAGAATAATATGCAATCTTGGTAATATAGCAATATTTATATTTTGATGATATTTCCAAGTTTCCAAATCCCTAGTAACCATTAGATTCATTTTTTGCAGTGGACTTTTTCCTATTATGAATATTCACTCCCCCTACAGTTGAACGTGCAAACTGTTGGCAAACATTTTATTTAGCAAACGATTCTTTTCCTATTGAGCCTGTACTAGGAGCTCTAGTGTTGTGGGTACCAGGCTTCCATTGCATTAAGATGGTTGAAAATAGATGTTGATAAAGAATTATGCCTGCAAGTAAATGGAAGCTATAACTTAAGTGGCAGGAGTGTTAGGCTTTCTAAAAGTTGTCATAAACTGACATAAAGGCTTCACCACATAAGGAGATTTTTGAAAAGAACAAAATTAAATTGAAGCCACTTGACCTAGCACAGGGCATGTGAATGGGGATGATCTAATGCCTCAGATTATAAGCTTCTCATTCTCAGGTCTCAGCTTGAATGTAAACTCCCCAGATAAAACTTCCCTGAACCCCTGATCTCAGATGGCTCCCCTGCCCCAGCCTGATCCATTACTTCTCCCTCCCCACCTGGTGTGTTACTCTCAGAGGACAAATCAAATTTATTCATTTCCTTGTTTACTATTTGTTTTCCCCACTAGAGGAAACCCCATAAGGATAAGGACCAATCCAATAGCACTGCTCCCCACACAAAGGAGCTCAATTACCATTTTGGAAGGAAGGAAGGAAGGAAGGAAGGAAGGAAGGAAGGAAGGAAGGGAGGAAGGGAGGGAGGGAGGGAGGGAGGGAGGAGGGAGGAGGGAAGGAGCTAATGAGATTGTTCTTTAAGACATTTCTGCAAGATTGTTTAGTATTTGGTTGGCAAGTAATCTTACAGTTCTTACATTTTTAAGATCTTCCGTTTGGGGGCGCCTGGGTGGTTCAGTCGGTTAAGCGTCTGCCTTCGGCTCAGGTTATGATCCCAGGGTCCTGGGATCCAGCCCCACCCCCACCCCGTGGGGCTCCCTGCTCAGCAGGGAGCCTGCTTCTCTCTCTCTCTCTCTCTCTCTGTCTCAAACGAATAAATAAATAAAATCTTTTTTAAAAAATCTTCTCTTTGATTCAGGATTAGCTGTCCATTATATTCACAAAAGCATGGGGCTAGAAGAATTGTGTCCTTCCCCTTTTGTGTACCTCCCCACGCAGATGAGAATCTGCCTCCTACATTGGCAAATTTAACTGCATACTGTGGGGGGGAACCCACAGAACTCCCTGAATGATACACTGTTGCTTTTGCAGCTACCCTTCATGGCCCCAGTAACTTCCTACAAAATCCCACAAACTCCCCCTTCTAGCTCTCTGCGCTGACTACTAAGTCTCATCATTCCCGCCTCCCGGAATGGTTTCCTAGTTAGAGGCAGTTACAACTAATAAGTCCAAGTAACAAACCACCCTAAGATTCACCATAGTTAACTTACTTTAAGCATTGTCAATCTTCGGTCTGTCCAGCTCCTAAAGACTTGCAGAAAAGGCAAGCCCACAAAATTTATTACCATGTGTCCTCATGTCAAAACATTCTTGCTCCGACCTCTCCTCAATCCTTAGAAGAGGCTTTTTTTTTTCTTTTTGGATTCTCAGGGTAGATGGAAAACAGCTTGTCTCCACTTGTTAACCATGACCTGTTCTAACATCACAACAAAGGACAAACGGGGCCGGCCGCCTGGTCGCTTCTGTATCATTCATGATTTCACACGCCCGGTGCCATTCTGCTTTCCAATTTAAAAAAGGCTTTGCAGCTCTCAGGCTGGGGGTCACATCACCAGCCACACCATACCCGCTTTCTATTATTCCTCTCTAGCTTTTGTGAGGTTTTCAGTTTTTTAAATAAAATGACCGTAAAATTAAGTATTACTCCCAATTCCACCTTGTTTTGGTTTCAGTCATTGTACCTCAAGAACCGGTGTTGCAATTTTACCATCCATTCATCCTGCTTTCTCCCGCCTGTTTAACACACATTTTAAGCAGAAACTTCCATTACACCGTCCTCTTCATTATTCACCTCTTTCCAGCTAAAGGATTTTAATTGCTTTCTAGTCTTTTTCTTCTTAGCATTTTGAATGGTTTCCCATTGCTCAGAAATTCGAAATCCTCACATGGCCTGCAGCCCCTTGCTCAATCTAGTCCCTACCTTCCCCTTCAACCACATTTCACGTCATCCTCACTCTGGCACACCGAGTTCTTGCCACACTTGCCCGCCCGCGCTCTGTTCCGCCCATCGGCCAGGTGGCCCCAGGTCTCTTGCTCACACAACTGCTCTGCGCTGGTTCTCTTCACTCAACCTCTCTCCCTTCGTAGGCTGACTCCTTCCTACTTCTCCTTCAGGTCTCCTTGAAAGGGTCACGTTCTGCGGGAGGCTCGCCCTGACCATCATCCACCCCAGAGCCCCATGAGATTTTCCGCATAGCACTTGCTCGTTACTACAGTTACATAGTTAGCTCGCTAAGTGTGTGTTTCATGCCTGCAGCATGAAGAGGGACGGGGTCCCCGATCCTCTCATCTCTCTGCACCCTTACTGCTTTGGCAGTCTCATGCACTCGAGGTTTTAAACACCATCACCCCATTGACAGTTCCCAAATGCAGATCCATATACCCACTCCAGATTCATCTCCCAAACTCCAACTTCTCACATCTCATTTCCTTCTTGGCCGTTGACCTAGATATACTAAAAGACAATATTAGGGGATGCCTGGGTGGCTCAGTCAGTTGAGCGCCTGCCTTCAGCCTTGATCATGATCCCGGAGTCCCAGGATCGAGTCCCATGTCAGGATCCCTGCTCAGCGGAGTCTGCTTCTCCCTCTCCCTCTGTCCCTCCCCCGGCCTGTGCTCTCTCTCTTGCTCGCTCACTCTCTCTCCCAAATAAATAAAAATCTCTGAAAAAAAAAAAGACAATATCAAACTTTACACGTCCACTTCTGAATTCCAGCCATCCCCCAAAACCTGTTCCACGTGCAGCCTTCCCTCTATTTCCATTGATGGCAACTCCCTCCTTCCAGGTGTTCAGGCCAAAGAACCTTGGAGTCCTTCTTCACACGTCCTTCTCTTTTACCCTCATCCAATCTCACGAAATCCTGTCTGCTATTCCTTCAAAATATGTTCAAATTGTGGTTGGTCATTTCTCACTATTTCCAGTGCAACTTCCTGGGTCTGAGCCGCCTCAGCCCTCTCCTAGATTAGTGCCTGAGCCTCCTGACTGGCCTCCCTGATAACCTTGTCCTCTACACTCTACCTCAACAAACAGCTGGGGGGAACTTTTCGAACTCAAGTGAGATTGTGTCACTCCTCTGCTCAAACTCCTCTCATAGCTCCACATTCCCCTTCAAGGAAGAACCAAAGACTTTATGGTGGTCTGTACTGTCTGCTGGCTTACTTCATCTCTTCCTCACTGCTCTAACCACATAAGCCACCTTGCATTTCCTTGAGGGGATTGGCATTCCCCGCCCCCCTCTCCCCACCGTGGATCTGGCCCTGACTGGTCTCTCATCTTGGAATGCTCTTCACCCACATATCCCCATGGGTAACACCTCACTTCCTTCCAATCTTTTCTTTTTCCTTCTCTATACTAATTATCATCCTCTAACATCCTATTTACTCTACTTGTTTTTTACATGTTATTTTTTTGTCTGTGTTCCCCACGAGAGCGTCAGTTCTGAGGTCACAGACTTTGTTCACTGATGTATCCCAAGCAGCTGAAATATAGTAGGTTCTCAACTATTTGTGAGATGAACATAGAGGGGCTTCCTATACAAACTGAACTTTACAAGTCTTTCAAGGCTGAAAGAAATAGTGTGTGTGAGGGTGCTTTGTGGGTTCAGTCCCCTTTGATCTTCAAATAAAGACTTCAGTCTTTATTTCTTCTACGGAAGTCACCACTGTTGTCGGTGGCAGATTTTTTTTCCACATAATCTATTTACATATACCCATAATAAATATAGTATTGTTTTGTGTGAGTTTTTAAATAATGAACAGCATCATATGATTGAAAAACAAAAAAGCCTTTGCAACAAGTAAAGTTCTAAGTGTGTGTGAGATTATTGTTCTTTGGGGTAGGGAATAAGGGACTCTCAAAACAAGTGATGAATTACAGATTTTTGCAGTAACCCTGTACCTTAGCTCCAGCATGACCCTTGAATATCCCTCTTCTGAAAATGGAGTGCCCTATGAAAATAGAAATAAATACAATTTCCTTAAGGTTAAGGCAAAGATTGAGGAAATAAAATTCACTTTTCTAAGAGATGGTCTATTTGGTTTGCCATTCTCCGTGTGTTCTAAAGGATTCTGGTAGGATTTATATTTAATTTCTGAAAAAAATGCTGAGAGTTCTGGACTTAAACACATCACAAAGGATATTCTTCTCAGTCTTCTAGACATTTAATTCTCACGGCTACTTCTATTTTCTGACCTCAGAATTGATGTAACATAATTTATATATTAATTATATTATATACAAATCATAAGATATAATTTACTTGTTTCTGAAGCATTTGACTATTTTTAGACTAACTTTCTGAATATTTCATCTTTATTATCCACATATAATAATCAGATAGCACTACCTTCAACACTCTCTTGAATGAAAAACATTAATTAGTTCCTTTGAAATGCTTTTCCCTATTGAATGCTACTTATTTACCTTAAAAGTAGATTATGCCACTTTCTCTTTTAAAGACCTCCTGTTATTTGTAACTTTGCCAATTTTTGTATAATTTTTGCAGTCTCCATCAATATTTTTAAATTAATTATGATTTCTAAGCAAGTTAAAATAGGCCTATAATAGGTTCACTGTCATTTAACCTGATAAATATAGCAAGTAAAATTGAAAGTGTGAGTCAATGAAGCCACACTGGGGTATCATTGCCAATTTAGCTATCAAAAGTAATCCATGATGATAGAGTTTATTACAAAGTACATTTAACACATTAATTATTAATCTACAGTGCAAAGCTTTTACCAAAAGTCTGTCCTTGATTGCTTTGTTTTCCCAAGTAGTTAGATTCTACAATTTTGTAATCTAAGACTAGTATTTGGCACCTTGATCAAATTCCCAAAGTTCCGTAATGTCTCTTTTTATTGCCAGTAAATCCAGATGGAAGCGGCTTTTAGTGTTGTGATTGAGTGTGAGTTTATTAACGTTATCTATTAAGCACACACTGCACATTGCCCACATAAGAACTTTTGGAATCATACTTGATAAATGTATCAAGCAAGTCCAAAAGGTTTAAGAACAAAATGAAGACTTTAGTATGTTAATTAAAACACTTTGTTGGCACTTAAAAAGCATCGTGGACATAGAGTTCTGACTCATTAATTATATATTAGAGCAAAGCCTCTCATCAATAAAGTTTTTTAAACTCTAGGCACAAGTCTCCAAAATGGACTTCAACTGAAATTCGAGAAGGACAGAAAGGAAGCCAGTCAGAAAAATGTTAGCTCTTCACATGGGAGGAGGGGTGGGAGATCAGGGGACACACGGAAACTGAGCTGTGGGAGTCATCTGCTATTTTAGAACATTCTATGCAAGAAGACGAACATAAAATTAATAGTGTCAACTCCTAGAGAGTTGCCCAAAAAATAATTTTTGCAGAGGCAGGTAAGTATTCTTCCACTATTGAACCTTCCATTAAAGACCCAGAAAAAGTTACCCTGTTCACATTTCCAAAACCTGACATATGTTTTTTTAAAAAAATGAAATCATTAGTAGATAGAGTATTTAAAATGCTTTATGTCCTCCAACCTCTTCTAGTATTATTTCCTTGAATAATTTTGCCTTAAAAATCAAGTTGTTCATTTAAAACACTAAAAAAAAGATAGCGGTCATTACTTTTGTAGAGGTCCCAGAACGAAGGCCCGAGACGGGCGTTCACTGCAAAATCAGATGCATCTGGGGCTCTGTCTGATGGGCGGTGGGACTGAAAATCAGCCTCATCACCCCCTCATCCCCCAGGATGTAGAAAGTGAGGCTCAGTGGAGAACAGGACAGTGTGGATGGAGGGTCAAGGAGTCACAGAGGTCAAGCTAAGGGCCAGCCCTGGGGCAGGCGATTAGAGAAGAGGGTGGTCTTAGAACAGCACAGTGAAGAGCACCAGGCTCTGGTGTCCTCGACCTGCTCCCCATCCCTTGCCCCGGGTCCGAAGCCAAAATCACAGAGAGAAGAACCCTGTATACAAAGAGTCCATAGAACAAAGCCCTGCATTATTAAGGTCTGTGTAAGTAACCACACACACACACCGAACGTGCATTGTGGCCTAGTACCAGGGCGGACACAGGTGAGAGGAAGGTGTGCCTCCACATTGGCGGGGGCCAAGGATCCCCATTTGGGAGCAGGAAGAGAGAATGTCATAACATTGGAGTGCAAGAGATGCTCTTTCTTTACCCCTAGCCTCACCCAAGGACTTCTGGCAATAATCAGAAAGGATTTGGGTTGGGAGGTAGAGATTAAACCAAAGTTTACTTGTGGACTCTTCTTGGGACCCTATCACTCAGCCTGACTGTGACACAGTCTCTCCTTCCCTCTGGAACCTGTAGCGTCCTTCAGCAGGTTCTGCCTCCAGAAACTCCGTGCTCAGAGAGTGAGAAAAAGGCAGGCGAACTGAGTAAATTATTCCCCTCCAAGTGTTTTCCCCCAGGTTAGATGCACCACACAGGGAAAGTCAAGAAGAGTAATTAGCTATTTAATGGTCTTTCCCACCCATTGATTTGTGCAAGTTCCTTACACCTTCCATTAGGGAAGCCAAATGCGCTTCGTACCTGCCTCTGTGAAGCATTGCTGAGCTTGGCACTCCAGCAAGTCATCTGCTTAAAGCACAATCATAATTAAAGGTCGGGGTGACCAGTTTTTAAATGTGTCCCCATCATTGCTTCTCAGTTTTTGAGTCTCTACTACTAATTGACAGTTTTGAGGTGAGGGACTATTCATGTAAAAAGAATAAAGATTTGTTATTTGCCCTTTGTCAGCTGGACCCCGCCCCCTCCAAGTTGTAGGTCAAAATAGCCCTGGGCAGCTGTGGGTGACCACTCTGGTCATTATAGGGGTAACACAGGCCCCCTCTTTTTACTGGAAAGGAACTCAAGATATGACAGTTGAACCAATGCCTCGCCACAAAGTGCAAGGGGAGTGACAGACAGAGTGACAGACAAATTAAAGAGTAAGTTCTGTCTAGCAATTTTGGGTGACAGCACTTAAAATTTTTAGCTCTAGAATTGTTTAGGAATGACAGTGTGCAGCTGAGAAAGGCAGCCTACCCGCTATAAAAAGGAATTTGTGTGCGAACTTAGAAAAAGCAGTCCTCCAAACTGGAAAAAAAGTCTTTACGTATATTTTTAAATAGTCACCCATTAACTTTTTCCAGTCTTCAAATCATCTATGGCCACATGTCCTCATTAGCCCAATGTTTGAATCAAGGCTTTCAGAGATTTTGTTTCACCCTCCCTATAGAAACGTCACTAGAAATTGGATTTTGCATAATTTCGTTGTTGTCATTTTTCCGACCAATGAGCGGTGCTATCATGAACATCAACTTCTAACCAGAAGAAGGCATCGTGCGGAAGCCTCTCCTTGGTAAGATGCTCACTGCGTGTGGTAACAAATCGCACCCAAATTTGCCATGCTCTCGTTAGGGATAGTAATCGCTTACTGAGTACTTGTTCTAAACTAGAACCTATGCTGGGTACTTTGGACTTAGCATCCATCTCTGACACATAGGATGGACCCTTACGAGGTGTGTGTTGGTGGGAAGGAGGAAAGGGGAAAGAAGGAAGGAGTAAGGGAGAAAATGAGAAGCCAGTTTCAGGATAATTTATAACTCTTACTGAGCATTTACTTTTTTGTAGGTCGTTTAAGGAACCTGAAAAACAAGCTGTTAAGCAGATAGAAATCTTCCTTTTTTCCACCGGAACTTATGGAAGCAGGTCCCAAACCCGACCAGAAACATGCCTGAATTGCCTTTTGATTTGTGCACTTATAGCCTTCGATCATGGCTAACTCCACTGCCAGTGACTAGGACTAATAGCTCAGACGCAAGGAGGTGAACAGTGCTGAGTCCTTCTCACTTCACAGAAACTCTGAAATGATTCCAGATACCCTGTGCTCCTTGCTTCCCCTCTGCTTTTTTCACTCTGAGGATTTGAAGTCAAGCGGCAACCCCTAAGGTGTAAACCACAGGAGATTACTCATTGATGGTATAAACAGAAGGTGAGTGCAGAGGTTCAGGCCAGGACCCAGTTGTCATCTAAGGAGATACATCAGCTACAAAGCCTGTCCAAACATTCATCACAAACAGGTTTCACAATGTTTTATATGGACCTGAGCCAGATTTTTACCTTGTCCATATCCCAAAAAGATGATCTATCCCAGTGCAACAAACTTTCAAATAACAATAAAAATTATTTGATTAGCAGAAAGAACGGGGGGGGGGGGGGGCAGAGAGGGTGTTGGGGGGGAATGATCAGCCTCCTAGGGACCCTCACGGAGCCCGAACACCTGGGGATGAGATGGCCCACCATAGAATTTATACCACACTACAGATCGAATTTCAACAAGTCATTTAGGATGATTTTGTGACTAAGCATGAAATCGGAATTATACTGTCTCCTGGTCAAAGTGTTGTAAACATTTTTTCCTTCATTATTTCGGATTTTTTTTAATGCTGGTGCTTCATTAGAGCTCCCCAAATAACTGTACTTTGTAAACTACAAAAGGAAATGTATGTCCTTTTATTTCTATTGTGTTGGAAGGATTTGGTGAGGAATGTTAATGTTAACTATTACTTATCATGTTGCTGTTATTATTATTGGGTCTTTTTTTAAGATTTTTAAAATTGATTTATTTGACAGAGAGAGAGACAGCCAGCGAGAGGGGGAACACAAGCACGGGGAGTGGGAGAGGAAGAAGCAGGCTCCCAGTAGGGAGCCCGATGCGGCTCGATCCCAGTACTCTGGGATCACACCCTGAGCGGAAGACAGACACTTAATGACTGAGCCACCCAGGTACCCCTGTTATTGTTATTATTATTGTTATTACCAACTCCAACCTCATCCTCCCTATACTTTGCACCTGCAAAACAAGACAGTCATTCAAATGTAATTTGTGTTACTTCCTTTGTTCCCAACCCAGTCTGATTCCAGCTAGTTTCCAGTCACCTCCTAACCTATAGCCCAAACTTTCATTTGCTGCTAATTCCTATCCTTTGGGACTTGATATTGAAGGGGGGAAAAAACATAATTGTCTTAAGAAATACATTTTAAAATTGTTTAATACTCATTCAAAATTTATTTTTAAAACCCTTTAGGAGCTCCTGGGTGACTCAGGTAGGGTTAAGCGTCTGCCTTCAGCTCAGGTCATGATATCAGGGTCCTGGGTTTGAGCCCCACATCTAAGGGAGCCTGCTTCTCCCTCTCCTACTACCCCTCCCTCACCTCCCCCCCGCCTGTGCGTGCACTAGCGCTCTCTCTCTATTGCTTTGCCTCTCAAATAAATAAATAAAATCTTTAAAAACAAAACCCTTTAAAAACTATGACTGGAAATAAACTTTCTTAACCTGAGAAATGACATCATTGTAAACCTATAGCAATCATATTTAATGATAAAATTATAAAATAACTCCCATTTAAATCATAAACAAGATGCCCACTATCCTGTTATCACTGCTTTTATACAATATTATCATGGAGGTCTTACAATAATAAGGTAAGAAAGTAAAATAAAATGTATAAAAATTAGAAAAGATAAAATTACCGTCTCCATACAACATGATTATGTATAGCGTATATTCAAAATAATCTATAGACAAACTATTGAAACCAGGAACAGAGTTCAAAAAAGTGGTTAGATAAAAGTAATTTAACTAGCTGACACATTTTTTTAATTTTTTAAAAAGATTTTATATATTTATTTGAGAGAGAGGGCAGGAGCAGAGGGAGGGAGAAGGGGAGGGAAAGAAGCAGATTCCCCGCTGAGTAGGGATCCTGACACGGGACTCGATCCCAGGACCCTGAGGTGATCACCTGAGCTGAAGGCAGACGTTTAATTGACTGAGCTACCTAGGCACCCAGTAATTAGCTAACACATATTGTATTCTTACTGTGGGCCAGGCACTGTTCTAGGTACTGTCCATATATTATTAACTAATAATATTAACTAAGCTAATACAATTAGATTGAGAATAATGCAATTACTATTTCCAAAGAAAACTGATGTACAGAAAAATAAAATAACTTCTGTTACAGGTTGAATTGTGTTCCCCAAAAGACATGGTGAACCCCTAACCCCTAGTACCTGTGACTATGACCTTATTGAAAATCAGATCTTTGCAGATATAACCAATTTCAGATGACATTGTTAGGGTGGGCCCTAATCCAATATGATTGATGCCCTTTTAAGAAGAGGTGAATTTGGACATAGACACACACAGAAAGAATGCCATGTGACCACAAAGTCAGAGATTGGAGTCATGCAGCTACTAACGAAGGAATGCCAAAGGTGTCCGGCAACCAACAGGAGCTAGGAAGAGGAAAGGAAGGAGTCCCCTATAGTTTTGGGGGGGAACATGAACCTACCGAGAGTTCGATTTCAGACTTTTAGCCTCCAGAACTGTGAGACAATAAATTTCTATTGTTCTGAGCCTTCCGGTTTGTGCTCCTTTGTTAGGGCAGCCCCAGTAAACTAATAAACTTGCCAAGACTCTCACAGCTAGTAAAATGACAAAGCTGGGACACGAGATTAGCATATCAAAATCAATATATTCAACACGAGTGAAAGCAAGTTAGAAAATATAACGTAAAAACAGATACTATTTACAATTACATAAAATACAAGGTACTTTGAAATAAATAGAATAAAAAATGTTTAGGATACAGTCGATTCTCATTATTTGTAGTAATTGTGTTCTACAAAGTTGCCAAACTTTCAAGTGGCAAATACTGAACCATTGCTCCCAAGGGAAATACAGGGTAGGGTTCCTGCAAGTTTCTGGTCACATTTTCACTGATCAATATATAACCTTGTTTCATGTGTGTTTCTGTTTTTAAAGACCTCACTTAATATATATTGTTGATTCATTAACACTAAACTCACAGGCAACAGCACTATAACTCATGCCTGAACAAAGGTAATATACCACCTGTATTTTCTCCAAAAGGCGCACCCCAGCCTTCTCGCACTTAAGAACACTAGATAAAGTTTCAGCACTACACTTGGGGGGGCATTTTAAACAGTAAAATTGCCAAAAGAGGGCCTGAAAGTATGAAAGATATGGCACTAAACAAACTGCAGAAAGGATACTTATGTTTACAATATGAGAACTAAACAAGAAAGCAAAACATCACTTTGCCGGAACTCAGCTGGGAACACAGATATATCTCGGTCAACTCAAGTTTTTTGCTACTCTGCACGTTTGTGAATGACCATGAAAGCACAGTGAGTATTGACATAGGGGTCACAAATAAATTTTAGGAAGTAGACAAATTCACAAATATGAAATCCATGAATAATGAGGATCAACTCTGTTTATGGTTAAAATTATAAAAGCTTATAAGGGGACAAAAAAAAGACCTAAATAAATGGAGATAGGATACAGTACAGTCATGAATGGAGAGACTCAAAATTATAAAGATGTTAATTTTCTCACAAATTAATTCCATCAAGGTCCCAAAGAGTATTTTTGAAGAACATGACAAGCTGATCCTAAAATTCACAGAGAAAAGGATAAAAACCAAGAATCACTAATATAATTTTGAAAAACGAGGTGGAAAAACTTATTCTATCATTTTTAGAATAAACTTATATTAATTAAGACAGTGATTTTGATACAAGTCTAGACAGATAGAACAGGAGAGCAGAAAAAAGAGACCAGAATTAAGAAACACATAGAAATGTTGTTTATGTCTGAGATGATGGTACAAATCCATGAAGATGGACTAACTGTTCAGAAAACATGGTCAAGACCAATAAGTTATCCAGGTGGAAAAAAAGATCGATTCTTTCTTCACATCATATCAAAAATAAATTGGGGAAAAAAATGAAAGATCCAAATGTAAAAAGTAAATAGTTAACATTTGGGAAAAAAAGTAGAGAAGATACTTAATGATTTCCAGGAAGGAACAGATCCACTTAATAAGGACGGAAAAAAGTACAAACCATAAAGAAAAAGATAAATAAATTTGACAATAAATTTTTTAAATTTCAGTTCAATAAAAGACACTGACCAAAGTTAAAATGCAATCTATGAAGCTGGAAGAAAGTATCTGCAACACACATAGTTAACAAAAAGTTAATATGAAAGATTTGTATGTAAATCTCACAAATGAATAGGGAAAGGACAAAAATCAATTAGAGAAATAGAAAAGGAATACAAATATACAAAAGATACTCTACAGCATTAGTAAACAAAGAAATGTAAAACTCATTAAATTGCATTCCATAATCATTTGATGGTCAAAAATCAGAAAGTCTGATAACCCCACATTTTGGTAAGAATCTGAAGGAACAAGAACTTTCAACAATTCTGATGGAAATTGAATTGGCAGAAACACATTCAAAAAAAGCAATTTGTCAATATCTACTAAAGCCAAGGTTGTATGTATCCTTAGTACTCTGCAGTTCATCCTCCAGGTATAGCTAGCGGGGAACTTCTTCGCATGTGTGTAAGACATGTACAAGAATGTGCATTACAGCAGGACCTGTGACAGCAAAAATCTGATTCTACCTACACATTCATCAACAGTAGATCTGATTAATTATGGTTATAGTCACACAATAAAATATCATATAGGAGCTAAAAGGGACATAACAAAAAAAATAAGATGCAGAAGCATATGTAAAATTTTCATTTATAATAAGTGTTTAAAACAAAGCAATATTATATACTATTTATGGATATATACATGTATCATAATTATATGAAACAGTCATGGGAATGATGAACAACCCATTGAGGAGGACAGTAGTTTTTTCTGGGGGAGGGAACAGTATCAGAGAGGGCTAGTCAATTGTCTCCGCAATTTATTATTACCTTTTTAATCTATAGCAAAAGTGGTAGAAGGTTAAAAGTTGATACAAAGAGAGACTGGGTGGGCGTTTGTTGTAGTCTCCTGTATAACTTTCTGGGTGCAGGCAATATTTAATTTAAACAAAAAATGTTAAAGTCTGTTGAAGTTGGAAGGAACTCGGTGTCAGGTTAAGTCCTAAATTCAGCACTTGCTGTTAAAATTTAGAGCCTGCCATCAAGTTCTATAAATAAGATAATAGAATGTAGGAATTACACTTAATCCTCTAATTACTCTCAGCTTTAATCAAGCCTTTATTAACATAATGTGTCTAGCTTGGGGTCTTAAAACCTGAGAGGGGATTTAGGGAAGAGTAATCAAAACAATGAAAAAGAAGTAGGTGATACGAGGCAAGGCAGAGGGAACTGGGATGATTCAGACCAGGGAAAGAAAGCCAAGGGGGGACATACATTGAGGAGGAGGCACAGTTTGCTCCTTGTGTACTGTCTGTGCCTCAATTAAGGCTGACTAAATTAGCTGTTTGGGTTATTGCTATGTAACAGATCACTCTAAAACATCGTGTTTTAAGCAATAATAATTCCTGATTTTGCTTATGAATCTCAAATTTGGTCAGGACCTCAGGGAAGATGGCTCTTTGTGGCTCTGTGTAGCGTCAGCTGTAAGAGCTCACCTGGGGCTGGAAGATCCACTTTCACAATGGTCCGCTCACATGCTAGCCCAGCTGGTGCTGGCTATTGGCTAGAGCGAGACCAGGACCCTGGGCAATGACCCTCAATTCTTCTCATTGTGGGCCTCTCCATGGGTTTCTTGGACTCCCTCATGCCATGATATCTGGATTCTAAAAGCGAGAGTCCTATGGGGGAGGGGCATGACAGTTTTGTATCCTATCCTTAGAAGGCACGGAGCGTCGTTTTCACCAAACTCTATAGGTCCGGACAGTTGCAAAAACCCACCCAGTTTCAAAGGCTGGAGATGGGGAACTAGGGAAGGGGAATGTGTACTCTACCTCTTGATGGGGGCATGGCAGGGTTGTAGAAGTTTGGGTGGGAAGATAATGTTGCTTCCATCTTTGTAAAATCCAATTTGCCACACTGCTCCATCTATTATTCTCACTGCTCCCATAGAGATCTGATCATGCCATTCTCTTGTTCTACAACAAGGGACATTGTTCTCCAATCTTCACCCCACACAACCGGGTTTGGTCTGTGGAGCTGCAAGTCTTCACGGAGTCAAAGGTATATAATAATTTATTGAGGAACCTTGAAACATTCACTTCTGTGACCAAAACTTAGGAAAGCTGGCCAAAAATATTGATGTTTTAGATGCTTTTCTACTTGAGTTTAGCTAAAATAGCGTGACAGGACATTCATATTTCATGTCACCTGGTGTCAAGCCCAGGTGCAGACATATCAGCAACCCAGGTGAATTTGGAGGAATTCGCACAGCAGTATTTCTGCCATACTCTAGACATTCAAACACAATGTAACTCATCAATCAAATCAGATTGTAAAATACATTTTAGCCCAGAGAAAGACAAGATAGGCCGTGGAAAGTTTTTCTTTGAAGTTAAGTTGTTTGACCTGGGATTTTTCAGCACAACAGGCAAAAGTGATATTTTGGTCTGATATCTGATAGTTGGTCATGCCATTAGGTTTCCATTTCACTCACCCACCAAAAGAATACAGTGTTTTCTAAGTTTTAGCCAAACTTGGAAATTAACTATCACTTTACATCAGAGCAAGTGCTACCACTTCTTTCTTGCTGAAACGGTTAAATATGCTACCTGACTGGATAGCAGCTAGAGCTGACTGACATGTGAGATTAGTTTGCCCTAGGGACAGAGAGGGCTAAGATGGTTCTTGGGCTCTACCTCTATTAGGCTGGACATATTAAATTCCTGAGAGTCAACCAGTTTTGGCCAATAAAAAATGGGAATTTCAAATGACTCAATATGTATGCACTGGTCAGATTGAGAAATTTCCTGGCAAAACCCAAGTCAGGGATTTGATTCAAGGCCAGTCTAGAATGAGCCCTAACTAAAGATTCAAATGACTTTTCCATGTGCATAATGTTTTGATGTAAAAGCCCAGGAAAGTAGTATCACTGACTTTTTTTTTTTTTAAGATTTTATTTATTTATTCGACAGAGATAGAGACAGCCAGAGAGAGAGGGAACACAAGGAGGGGGAGTGGGAGAGGAAGAAGCAGGCTCATAGCGGAAGAGCCTGATGTGGGGCTCGATCCCATAACGCTGGGATCACGCCCTGAGCCGAAGGCAGACGCTTAACCGCTGTGCCACCCAGGCGCCCCTGTATCACTGACTCTTAAATGAGTCAACCACTTGAGTTCTATATGTGGGGGCCCAACTGTAGGAAAAAAATAAGAAAACCTTGTTTATATGGGCTGTTTTCTAGGTGCTGTGCAAATTAGTCAATAAAATTTAAATATGACAGTCTATAAGAATTGGTGTGATGTTATTGGATAAAGGCTTTGTGGATTTCTAATTTAACTGGGATGGTTAAAGATTTTTGTTTCCTAAGCAGCGAAGTGGACAAACTAATTTTGATTTACCCCAGAAGTTAGAAGTAATGAAAAGAATCCTTAAGCAGTACTTAATAAGTACTTAATACTATAATTATGATCCATAAAATAGATATCCACAAAAAACATGGCCAAAATGATTGGGAATTATGATTTGTATAACATAATAATAAGGTTGCGGCAGAGTTTAGAAGGTAACTACCTATTTCAATTGTTACGAAAAAACCCCCACCATATGCTAAGAAAATTAAAATCAAAGAGACATATAATTTAAAAACACATTAACTTCATTTGATAATCTTTGGAAATAAACATAGGATTGGGAGATCTTTGTGAGTGTTTTGGAGGAGTACAAAGTATATCAGAATGGTTAAATATTTCTGATTGCTTTAGAGTATCTCATGTCTTTCTATGAAGCCTCAATTGTACTTGGTGTGCTTCAAGTAAAGTGATTAAACAAGGAAAGGATATAATTGTGCAAATACACTACCTTGAACTTCCTTCTGAGTATAGGAAGTAGCTAACAGCCCGGCCCTCTGCACATGTGAAAAAGACAAGCCATTTTCTACACCCAGCCATGCGGTTCCATCCCAACATTCTTCTCTCACAACCATTTGTCCAGAGAGAGAAATAGGACAAATTCACACTTCTTATTTTTTTCATATGTTATGACAAGAATCCCATGATCACTGTCCCACCACATTTGAATCTGTATTGTTCCTATTTCTTTGAATTCCTCAAAACTTATATACAGTGAACTCCACGTGATCTTCAAGTAACACATTTAGCAGCATTTCTGAAAATATGCTGCATGGAGGTCTAGCTCTACAAGATGCTAATAAAATTATTATGACATAGAAGAGTTTCGTGTCAATGTTGAATTAAGCAAGTTTATTTATTTATTGTAATTCTCATCAGAACTTTTTATATACCAATACACATTATAAATCTTCTAGGATATATATATATATATGGCATGTATCATTTCCCAAAATTGTTTCAATCATGGAGACCATTTTGCAAAAATACCTCAATAAACTAGAGTGCTATCTTGTGAAACTTCGATCTAAGGCATTTCTTACAATATTTTTTTAAATACCATTGTGAACTATAGGTTTCTTATTGATAAAGCTCCCGTCCAGGGGCACCTGGGGGGCTCAGTCAGTTAAGCATCTGCCTTTAGCTCAGGTCATGATCCCCTCATGGGGCTCCCTGCTCAGTGGGGAGTCTGCTTCTCCCTCTGCCTCTCCCCCCTGCTCATGATCTCTCTCTCTCAAATAAATAAATAAAATCTTAAAAAAAAAAAAAAAAAAAAAGCTCCTGTCCAACCTTCTTATTTATCTCCCTCTGATTCTAGTAACTTCTAAATATTTGTTTGGGTGCTTATTTATTCAATGAATATGTATAAAATGCTTACTATACTCCAAGGACAATTGTGGGGTTTGGAGACACAGAAACGAACAATTTTTTAAATGCCCCTTTCTTTATAGAACGTACATTCTAGTTAGAGGAGGTGTCAATTTACACACAAACAAATAAAATTTTGAGACTGCAGACACTGACAACTGCTAATGAAGAAAAGTAAAAACAAGATAATGAACTAGAGAGTTTCTTAAGAATAAGAAGAGTGATTGTGGCATTTCAGAAAGGCAATCAGCAAGGTTTCTTTGAGAAGGTGGAATTAGAACGAAAGGAATACAAAATTAATCTTTCCCTTTACTAATTCTTTTATTCTTTGTATTACTTTTAATCAAAATAATACTTGTACCTGTTAAAAATATATAAATACTGGTGTATAATAAAAAAACAATTGCTGCTCTGACCTGCTCCATCCTAGCTCTACTTCCAGAAACATTCTCTTTTAATAGTTTATTATGTGGGTTTTTCTGACAATTACTTTTATATGGAAGCCATAGGTGGAGGTTGGCAGAGCAACAAGTTGGAAAGATCCTGGGTCCCTCAATGATCTTGAAGCCATTATATCAGCTCTAAAGTTCCTTCTTTCATGCAAGAGAAAAATAAATCTGTCTTCCTTAAGCCTCTGGTATTCGGAGGTATCTATTACTTGTAACCAAACCCTATGGGATATAGGTTCCAATATTATATCCCCAGGCAACTCAGGGAAAATATTCCTAACATGCAAGTCACATGCATTATTTTTTTTGTATTTCTACAGAGATGAAACTCATGCTGCATTTTAGTTTGCTTCCTATTGGATTGTGACTTTCCTGTACAGTTTTTTGTTTGTTTCCCCTTTTCTAATTCTCTTTTCTGTTTTCTTAAAAGAGAAGAAACATGCCTGCTTTGCCCTGTCATTCATGACATCAGCTCTTAACCCATTGGTCTAATCTTAATCTATTTCTTTCCTCCTAGAGTCATGCTTCCAGGGGGATTCAGAAGCTTTCGGCTCAACTGTCACGCTGCAGGGTCTTTTCTCTGGACTCTTGGTTTAGTTCCAGTTTCTTTTATGACCGTTTTTCTCTTCCATGGATATTTCCCCTCATTTTTCCAGAGTACGCCATAATTTTCTAAGCAAGAGTGCCTGCAAGTAAATGTTCCAAGTCCTTATATGTTTGAAAATGCCTTTTTTCCCTTCATATTTTGATTGGTTCTAATTTTTTCCCCAGAACTTTGCAGGCTTTGTATTGCTCTATTATCTTCAAGATCCCATACATTTAAGATTGCCACCTGTCAGCCTGATTCTTGTTTCTTTCTTTTTTACCTACATTTTCTCTCTGGAAGCTTCTCAGACATACTGGTTAATCCTGATATCTGAAGTGTCACGACGCTGTTTAGACGTGTAGGTCTTTTTGCAATCATTCATCTCAACATTGGGTGGGATTTTTCAAGAACAAAGACTTGTGTCTTTCTATTCAGCTCTAGATATTTTTCTTCTCTCGTTTTGATCATTTCCTTTCCTCTGTTCTGTCTTTCAAGCACATCCATTAGTGAGGGTGAAACATCTGGATAGACGTGCTGTATTTGCTAACTCTGAACTGAAGTTCCTTTGGAGTTTTTCCTAGCAGGTCAGTTCTTTGCATTGTCACTGTCCCTGCTCCAATGTCCTGGGTTGGCATTTTCTCAACTGAAAAAAGAAAAAAGTCATCAACAGGCTTCTATTCTTCTATCTTTCAGAAATTTATTGAAATAACTCATCTACCAATGGCATCCCTCCTTTTCTTTTGGTTGATTCCTTTGTATTTCCCATATTTGATTTTATTTCTGGATGTTTGTGTTCAGTCTGCCATCTTGTTAGAATGCTTGAAGTTTCCCTTGGGTGACACAGTTAAAGCACAACCCCTGCACCAATTTCTCGGCCGTGCTAGTTTTGAATATAAGACTATGTTGTACGACTTAAGTAACACCAAAACACAAGTTTAAGTATTTTGTTATGAGAAAACAGGATACAAAGGGCAAAATACACCCAGGTTTTCTTTTCTTTAAAAAAATAAAATGAACAGAGTGCTATTCTTCTTCTTCTGTTGTTATTTTTCATTTTCATGTAGAATGTAGCTCTTGATATATAGCTTTAAAAACATTTTTTTTTCATTTAGGTGATATCATAAAAGCTTCTCTGTACAAGAACTTAAATGATTTTCAGTAGCAATTTTCCCTGTGTCCTTGGACCAATTTCTGATTCTTTTAAGACATGTTACCCACTGTGATATTAACGTATTACTATAAGAGTTGTAACAGCAGGAGACAGCGTTTTTCTTCCTCAGGAGAGATAGAAGGGATATGTGCCTACACTATGTATGAGAATTTTCTTGACATCTAACTTATACTTTTGGCAGTATAAGTGCTATATAGTAACATTTCTCTACTTTAGCAGGCTTCTTCTAATGAACTCAGGGATATATAAGCAAAACTCATTCCTCTATACCTATAACTCTCATAACTAGTTGTTTATAGATAACTGAAATATATTTATTCAATAAATATTTGGGCTGAGCACTGTATTTTGTCCAGGGATACCACAGTAAATAAGAGATCAAGCCCTTCAGGGGCTATTATGTCTAATGAGGAAATACAATTAAATAAACAGTAAATCCCCCCCCCCAAAATGTGGTCATTGCTATTGTAGAGTAACCATAAGACCCCATAAAAACAAATAAAAATGAACCCCATGGAGGCGGGGCAGGGGGAGTATTAGGTGAGAGATGGCTTCCCGAGGAGGTGATTCCTGAGCTGAGTGATCCTCAAAGGACCAGGACAAATTAGCCAAGGGAAGGAAGTTGAGACAGATGGGGTAAAAGGGACATTCCAGGTGTTCGGAGCAATATGTGTGAAGGCCAGGAGGCAGGACCAGTTATGAACAACTAACAAAGATGGTAAGAGATGAAACTGGAGAAGGAAACAAAGACTAGATTCAAAACTATTTCCAGTATTCCATATCAAAGAATATGGACCCCTTCCTGAAACAAGCATAAAAAATTATGATCAGTAGAGGAGCAAATCCTTCCACACTTGCCTGGAGCAAGTTCTGGTTTGGGGTTTGTTTGTTTTATTCATAGATGAAGTAATAATATAACAGACTTTCATTACAGGTTTACTGTGTGTAAGATACTGTATTTGGCAGGTAGGAAATGAAAGCATTCAACCTCAGGAATCAGTGTGAAAACAGAGCAGATTATTTGGAGGTGCTGTGTCTTCTGGTGAGAAGGAACATGGATAGGAGGAGTTCAGGGTGGTAGAAGATAAAACTGAAAAGTTATATTACAGCTTAATCACAGTAAGGATTTGGACTTTAAATAATGAATATGCTATCCACATTTTTTTGAATAAGGAAGAAAATGGACTATATGTGTATTTTACCCAAAATGTGTATTCCTAAGCTTTACTATAGCGCACAAGTCAGGAAATATATCACTTGGCTTGAAGCAATTTAAGTTCTACTTCTCTTTTAGTTAATGAAGGACCCAGGTTATCTAAATGAGCCACAACGGGTTGTTTTAAATATTGCTGTTGGAGACCACTGCTCAGCAACCTCTCTGAATGCAAATGGAACATTTATTTAAACTTGCCCTCAAGGAGCTCACCATCCGAAGTTCCAACCAAAAGCAGCTTTTGTAAGCCCCCATCATATTTATCTCTATTGCTCAATGACAGTAAAAACTGAATAGCTATCAAATTTCATGGTAGTCCCATGGCTCCCTCTACATTTCTCCATCCTTTTGTCTGGGCTTTGCATTCAGTAATCAAGTTAAGTTTAAGACAGTGGGTTAAGTCAACCCACATTCCTTCTCCCACAGAAACTATTGAGACACCGTTTACCTTCTAAAAACCAGAAAGCCCTTTCTACCTCCTTTGTTCAAACAGGAGCAGATCTAGGTTGTGTGGACATGAACTTTATTCATTTGGGGGAGGGGAGGGACTCTTTAAGAAAATCCAGTACAAAATTACATACAGATTCCTAGCTTTTCTCATTGGGAGAACTTGGAAGGGATCCTTACAAATAAAAGGCCAAGCTTTATTAGCTTCTTGGTAAATTCTCCTCTCATGAAGAGCAAATACATAAACAGGCAATGTACTCTCAAGAGTTATCAATAGAATTTATACCTACAATGGCTGTTTGGTCTAAGAAATATATCAGAAACATGGAAACTCCATTAAAAGCCCCTGCTTTCTGCTATAATCATCCACATTTGCCAAAACCACTAGGAGCAGTTCTCATCTGAATATTCAATCAACAGGGAGATTTTTGTGCATCGGCTGTCCTCTGTCTCTCTCCTCCTGTCTTTTAACGATTTTACTGATTCTAGATTCCAAACGCTGACACTTTAGCAATGAACCTTTGCTTCATATCTGCCCTTTCAATAAGTTCCACCCAGAGAGCTAGGCCATTTTCGAATGTTGGCACCCATATAGCTAGGATAATAAGGTAGATGAGATGTGTTTTATCAGGTAGAAAAAAACAAGAGAAAAAAAAAAACACACTGCTTTGGGGCAGTGTCCTTAAAAGTCTGGTTCTGACGCCAATATTGGCTGCTACATTTAGCTGCTTAGTTCCGTGGAAACCAGTTGTATGACTCTGCAGATAAAAGGCTGTAGACCTCTGGAATACAGGCAAGTAGCACCTCATTATACAAATAGAAGCAACTCAACTATGCATGCCCTCAAACTGAGCTCAGTGTTCTGCTGCATTTCAAAAATACCCATCTGTTCCAAGAGAAGAAACAGGAAGTTTTGTTAATTATCTCTCACAACCCACTAGTTAGTTTCCAGAAAAATCACTAAAGCCATCTTTCCTGAATAAATTTAACAAGTAAGTTACAAGATGCAGCACAGTAGATAAACCTTACATTACTCCTTTTAAATGAACCAAATCTATCAGTTGGCCAATGGCACACTCACTGCCTCTAAGTCCCTTCCCGTGTCCTCAGCACTCAACGGACATAATTATTTTCTGTACAGAACTTTTTTTCATATGACAATATTGGCTAATAAAGCACTATCACACTAGATATATGCAGAACACTAGATACTACACAAGCACTGGAGAGATATTTTCTGATTTATTTGCTTTAAGCACAATTTTGTTTCAGCATTCCATTAAAATACCTCACAAATGTTCACTCTATTTGACAAAATAAATTCCTGGGAAATATTTTCTTGTTGATTATTAGCTAATTTAAATAGGTGTCTCTAAAACTTCTTCCCCAGTCCAATCATGTCGCGTTGACGAAGTTCCATGCCGGAGTGCTATAACGGTATTAAGGATACACATGCCCAGTTGGACTCCTGCCATCATTCTATAAATCATTGCCAATTATGCCAATAAAGCAGCCTGGGCAATGATTGATTTCTTAGTTATGCAGTCAGCTGTTCTGCAACACTTTGTTTTCCTTCAAATGTCTCAACCGTGGCCTCATTTCCTGAAATCGTGATGGTTTACATACCCCCTCAAAAGAGACATTTGTGCACATCTGTTGGTGAAAAAAAGAGTTTAGAAATTCAGTGAAACCTCAGTAATTCCATCTAACTGTTGGGAAGGATAATCCAAATTTGTGAAAACTCTGGATGGTGAAAGATTTTTTTTTTTAATAGAAAGTAGGTTTTTTTTCTACTTTTATATCTCTGTAACAATTCAAATTAATCTAACAAAGAATCGCTTTTTGAAATACTCAGAGTCTGTGAAATGTATGTAAGTCTATAAAACTATAACAAATATTTAGCATTATCGTGACAGTTTCCTGTTAGCTAGGGTTACTTCTGCAGCAGCAAAGAGAAGCATAATATTATGGAACCTTTGAAGCAATCAGCTTTTATTTTTGGTAGAATCTATTATTTGCCAAAACTTAAATGTGTTTTTGATCAAATATCATGGATCAAGCCTGGATATTTGATATTTATTCAGATATTAAACACTAGACCCAGCTGGAAAACAAAGTGATAGAGCAGAAAGTGCATAGACCCTGAAGCAAAACAGACTTGGATTCAAATCCCAGCTTTAGACTTCACTAGGTCTATAGGATTTATCTGTTAATTCAGTCAACAAATATGTATTATACAGCGACTCTGGCTGCAGATACAGTGGGGTAACAAGACTAAAGTCCCCATTTCGTGAAGGCAAAATCCTCTGGTAGGGAAAAGAAAATTATCAGGTAAAGGAAGAAAATAATTTCAAATAACATTAAATCTGTGCAAAGTGAGTGGAGGGAGGCTGCAGTGGGATAGCATGTTTCGGTAGTAAGGGAAGGCCTCAAGGAGCGGAACATGGCCCAGGTAAGATCTGAATGACACAGAGGGCCAGGCATGCAAAGGCTGGTGTGGAAAAGATTATTCAAAGCAAAGGGAACAGCACAGGGGTCCTGAGTTGAAGCCAGTTTGGTGAGTTGACAGAAAAGAAATAAGGCCAGGCGCTTGCTCTCTGAGTGACAACTGTCTTCCATTGTGAGAAGAAAATAGCAACAATGCCAATTTGGCAGAATTAGCATAGAGATTTTATTTGCAAAGTCCCCCAGGAACGCCTAGCACACCTTAGACACTCAAAAAACATAACTGTTATTAGCATGATCATTACCTTTTGGGGGCACCGAAATCCTGTAACTAATTCAATATCTACAAAACCAAAAGAGGTTCACCACTCAGAATTACAGATAATTTCCAAATAATAACAGTGTGCTGTGTTTGTCTAAAGTGCCCAAACTGAGTTTTGCCTGATCTCCTCATAGAAGCAGACATTTGTATTTAATTTTAAATACCCATGAATAGGGGTGCCTGGGTGGCTCAGTTGTTAAGTGTCTGCCTTTGGTCAGATCATGATCCCAGGGTCCTGGGATCGAGCCCCGCCTGCTTCTCCCTCTCACACTCCCCCTGCTTGTATTCCCTCTCTTGCTGTCTCACTCTCTGTCAAATGAATAAACAAAATCTTTAAATAAATAAATACCCATGAATATGTCTTTCATTTTAAATACCCTTGAATATTTGTCTGCCGTGTTCAAAATATTTTAATAAAAACCAGCATTGAAAGGTGTTCTACAAATCTTGTGGGTGTGCAGTGAAAATTGATATTGATAAAGTGGCAATGTGACTACCCGGATCACTTACAAATACGCATATCTTCTGCATTATGAATATGCAAATGTTCAAGCATATAGACTGTGTCAGAATTGTCGCACCACTGTGACTAGAATGAAGTGTTCATAATACACTTTCTAAAGTAGCCGCTTAAAACGGTTAATTGTACTAAGCATAATCAAATGCATAAGCATCCCTCTTAACACTGAACTTTAAGTCACCCCTGGGTGATAACCAACTCAATCATACTACTTCATAATTATTACCCTAATATTTACTGAGGCCTAAGCTACAGAATTCTTCCAAACAATAAAAATGTCTGCACACCAAGAAAGCTGCTTTCAAATACAAGTCAAATAGGCAACACCTTGTTGTACAAGAGAAAAAGCAAATAATTCAGTAAGTAATTCTAATTCAGTAAGAAATATTACCAATTAAAAGAAGCTATCTTCTTTATTTAAAAATGCTAATTGTCTAGAGATTAAATGAAAACTTGCCAATATGCTTTACCTTCTCTATTTAGGTTCTTTGAGACTCACAAGCCACAGAGAAAATAAATCATCTCAGTTCCACTTAAAAATCTGTCTTAAAATCAAAAAAGAAAACAGGGGCACCTGGGTGGCTTAGTCAGTTACGCGTCGGACTCTTGATTTTGGCTCAGGTCATGATCCCCTGGTTGTGCGATGGAGCCCGCATTGGGCTCTGCTCGGTCAACAGGGAGTCTGCTTGGGATTCTCTCTCTCCCCCTGCCCTTCTCCCGGCTCATGAGAGCTCTTCTCTCTCTCTCTCTCTCAAATAAATAAATAAGGGCACCTGGGTGGTTCAGTCAGTTAAGTGCCGGACTCTTGGTTTCGGCTCAGGTGGTGATCTCAGGGTCATAGGATGGAGCCCTGGGTCAGGCTCTGCGCTGAGCTCAGAGTCTGCTGAAGTTTCTCTTTCTCCCACTCCCTCTGCTCCTCCCCACCTCGGCACCCTCTAAATAAATAAATAAATGAGCATTTAAAAAATAAAATAAAGAAATCTTTAAAAAATAAAGAAAAATTGGGGCAACAAAATAAATGAAGTACATTTGGATTATAATCCAAAATGTAAAATAGATACTATGAATCCATATTGATATAAATAAATGGTTAAATAAATGAGGGCGAAGAGACGAATCTCCTGTGCAGAAAATTTCCAAATAATTTGTGTAGATATTCTATCCACAAGAAGATGAAGCATAACTCTGCACTTCTTATGCGTGGGTTGTACGTAGTAACTTCCCGCCAAAGAATAGGGTTTGGAAAGTGGGCAAAAGAGTAACATGTCAGCGGAAAGAGCTGACAAACACTACCTCAGCCAGGTGATCAAGGTCAACATCAATAGTGATGATTCATGTTAATAGTATACATCCCTGAGATGATGATCTGAGAGATGATGTGTTGAGAATGGTACTTTACCATTGTAATCTTCTTTCCAAAAACCCATAACCCCAATCGAATTAAGAGAAAAACATGACACAAACCTCAATTGAGAGACAGTCTACAAAATACCTGACTAGCACTCCTCAAAACTGTCAAAGCCATCGAAAACAAGATAAGTCTGAGAAACTGTCACAGCCTAGGAGAGCCTGAGACATAATGACTAAACGTAATGTGGTATCCTGGATGGTATCCTAGAACAAGAAAAGGACACTGGGTAAAAACTAAGGAAGTCCGATTAAAATATAGGTTTTAGCTTAAAAAAAGAAAACAATGTACATTCACAAGTTTCCTAAATCCTTTGAAATGAGCTAAGTGAACCAGGAGTAAAATATACTTTTTCATTCACTGATTTTTTCCTTTTTCTAGCACAGGTGACTAACTCAATGTTAAACCACTACCAATAACTGAGAGGTAGCATTTGAAGAAACCATCAAACTATCACCGTATCTTCATAAGGTGTTTTAAAAGTTTACTGATTTAAATAACAACGGTAACATTTGGAAGTGATTTGGAAAAGCAAAACAAAAACAAAAACAAAAACAAACTCTCAGGAGTCTCAACTACGTCCTAGAAATTGCTTTCCTAGGGCGCCTGGGTGGCTCAGTTGGTTAAGCATCTGCCTTTGGCTCAGGTCATGATCCCAGGGTCCTGGGACCGAGCCCCATGTTGGGCTCCCTGCTCAGTGGGGGTTCTGTTTCTCCCTCCCCCTGCTGTATGCTCTCTCTCTCTCTCTCCCTCTCAAATATTTTTTAAAAATTTAAAAAGTATACAAAAATTTAAAAAATAGAAATTGCTCTCCTGTGGAACTCTTCCCAGTATGAACACTTACAGAAAAATAAGTTTAATTATTGGAACTTTTACTTATCCCTTACTATGTATGAGGAACCATTATAAGCCCTTTATATATATTAAGTCATTTAAGTCTTATATCATCTTCATTTTTATTATTTATCTCCATTGTACTAATAAGGAAATTGAGGCACTGAGAGGTTAAGTAACTTGCCCCGTAACCAGACTAGTAAGTGATAGAGCCAGTTTTTTTTTAACCTAGGCAGTGTGGTTCCAGGGAATGGGCATTTTCTAGAGGGGCTACATGTCATCCCCATTTCTTTCTCCTGAGGGCTCTTCCTGAGCCATTGGAAGTCTGCGCTGAGCACCTCCCTTGCTCCACGCTGAGTGTCCCCTTTGTCGGCCACCAACACCGCCACTGGGAAAACTCTACAGGATTTCTGAGGGGGCAAATCAGTTTCTTGTCCATAGTGGTTTAGTTCTCCAGGAAGCCCATTCTGGGAGAGTTTCACATGCAGAATGTAGATTACAGAGTTCCCTTGGTAGCAACACCTGGAGAAGAGAGATGGAAAGCACAAACAGGCAGAGGGAGGAGTCCAGTTGCCATGTTGTCAGGGACCTAACCAACCTCAGCAGACTCAAAGAGGCTGTGGGTCTACAATGGCCCTCAAAGCCATCTTTAGGTGGGCCAGGCAGCCAGGCTTTCATTATTGCATGATAAATTACCTGATGGCCCTACCTAAGACCTGCCATGATCAGCACAGAAAAAACAAATGCATTAGTCCCCTCTGTAGGCATGCCTATTCCAAAGCATGTGTGCTGCACTCCCCGTGGGCAGCTTTGCCCAAGCAGAGCCCATCTGGAGTAGGTAGTAATCAGAGTGATTCCATCTGACAGGTATCTTTCTCTACCTAAGTGTCAAGCATGAAGTTTGAAATTCCACATTAGAAATTCATTCTTTTTTCTATTTTGAACCTTTTTGTCATCAAAACACTCTCACCAAACTACAAAAAAAAAAAAACCCTCCAACAAGGCAGTATAAACCATTTTCATCTACTCTTGGTGGAACTTAATTGATTATAGCTGTAAGCAAAGAAGAGAACACTTTGAAAGAGAAATGGGCACTAAAAGAAGAAGTAAGAGGGTGCCAAAAAGTAAATACTACCTTAATTCACAGGTTTACTGACAGTCAACTCTGCCCCCCAGTAACAAAGAAGTTACTCTCTTCTCTTTACCTTCGTGTCATTTTAGTGCCCTCGGGACTCCAGAAAATAACATAAAGTCATTTCATGGAGCATCATATGTTTCATAATTGCATTGTAGTGCATAAAACAGAGTCTAATTATTTCTTTGAAACTGATCTCTTCCCAATTGGACAATGTTTATTCCTACATAGACCATCTTGACTTCTGTTGCATAATGCCAGGAGAAATATGCCTAGAGATATCCTTCACACAGACTTTAGTCCTAGCAGATCATGGGTTCCCACAAATATAACTAAGGATTTAATATGTGCCCTTATATTTATGGATGTCAATGCAAGATGAAGATGTGAAAATTACTAGAAACCAATTTACAGCAGCTGAAGCAAATTAGGGCTTTAAGGCTTATTGAAAAAAAAGAAAAAGAAAGGAAGTAATGAAACAACCAGCTCTAGGCAAACCATATGTGCCATCCCAATTCTTTATTAATGGAAGTATAGCTACATGTTAAAGGGAATTTAGTTCCTACAGCAAAGATGACAGTAGTGATATGCATAGTTTGCAACTGTTCTCAAGGTGAGGTTCCAAAAAATTGTACAGCGATTTAGAGGCAGTTTCTACAGTGACCTTATATTCACGTGTGTGAAAGACCTCTACACTACTCTCGACAGTGCCCAAAACTCAATATACTCTTTGAAATTCGGGGAAATTATATGTTTTATTTTGCCAGTATTCAAAAACTTAATTATCTACAAAGAACATTCAAAGTAGTTGGCATATATATCTTAACTATAACTGAAATTTTTAGCAATTATCACAAAGATACCAAAGCTTGAAACATTGGTAGTAGGTCAAAAGCAACCTTCTTCTAATATTAGTAATAATCTGTAGGGGGGGTTACAATTTCCATATATGTTATGAGAAATTGGCTAGAGAATGTGGCATCTCTGAACAAAAATGAAGATCCGAAGGAATTTTCTGCTCAGACGATACCAAAAATTACCCTTCAAATGAACAGGTCATGTACCAGCTTTTATCAGTGTATAACAGAGATAAAAAAGATATACAGCATGCATGTCACAAAGGTCAACTTGACCTCACCAAGTTTTAGGGAGTTGGGATTGTGACTCATAAGCCTTGCTCAGCTCTTAGAACAGATCCACCCATTTCAGAATTTCTCTGAAAGGTTCTCCATTCCCAGATACTCACATTTTGCAAAAATTGTTTCAGTGCAAAAGCAAAAACATGGAAACATTGTGAACAAGAACTGGGTCAAAACCTACTGTGTCTTAGGTTCATTAGTAGGATTCTCTTCTGATTCTCTACCCATGCACATGCTTCATTTCCTCTGGTTGAACTTTTAGCTCTCCAATTCTCCAAGTGTCTCTCAAACTTACCCTGCCATTGACTAATCTTACATTTCAAAAATTTTATTATCGCTTACTGTACCCTATCATCTTGAATTAAAATATCATTAAATTAACATTGAAAAAGATCCAATTACCCAATTATCCTCATTATTTATAAACTGCTATTATGAGTAAAAACTACATTATAATTCTTCATATAATGCCCTAATATTATTAGTATTATTAGTACCAGCCTGTGTTTTCACCTACCATATTTGAAGTGTACTTGTTGATATTCCTTATCATTACCTACAATTTAGGATGAAACATTACCAGAGTTTGACCCTCTAATTTGTTTTCTTAGGAGGAATCAGCTACTCTTTGATTCCTCCAACCACTGGTGATCAAGGTTGCTCTTTAATATTTGAAAATACCAGAACAAAATCCACCAATCACTAATCATCCATATACATGTCTCTCTGGAACACTCCATGACCAAGGCAATAAAAAATGATGGTGCTTTTGAGTACAGCATCGGTATTTATATACTGTAGATAGTTTTACAGTTGAACATGTTATTATGTTTATGCCTAGCAGTTATAGCCATGTTCCCTGTTTAGTGACGACATACTATAGGAGAGTACTCATAGTAAACTGACTAGAAATAATTCATACGCCATCATCATGAGATGGACAGCCTGACACTAAAAGTCCTATTAGCTACAACATTAAATGATCCTTTGCATATTGCTTACTCCAGGATTAAGATACTCTGAGGTTAAGTAATTCAAAAATTAGATTGCCTCACGATTACGCTAGCCCCTTTTTCCTACCTAACATGTTGAATCTCAATGCGTGGCTTTAATGATTTTGCATTTTTAAATGCTTAATATGTACTTTGTCTAAATTATGAAACCTCAGAAGTTTTGATCCATGATGTATACTGATCACGTAATTACCTAGTCATGTAATTCCCTTAGTAGGTCGCTCATAAAGTTCTCTCAATTTCTTCGTTTCTTTCAACGTGTGTGGTACAGAATTCTTTCAACACGTGGTATGCACCTATCAGAAGTTTCACTACTCTGTTTTATTAAAAGCATGGAGGGTGTGATTTCCAATCCTTTATAATTTCCGGATTTACTAATTAAATTGCTTCAATCGTGTCAAAGGCACTTTTTATCACTTAGAATATTAAAATCAGCCCTTTTTGGAGAACAAAGTCAATCAGAAAAACTCTAAAAGCATGAAAAAGTGTTTCCTGTGTTCAGATGACTTAAAAGGAGCTCAAAGGAAATTCACCAAATTTAAATAAAAATTCATTATCCTAAAGAAAATAAGCCTGCAAATTAAAGCCACAGCAGCCAGCACCCTGAAAACAAGCCTAGGTAAAAGGCAGCCCCCCTCCAACTGACGCATTCTCCTACTATTCTTATTATAATCTTTCTTCCAGGGCCTCTAATCTGTTAAGATGCAGAACCAATTCTTTATCTGATGTGGTCAGCAAATGGAGTGTTTTGACTAATGTGTTGGACAAGGAAGGCAGGAATGGAACATTTCCTGACCCCTATATGTGGCAAGCATGTTCCATTGTATTTTATATCATTTAGTTCTCACGATGTCCTGCAAGGTAGGTATTGTTATGCCCATTTTTCAGCTGCAAAGACCAAGGGTGAGTGATGTTACAGAACTCTTCTGAACTCACTGGGCTAGCAAATGAAGAGCCATGATATACATCAAGTTGTGTGATTCCAAAGCCCCTGCTTTTGCATTGGCCATGTTGAATATGTGTATCATACTATATACAAACTACTACTTTCCAGGGAATTAGAATATGATAAAAATAAATTTGGGTCATGAGAAATATAATTTATTCTCTTTGAAGATTCAAAAAGCATTTAAGAATTTTGTCATGCCTCAGGGTCATCATTAGAAACATTAGTCATCCTTTCATTATCAATATATCAGAAGTGCCTATTAACAGAGATTTATGGTTAATGGAATGACGAGGAATATATCTGCACATGTGCCTGCTTTCTAAAGGAACATGACAAATTTCAGACTTCCAAGACTATCTAAGTAACCATTTCATGATTATACATTAAAATATGATTTCTCATTAAGCATGATTGTACGGGGCTGTTTGCACATTGCCCTCACGTGAAGCCTTTAGAAATTACTCAATGCACAGAGCATGATATGCCCATCATCGTACTTGCCCTTTAAACTCCGTGGCACATTAAGTCCAGGCTTAACATCCAAATCCCCAGAGAGCTAATGCTCTTAATCCCTAATTAGGGAAAGATTTCAGTAGCCCCCAACATCATCCAAAGGAAAGGATTGTTTCATTTGTTTTTCCAATTTGTCAGACTAATGATAACCCTAAATAAAGTCACTTTCATCGCATTACCACCACAGGGCCAAATGCTGCTCTGCTCCTCTGATCATATTTTTTGGCTTTTTGAAGAAATTTTTAATGATTGAAAATTTTCCTGACCCAAAACATAAATTCTCTAACAATAGCTTGTCTAACCCTGGCTTGTGAGTTGAGGAAAGATTTGGAAAACAATGGCCTCTCTGGGCTTCCTTAGCTCTTCACAGCATTTGGATGGCTGCCTGCTCTACCAGGCTGACCTTAATTCCGACCACCCCAAACTTGAATCTCAGTGGACACTGGATCCCATGCCAAATACCAAATTTTAATCATCTGTTTCAGTGTCTTTGTATTTCTTCATTGCTATAGAATGTTAGAATGGGCAAGCTTATAAGACAGAAAAATAATAATGTGCAACCTATATAAATTCATAGTCTCAATGAATCTGGATCTATTGGAATTTCTCCCCAAGTTCCATTTTAAATGATACAGCTACATGTCATAGTTGGAAAATCTTCCTCTTCAGATGACTTAGCTAAAACTATGATAAACAAACCCTTTCTGATTTATAGGCACTTCCTAAAAGATCTCCTATTTGATATGTTGCAAAAACTAGGAAATATGTAACTGTTAATATCAGCGAAGGAGATAATCTGGGAAAAATCATATGGTCAGATTTATTGGTGGTCTAGGAGACGCTGGGAAAGCAAACAAACCTGAAAGTTGCATAAACATGAAGCTCAGAATATATTTCAAACTTTCAAGGGCTAGTGATATTTGGAAAGGAAGAGTGAAAATTTCGAAAACCAAGGTAGTTGTATTAGTTTGCTATGGTTGCCATACAACGAAGTAACACAGATTGGGTGGCTTAAACAACAGAAATTTATTTTCTCACAGTTCTAAAAGCTTAAGTCTGAAATCAAGGTGTTGCAGAGTTGGTTTCTTCTGAGGCCTCTCTCCTTGACTTGGAGATGCCCATCTTCAACCTGTGTCTTCACGTGGTCTTCATCTGTGCATATCTGTGTCTGAATTTCCTTTTCTTACAAGGATACTAGTCAAATTGGATTAGGGCCCATCCTAATGACCTCATTTTAATATAATTACCTCTTTAACGACCCTATCTCCAAATACAGTCGCATACTAACGTCCTAGGAGTAAAGATTTCAACATAAGGATTTGGGGAGGGCACAATTCAGCCCTTAACAGAAAGGATATGAAAAATATAATCCCATTCCAAGACTGCCTGTGCCCTCAGATGATTTCTGTTATGAATGATGCAGAGCAAAGTGACCCATTGTGGAATGAGAGATCAGAACCTGAAGTATAGATGTCAAAGATGTTGCCATGGTTACATGAACAAAGACAATATTAAAAGCAGCCTGAGTAGATGGGGGCAATAATTTAATCATGAAAACTTGTAATAAAAATTGTGAGGTTTGATATAAATTTTATAGATTTTTAAAGAAAAGAAAGCACATATGATCTTCTATTCAAAATGTGGCTCTTATGTTCAAATATACATTACAGATACCTTCATTCATTCATTTTATTCTGTCTATGTTTATTATTGACAGCCTACTAGGTGCTGAGCTATGACCAAAGCCCAAATAATAGCGAGTGTTTTGTTTTCTGGTGAACGACACCAATTTAAAAGTGAGATTTTTGGCAAGTCAGTGTTAAATCAGTTTGCCTTTTGTTTTCATTGTTTACTTCTTTTTGTTTTTATCAAGAGTGGGCAACATAACTTTAAGCCTGTTTCCAAATGAAACACGTGTAGGAAATAATTACATAAACATATGTATGCCATTGTTGTTTGCAATCGAACACACCACAGCTAAAGCAAAGGTTTTCCTGGTGCTTCCATGTGTTTAGAATAGTAATTATTAATGGGCAGCCTTTCCCCAGTGGCAATATTTGGGTTAGCAACAGTCACTATCAAGATCTAGAGCCCTTGCCGGTGCCATGAAATTTACACTCAGATTGTGCCACTTAATGACGCTGAAGATTCCTATCTGACTTTTGCCTTAATTCTAGATTTGAATAGCATTTCTAGAAGATAACAAAAGGATGTCTGTAAATCAAGACATCCTCCTGAAGGAGTTCGTCTTTATACTAAAAAGAAGTAGTAAGCAGATAGTCATGATTAAGTAAGGTCCTGCCAGGCTACCAACTGGCTGCCGGCAATTCCGTGTCCATAGGCTCTCAGGTAGTTAAATCCAATGTGCAAAATGTCATCTTAAAACACCAGAGCTTGGTAGGAAAATTGTAAAACCCACAAAGGGAGAAATCACGATAATACAGGATGTCTCTGTTCATTCTTAATGGACTCCTATTACTCAAACAGACCATGTGACTTTAGAGAGTCTTTGTCTGCATTAAATTGCAGAATGGTTGCAACATACTACAGACGCCATGGAAAGCAAAGATGGACTGTTTGTTTTTTTTTTTTCAAGCTGAAAACAAGTAATAGTTGCCTAGTACAGAGATAAAAATTTGGCTGATGAAGTGACCCAAATTGACTTGTAAACTCTTGAAAACAAACAACTTTTCATTACACATCTCATTTCTCATCTTTAAGCTTTGGCAGTGAGCATTCTTTCTTTGGAGAGCCGGTCTGATGAAGAAAGCTTTTACTGCCCCATTTCATGAAAACCATTGTTTGTGTTTCTGAGTTCAGTGAAAGTCAAAATTCGCAGGAGAGCAGGAAGAGTTAACATGCCAGTTCCAAAGATCCTCTAGAGATTATTAATCAGTTAGATGAGAGCACTGCCTGTTCTCCATGGAATCTTTTTTCTTATAAGTGAAGCAAGTCTGGCATTGCCGGCAAATGTCAATGCCATGCAGAGAGAATAGATAAATTTAGAACAAATGATTTCCCAGTTAAATAGGGACCAACAGTGAGTTTATAATAAAATAATTTGCACACAGTTCGGAATATGACAATGGTAATTGTTCTTATGTTGAAAACAAATCTCTACTGATGTGTGCTTGTGGCAGAGCAGAGCATATCCTAATATGTCCTTCCTACATCTATATATGGGACCAGGAAGGCCATTCGGTATTTGTAGCACTTGCCCAGCTTAGAAAAGATCATAACACATTGGGAGGCAAGATGACACACAAGAGTTTTCAAACCCTTATTTTGAGCTGGAAATACAGTACTCAATACCAAACATTTGAGAGCAGACAAAGAATGGAATGTCCTTTCATCTTCAGCTTGTGGTTGATGTTCCTGTTATCTGGAACTTCTGAAGATGTTTTAATCCTGCCAGGGCACTGACTCTCAACCTGGCTGCACAATGAAACCAACTGAGGAGCTTAATAGACTGATGTCTGGAATCTACCTCCAGAGACTCTGATTTAAGTGATTTGGGGTGTGGCCAGGCATTGGAATTTTTAAAAGCTCTCCCAGGTGATTTTAAAGAGCAGACATGGTTCAGAAATTCTGTTGAAAAAAAAAGAGGAAATTATCAGATGACATTTTGCCATTTAGGGCTATGAAAGTTAAATCTACCTAAATAGTTCATATTCCATTTTTACTAGCATCCTAACAATCACCCAAATCATCACAGAAAATATGAATAATATAATATCTGAACTAGAAGGGACCCAAGAGATAATTTAGTCCACAGATTCTCCAACCAGGGGTTCTCAGGTTCCTGGGAGTCCTTTAAGTAGTATGTCAACCCCTAGAAATTGCAGCTAAGGACATTTTTTAAGAAGAGTATCCATCAGCTTCTAAAAGGAGGCTCTGACTCCAAAAAAGGTGAAGAACCATTTATGTAGTCTAAACCCCTCAATTTACAGACAATGAAATTGAAGACCAACATGCAAACAGAAAAGAATATATTCTTCATCATCCCTCCAAGACATCACAGAACCGAGCCCATGACAGCCCATATGTTTTTGCACAAAACTGATTAAAATCCCAAACCAAAAAAGGGACCCCCCCAAACAGACTGACATTTCAACTAAATGAAGATTTCAACCAAGTAGCTGAAGTGCCCAGAACTGCAGAAGTAATATTTTTGAAGATTTTCTTAAACTTCACAGAGAAAAGTTCCACAGAATGGGGCCCCTGGCTGAGAACATTCCCCTCAAGGATTTCTCAGATTAAGTATGAAGTCAGGAAGTGAGCAAATGTTAGCCAAGCCCAAGCAGAGATTATGTAGTGCCCCAAATGTAGTGCTGTAACCTCAATTTGATTTCTCCGAAGTTTGTATCATGTTTAATTTATACTGTTCCATAACCTTAATAAAATGTGGTTCCTATGTATATTCATTGCTATGACCTCATTTGAGTCCACAACCACTCATGAGAAAAAGATTCTTCTCTAAGAGAGGTTACTGATATGTCTGCATATCACTTACACAACGCATTACAACTTTGGGTGGTAAAAACTAGAGGCTTTCTCTATAACAAACACCCAGCTCTAGGCAGAGTCACCATAGAAGGTAGAACTTTGTAGGACATTTTTTTGCCTTTAGCTGTTCCTGAGACTATTGGGAATTACTCTAATATCTAATTTCCTCAATTTTCCTATTGTGGCATATGCTGGCAGGATTTCTAATTATGGCATATGTTGGAGTTCCCTCCGGTAAAATATACATAATATTAAATATATAACATTAAAACTATTCTTCACTCGGTATCAATATACAGGAAATCTATCAGGTGAGACAGGTATAAGTTAGTAAGTTTGAAGGTTGGAGTCAAACCTGTGTCCACCTGACTCCTATAGATATTTTGATATAGTTATGACTATGAGACACTGCAATGGACATGGGTTTGGGGATCATATTTATGTTTAAATCTCAGTCCTACTGTGGAGCGCCTGGGTGGTTCAGTCAGTTAAGCATCAGACTCTTGGTTTCAATTCAGATCATGATCTTCAGGTCATGAGATCAAGTCCTGCGTTGGGCTCCATGCTGAGTGCAGAGTCTGCTTGAGATTCTCTCCCCCTCTGCCCCTCCCCCTCATAAAATGAATAAAATCCTTAAAAAAATAAATAAATCTCAGTCCTGCTCTTTATTGGCTGTGCAACTCTAGACAAAGTACTGTGTCTGTGAGAATCAATTTTGCTTCTATAAAATAGGATTAATTGCACCTCCATCAGAGTGTTAATATCAGGTAGAGGCACTACCTAATATAATGCCTTAAATATTATAGATACTCAGATGTGATTCACCTTCTCCCGTGACCTTCTAAAGCTCACGTTCTTTCCACCAAACCAAGTGACTTTTCCGAAATTTTCCTATTCCTCTTCCTCACCACTAACTAAAACTGAGCATTTTTTTTTCATTCCTAAGTCACAGCAGCCTCCCTTAAATGGTCTTTGATTTCTTGATTGTCTTTTAAATAGACTTTACGTTTATTCACTGAAGCTTTTAAAATACGGTAGGGGAAGAAAGGGATAAAGAAAGGGGGAGTAATCAGAAGGGGGAATGAAGCATGAGAGACTATGGACTCTGAGAAACAAACTGAGGGCCTCAGAGGGGAGGGGGGTGGGGGAATGGGATAGACTGGTGATGGGTAGTAAGGAGGGCACGTATTGCATGGTGCACTGGGTGTTATATGCAACTAATGAACCATCGAACTTTACATCAAAAACCAGGGATGTACTGTATGGTGACTAACATAATACAGTAAAAAAACATTTTAAAAAAAAAGTCAGCACCTCTGTGCACAGAGTGTGTACCTCTTTGACATTTAAAAAAATTCTACCTGGAATTTATTAAAATTTACGTTGATAATAAAAAAATACAAAGCAGAAAACATTGCATTAATGAATAAAAGATGTTGAATATTTTTGTTCCCATGTGCTTTGCATTCTCACTCCAATTGCAATAATAGGTCAAAAATTAATATCATGAATTGAAAAAAGGAGAGGGGAAAAGAAAAAGAGCCAAATCTAAGGGAAAAAAATAAGACAAATTTAGGAGAGAAAGGGGCATTTTGGCACCTAGTCATAATCCTGGGCTGAGATTTATTTACAAAATGGAACCCAGTTTATTCACTCATTCATAAAGTATTCTCTGGAGAAAGCAAGTATTGAATGGAAGACTAAAGGATCAGAAGATGTCAATCGGTGAAGCAAAGGTAGGAAAAGGACCTCTGCTATGGGATAACCACCTAGGGTTGAGACTTGCTCAAGGGGCATTAAAGAAACTAATGTCTACCAGATGGTGTTTCAGAGTCCTACGAGATAAAGTAGTAAAAGGACTTCAATGTCATGACCATGTCACGTAGCCCTTGAACATTTTCCAAGCTTAGTAAGCATATCTAGTGACGTAGGAAGAAATAATAATAGAAACAAAATGCTTCAGAAGTTCCCTAAGAACCTACAGAAAATCTAAAGAATAACCTAAAATAGACCCGTTTTAAGTTTTCCTCTGCTTTTTTACATGTAGTCGTTTCCCAATAATCTGCAAAATGCTTTAGAATTTCAAACAAACCTCAGACTACACATAAAAAGAAGAGACAAGCCTCTGTTTCAGTTTGGTGATTCCAGATTTGATGTGTAATTACTGCTCAGCATTCGACTGTTAAAGTTACCTGGATGTATTTCTCTCATCTTTTAATTTACCCATCATTTTTTAAGCAACAGACTCAAAATTGTTTGCCAAAGCACATAGGATTTTTTTTTTCTAATTTTACATTGCTCCACCTGGCAAAGAGAGAAATTGGTTATCAACTACGTTATCCATAGCTCTTAAGGGCCGGTCGTACCTTCCCAGGGATTCCCACTGCTGAATGTCCTACGCTAGTAATTCTCTAGGCTGGAGACGTGGCTTAGTCAGACTTCCAAATACTGTCAGTGCCTAGAACACTGTTGAAGGCTCATTTAAACTTATAAAATAAGACTTCACATGAATGATTCTGTGTCTGCAGAGAAAAAGGAACTAAACATCATTTTCCTCTCTGCCTCAAGCCAAGGGTTGGCCACCAAGGGAAACTGGCCCTACTCGGTTTCCCTGGGAAAACTATGTAAACAGCTTGAAGCCCAGGGAAATCACCTAATCCTAGCTAGTAAGATCAAGTGTTATGTCCCTCCCTTGGGAATGCTAGCCTGCTCTAGCTATGACCTAATACAGAGGGAAAGCTCCAATATTATTATAGGAATGTCTACTTCCTCCTTGTAGGTAGCAAAAATCAAGGGAGCAGGAACTAACTAACTAACCAAATACAACAAATAAATATAAATATAAATGTAAATAAACAAATAATAGTTGCAAGAGTGAATGAGCAGAAACAATGTTAAGTATGAAGGGAAGGAAGCTCATGAGAAGAGGAAATAAGCAATGCAAAGCTCATGCAAATAGAAAGAGAGCGGACCGAGATAGACAGACGCAGTGACACTTCCAGCAGCGTCAAGCTCTACTACTTTTTCTCCTACTTAAACTACCGTGGGCACCTTTGCAAAAGTTGCTATCTCCTTCCCAAGTTGAGCACAATTTATCCTGAAGGCGTCTTACTGGCTAATACATCTTTACAATAAACTCTCTGCAAAAGAGAACTGCAAAGAACTGAAGAAATAAATTGAAGTGGCTTCTGGTGGTGGCTGGGGGTACCAGATTGACAGCATTGGAAAGAGATGGCTTCTCTTTCTCCCAAGAACAGATGCAGCCCGATAAGCAGAAGTGTAGGATTTCCCCAACTGCTTCACCAGTATGCCTTCGCCCTGACAAAGTCATGGCTGCGAGAGAGAAAGGACAAGTCCCCTTTCCCAGCCAGTTCTCTGCTGACACTGCTCAGGAACTGCCATTCCTAGCACCAAGGTGATAGGAGCGTTTTCCTTCCCACCGGCAAAACAGAGGCACCAGTGGCTTCTTTCCCTTGGAACAGTGAACAGTCAAATCAGAGAGTGATAACTTTTGACTACCCTCAACTCCACTGGATTCAAAGCACTGAACTTGAAGTGAAAACCAACTTGAGTTTCCCATTACAATTTCCCATAGCCATCTAGTCCTCAAACGGTCCCCAGCACTAAATCAGGTAATGCAGTATAGTGTAGCTATTTTATCTGGTTCTCCCAAAGATATTTGAAATGAGCACTCTGCCATCCATGAAATCAAATGAATCTCAGGGACATTTCTATTTATGCAGTGTGAGGGGGATCTTTCAAAAGAGAAAGGAAAAGCATAAAAAAGGATGGAATGTTTCCAGGAGAACAAGTAATGTACATTTTCTTTTCCGAAAGAAAAGCAGCAAATATGTATGAAAAATTGAGGGGCATAAGTTAAAGTGGAGTCTTAACATCATTTATTTATGTACTGAACTTAAGAACCACTAAAGTCATCTTCATCACATAACCTTAAAATGAGCAGAGACCAATATAACACGGCTATCAGATTACAGTCAGTAGATGTTAGAAAACATACGCTTTGCTTATCTTACACTTTCCTAAACAATCATGCACAGATTTCTTTTGTTCCAGGAGTCATTCAAGCATATAATAAGAGTTCCAGCAAGTTGAAACCTCTTGTATCTGGTTATTTTCAGGCAGTTGTAAACTTGCTGCCTCCAAGTCGGTAGTTTTCTTATGTTGTCAGCAAGGATTTAAAAAAATGCCATCATCCCAATTCTTGTTAGTAAAGAGCTGCTCTATCTTCGGTCCCTTCCATTAACCCTCATTAACAGTTTGCACTTACTTTTAAAATAATTTTAAACATCTCTGATGCTTTCAAGGTAAAAAGCACTTATGCTGCAGTGTGCAGCTCTCACTTCTTTCTCCCTTAGCTGTTACAATTTCTCACCCTGGCTTTTTTCTCTTGTACCTCGCAGCAAATCTTACCTACCATCAGCCTGATGAACCCGCAACTGGTTTTCCCATACATTTAAAACTTTGCCTTGCCTTTGCTCTTCTATTTGTTCATTCATTCATTCTTTCACATAACAGACATTTCCATAACATCTCCTGCTGCCTTCACTTGTCCTACACATGTGTTGGATCAAATTCAAGATAAAATATTATGAGATTGAAAAGGCACTAGAACAGAAATCCTGGATCCTCATGTCAGCTCTGTCATCCATCAAGTATGTGACCTTGAGCCAATCACTTTCCCTATATATACCTCTGTTAATAGGGACTGGGCTACGACATACCTAAAATCACTTATAGCCCTGAAATTCTACAATATCATTGTCACCCCAAGAATCAGTGCAAACAGACAAATCCATAGCACGGTATTAGTAACTTTGAGATACCAATTTCAAGATATTTACATTTTCAGTGGTTGAATACAGGGGCTCTCCTAAAGGGAAGTAAGGAAATTCTGCCTTTGATATTTTGGGCACGTTAATGAGCCAGGGGAAGAGTATTTGAGCACACAGAGTGCTCAAATTCCATTTAGGAGACTAGTCTTGACTATTAGTCTACTTGCTATCTGCAATTCATCTCCTGCCATTCTCCCTTAACCATTGATTTCCACATATCCCATGACTGCTCTCATCAATGTTATCAAATGACTTTCACAGAGTTAGATCCATGAGTCAACTGTTACTCCTCATCTGACTTAATTCATCGTCATCATTTGACATATGTGATCACTCCCTCCTTAATACACCTTCTCTGTTGGGCATCTATGACTCACCCACCTCTCTCCCTACCTCACTGGTCACTCCTCATTTTTCTTTGCTGATTTCTCTTCTGCACCCCAAGGCCCTAATGTTGGAGTGCTCCCAGCACTGAGTTGTTGGTCTTCTTTTCTGTGTGCATTCACTCCCTTGGTGATCTTATCCAATCCCTTGGTTTTAAACTCTATCTATATGCCAGATAGATAGTTTATATCTTTATATCTTTATATCTTTAACCAAGTTTATATCTTTATATCTTTAACCAAGTTTATATCTTTAACCAAGACCTTTTTCCTGAACTCCAGATTGGTATATGCGGATGGCTAATAGACTTCTAAAAAAAGTATCCTTCATGTTCTTGCCCAAACCTAATCCAGACAGTCCAGTTGATGGAAGCTCCATCTTTTCAGATGCTCTGTCAAAAAAGTCTTTGGGGCATTTTAGTCCCTTTATTTCTCTCATACCCTACATCTAATCCATTGGGATACTGGCTCTAGTTTAAAAATGTGTCAGAATTGAATTACTTCTTACCTTGACTGCCATCTCTCTCCTGGATCTTGTCCCTTAGAACCTGTTCTCAACACAGAAGTCAGAGTGGTCTTTTGAAACACTAATTTGAGCCCTCCATTGGCTCACCAACATTTTCACAATGGCCTACAGACCCTACCTCATCTGGCCTCCATAACCCCTCTGATTTCACCTCCGATTGCTTCCTTCCTTGCTCACTCACTCCAGTCAAGCAGCCCTTCTCACACCACACACGACAGGCATAGCCTTGGTGCCAGCTCTTCTGCCCACACATATCTTTGCACAGACAATTTCCTCACCTCCTTCAATTTTTTGCTCACTTCTCACCTTGTCAATGAACCTTGACCATCCTACCTCTATCAGGCCCTCCTGATCTCCCTTATTTGGATCTACCTTTTCTTTTTCCATAGCACTTACCACCTTCCCGTGTGCTATACAATTCACCAATCATATTTTTTGTTCATTTTCTGTCCTCCCAAGCTAGAATGTAAGCTATGGGAGGGGAGGAATTCTTTCCTGTTTGTTCATCCACGTATCTCAAGTACCTCGTACTTGCTTTAGGCACCTCGTACGTGCTTTATATTCATCAAATAAATGTTGAATAATAGATCACTGAGTGATGGGCGAGTAGGGGAGAGTGGATCTATAGCTACCAAATTATAACCAACATCACGAGAAGCTACATATGAAATAATAAGCTTAATACAGCTTCATTCTAATTCTCCAATCAAAGCCCAATCCTGCTGTCCCTGCTTATCATTTGATAACCCTGACGGATGGAGAGTGTTTGGAGTTCACTTCTTCTCACTGTGGAGACCCTTGCTCTTTGCCCACCAGAATTCTCAGAACAAATCATAACCTTGGGCTGAAGAAACATGAAGAGTTCTGCATTCATTCTGGCAGACTTAGAATAGAGCCTATAAAATAACAATTTATATCTGCTGTAAGAAATATAAAAGAAAGGAGTAGTAATTAACAGGTCTTGAGATCGAAACCTGTGACAGACATTACCCTAAGGTTTCACAAGTATAAACTCATTTCTTCCCTGCAATAACCCCTACCCCCTGACTTCACACCTCTCTCCCCATCATTGGATGTTATCCATTTGGATAAGAATCAGAAAGTAACAAAAGTGCAAAAGGGTCAAAAGGGAAGATACAAAATTAAAGAAATAGACCATGGCCTTTAATACTTCTAAAGAAAAAAGTTATCTGTTAAGCACAGCTGCCAGATCTCCATGAAACCAGGTTGAAGAACTGTTTATGTTGACACATTGAAGGTCAAATATTCAAGGGTAATTAGATTTCTCCAAGGTGAATCATGGAGATGGCCCAGTTAGAAGTAGATACAGACTTCCACTGTCTGACCATAAATCAGCACTGACATACTTAAGCACATTTCTAAGCATTTTTCCTTGTAGCTTCATCAATTATTTTACATATTTTCTGTTACTAGTCTTTCACAAATTTCATTAGGATCACAAAAAAATTTACTAACTTACCCCTCCTCATCTCAGTATTACTTCTTCTTCTTCTTTTTTTTTTTTTTTTTTTTTTTTTGAGAGACAGAGGGAGCACCCATGAGTGGGTGTAAGGGCAGAGGGAGATAATCCTCAAGCAAACACCCCCACACACCAAGCATGGAGCCTGATGTGGGGCTCTATCTCATGACCCATGAGATCACAACCCAGGCGGAAACCAAGAGTCAGACGCTCAACTGACTGAGCCACCCACATGCCCCTCAGTATTATTTCAAGTAGCTTTTTATTACCCTACTTTTCCATCCCCATAAATACAAGAAAAAAATTGTTATTTCAAGTGACTTCTTTGATGCCACCCTATACCTGCTTTCAATCATGTTAACCTTCTCAAGGTTGAAGACTGTCACTTGCTCAGATATTTTCATCAACTCATTCAGCATACATTTATTGGATTGGAATGACAGTGCTAAGCAAAAAGAGGCATAATCCACAGTCCTTCAGAGAATTTAGTGTCTAATAGTAAAGGAGAAACCAATACCTGAAATAGCCTCCTATAAGAGCCTCAATGCCCATAAATAGAGGATTAGATAAATAAGACATTTATGTTCATGAAATGGAATACTACAATTTAAATGAATAAATTAATTTAAATATATCAAAATGGCTAGTTTTTAAAATATATTGAGTGAAAAAGCAAATTTTCAAAAGATATATGCAATAATTACATTATGTTCTTTAGCAAAAGAGATTACAAACTGACATTATGTATTGCTTGCAAATACACAGTGTGTAACAAAAAGTAAAAAACAGAGATTGAGAGGTTAGGTACCAAATTTAGATTAGTGGTTACCCCTGGAGAAGGAGAAGATGAATGGGATTGGAAAATGTGTAATGTGAACCTCAACTTGATTGGTAAGGTGCTATTTCTTTATTTAAAGAAAAATATTTGAAGCCAGGAATTTTAAATGGTAAATTTTGTTAATTTGGGGTAGTAAGATATATGGTATTTTTCTATATTTTAATGATTTTCCCCAAATGTCTGCCAAATTCATAAATGAGCGAGAGGAGAGAGGGAAAGGTATCACACTGAAAACACCATTCACAATAAATAGGAAGTGACAAAGGCTACAGAGAACATACCAGAGATGTAAGCAAGTGTCAGCAAGGGAGCAGCGCTAAGAAGGGCTGTGAGGTTACAATGGGGAGAGATCAGTGGATGGGAGTGTTCCTAGAAGTCTTCCTAAAAATCTTAGACTGCAGTCAGGCTTGAAGAATAACCAAAAGTCATACAGACTGAGGCGAGCAAAAAGGATATTCCTAGAAGGAGGAATGGTAGAAGGAAAGACAAAGCTACAGGAAATAACATGGAGCGTTCAGCAGACAGAGCCTCAGGAGACAGTCTTGAGCTTGAATTTTTACTCTGCTATTTACTAGCTTAGTGACCTTGGGAGGGTCCCTTAATCTCTCCAAAATTGTTTCTTCAACTTGAACACGGGATGATAATATCTTCCTGGCTGCCGGATTGCACAGGCTAGAAAAAGTATATTCAAAGATGCCTGCACGTAGTGATACAGTAATGCTCACAAACGAAGATTATGATTGATTATCCCACGGGATGAAGACTCAGGTCTCCTGATGCCGGAGTCAGTGATCTTTTCATAACACCACATTGCTGATTTTGCTATTTAGCATGACCCTATGTTCGTGTGGCCAAAACTTTCACGGTAATGAAGCGAGATACCTCAGTAGTCCTGGACAGCTCACTGGATCTCAGTTATAAATTATGCCTCTTTAAAACAGCATGGAAGTTCCTCAAAAAATTAAAAATAGAACCACCATATGATCCAGCAATTCCACTTCTGGGTATTTATCCAAAGAAAATCAAAACACTAACCAAGAAAGATACATGCACCCTCATGTTCACTGCAGCATTATTTATAATAGCCAAAACACAGGAGCAACCTAAGTGTCCATCAATGGATGAACGAGTAAAGAAATTGCAGTGTATATATAGTTGACCCTTGAACAACATAGGTTTGAACTGATCGGGTCCATTTACCCATAGATTTTTTTTTTTTAAATAAATACAGTACAGTACTGTAAACGTATTTTCTCTTCCTTATGATTCTTTTTTTTTTTTTAAGGTTTATTTATTTTTGAGAGAGAGAGCACATATGAGCAGGCGGAGGGGCAGAGGGAGAAGCAGGCTCTCCGCTGAGCAGGGAGCCTGATGCAGGGCTGGAACCCGGGACTCCATTATCATGACCTGAGCCCAAAGTAGGCACTTAACTGACTGAGCCATCCAGTTACCCCTCTTTCTTATGATTCTTAATAACATTTTCCTTTCTGGAGCTTACTTTATTGTAAGAATACATTATATAATAATTTAACATACGAAAATATGTGTTAATCGACTATTTATGTTATCAGTAAAGCTTCCAGTCAATAGAAGGCTATCAGTAGCTCAGTTTTTAGGGAATCAAAAGCTATACATGGATTTTTAACTGCACAAGGTGGGGTTGGAGGAGGTTAGTGCCCCTAATCCCCTCATTGCTCAAAGGTCAACTGTCTACAGTGGAATATTATTCAGCCATAAAAAAGAATGAAATCTTGCCATTTGCAACCCACATGGACCTTGAGGGCATTATGCTAAGTGAAATGAGTCAAAGAAAGACAAATGCTATAGGATGTCCCTTATATGTGGAATCTAAAAGACCAACAAGAACAAAAAAAAAACCAAAACCGATCTTACATATACAGAGAACAGATGGGTGGTTACCAGAGGCAGGTGTGGAGTGTGGAAGGTGGGCAAAATTGGTGAAGGGAGTCAAAAGGTACAAACCGTCAGTTGTAAAATAAATAAATTCTGAGACTATAATATACAGCATGGTGACCATGATTAATAATATTGTATCACATATTTGAAAGTTGCTAAGAAAGCAAATCTTAAAAGTTCTCATCACAAGAAAAAATTCTATAGCTATGTATGGTGATGGATATTATTAACTAGACTTATTGTGGTGATCATTTTGCATCATTTTGTAAATTATACAAATATTGAATTCCTAGGCCATACACCTGAGACTAATATAATGTTGTATGTCAATTATACCTCAATTTAGAAAAATGTCTCTTTTTGGTGTGCAAAACAACTCCAGACTCTACCTCTCACTCCATGCTGTTGGTGGTTCTCTGGAACATTTCTAACTATTTTGTCTGTCCTATATATGACCTTGAAACAGTCAAAGATAGAACTTTTGGTCAATTGGCCTCCCAATTGTTGAGCCAACTGCTGGCTAAAATTTGGAATACCAAATTTGTGTCAGCCAGGAACTTAACATAGAAAGTAATATGTTTAATGCCTTGAGGTCCCCGGTCTTCAAGGTTTACAAAAAAAACAAGTGCACAGGACCTTGGTCACGTTGCTGTTATTGATAAAGCATTCACAGATTTGTTCAATGGACTCTAACATATTTTTCCTTTTATTTAGGCTCTTACGCTTGTTATGAATGCACGTTTAAAGAGCATTAAAAAAAAAAACTTCATAAGACTTACACAATACTGTGTTATGTGAATGGTATATATTACTTTGAAAGTCCCCAGGCCTCTTTTATCTTGCCCAGTATCAGTAAAGGGAGGCTCCATCCACATGATTCCCAAGCACACCTTACTCCAAAGCAGACTGATGGCCCCTTGCCACTCTGCTGAGCCAGCTGCTGCATGAGCGAAGCCCAAATTTGGGCGATTGAATTATTTTTCTCAGTGAGATTTTAGCACCATTAACACTATCCCAGGAAGCTGTCCTTTCTTGGAGATAAATTGCTATAGGAAACTATGTTTTCTCTTTTAACACATATTTCCAAATTTCATTGCTCTGCATGGAGGGGGAGAAGCATATGTTGCTTCTCAACACCACTCACTTCAAACAACTGAGAAACACAGGGTTGTTTAGGCCACAGAAGCAATGGACACACACCATCCAGAAATCTCCTTTTGTCTGACAAAATGCCACAAACTTGCATTGATAACATGCTAATGTTTGTCCACCATCAGCCCCCTACCACTGCCACCAACCCTCCAAAACAATATCAGAGCTTTCAAAAGTCTTCACCAATCTCCCACCCTCTTCCTATATCTTTTCTTTCAGCTCCCAAAGAACAAATTTTATGTGATTTTATCAGTGTTAGTTAACTTAATTAAAGGCACTACCTCAGTCACATTGTTTTTGGTTGCAGTAATGTTGTCACAGAGGGGACTTGAAATGATCTAAGATGACATCTCAGCCCTTGACAAAAACCCACACAAAACCACAGCCAGGATTGGTCCTAGTGGTTGGCATTTGGGGCTACATTCTAGATGAGGAAGCCAGAAAGAGGATCAGCCAAGCATCAGCAATCCTTTTATTCCAATGTCCTTCCACAGTGATGGGGAGCAGAATGTGCCACCCCAAAATGTGCCTTTTTGGCATAGGATTACTTTGAGCTGAAGGCAACTGAGAAGAAACAGATGTAAGAAAACTTCTCTGCCCTCCCCCTATTTGCCTAAAAGCAGGATACAGATTCATAAAGGGGTCCACCTTTTACCAGGAAGGACAGACATTACTGAAGACAACTCTAGACCCTTATCTGCCCAGAGAGGGCACCAGAGGATTCAATATAACAAACTCCACTGACTAGACCTTATCTGCCATTAGTTCCCCACTGTGTTAACCTTACCACAATTTGCCACCCTAGAAATTCAAAGTCCTTTTCCTTAGTCTTGTGCCTTCTCTAAAAATGTATTGTTCTTTTGTTAGGATGTTATTTATGCCCAGGTTCTAACCACTCCTTCAAGTTACCCATTACTGAGTACTCCCATGTGTACGTAAGATGCACTTGTTAATAAACCCATTTGTTTTTTTCTTGTTAATCTGTCTTTTGTCAGTCTAATTTGCAAGGCCCCAACCAATGAACCTAAGATGGGTAGAGGGAAAGAGAGTTATTTTCCTCCCCTACAAGAGCATACTAGAGGATAAGGTGAGCTGGTAAATTGCCTTTTTCTATCTGCTCTAAAGAGATTACCCATCGCCGGGGTTGTTGGTCCAGTGTCTTCTATGATTATAAAACCTTCCAGCAATTACAGTTAGGGGATAAATGAAGATAGAAAAATCCATAATTTTCTTTCCATTTCTAATTTTCCAAACTTCTGAAATTAAAGGAATCTTTTCTCTTTCTTTAAGAGAAGCAGAGACCAGTAGGCACAGTGCATCTGATGATGCTTTAAAGGTAACACTTTGGAGATCATCCCCGCGGACGGGTTAGGCAACAGCAGAGAAATCTGTGTACGGGACTTCGATTAGCCATCACAGTTTTTCATTTTATTTTTTGATTAACTTTTCTCATGCATAGCTGAGAAACACTAAACAGAATGAAAGGCAAGTTTTGTAATTAGACTAGATTGCCCAAGGCAAGAGAAAAAGAGAGACAAGCAAATCCTGTAATTCAGCTCCTAAGTAACATCCTCCACATGATAGAGCTTCTTCATACATTTTTTAATCAGGCTTTAAAGTTTTGCATGTATACATTGAAATGAGTGTTTCTTTTGGGAAAATGTATTAGTTTGCATCAAGGCTTTCATTTCCCCTTAAACACACCTTCTCCCCCATATTTTAAAACATATAGTACATAAACGGGTGTGGCAGCAGGGAGGAAAGCGAAAATATCATGAGGGAGAAACACACAATAAAGCTTACAAAGATGGAAGAATGTGGACGACATGACAGAAGAGTTGAGGGAGTGTGCCCAAAACAGCATTGATGCCTCAATGTCATCCTGGTACAAGGTTTCTCTTTGCCTTTGGACCAAGAACATTTCTCATCAGTAAATTTTATAAAAGAATAAGCCCAGCACATTGGTAACAAGTACACAAACTGAAAGGAAGAGCAAAGATGGTAAAATATACATACTAAGACTCTAGAAGGACTCAAGAAGTATAGGCCAGAACTAACAAAATATAATTAGTAAGTACTATTGAGTAAGGTATGGTTCTACACTGGGATAAAAAAAACTCAGGTGTAAATTTGGAAAATGGTGGAAAACTAGGAACTAGGGTCTGTATTAGAAAAAGTCTTGAATATGGAATTAGAGAACACCCGTGGTTTAAGTCAATTTAACTCCCTTATCTCTGTTTTCTCATGTAAAAACTGGGCAGAACAGTATCTACCTCTTGGGATTGTTAGGCCATTTAAATGAGATGAACATGTGAGACCAAATCTTATAGCCATCTATGTGGACCGAGGTGTTGCGAGCCCACAGGCCATGTGAGGATCCTGGCAAGAAGTATCATGCCTCTACCATGCTCAGTACTGGTCAAACCAAGGGAACAACACTGTAGATCAAGTATAGGGGCCTCCATTTTAGAGGAGCGGAGGAAAGTCAGAAAGCATTTATTGTGCATCCATTTATGTGTCTAATAGGAGGCTCTGGGGATACTCATGAGAAGCCATGGTCTCTACCCTCAAGGAGCTCTTAATCTAGAAACAAAGGACAGTAATGTTCATCTAGAAGAAGTTGGTCAGTGTTGCCAGTTCTGTAAGCAAAGTCCATGAGAAGCAGTTATCTGAATCACCCTTCCGTCACCCATTCCATCTAACCCAGCGTTTGTAATTACACAATAAACGTTTTTTGAAAGAATGAGTGATATAAGTTTTACCTGGAAAGGTGAAGATCTAGGGAGAACAAGAAAATTCTCTTTAATATTTTGAACTTCTAACTTAAGAGGGAATCGATCTATATTTTTTAGCTCCAGAGAGCAGAACTGAGGCAAAAGTTTGAAGGGACAAGGAGGCAGATTTGAGTTTTCTACATAAAAACTTTCTACTAATAAAAGCTGCTCAAACAGAGAGGACTAGCTGAAGAACTGGTAAATGCCCCATCACCGAGAGTGGCCAACCAGGGGTGACAGAGGATGGTCAGGATGCTGTAGAAGAAATTCCTACACTTGGCCATTGGCAACTGAACCATGTGAGAAAAAATTACTTTCCATTTGAGACGTGCTCGCCAGAGGATTAAAAGGCTGTAGTCCTAATACCCAGGGCCTGTTTGCAAAGCCTGTCGCACTAAGGGCTGGGAAATTAGACCAGGCAATAGCCCTTGGTTCAAACAGTCACAAAAAACAAGAGGGAAGATGACAACTTAAAAGTTACCTCAGGTATAATGAGAACTCCACAAACTGTGTGGCATCTGGTATTGGTATGTAGAGACGTACAGTCCAGTCTTCAGGCACCATGACAGAAACTTCTCCTGGAGTCCTTAGCTCCACCATGGAAGTCTGAATTAGAACAGCTATTCCATAGCTGGTCAAGTGCATAGAAGGAATTTTTGCCAATGTGCTTGCAGAAGAGTGTCATTGCTTCAGATGTAATAGTTTATGTAACGATTTCCAGATGCAGATTCATGTCCTCCAAGACAGTAACTTCCCCATGCCTATCTTGAATGAAGTGAATCAAACAGAGTTGACCCCAGACCAGAATGAAAGGTGCACCCATGTCTTCATTCGGGGCTGCCCTCCAAGTCCTAATACTGGACACCCCATGCTGAATCTCCTGTAAGAGAAATACTAATAATAGCACTGCTCATCCTGGGTCATGACAGACACCGTGGACGGTACATGAATGTCCTCTATTGGATAAACATTTTGCTATAACAGCAAAAGTATTTACTGCTGCAAGATTAGTTAAGGTTGTTATATTTTATCTGGCCCTGAAAATCCTAAAGCTTGGCCTTCTTTGTGTGCCTCTATTCAAAGATCACAAGCTATGGGGTCTTTTTGTGAGATATTTGTCTACATAATTAAGACTAACTCTCTGAGACCTTAAAGTAAGACTTGAATAGTAGATCTAAATTACCCTTTCAGGGAATTTGTGTATGTGTCCTTCTCTAAAAGTTGTATTTCTTTGCTTTGTGTAAAAAAAAAAAAATCCACTTAGGATACAAAAAGAAAAGAAAAAGAAGGAAGGAAGGAAGGAAGGAAGGAAGGAAGGAAAGAAGGAAGGCAGGCTAGATCTTTCTCTTTCCAGACTCATAACTGAGATCCAGGGTTTGTGAACCTCTGACGATGCGGGATCCTTTGCCCGCTCCCGTTCTTTCACATCTGATACCATGTCAGGGACACCCATTATACTTTAAAGCTAACGGCTGGTTCACGGTTCTTAATGGCTGTATCCATTGTTGCTTCACCTCTGGGCCCATTGACTAGAATAGAGGCAAAAAGAACAATCCCAAATTTCCTATCCAGAGTTGCACGGAGACGAAAAACCAAAGGCTTAAGACACAGGGGAAGTAAAACTGTGAAAAGTCCATTTCCAAAAGTAACAAATAGAGAAAGCCTGAAAACCACATACCCCAGGGCTCCATTTCGTCTTCAAGAAAAATCAGGCTCTAACTTTTCACTCGGAACTTCTCCATCCCAGGCCGCCTTGGCAGCACCACATTTCAATTCTGTCATTTAAGGAGTGGTTTGAAATAGTCCCCAGCCCCATTCGACACATCCCGGAGCACATCCGCACCGCGTGGAGGCGCACTGCCCAACCGCCAGCCCCGCTGCAAACACCGGTGGGGCTGCGAGGCCGGAGGCGAGGCTACCGCTGTTCGCCGGCTTCCTCCAGGCCCTTCGACGTGAGACCGCGAGGAGCGCAAGTGGGAGGTGCTCCTTGACGCTCGCAGACGTCAGAAGCAGACGAAGCAGAACAGCAAAGGGCACAGCCAGGGCGTAGAACAAAGAACGCAGCGGGGCGGCCATGAGCCGCCTGAACGGTCCCGCTCCTCAGCAAGGCCACCAACCAAAGCGCTCGCTGCGGCCCACGGCTGCCCTTCTCCACGAAGGCCAGAGCGGGTCACAACGGAATTTCAAGCCGCCTCTCCAGCCTAGATTTCATTGTTTCCGTAAACACGGTGAAAAATGAAGGAGGCTGGACTTAAGCTGTCAAAGGCCTCGGCCCCTGACCTCTCCAGAGGACATGCGGACAGGTGGGTACTACCTTCCTGCTACCTCCGTGGGCCGCAAGTCGGGAGGGCGAAGTCAGCCTCAAAACGGCTCGGGCTCTCACCCGCAATCCGTGTTTCGCTTCACTTCTAAACGTTCGGATAAATAGAAACCTCATCAGTAAACATTGTGACACTTATCTCTTTAACTGTCATTTATATAAACTTTTGCACATCCCTTTCTAAATCAAGCTCAGATATCTCAGTTGTTCAAATATAAACATATTTAGCAGAATTCTGTCATTTCCTCATATGGATATTCATTTGCGAATGACTCACTTCAGACATCTTCATAAACCTGAGAAACTGTTGAGTTCTTCACAGATGCAGGCGACGGTGCCGCCGGAGTGGAAAGCTGACGACGTACGCGGGGGCAGCCATTGGGGGGAAGTGGCCGGAAGTCGCGGCCCTGGGATCATTTTAATCTGTCTTCGGGTCCAAGACGTGTCACAGAGGTTCACCTGAAATAAAATTATCCCTTTCTCTCAGCTTGTTTTGTACCACCTGGTCCTCTAACTCTTTATTAAACATTATGTTTCCCATCTGCTCTCATGAACGTTCAGCACCTTGTGGACCAACTCCAGGCTGATTGGTTTTTATGGGCAACATGATCTCGGTTTTATGCTCATACTTAGGATGATCCCAAGGACAGAGAGGATGAACAATCCATTAACTATAATAAGCAACCACACATCTCAAGATAGCTACAGCATCTATTTGATTTCAAAAGAAAAGGCTGAATTAAAACATGTCCCAAAATGTCTAACCTCCAACATATAGAAATAGCATTTTCTGCTCTCCATGCTCTGGTGAGCGGGGCTACTAGAAATCACGTCTCAGTCTCACTCAATCAGACTTTCCAGCCCTTAAATCTTATTTTAAGATCTGACACTACAGCAAGAAAAAGATCCTCTTGAAAGCCCTCTTCCTGATGATCTGTGGGCAAAGCGTGCAGAATGTGCACAGGCACGCGCACACACGCATTTTAGAGGAAAAATACGCTGTTATTGCTTTATGTGGGAAACTTGTTTCTTCAGGAACTTTATAATTACATGTATCCCATTGCTTAAATTTATAAAACCTCAGTCATGCAAATTTAGTCAACTACACCGAGTTATCTGAGAAAGCCAATTTATATTCCTAGCCAAGGTTGATGATAGGCATTGGAAAACCATTGCTATTATTTATTTCAAAATTTAGTTTGGTGCAAAGTAATCTACTAGGACCTTATTTGCCCACATTATTATAAAAGTTTTTGCTTACTAGGTTTTGATAAGAATTCCCTCTAAAGACTCATCTCTCTTTGTACCCCTGTTTTATTGATGAGTTCAGTCTATTTCTTTGGCTAACCTTTCCAACAAAGATACTTGCTTTTTCTGTTACTCCAAATCTTCATGATCCTGTAATAATAACGATTATGATGGCATCTGATCACACTGTATATATTAATGACAAGACAGAGCTGGCCACATGTCTTCACAGCTTACTGATCTCATTGATGAGAGCTGTCAGGCTGCCTCCTTGCAACTTGCATTTCAAGGTAATTAAAAACTAGTTTTTTTAGCAGCTTGAACTTTGTTTTGCAGTGAATTGGAAATACCTCATGCTGCAGAAATAGAGAATGTTCCAGTCACCTGCTTGGCTTTACGCAACGGAAGGTGTGAAAAACAGGTACGGGAGTTAATCATGTACCCAGAGTGAGGGCTTTCAAGTGCTTGCATGTGTTTCTTTAGTCATTGTTTTGCCTAAGGAAAGACTGCTAAAGTGCAGAGCTGAGTGTCATCTTCAGATTGCAGTTTAGGACCTTACTTAACAGGTCAAAGCCAAGGTAAAGGCAAGGTGAAAAACAAGGCAGGCAGGCATCAACGGGCACAGGCTGTCCAGCAGAAAGCACACGCTGGCAGTGCTGGCCTCGGGACGGAAGGGGGGTGGGGTGACAGGAAGAATGCCTTTTCACTAGGTTTTCTTTTGTTCCATTTAAACATTTTACTGATGCTCATATTACTTTAAAAACAAATCTAGCGCTAGCTAAATAGCGTTTGCGATCCCAGCACTGTGACACGCCCCACTGATCCCAAAGGCCAGCGTGAGCAAGATGGCGCAGGAGCCACGGCTGCCTCCCGGAGGCCCAGCTCCTCTCTTCCTTTCCTCTCGACCTCAGCCAGTGTCCTCAGACTCTCCCTCTGGCAAAGCAAATGTCCAAGAAACCACCCGCTTCACTGAGTACAAATGAAGGATAACAGTTGTGCTCTCCTACATATACATTAAAAAGCCATGTCAGACTGAAAGAAACCACACAAATCTTCATCCTTGAGAACGTTGGAAACGAATTTTCCTAGCTTATGCAACTGGTTGGGGAAGATGCCTGTGTGTGTTCTGGTTTGGAGGGAAGAGGATTATCTAGGCAGGGAAGAGGAGGGCTGCAATGCGGAGCAGAAGATGGGGTCCTGCGCTGGAGGATGGCCCCCAGGACACGCAGCAGGGCCTGACAGAGCAGACTCTGTGCAGATGCTGGGAAAATGGGGTCCTTGCTCCCAGTCCCTCCAGATGCTGCTGATGGCTGCGCGAGCCCTGAGCACAACCATATGCATGAAACGCTACCACTGGATACCTACGACGGGGTATACAGCAATTCCTCCTAGCAGAACCCTGGGCTAGTGAAAACATTTCTGCAGGGTTCTCTCAATGCTCTCCACAAGGTTGCTTCCTTAGCTGCTTGACTTTACTCCTTTCCACCTTTCAACACCCTCTTTTGATACTGCTTGGAACCCAAATCTTCTCCTTCTAGTCACACAGGCATGCATTAGAACACAGTAAGATAAAAATTTGCCTACTCTAGAATTAAAATTTTCACCTCTAGGCAGTTAGTAAGACCAAACTCATTCATCTCCTATTTGCTGTTTTCTGCATGGCATCAACCAGTGAAAATGTTGGTAAAAGGCTTGTGTTATGGCTCTGTGGCTGCTCCGCACGCCCATGGAATTCTGCAGAGAAGTTGGCATGGGCATACCAGCTTCTGTTGCTGAATATTCCTTGTGAGATCTACTCTAAGACATCTGCTCTTGTGTCCATATTGGAAATTATTACATTAAGATTAAGTTTCATTGGCTTTTTTTCCCCAAAATAGAAACATCCTTATTACTTCTGCTGGTTGTAAAGTAATAAATACCTGCTTTACAAAATTCTAACACCAGAGAACAGGACAAAGTTGTAAATGAAAGCCGTCTTCATAATCTTCCCTGACTTGGATATCTACTGTTACCAGTTGCATATATATTTTTAAAGATATCTGTTATATACAATCATTAATGAATGTATACCGTACATGCTATCCAGAATTCTGTTCCAAGGGACAAAATCTAATGCAAGCTATCTTGAGCACACACAGTCTCACATAACTTAAAAACTCCAGCTAGTTGCAGGCATAGCTTGATCCGGGGACTAAAATGATATTACCAGGACTTGCTTTCTATCTGTCTCTCACCTTTGCCATTCTCCGTGTTGGGATTATTTTTGGAGTCCATATGGTGTCCACCAGCAGCTCCAGGCTCACCTGTCCTTAGGTTAAATCCTAGCAACAAAAGGCGGAGAATCTATTCCTACTATTTCTTACACAAGTCTTAGGATCTGTATGGACCAACATGGCTCAAATGATCATCTCCAAACCAATCAATATACCCAGGAAAATGAAATACTCTGAGTATTTGACCAAGCTTGAGTCTCACATGAACCCCTGGAGGCCAGTTGTGAAATCAGCTCCTTCCTAGTCACATGGACGAAGGGTGGATGCTTCCAGAAAATGATGGAATTCTGTGCTCAGAGTCATTGAGAATGCTGTGCGCCAATGGGATGGGAACAAAGGCCGGGCACTACATTTACTACATTTATCTTTTCTGTTCCTGCACGGGCTCTATTGTCTTACCAAATTTCACTTATGAAACACAAATTCAAAAATAAAATTCTTAAAAATGCCAAGACAGGGGTACCTGGCTGGCTCAGTCGGTTAAGTGTCTGCCTTCGGCTCAGGTCATAATCTCAGGGTCCTGGGATCGAGCTCCACATCGGGCTCTCTGCTCAGTGGGGAGTCTGCTTCTCCCTCTCTCTCTCTCTCTCTCTCTCTCTCAAATAAATAAAATCTTAAAAAACAAAACAAAACAAAAAACAAAAACAACCAAGACAGCCACAGCCACATATTAAACCAAGTTCAGGATCTTCTGAGACCCAGACTTGTACAATTGCATGGGTCACAGGCCCAGGAAGCTGGTCTTGGGTCTCAATAAACAGAATGAGACTATTTAAGTGATCAAAAGTGATTGAAAAGCTCTGCAAAAAGATGGAGATGTGGCTAAGCAAAGCTGCTACTCAGAAAGAAAGGGAAGTTCCACAGAGAGCAGAGGTAACAGCTTTGGGGAAAAAAATAGAAGCCATTTCAAATATCTGCCCTGCAATTTATGACTACTCAATCAAACCCATTACACATGTAAAATTCATTCATTTTTAATGATTACGTAGTATCCCATTGTACGATTGCACCATAATTTATTTTAACAGTCCCATGTTAACATTTAGGTTCTCTCCAATTTTTCAATAAGACTTTTATGAATATTCTTGAAAATTCATCTGATTATTTCCTGAAGATAAATTTCTAGCAGAATTGCTGAGTCAAACAAGACGCATGTTTTAAATGGTTTATATACATTACCAGACTGCCTGTCAAAATGGTATACCAGTTTATACCAGTAGCAGTGTATAAGAAAGCCTGTTTCCCCATACTCAACACAGGATATTACCATTTGTTTTCATCTTTGCCAATCTGAATGATGAAAAATGGTACCATTGTAGTTTTTTTTTTTTTGAATTGTGGCTGAGGATAAGCATCTTTTTAGGCTTATTGTTAAATTTTATTTTTAACGTTTCTGAACAATGAGAGATGAAGGAAAAGGAATGAACTGAAGCAGTCTGTTATTATTTCTTTTTTTTTTTTTAAGATTTTATTTATTTATTTGACAGAGAGAGAGAGACAGCCAGCGAGAGAGGGAACACAAGCAGGGGGAGTGGGAGAGGAAGAAGCAGGCTCCCAGCGGAGCAGGGAGCCCAATGCGGGGCTCACTCCCAGATCGCTGGGATCATGCCCTGAAGCAGTCTGTTATTATTTCTTACCAAAATGAGGGATGATAATAATAGCCACCAGGAGCGCCTCGGTGACTCAGTTAGTTAAGCGTCTGAGTCTTGCTTTTGGCTCAGGTCATGATCTCAGAGTCAGGAAAAAGTGCTCCCCCAGGGTTCTGTGCTCAGCGGGGAGTCTGCTTGGGATTCTCTCTCTCCCTCTCCCTCTGCTTCTCCCTGCTGTTCTCTCTCTCTCTCAAATAAATAAATCTTTCACAAGAATAATAAGAATAATAACAGCCACCATTTATTAAGGGCTTACTACACCTCATGCACTTTATACACACCATCTTTTCAAATTCTCACAATCTCATTGAATCCTAGAAATCAAGACTATGGTTACCCCCCATTTCACAGAAGAGAAAAACGAGGTTTGGAAAGTTTAAGTAATAGTTTAAGTGGAAAACAAGATTTCTGTTGGAAAGGGGGTCTATCTGAAACGAAAGACCTTAACCCCCCCCAAAAAAAACCCTGCTCTACAACTAGATGTTCCTAAACTCCATCTAATGTTTCTCATTTTCGTATTAATATGGCAACTGTTTTGCATTTGGTTGAATTAGAGCATAAAATAATCCTTAACCACAGAATGGCATTGTCTAATACCTAGCAACCCCTGAGGATGTTAACCAAAAGAAAGAATGTTACCTAAACTCTATCTGTCTGGCCAGAAGCTGAAAGGCAACTAGGAAAGCTGAGTGTGCATCACTCATCTTGAAGCCTCGTAAAAGAAGGGAAATTGTATTTGCAAGTCCAATTTCTGAATGTTTGAGGAAGCCTCACAGGAACACTGCAGCGAGGAGTTAAAATGAGGACCCTGAGAGGGGATGTGGATAATATAGTGTGTGGGGCTCTCCACTGCAGGGTATGTAAATACTTTATACACTAATTCAATTACATTTTCAGATTATGCAGGAAGACTGATTTAAGCAACAGCCTGTGCCGCTGTCCCATCACCCATGCATACATGCAGCAGAACAGAGTTAAGAGAGCTGGGTCGACCTTAACTCTGGATTTCCTGACTTTTATGGGCTTAAGTTGGAACTTTAATGTTTTATTAATGCCGAGTTTTTGGAGTTGGTATTCAAAATGTTTCAAGCAGAGATAAAATGGGTCTCAAAGACCTAGAATCTGTTCACATTGGCAGGTAGTTAAAAAAAAAAAAAAAAGGTCCACTATTTTAGACAAATTATCAACCATTCAAAGAAATCAGTGGGATTATTTTTGCATAAATTATTAACCCTGCATAAAGTGAAAATATTTAACCTGCCATTGTAAATGCATGAATAGTGTATATAATTATGAGTTTTCCAAGTCCTGTTCTAATGTATAAGTAAATACATTCTTAAATTGATCATCTTCAGAGAAAAGGCAGAAAGAAACCATAAATAAAGAGATTTGCTCAAAGCACAAAAGAAATGAGCAAACCCTTCCAAGTGCCTCAAAGAGTCAAAAAATTCTAGGGTATCTCTCATAGTATTTATATCTTATATTGATTTATGCAAAAAGTCCCCTCTAAAACCTTAAGGCCCTGCCTGGTTCTATGTGTGATTTTCTAGAAGGAAATTCAAAGATGACTCAAGGTTGCAATTTGCTGTAATAAAAACTTTTCTATCAGACTGGTTCTCTTCTTTTTTGAAAGGTTTGGCCTTTGGAAAAAAGTGAGATTTATGTAATATATTTTTGAGGGAGAAGGAAAGAGCTATATGGAGGGTTAATTTGGGGGTTTCTTTTTTTGCATCTGCATAAATAAATATATTTGATGGTCTGTATTTTCCTTGAAAATATAATTTAATGACAGATTACCCTTTGGAGAGACCAAGGATCAATGTGCTATAAACATTTTAATCCGATACCTATCATTAATGAGCATCAGCACTTCTCAATGTTACTTCTGTGTTTGCCACCGTTTCTAAGACTTGCTTTACCTCCGTCCCAGTTCATTCGCAAATACTCACAAGTTTTATTGGGGAGATTTTTATTTTTCTGGAAACGGAAGATTTTTGAGTTACATGTTTTCATATTCATAAATGTCTCGGCTGTGAAGAATAACGTGAAAAGAGATTTAAACTGGGCAAAAACACTGCTTATAAAACAGTCACTCAGGAATAATCATCTCAACTAAAGCAACTGTTTATGCAAAGACAAAAGGGGCCAAATTCTGTCCTTGGATGTGCACACACAGCTCCTATTAGCTTTTGAAAACAGCTACGTGAGTGTAGCCAAGGACAGTATTTAGCCCAATTTGGTCTAATTTATCCAGACTACTGCAGCCATGGAAGATAAAGACAGATTATAAGACATTTTGCATGTCAGTACAGTAGCGAGCTCGGGGTTTTTCCAGTCCCCAGGGTTTCCTTCATCAGGCCAAATGTCAGTGATCACATCTGAGAAGTTTAAAAAGTACAGAGATCAAATTTACTTGCAATGCTGCTTGCCAGAGTCGGCAGCCCTATCTCAGGGAATGCCATTCTTTCTGTGTTGGGGTCCAGACTCTAGCGAATTAAATTTACCAAAAAGAAACAGACTTAGTCATATGCAAATGAAATTAAATGCTAAGATAAAAATAAAAGGACATTGATTTTAAACAGTTTTTTTAAGACCAATCAAGAGATATTGAATTAATATGTTTTAGACAGTCTTAATGCCCTAGTTTACAAGATATATTCCTAAGAGAGTGTTTTTTTATAGTTTGCTAAATTAAATTTCCCTCAGAAATGCTTGTACCTATATACATGGCGGTCTATGATGGCTTTTTACTCCACAACAGGCCCGAAAGTCACAGGACTGGCTTTGTTTAAGCCAACACTCAGAAGGCTGTTCAAAGAAGTGTCGGTTTCCCTGCCCAAGTACTGCCTCTAGAAAGCAGACATAGCTTGAATATCAGATGGCCCGTCCTCATTATGCAATATTACACAATTATCCAACCATGGGACTACCAGCCCCCTCTTTTTTCTTTCACTGACATTTTATACAGGAAAAAAAAATAGTTTGGCAATCTATTTTATACATTCACGTTGATCTCATACTGCCAAATGCACTCTGTTTATTGCAACTAATGGGTACCCAGACACATTTGCTTTGGGTGGGCACTTATTGGACACCTCTTGATTCTTGGGCATCTTTAGATTGCTTTTTGTGTGGGAGCCTGATCCAGGGCCGTTTACATGAGTAAAATTCCTGGTGACATCAACACAACATTGGACGTGAGCACAAGATGCAGCAGTAAGGCCATCTCAGAACTTTTCAGGGCATTGCAAGTACAGATTAAGGAGACAACACCTGGCATTTTCTTACGTCTGTGGCTTAGGAACAATGTTCTGCAGATTTTTGCCATTTCTCAATCTATGCTTTGAAGTTAATAATAAATGTATCAAAGTGTTTCAAGCTTTTGCGGGAGAGTGTGAGAAGTATACAGAAATGCTCTTCTATACAAAAGCAATAATACTAGCAATGATAGCTTCCATTTATGAAGCACAGACCATAGACCAAATGATGTACTAGGTATTTGACACATGATTTCATATGTGTAACAATTCTAGGAAATGGGTTTTATTAGTTTAGTTGTAAGAATCTTTTTTTAAAATTAAGGGTTCAAAAAGCATAAGAAACTTGCCCGCGTTCACGCAGCAAATGACTCAAGGCAGAAGTGGCAGGGTGTTCTCCTTGCATGAAAACTGGACTCTGTGGGTGCCTGGGTGGCTCAGTTGGGAGCATCTGCCTTAGGCTCAGGTCATGGTCCCAGGGTCCTGGGATCAAGTCCCTCATCGGGATCCTTGCTCAGCAGGGAGACTGCTTCTCCCTCTGCCTGCCTCTCTCCCTCTCTCTCTGACAAATAAAAAAATAGAAAGAAAGAAAGAAAGAAAGAAAGAAAGAAAGAAAGAAAGAAAGAAAGAGAGAAAGAAAGAGAGAGAGAAAGAAAGAGAGAGAGAAAGAAAGGGAGAGAGAAAGAAAGAGAGAGAGAAAGAAAGAGAAAGAAAGAGAAAGAAAGAAAGAAAGAAAGAAAGAAAGAAAGAAAGAAAGAAAGAAAGAAAGAAAGAAAGAAAGAAAGAAAGAAAACTGGATTCCAGGTTTGTGCTTATCAGATCTGGAGGTAATATGGACCCAGGGTTAAATTCTCGCGAAGAAGCACGCCATGCTGTACTTCTATGTCTGCCCTTTCCTACAGTCATCAGAAACCAGATTCCTGGTTTCACAAATATAAATTGATCTGTTGCCTTTTCTCAGTATCTTCATGGCTACAAAAGTTTTCTGCTCCTTATAACAGTGGATGTTGTGGATTTCTTTGTTTTAGCTTTTGTTTTTCTAAAAAAAATGGAGAAGAAGAAGAAATGGAGAAACACTCACTACATGTTTATATCTACAAATATGGCTGAATTGAATTGGTAATAGATGGCCTCTCAAGCATTGTTTTCATTTGCTAGTGCGGCACCTAATGACTGACAATCTCCTCATCTTTATTCTCAAACAAGCTCAATGGCACTGGCGTTCTTTGCTCTGTATCAAAGAAAGACAAAGTCAGGAATTTGCTTTATTTGATTGTCAAACTGATTTTTCAAGATTGGCAATTTGTATTCACACCTTGATATTGTTTGGGAACTCATCGGGGGCCTCAGTGACGCCAAACAGGGTGATAACACAAAAGCAAAGAACTATTAACTGTTCGTCGTGTCACCAGCTATGTTCCCAATATGCCATACAACAAGCTGGATCTTCGCCAGCTGAATATTTACAGTCGCCCCTGAAACTTTCTTCTGAGGCTATTGTTTGTGATTTCTCCCTTTCTTTATGCCAACCTTTTAGAAAAGTGAAAAGTCACTAGTGTTTAATCAGAATAATTTTCCAACCCTATCTACCTCTGTAGGCCTATCTCCTGGATGAGTCAAACTAGTAAAGGCTAACTCTTCTTTGGAATCTCTCCTTGAGCCATCTGGAATTCAAGGCTGCTTTTCAAGAAGAAAGGAAGATTGGTGTGGGAAGCTCTCTAAGCACATTGATCCATATGAGAAGAGATGACCACAACCTGTCTCTCCATTTTTTGCCATTTTACTCCTTGGTTCACCAAAGTACAGGGCAACAAGAAGTTCTGAAAAGACTGGAATCTGGCATGCCTGGTACACCTCTCTATTCCCGGTGCACAGAGTAGTGCCTGAGAGCCTGGTAGATGCTCATTAAATATTCTGAATAAATGAAAAGTCCTATCTGAATATGAGGTTATCAGGGAATTTCGATTATCCAAAAAGTCATAATTCTTCATCCTTCATGAAAACAAAATCATGCAATAATTACAGCAGGCTCACACTGCCTGCCTCCCTTCCCCTTCCCCATAGCTAAAAATCTTCTCTAAATGTTTCAGGTCACAAAATCAGATTTTCTTCATGATTGGGACATTCTTATCCAGGCATCTTGGCTACTGAAGATCTGATCCTTCCCCATTTTAACACAGTAGTTTCAGATGGAAGGGTAGAAAGATTAAACAAGTAGATCTAAAATTTCAGTAGGTAACAAATTATGCATATTAAAAGAAATGGGACACTTAACCATAAAAAAGTATGCCCAACACTACCAGTTAGTTTACATATGACATTAGAGTGGTTTCTATTTATAATTTTTTTCCAATTTAAAATAAGGATGTAGGAGACAGAATTTCTAAAATGACCACCCAAAGATGCCCCAGCTTAGTCCCCGGACTGTGAATATAATGCAACACCACAGCCATGAATATGTTACAGTGCATAGTGAAGGGGACTCTGCAGATGTAATTCAGGTTACTAAGCAGATGTATTTAAACCAGGGAGATTATCTTGGATTATCCAGGCGGGCCCAATATAATCAGATGAGTCCTAAGAAGCTGAGAGCAGGGTTAGAAGGGTAAATCAGAGAAATTCAAAGCCTGAAAAGGACTTACCTAGGTAGGAAAACACCGTAAGTGTCCATCAAACAGATAAGTGAAGAAAATGTGCAAATATACAATGGAGTATTTCTTAAAAAGACAGAAATCTTTTCATTTGTGACAACGTGGATGAGCCTGGAGGGCATTATGCTATGTGAAATAAGCCGGACGGAGGAAGACAAGTACTGCACAGTATCACTTAATGTGTGGAATCTTAAATAAAGTCTAACTCCTAGAAACCCAGAGTAAGAAAAGTCCTTGTCAGGGGCTGGGAGTGGGGGTAGTAATGGGGCAAATAAGGAGAGGCTGGTGAAAGGCTCTAAACTCTCAGGAAATGAAAAGGTCTGAGGATCTAATGTACAGCATGGTAATTATAGCTGACAACACTGTATTGTATAATTGAAATTTGCTAAGAGAATAGAACTTTAATGCTCACACCAAAAAAAAAAAAGGGGGGGGGATACGATGGATGCGTTCATTAACCCAATGGGAAGAATTCCTTCATAAAATATATAAATTTATTTATATATAATGTACACAAATATAAAAGCATACAGACATAAAATATGTTAAAAATAAAAACAGAGATTAAAAACGCATTGAAATATATTAAAAATACTAAAAGATATATCAATATATATTTATATGTAAAATCATCACACTGTAAATATCTTACCATTTTATTTTTCGACTATACCTCAATAAAGCTGGGGAGAAAAAAAAAAAGAAGAAGGACCTGATTCACCATTGCCGGCGTTGCTGGTTTGAAGATGGGAAGGCCATATGAAAAAGGAAGGAGGATGGCCTTCAGCAAACATAGCAGTCCCCAGCTGACAGCCAGCAAGAAACCCAGGACCTCAGTCCTACAACTGCAAGGAACTGAAGTTGGCCATCAGCCCAAAAAGCTTGGAAGTGAATTCTTTCCAGAGCAAACACATAGAAGCCCGGCTCAGCTGACATCTTGATTTCAGTTTTGTAACACCCTGAGCATAAAACCCAGTCAAGCCGACTTCTAATCTACAGAGATAATAAATTTGTGCAGTTTTAAGCCTCTGTGTTGTGGCAATTTTTACATCAGCAGTAGAAAGCAAGTAAAAGGACAATAGGGTATTTGCCTTCACATTATTAAAACTAAACATTTCTCTCACTAAGTGAAATAAGTCAAGCAGAGAAAGACAATTATCATATGGTTTCTCTCATCTATGGAACATAAGAACTAGGAAGATCAGTAGGGGAAGAAAGGGATAAAGAAAGGGGGGTAATCAGAAGGGGGAATGAAGCATGAGAGACTATGGAATCTGAGAAACAAACTGAGGGCTTCAGAGGGGAGGGGGTGGGGGAATGGGATAGGCTGGTGATGGGTAGTAAGGAGGGCATGTATTGCATCGTGCACTGGGTGTTATATGCAACTAATGAATCATCGAACTTTACATCAGAAACCAGGAATGTACTGTATGGTGACTAACATAATATAATAAAAAACACATTTAAAAAAAAACTAAACATTTCTAAGGAGTTTCAATGGAAGAGAAAGTTTGATTTGCAACTTTGAAACTTAAAATAGATGAAGCAGTCTGTCAGTCGTATAATGTACGGGAGGGTCATAGGGGTAGGATGATAATCTGGTGTGTACGCTAAAATTAACAGTGAACATTATCCAGGGAAGTGGAGTCACTTGGTCAAACAGCATTTGTTTTTTACTTGCTAGCCACAGGGCATCATGCTGTGCAATAGGGATTGATATTAATCAGAGTCCTAGTAAAAGGTCAGTAAGTAATAGAAAAATAAAATTAAAAGTGAAAAATGCTATAGTTTCTATAGGTAAAAAATGCCATGGTGAGATGGCAAGGAACTGAAGACAATTACAGAGGATAATTCAATCAACTGCCAAGCTTTTTCCATTATTTCTCCTTAATACCGTTAAAATCCATCACAGCTTTCTACCTTTTGTTGCCCTCGTGACTGCTTGCCTGTATCAGGCCAGGAGCATCTGGGTTAGATTTCCACCACAGCCGGTTATCCAGCCTCCTGTCATCCCTCCTCCACCACTTGACACATTATCTACTCAGCAGCCAGAGTGATCCTTCTAAAATGTAACTCAGATCATGTCACTCTTTCGCATTCTACTTTTCAATAGCCTCTCATTGGCTTTACATAATTTCCAAACTCTTTAAAATGGCTCCTGGCATTCTATGACCTGGCCCTTGCCCTGTCCAACTGTATTTCTTACAGCACACTCACCAAACTTTCTGCTCCAATCACACCAAACATACTGAAGTTATCTGAACATTCATGTTCTCTCTCCTTTGGACCTTGAAACCTCTTGTCCTTGGCCCCATCCTACCTAGGTAGCTCCTGGTCATCCCTCAAAACCCAGTTCAGAAGTAAGTGAAGTCCTCTTTGGTCCTTCAGGTTCACGAATGAGTACTCTTCCATGCACAGACTTTATTTCCTGATTTGTACTTCCCTATTTACCTTTCTTCTCCTCTACACTGTAATATCTTTGGGGGCAGAGACCATGTATTACTCCCCTTTGTATCTCAAATATCAGAAGAGTAGGCATTCAGTAAAGATACGTATACCAATTGGTGTTCTGGAAGCCAATGGAAGAAGCATCAAGAAGTCAAGAGAGTCAACAGTGTTGAAAGCTGAGAAAATGTTGTGGAGCCTGGCTGGCTCAGTCAGAAGAATAAGCAACTCTTGATCTTAGGTTCATGAGTTCGAGCCCCATATTGGGTGTAGAGATTACCTAAAAAAAGAAAAAAGAAAGAAAGAGAGGGGGAGAAAGAAAGAAAGAAAGAAAGAAAGAAAGAAAGAAAGAAAGAAAGAAAGAAAGAAAGAAAGAAAGAAAAGCTGAGAAAATGTTGAAAATTGGAAATGGGGCATTGGATCTAGCAATAAGGAAGTCATCAATAATTTTGCAAGACCAGATGGTTCAATGGGATGAGAAGAGAGTGGGAGCTGAGGAAGTAGAAACAATTTTCAAAGTGCTTCAGAGCTCAGGAGAACGTCTGAGACCCCCTTTTTTGGTAGAAAAAGGCAAACTTCAGCCCACCAGGTATGATGAGGATCCAGGAGAAAGGAGAAGGTACATGGAAGCTACAACCAGGGAAACATGCAAGACTGAATATTGAGGACCCAGAAATAGCTCTCTAAAGTGGGGTTAAAAACAAGGAAATAGAGAACAGGGGTGATGAGCTAGGAGAGGAGAATGAGTGGGCAAGAGCTCCCAGGTGATTACCTGAGATAGGTGTGGCCTTTTCTCCTCCACTCCAGTGCCCATTGAATGGGGAGGGGTGTTACAGGTGGAAAAGAGAGTTGGCTGGACACAGAGGGCCAACTGTGGCTAAGACAAGAAGGGAGGTTGGGGGAAGTTAAGGTTCTAGTAGACGGTGACCACGTCTGTAGGCTGAAGAGAAGGAGCCAGGGGAGAGGGAAAGAAGGAGCTTGACGTGGAGAGGAGAGGCTAGAGGAGATGGAAGCCAATGCGCCCCAAAGGTTAACATTGGAATGAAGGTAAAAACCCTCTTCCTTCAAGACTGAGGGAGAGACAGATTAAAACCTGTGTGCTTCCGTAGGTGAGTCTGCAGGTAGAAGCAAGGAAAACTCCAAGGAGACTGCTCAGAAATCGCTATATTCTCTGTAAATTATGAAGCAAGGCTAAAGGCTGAGAACAAGAAGAATGGCACAAGTTGAAAGACTGGGAACAACTGCCTCACGAGGAATTTGAGGAAGCCAACCAGGGACAAGTAAGAGGATTGCCAAGTTGCACTGAGAGCCCAGCTGAAGTCAGATCATTAAAGAATAATGATATTTTTCTGAATTTTAATTTCCATACACACACAGAAAATGTTGTGTCCTGCTTGTGTATGTTCCCACTTCCACAAGAGAAAGAAACTGAGTTTGAAAGAAAAAAGCCTGATCGAATTATTTTTTATTCATTTCTATATTAAAATAGTTTTACAGGTGTCTGTGGTTGATTTCCAAATATTAGAAAACCAAGCATTTTTGCAAATCACAATGATGTGTATTTTCTGCTTGTGTGTATGCTTCTACCTTTTCACATTTGGTTTGGAAAAAATTACAGGTGGGGGGAAAACACCAGCCAACAGGGTTTTGTGGATCACACGGCCCCATGCAATTAAGGCGCCATTGTTAATTTTCAAATTGTCATAATCCATTTGAGAATTTAAGACAATTCAAAAAACAATTATGACTGAATGAAAAGTGAATTGGGCAATCAACTGAGATGAAATTCAGCCCAGAGAAACAAAACGTTGAGGAAAAAAACCTAGAATAAGGGAAGAATGAAAGGCATATGGAAGTGACTGATTGTGGAGGGACGGTCTTGAAAGACCAAGGTTACTTGACAAGAAGGTGGTAGGGGTTTGTTTGACACTGAATGAGATTTAGTTATTTTGCTAAGTGCAGCAGATCTGGCTTTTTCATGTTTAAGCTGCATAGTAAGTACGTCGAAGCCTACCCAGATGCACATGGATATAGCTGTATGTTGTTTACCTACGACTCGTACAGCAACAACTAAACAAAGCCAGTCCCCACAGACATTATGGAGCAGTCTGCGGCAAATCAGAATTTCAATTCCTTATTCTGATTCTACGAAGGGATTAATTTGGGATGCATGTAAATCAATTATTTTACCCTAAATCAGCAAGTTCAGATCATCACATCTTGTATCTTTTGTTTTTGAATTTGAAATAAATGTAGGTAGCGGGATCACCTTCATCAACAAACATCCTGAAAACACCCTGGAAATACCGTCCGCATGACGACACTAACGTGTCCTGAATGAATCTTTTTTTAAGTGATGATCTCTGCAATCTTACATTCCACCCCAAGCAAATAGGCCCACGTAGAAGAGTCAAATATGATTGCATTATGGCTTCTGTTATTTTCAATTCCTGCTAAGCCTTTATTCCCCACCAAGCTATTTCCTACTATTCCAATCTTTAGTCTATGCCTTTTTAAAAGGCATTAGCCAAGATTCATCGCCAGTCTGATGCTTTCCTTGGCAAATCACATCCCATCATGCTCTTTCTCATGGTTTGAATTCCCTCTGAACTCATTCATTCATTCACTCATTCATTCATGCCTCGTTGTGCATTTACCATAGGAGACCCCGATAACACCAGGCTCAGTGTTCGCCGCTCAATCAAAGTGCATATATTCTATGCTTCCTTGGGGCCCTGGACCTATGCTAGGCACCATAAAGTTTATAGAAAGAAGAATATGTAATTATCTATTTCTTTCAAAAAGGTTTAAAGCAACTGGCTGTTTAAAACAAATTATAGTACGGTAACACAGTCCACAAAATAAAAGGGAAAAAATCAAGTAATAAAGAGACGAAGAAAATTATATTAAAACTTTCCCCTGAGTTTCCAGCAGCTAAAAAAGGGAAATTAAATGGATCGTAAAGCTCTCATTCTCTAATAAAAGAAATGCTACTACCAAAAAAAGATTCTGACTTGAGCAAGGCTGACGAAAACATGACAGTATTGGTTCTACTAATGATGCAACCTCAGAATCCCTCTTTACACGGCCTCCCAGTGAGCCGCTACTGATTCAGCAGAGCCACGACTCAAAATAAATTCCTCTCACCATTTCTTGTATAAATGATGTTCTTTTCCCTCAAGAAATTTGCCGTTTAGAAAGTAATAGTAAAGCATGGATACTGGTAAAAACTGAAGAACATTTTAGAGCTAAATGTGTGGGGCTAATTGACTAAGTCTTCTACTTCTTTGTACCCCATAGCACCGAATGTAGTCCTTGCCCAGAATGACGGAAGAAACCCCTCGCCTGATTGACTCACTAATGCAGTAGGAATTCAGAGAAGGAAGACCCTGGTAGTGAGAAATCTGCCTTGAAGAGCAAGAACGGAAGCCAAGCCTTGAAAGATGAGTGTTTGTTGAACGAGCAAACAGAGATTTTGAGTCAGTTAACCTTTTCAATAGATTTTCTTTAAAATCATAAGTAAACTTACTGAATCTCTACTCTTGCTTAGTGACTTTTCCACTGAAGGTGCATTTTCCAATAATCCTTTGTTCATCTCATACTGACCCCTGCATTCTCCTCCTTTCAGACTTTAATACATCAAGAATCCATGGTTAAAAATTCAGTTTAGTAGCCTTTATTAACAACGAACTCAAGAAGTTAAATGGGAACTTTGTTGATGTCCTCAACTTTATCTTCCTGAGATCCAAACAGGTTTTATGTCACCTAAGGAAGGAGAGTTTCCTTGTAAGGTCAAGAGTTCAAGGAGCAGGGTGCCTGGGTGGCTCAGTCAGAGAAGCATCCGACTCTTGATTTTTATCTCAGGTCTTTATCTCACGGTTGTGAGTTCAAGCCCCACATTGGGCTCCACGCTGGGTGTGGGGCCTACTTTTTTTTAAAAAAAAAGGAGTTTAAGGAGCAAAAAGACCATTTTAATTACACCAGTAACCCATTCAACAGCACCTATTAGACTTGTCTGCAAAATCGTCCTTGCAGTTTTCGCCAAGAAAAATGAACTCATTCTCATTTCCTCCTGTTGCTGGTAGTTAGAGTTTGCAATATGCAAAAGCCTATATGCCGTGGACCCCCTCAAATCAGTAAGTACTCAAAATTGTGTGCAAAATATGAATAAAATATTGATTTCATTAAAAATGTTAAGGACTACTTAATTCAAAAACATTTTATATGTTTGCATATTTATTTCTGAATTTGCATATTTGTTTGCATATAACTCGTAAAGATGAATGTTAATTATACTTTAAAATCATTTATAAATTGTAACTAAGAATGTTGTATGAATTTTTAAAACTGCCAAATTCTCAAGTACCACTAATTATAAAGTGTCATGTAAAGTACACTGGAGCAGACCTCATATTGAAAAAATATTGAGATCCTGACAAATAGAAAAGCAGAATTATTAACCGTGCTCACTGATTAAATGATACCTGAGGCAAGTGAAACGTAAGTGACACTCTGTGCTTTTCCAAAGCATCCACTTACCTTCCCTGAATTATGATGAGAAACTCATGCTCCGAACCAGACAAATATTTTACCTGATGCCTCCACATCATCCCACATTTAAATGTGAGGGTTTTTTTAATTTTATTTATTTGTTTATTTGACACAGAGAGAGAGCCAGCGAGAGAGGGAACACAAGCAGGGGGAGTGGGAGAAGCAGGCTCCCAGCAGAGGAGCCCGATGTGGGGCTCGATCCCAGAACGCCAGGATCACGCCCTGAGCCGAAGGCAGACGCTTAACAACTGAGCCACCCAGGTGCCCCTAAATGTGAGCTTCTGAGAGCTGTTCCACAGCCTCGCTACAGACCTTCTAAAAATGACAAAGAAAGTAAGTAAATAAGAGTCGCGATGAGCGGTAAGGCCACTTTGGCAGCACCCTGTGTCAAATGAGGTGAGCTGAGATCTGACTGTGCACTAATTGGATTTGTAAAATGTTTCAGAGTCATTTAAAAAACATTTACACAAGGTCAGCTCTGAACTGGTTTCTGAAAAGAACCATAGAGAAGAATGAAATGTCCAAGTAATTACACTGGACATGTAGATCTCACACTCTCTCTATTAAATTGGGCATGAAATTGGACTTTTAAAAAGTACAGGAGGTCTCGCACAATTTTCTACATTTTTTATAAAATGTTTAATTATCCTAAGCACAGATATGCCCTAGATAGGAGCTACCACTCATGTATTGTTTTTCCTAAATTAGCAACTACTGTAAGTCAATTTCTTTTGAAAAAGTTTCGAGAGTTGCAGCAGATTGAAAACTAACTCAGTTTCAGTTTACTTCCTCATCTCCAGTCTCGCCAACAGAAAGAGACATTGTTACCAGCTTGGCCTCCTCCACCACCCCACACCCATGTCTCTATTAGTTTAGGGTTGATTTGTAAATGACTTACTACAGGAAATAATTATGCTAAATTATTCCATGTTGTTCTATTATCAGTGTCCTATCTGAATCCATACTAATATAATTAGAGAGAAAGTCGACATTGAAATAACAAGTAGCTCTTAAAGTTCCATGCATGTTAAGTAGCATTTACTGCGCGGGCAGAACAGAACTTAGATCTCGAAAATAATTTGATATTAAAAGACAAAAGTAAACAAATTAGATTGTAAGTTTGTTTTTTTCCCTTGGGTATTAATCAGCCCTAGTAAACCTTGTATCGTACTCTTCAAATCTGTGTTAATCAGAATTTAGGTTTTGAAAGGCAAAAGGAAAAAAATTGTCTCCCTCTGGTGGGGAATATAACAAGTTTTTCTTTCTTTGCTTTTTTTTTTTCCCTTGGTAATTTTTTTTCCCTGCAGTCAATGTCAGATAAGTTTCACGATGCTCTAAAAGAGTACTCTTGAAAAACAAGATTTTATCATCTCTTGAACATGACCAACACTCAGAAAATCCAGATTCAAAAAAGATCTTTACTTCTTTCACTTTTTTTTCTGAAGAAAATAAAAGGATAAAAGAAGGAAAATATAAAACCAGCAGCACGAAGCAGAAAGGCTTTCTGTTTACATGAAATACTCAGCTTCTAATTGGTTTGGGTTGCAAAAGTTCACTTCAGAATCTGTAGTTTTGAAATAATGCTGCTGAGTAAGTAGTTTCAGAAAAGGAAAATCCTAGAAGGTTCCCTTCCCCCTCCACCAAATGATCTAAGGGAGTTCACTGGCCTTTTTCTTTTCTCTGCGATCCTGAAACACTTTCCCGTTACATCACCTGTGATTCTGTTCATGTTAGTCTCTTCAGTAAGACTATGGGCCCCTCAGGACAGAGACTATGCCTTATGTATCTCCAAGTCACCATGGTATTTCACGCAAAGTAAAGCTTACGTTGTACCAGGCAGTGTCCAAAGCCTTAGACATAAACCATGGGCAAGGTCCACTTGATCCCTACCTTCATGAAACTACAATCTAATGGAAAATAATGGATTAATCAAAAGTACATTTTACCATAGAAACCGTATATTAAATAGTAATTACCAACCACAAAAGCCTACACAACTTGTATTGTAATTGAAATGAATTAAAATTCCCCTTTACGTAGATTCATGCCTAAAAGTTCTAGAGGGCTATTCTCATTGTAATGTGTAGAAAGAATTTTGAGCCGGAAGTTTGATGCCTGGATCTATTCATTCAACAAACATTTATCAAGTACCTACTATGTGTCAGGCACTGTGCCAAGCCATGGAAACACATTCTGGTCAGGAAAGCCAGATTATAAATAAGTAAAAACAAACAAACAAAAACAAAAAACTCACGTTGAAGATAGCTTGTCGTCTGTGCTATGAGAGAGAAAAAATAAGGCAACAGAAGAAGGGTATAGTAATCAGGGTTCAAGGAGGAAATCGACTTTATGTTCAATGGAGTAATTGAAGAGAGTTTAATAAAAGTACTGTTTAAACGGTGTGGGCACGGGTGCCTGGGTAGCTCAGTCAATTAAGTGTCTGATTCCTGGTTTTGGCTCAGGTCATGATCTTAGGGTCATGGGATCAAGCCCCGAGTCAGGCTCCATGCTCAGCACCGAGTCTGCATGTCACTCTCCCTCTGCTTTTTTAAGCAGAGGTTAAGTGGGGAGCCAATACTCCCCCTAGGCCCGAATGGACAAAGGAAAGGAGCAGTTACCAGAACCCAAAGAGAAAGCTATACCTGAGGAGGGTCTCCCAATAGAAACTGTGGCTTTTAGTAGTGAAGACAGCTACCAATGTATCCAGTCATATTGCCAGGTCACCATGATAATAAATGCACTGACCTCAATTTCCTCCTCGCTGCCAACACCCTGCCAAGTATCCCATTGGCCATACCCAGCCAAAAGCCAGGCAACAATGGAACCTACTGATATTGTCTTTAAAGGTCATCTCACTGGGGCAGGTAGGAAAAAGTTCTAGAGGGGCAAATGGAAAACATGTCTATTGAGAGTCATTAGGTCATCTAATGTTGGAAGAGGTGATATTGGAGCTAAAACCTGGATACATTTGGGCGGGAGGGTTGTTTTGTTTTTTTTAATGGAGACCACTGCCAAATACAGGTTTTGAGGCAAGAGAAATCTTAGTGGCCTAACGCTAGGACCAACTGGATATGTGATGTTGTACCAATCACTTTGTATTTGGGACCATATCAGTAAAATGGACAGGCTAGACTATGATGATCTCTAAACTTCCTTTCCTCTTGAACCATTTGGGGGTCTCTGAATTTCCTGATTTCACTTCCTCTTATTATCTCTCCCATGATACTTCAATGGCATGAGCATAAATTCAATGTTTATAAATTAGGATCTACTTGGATTTCTAAGAGTTGACAGTCCCAGGGTGAGGGAAAAGACAAATACCAGAACTGCCTATACTGGTCTTACTCATAGAGTTTGGAGTACAATCTCTGACCCATGTATGAGAGTCCATTAGGAGACCTGGCTCACCTCACAACCAAAGCTGACACCTCTTCACGGAAAATGTTTTAATTAAAATTATCCTGAGTACATGTTTTACTCCCTTTGAAGAACTGAATAAAGAGTTTTTCCATTTTTAGTCAAAAGTCTTTATAAATCATATTTTATTTTTTTAAGATATTTAATTAATTATTTATTTATTTGACAGAGAAAGAATATGTGAGCGGGGTGGGGGGAGCAGAGAGAAAGACAGAAGGACAAGCAGACTCTGCACTGAACATGGAGCCTGATGCAGAGTTTGATCCCAGGACCCCGAGATCATGACCTGAGCTGAAATCAAGAGTCTGACGCTTAACCAACTGAGCCATACGGGTGCCCCATAAATCATATTTTAAAGTTAGTGAAAGAAAATTCAAATGACATGGGTCTTTTTCTTATAACTACGGTTTTATTATGACAGTCACAAGTGAAGTGCACTATATTAAATTATTATTCCCATCCCAACTGACTCCTTGGATGGGAACAAGTTCATACACCAGTACGTGGGCTGACCCATACGACTGTATCACATGACTGCATCACATTAGTTAGCACAGTATTTATGTACCAACTGACTGAAAGCTGGAAGGCCTTTTTTTTTCTTGTTTTCTGGGAACCTATACCTGGAGTTCTATGTAACTTGTCAGAATCCAGTGGCTGAAAGGTAGACATCTGTCAATGCAAATTTTATGCATTCATTCACTTATTCACTCAGTCAGGGTTGACTTACTAAATGCCAGGCACCAACGTTTACGTGTTTAATGGTAAAGAAGAGCCAGTACCAGTCTTGGTGGAGCTAATTCATCAGTGGGAACTACCACCACCAGGCATCACTAACTCCACCGCTCACCACTCACAGCATCGAGGAGTGTAAGAACATCTTTCTAACACAGAAGAGCTTCATATTCACTCATATTTATTCAAAAATAGGTATGTTTTATATCTTAATTGAAAAAATAGGGGCAGCTGGGTGGCTCAGGCAGTTAAGCCTCCGACTCTTGATTTCGGCTCGAGTCATGATCTCAGGGTCATGAGATAGAGAGCTGCCTCAGGCTCCACGCTCAGCACGGAGTCTGCTTAAGATTTTCCCCCTCTCCCTCTGCCCCTCCACCCCCCGCTTGCACTCTCTCTAAAAAAAAATTTAAAAATATAAAATAAAATAAATTTAAAAATTGAAAAAACATGTATTGATGCAGATTACTATGAATTCAGTAATTCTTTCCATAAATTTGTATTTAGTCATCATAATAGTTTCTACATACATTGGAAAGGAAGTACAACATCCATTTGGGAGACGTTCTAGTTTGCTCATCAACAGTACATCACTTTCACATGGAATTGTGTTCCCCCTGCCGTAGAGTGTAACCCTTCCCCCAGAAACCTACAGACTTCAGGAGCAAAGACTCTCTGCTGAAGCCTGTGATGAACTGATCACAGCCAGACTGTGATCCCCACAGTGACCTCCTGCTGTGTGATGCCCTAAGAACAATACCAGATGCACATAGTGTTACTCTGTATGTCAGTCTCTAGCGATGTGACTTTCTTGCCCCAGACATCTCACAGTTTGTATGAAAACAGTTTCAGATGTTTTAGTTATAGCATCTTGCATGGCCCACCACCTTCTGACTCAGACACAACTGGATGGGGGCACGAGGAAGGCTGGAGTCATAAAGGAAACCCATCCTTCTCCCATAATATGTTGAGGACAAAGCATGTGTTTCTGATTCTCTGTTTTCCCAACCTTATCCCTGACACCCAAAGAGAATTATCCATCCCTCAGTTAGGTGGACTACTAAGAGGTCCACCTTGCTAGTATGGTAGACTTGCCCAGAGATGTCCAAATCCCAAAGGAAAACACAGCTTGACCTGCCATCAGGATACTCCACCGTGCTAGGTAGTAGGGAACAAGTACCAAACAGATATATGACCAGTGTGCTGGCAGAAGAAAATAGAAGGTAATACTAATTGTGATGGGGGAAGTGTTCTCAGAAAGTGGATGTGATTTGGGCCTGAAAGAGGATACCTTCAACACTCAGTGGAGAGAGGAGGGATCTAGAAGACAGCAGTGGCCTAGGAACTAGGGTGTTTTAGTATGTGACAATTACTGGCTCAAGCAGGTTGTAAAGTCAGTGTTGACCATTGCCTGTAAAAAGAGAGGGCATGCCATTGGGGAAAACAGCATCCCCAAAAAAGCAGGTAAAAGAAAAAAAGAGAAAAATGCATAATGAGGACAGAACCTCAGGCAGAAGTGATCTTCTCCTCATTCAAACCCTCTGGTATGTTTCATTCTGCTCAGATGATACTTGTCACACACCATCTTCCCATCAGTCCTTTATGTTCTTGTCTCTTCTCCTCTGTTGGATTGTAATTAATTTCACACAGGAGCAGCAATGGGACAGAGTGGAAATAGCAAAGCATTTGTAGCAAAACAGTTATGTTCAAATCCTAGCACTTCCACGTACATGACTTCAGACAAGTCTCTCAGCCTCTCTTAGCCTGTGTTCGTCATAAAATATGGATGGCAATGCTTACATCTAAGGGCTGTGTTAAAAAATGAAATGAACTAAGTAATAAGGCATGCGAAGGTCTCACATACATTAGACAAGAAAGAAATCTGTTTCTTCCCCACGTCCATGTTACGTGCTCAGTGCCTACCTTCATGTCTTTTACAGAGTTGGCACTCAATGTGGGCAGAGGACAAAGCAGTTGCACTGCTTTTCAGATCACCCCAGATTAGATTGCTTTGAATAATTTTTTTTGGTTTACAGTTTACATAAAATCTACTCCAAGAATCATTTATTAATCACTTTCAATGTCTGGCACTGCTAGAGCCTAGGACCATAACTATGTGTTCATCATGGGCCCTGTTCTCAAGGAGTTCAAGATTAGTGAGTTGTTTCTTTAAGGACTCATCCCTGTAGAAGGACTTTTAAGGAAATAAGCCAATGGTACACTAAGTGACGCCCTTAAACCTGAGTGATCCAAGAACATGTTTTTAGAGCCAGGTAACTCCTTTATGAGAATGTTTTGTTAACATTATGAGGGTTTTAGACAAAAATAATGCCAGAGGTAAAATCAAGATTCTTAACAGAAGAAAACTCTGAGGAGTTTCTATGCTCACCAACTCATGTTTGATCTTATGAGTGAATTGATCCTTTAGGTAGGATATTGATGAACAGATTTAAAACTGGTTCAAGGGCATAACAAAACTCTTATTTACATACTTTTGTATAACTTCATTTATTTTTTTTAAATTTTATCTATTTATTTGACAGAGAGAGAGAGATAGAGCGTGAGTGAGCACAAGCAGGGGGAGAGGGCAGAGGGAGAAGGAGACTCCCTGCTGAGCAGGGAGCCCAATGTGGGGCTCAATCCCAGGACCCTGGGAACATAACCTGAGCCGAAGGCAGACGCTTAACCGACTGAGCCACCCAGGCGCCCCTACTTTTGTATAACTTCAGCAGCTAGGAAATGGCAGCCCCAGGTTGTGATCCAAGATGAGGTAACTTTATTTAAGGTAGCTCCAGGCAAGGTAGGAGCTTAGAGGAAAGAGGCCCAGTGACAGCTCAGGCAGTGGACACAGTCATCTCTCAAGGACAGAATTTTCCAGAATCCTACAGAAAGCAGTACTAAGTGAGGTGTGATTAGGGACGAACGCTACAACCTAAAGGTGCGGTATAGCAGGAAAAGATATGAAAACACAAGCATGCCTTAGATAATCAAGACTAACAGACTGTCCCATTAGAACTGAACTGGACGGGCTCAAAGATCAATTATAAACGAAATTAGGGAGAAATCCTCTCTCTCACCCTGTCACTAAGCCCATTCTTTCTCGTTGGCTTCACTCTTCAGGATCTCAACCTGTTCTCTTATCCTGCTCTATATCTGCATGGAGAGAATATTCACAGAATTCCTCATATTGGGGTGCCTGGGTGGCTGAGTTGGTTAAGTGTCAGACTCCTGATTCCGGCTCAGGTCATGATCTAGGGGTTGTGAGATTGAGCCCTGTGTCAGGCTCTGTACTCAGCGCAGAGTCCGCTTGAGATTCTTTCTCTCTCTCTCTCCTTCTGCCCCTCCACCTACCCCATTTGCTCACACGCACTCACTGATGCACTCTCTCTCTAAAATAAATAGATAAAATCTTTAAAAAAAAAACAAACCCTCATATAGGCCAGGTACTAGGCAAGATGTTTCACATACAACAACTATTTCATTCCATAAGTACTCTAGGAATTAAGTGCCACTGTTAGCTCCATTTTACAATGAGGATATCAAGGCTTAGAGAGTCTTCAGGTTCACATACAAGTCCATGTAAGAGCTGGGATATGACCTCAGGTCTAGCTGATGACAAATTTATGCTTCTTAGATTATTCATGCTAACAATTTTTTTTACAAAATTTTTATAAATTTTATAATTTATAAAATTTAGTTACCTTGAAGGTAACTTCAAAGGTAAGTACCTTCAAACAGGTACCTAAATTTTATATATTCATAAGTGTTTTTTCAACTTTCATTCATTAGATGATCTTGATAATGAAAATTCCTTTTAGACCCAAAGGAATTGCATTTCCAATGGTGAGATTTCAGCTGCGGTCAAGTGATAACCAGAGGCCACAGAGGGAAGGTAGACAGTATGAAATGACCCTAGTCGAATGTGAATCATACCCCATAGGTGGCTAACGCAGCCAAGTCATGGGATACACGTGAGTAAGAGAGAAAATGTTTATGAACTTGCAACAGAGCCTCAGAGTGGTATGGTTGAAGGAGAATGGGGGTCAGACAAAAACTGTCTCCAGCTTAATCCCAGGTAAGGTAAAAAAGTTGGGGATACACTTTTGAATGGGGATAAGAACTGGTTGTACTGGGGCCGAGTTTTCCTCTTCCCTAAAATACATCCCATGACTGTACTATTCATGAGTATAAATGTTGTCTAGGTTATTCCCAGTTTTAAAAAAAAGCAATTGACCATATCCTTTTCACCATTTTAATGTTGAGCTATTATAATCTCACATTCCAGTGGCCTTCTAACTGCATGGTTATAGTCTCCTTACACTTACTCTGAAATTGTTTTTCCATTGTTATCTTACATTATAGTCGCATCGTAATGTCATGTTTAAAGGTTCCCCATACACTTGTAATGAAATCGTTTTGCAGTTCAGAATGGCATCATATTGGCACTTTAAGCAGGGTATCCATCACCCTGTATTGATAGTTTTCACAACAAAACACCCTATTTTAGTGGCTGTGAAAGTAAATAGCTGTTGCCAGTGATCTGTTCTTCCATTTCAAACTTAAATGGTCTCATCTGTTTTATTTTACCTTGCAATTTTCACACCCACTGTGGTATGGGCCAAATTTATACTGTTTGCTTTCAAATGAGGACTGTCATTCCATTGGCTCAAAAATGTGTGTATGACGAGCCACTTATTGGAAAACCCTTGGTTTGGCCTTTGTGCCGTAGAGAATTCCCTACAGTCTGATGATCAATATGGCTTGGCCACTCCATTTGCAAGGCTAATGTAGAGAAGTCTTCTGCTAATTGAAATCTGGAGGCAAATTATTTGGTAAGTGTTTTTGAATCAAACTAACTGAATATCCAGAAGTTATGTATGTAATTACTTCATTACACAATCACACCAAAAAAGAGCTCTATTTCCAAATAGCCACGCATGAAAAATTGGCGCAGTGTTTTAAGGCCAAGGCTCAAAGACAGGAAATTTGAGACGAACGCGTGTTGTGTTATTATAATTATTACCCAGAATTGGGCATTTTTATATAATTTTTTTAAAGTGCCATCATCACCTGTGGGTGGTTAAACTTGGAGAGGTTAACAATTTGATTTAAATCTCCACTTCAGAAATTAAATGTTACCCAACCCAAGTCTAATCCAAACTAACTCTCCCTTGGAAGTCGGCCAGGGCGGGCGCAAGTCTCCTGACAATAGGCTTCACTTTTGAGATCTTTCTATTCCCTGCTGTTAAAAGAGCCATTACTGCCTCCGACACACCTCGGCTACGGCTGTTTGGACATTTTTTCACATGTCCAGCCAGAAGTCAGAGGAGCAAAAAGAGAATAAAAGCGATCCATTTTTATAAGAAAAGATTTCTGCTAGCATTTTCATACTCAAAGAAATTTGGCATTCAGTTGGAGCTGGGAGCAAAGCTGCAGATAAGCCTCCATTTGATACAAACTACTTCTCTGTCTTAGGGAGGTAAGGCAGATAATGAGGACGAGGCAGCCGCAGGTCAGTGGGGCCCCAGTGTTAAACACTGTAAATCCACGTGTTTTGTGCCTGAGCGAAGGCTTGAATATATTTTCTGTCAGGAAGCAAGCAGAAATAGCCACAGCAACTGTTTTGGTCCTTGGAAAACCCATGGTGCCCAAGAAGTGATAGTAAGTTCTTGAACATATCCGCCCGTATTTGAATTTGCTTTATGTAAAAAACAAACACATGTGCTCTCATTCCAGGAGAATATGGCATGAACTAGAAAACCAAACAAATTATGAGACAGGGTTAAGAATCACTCCACAGTGTCCAGCCCAAATGCCACCAACTCAGCATGAAGCCCTCCCGATTCGCATTTCAGGGCATTCAGAATGACCCCAAAGAGGACCACGCACGCTCGAATGACCACGCATGGAAACCTGAATGCGGTTTCAAGATATAACCTTAATTATTAGCAGCGGAGCGCTGCCTGGAAACACCCGCTATAACCTTGCAGAAGGGCATCGCTACACATTCATGGTCTCTGAATTTCTCTGCCTCAGGCTCCGATAAGTATTTTATCACCTTATAATCAGCTCCTTCTCCTACTCCTGAAAGTAACTGCTAATCCCAGACCTTCTCCAGCCTCCTTAGAGGCTCAGCCCTGCACCTCTCACTCACCGCAGTGGACATTGCCTCCCTCCTCACCGGGAAATGGAATCTACAGGCATGATCTCACTCTCCAGCTATCAACCCCAGTGCAGCCACCACTTTTCCTCAGCCTCAGGGAATGAGATGATTCTGGCCTTTAAGACTCATCTCCCTCCTCTGGGACCTCATTTCATCAGTTGAACACTCCCTCACTTATATCTCATGTAAGGTCCTCTCTCCCTACTGTCTCCTCTTCTGCCTATAAACATCTTCAACTTGCTCCCATTATTTGAAACAAAAAACAAAAAACACCTACATTGATTCCGTATCTCCCTTGTCCCTGGATCTCCCTCAGCTACGGCCCCAGCCTCTTTCCTCTCCCCACCATATCTCCAGCTAAACTTGTCAAACCAGCAGTATCTATTCATTTCCAGTCAGAGCTCCATTGCGATGTCTTCTAACCCCTCCTTCCTACGGGAACTACCCTTGTTTCAGGAGTCATCTTTTTGTGTTCACCGAAACACTGAATTATGTTGATAATTACTTCCTCTTTAGTGAACTCTACCCTCTTTTAACAGCAATTCTACCATCCTCTCCTGACTTTCTTTACTCCACTCTGCCTATCCCTTCTCTCCTTTCGACATGACTATCCCTCCTCTGCCTACCCTCTCGATGGTGTTTATTCCCCTTCTGAATGCTATTCCCCCTCTGCCCTCCCCCAACCTCTTCCACCCTTGTGACTCCAACTACCACATAAAAAGGATGTGTTCTCTGTCCCCAGCACTGATTTCTCCCCTGAATTTCATAGTATACATATAACTGCCTCCTGAACAACTCTACCTAGATGTCATGTAGACATCACAAACAGCACGTCCAAAATGGCGTGTGACATCTTCTCCCAAATCCATCTCTTCCTCCTGTATTCTCTTTCTACATTGATATCACCATAACCCCCTGAGGTGCCCAAACGAGAAACTTAGGAATCATCCTTCACTGCCCACTTCATTCTCTACATTAACCAGGTATTTCTCACTTAATGAAAATTTTATTGAACACCATATCCTCCTCCCCATTCCCACGGCCACTTCCTTATTTAAACCCCTGGTATTCAGAAGCTAGGCTACTTAGTAGTTTCTCCATCTGTCTCCCTCTAGTTAGCCTTGTCACCTTCAAATGATCTTCCACAAAACAACCTTTTTTTTTTTCTGCTAAAATCTAATACCGTTTCCCTTCTCAGAAATTCCTTAATGGCTCCCTCAGCTATAAGATATTTTGCAGGCTCCTTCACATTCCTTATTTTGCCTTAAAGAGCTTGCCCCTGCTGACCTCCACAGCTTCATCTCTCCCTTCTCCCTGACTCACATTTTATGGTCGAGGAACACTAAATCTTTCACATTTCTCCAAATACCACACTGCTCCACACATCCATGACTTAACTAGGACCCTGGGGAAAATACCTAGGCTCCTTTCTCTAAGTTGACTTTGATTATAGATCAAACAATGTATTTATAGGGCTTAATGGATGATACACTCAAATTACCTCAGTTAAACGGGTTTTGGTGTAACATAACTGGGACGTGAGAGACAGGAATTCCTACAAAGGCAACATAGAACCAGGCTTGTGGGAGAACGGAAATATCATTCTAAGTACAATAGCAACTCTAGTAGGATTACTCATAGGAACACTCCACAGCTACTCACAGAGTTTCTCCTCCAGAAGATGTGTCTATGGCTCATGGCTCAAGTGTTCGGCCGTTATAGTGGCCCAGATCTTTGTTTTACTGCTTTTGCGGCAACTTATTTATTTACGATCACCAGATTATGGTTTCTCTCTTCTCTTCTTTCTAGCGCATAAGTGCTTATTGCCTTCTCTTCTGTGTGTCTTTCTGCTTTTACCACTTTCCTGCCTTATTTTCTGTATGACTAGAATTTAAACTTCCCATAGAAAAGACCAGATTGGTTGGCTAGATGCCATCTATATAGATACCATAGATACTTCTTTGGGCAGTATTGTCCCCCTTGACCATCGTATAGGTGTTAAGTGTCTTTTCCTAGAGGTAAAAGTCAAATAAAGAAATTATGAAGATTTCTGAAGAAGTTGCCACCAAGAAGATTGTAGATGTAAGTGTACCCTGAGACCTTGCAGAATAAGGTAATATAACTGGCAGAAACTCTCCATGACTTATAAGTTCATTTTTTAAATCCTTACAATTATACCATCATAAGAACACCATTTGTTGAGCAACTACTATGTAACAAATACTTTACATACATTATTTTAAATTCTTAGCAAAATGCTGGAAGGCAGCCACTGTTAACACTCTGTTGAGTATCAGCAGGGATGGTTAGCACGCTCGAGATTGCACGAATGACCTAGTAAATGGTCAAATAATTTGAATCCAAAAATGCCTGGCTCCACGGCAAATGCCATTCCCTCTGAACTTTGCTGTACCTAGACTATATTCCTCCAGCCTTGTGTCTTTAATTTATTACAGATCACTCTGTAATACTAACTACTTTAAAGCTTGTTTTATTCCCTAGCCATGTCTTTGTACAATACATGAATGAAGTTGCATCTTTTGACACGTGATAACTCAGTCCCACTGTTTAATATATGTGAGAACCTCTTCTCCAAATTTCCGTCTGTATCATGCTCAGTCAAAAATTGATCAAAGGTCAAAATTGACAGGACGATCTCCTCATTAGTCCAGTTCTCCTCTCACTGAGAAGATGGCTTCAGCCTAGAAATAGCCCAGCAGCACTTTTTCTTTAGAATGTGGCTATACATTAAATATACAAATATGCTGACATCTAAGTAATTTTAAAAAGAGAGAAATGAATGCGGAGTTTTAACTTCTGTTGGCTCAATAAGGAGAATGGAAGAGTTCATACTTTTAACAAACGTATGTAAAATAGACATGCCCATTTGAACAGAGTAGCAAAAATGCGTATGACGGTGGGAATACAAATATTCCCTTCTTTTTTTTTTTCGATGTGCAGTTTTTAAAATCGAAAAACTAAACACCATGAAGGACTACACACCCCCCAGCTTAGCCCAGTTCGAACACCACTCAGAGGTGCTGAGCCGAGAGAAATCCATCCTGAGATCGGGGCGTTCTCCCACTAAATGTCATTTCCAACATTTTATTGCCACCTTTCTTTTCAAACTGCACTTTCTCCCACAACTGCTCTCTTCTATTAAAGGTAAGAGCAAGAACATTTCTTCTTTGAAAACAACAATGATATTACAAAGGAAAAATAGTCAAAATTTGCGAAGTTCTTTTGGAATTCTCAATGGAAATGGAAACCAATCTCTATTTAACTTGTCCAATGGCTGGTCTCCCCCAAATCACTACCTGGGAATAATAGCTTACAAATTTTAACATTAAATAAATGTAAAGCATTAGAACTGATGCAAAGTACCATTACTGTGACATAGTCTAATTTGAAAAGGGTAAATCAATTTAAGCCATTTTTGTTTAAAATCAGCTCCTTCGGCTGTACACTCATAGTGGTTGCCAAGTTTCAACCCAAAGTGAATGTTAAGGTCTATGTTATTAACCCTTGAAAAATGAGCTCTATCATGGAAACAATGACAGACCTGGGGACTACCAGGTGCAGCTGCTGAAGCTGACAGTCAGTCAAGTAAGAGTAATGCCTGGTTTCTTCATATGCAAATCACATAATATGTGCTTACCTTTAAAGGGCAATGTCAGATTATTGTAAAAGTGTTTAGATATAAATACCTTTTTTTCAAGAAACCAGATTCATTTATACTGAACTCTCTATGGCTGACATACCATGATAAATCACCTCATTACACAGGAAGCCACAAAGACGGCTACTGAGGATGAGTGTGATTGTAAATGAGCCTGCTGGAATTCTGCGGCGGCTTGCAATGACCCTCTGTAAAAAGATACCTGTAGATCATGGCAACAGTTTCCCTTGGAACTATGTGGAAATAGGGAGCAGCTAATACCCACACTTACAATGCTATCCAAATAAATTTTCTAGGGCTTGAATTTTGATTCTTAAAAGGAAGCTATGGAGTATGTTTTTCTTAGCAACGTCTGTCAAACAAACATAAGCCTTCTTCGAAACGTGTTTGCAAGAGATTGAGAAATACACTTGGATGAATTTATATGCTGGGAAGAGTCACACGGTAGCCTCTGGGTGCTGAGGATATTCTAAACCTTTATCTAAAAGTCATTACGAGGAGTGTGTGTGTATGCAATCACAGAGCTGCACACTTAAGGGTTGTGTACTGTATTCTCTAGAAATTATTTTGCAACTCTTTTAAAAAGTTAAAAAGCAAAGCAAAACAGAACATCCTGACATCACTACATCGTTTTCAAGTGACAGCCTAGGACGAGAGCTACTACTGCAAACTTTAAGAGTCACTTCCCAAATTGGAGAGCCACGCCGTGTTCTCCTCTCCAGCCCTTGACTCCTGAGCCCTTTCATCTTCTTTCTGTGGAAAGATATCAAAGTAAAATTCTCCCTGGTGTGAATTTACTATTCAAATCTGGAATCATGCACGCTAAAGTGAGATTTCCAAAAAAGACTATTCTGTTTTTATAGAGAAGAAATAAGATGAGAAGTTGTCCAGACAACTGGTGGGGGGAAAAGAAGGGTGGGGGGACAGAGAGAGAAGAGGAAAAAAATAAAATGTTCTGAAGGATACACAGAGCTGGAGATCAAAGATCTCTGGTTTTTCTATCCTCAGGAGTCCCCACAGGTTTCTTGATCCTCAGTTCACCCTTCCCACCACTATTCATAATCTTATAACCTGTACCTCTCACATCTACCTCGCCCCCTCTCACCTGCTCAGTTGCCAGGTAAAGGACAAAAGGAACTGAGAAGTCCCCAGCTGTGCAGTCTGCCCGAGACAATGGGTGCTGTAACAATAGCTCAGCCTCATATTTAACAATCAAATCATCCTTTTGATTTTCAATTTATTTTCAAGTTGGGAACTTTTCTGGTTCTTGGTAAAGAAAACCCAAAATATATTCAATATCTGTGTTTATGCTGTATGCAGACACTTGAGTATATGGTAAATATAGTTTCAGTAGCACACAACATTCTTTACTTAATTCATCCAGCCTGACAGAGTAGGTAAGAATGAATGCAACAACAGTAATATTTCATTTAGATCCGCCGGCCTTTCTCATGATGTCCATTAAAAAGAAGTAATATATAGTATAAATGTGAGAGCAGATAGATACACAAGCATGCGTTTTACTCCAAGGTACATTAGGAGAATGGTAAAACCCATGGATTCAATGTACAAGAACCAAAATACTCCGAGTCAAGACATCTGTACAGAATTAGGTGCCAAATGAAATGTCACCATCACCTTCATGAGAATCATAGGAATTTTTAAAGCTAGAAGGAACCTTTGAAATCAAGTAAGATTAGCTCCTTGACAGACATCTAACCAACGTTTAAGAAAGATTAGATGACTTACATAAGATCACACCTAGGTAGTGGAAAAGCCATGACTAGAAACTTCCCGCTGTAGGCAAAATGTTCCTTCCTTCCGTGACAGCAACTGCTTGTGAAACAAAAACAAACATGGGCTCAGGGTAACATCCTCTCGTGCTCATTTCAGTGCGTCCATGGGTGTTCTTTGTGATGCATGCTTACAATGTATCACACTTCTGCTGACTTGACCAAACTCTTCTCTTGAAGACTGAGTCTGGAACCAGACTGGCTTCTTCAGACTTTTGAGTACATAATATAAATCCACAGGCCCTGCGAGCACTCACATGGTTGGTGATGGAGCCAAATATTGGCCCTCGTTGCTCTATATGGATAGTCACACAGAGCCGACTTCTCCAAACAAGCCAGATTAAAATTATATTTATTTAATATAGTGCCTCCGTCCTAACTGGGCCCACATAATACGAAAGCTGAAATTAAGAGAAGTATTACAACTCAGAATATTTCCACACAGAGCTCAGAACCAAGGGGCACAGATGCTGGGACAGCAGGGAGGGGGAGAGAGTGACCGTTTCAAGCTTCCAGGCCCAGGACACACTGGGTAGACCCCCATCAAGCCACGTCCACAAAAAGGGCTCCAAACTGAATCACAGGTTTGAGGCATGGTCTAATCTCTGAGAAGAATGTGGATATTGAAGGGCTCCTGGCTGGCCCAGTCAGTAGCACATGCGACTCTTGATCTTGGGGTCGTGAGTTTAAGCCCCACATTAGGCATAAAGCTTACTAAAAACAATAATAACAAGAATAATAATAGTAATAAAATTCTAAAAAAATAAAAAGAGTATGGATATCAAAACTGCAATACTTCATCAAATAAATATCTGACATGAGATGACCAAAGACGCAAGCTGAAGGCCAGAGAGAACATTAAAACAAAAACCAGCTTTGCTTCTGCCCAGTCTGCCTTTGAGAAATTAAGTTTGAGTCACACCAACCTCGGTTGACCTTTAGTGCAACAGCATAAAAGAACCCAAGCCTGTATCTCAGCTGAAATGTTGCATGCACCAAGCCTAGGGGATCAGATTCCAGTTTAGACAACAACGTTCCGACAACAACTGTCACCACGAGGACAACGCAATACCACAGTCGGAGCAGGTTGTTAACGAATACAAACGATCACAAGAATCAGTGTCAATGACTGAATTTAGGAAATCATCAAGGAAGCAAAAAAGAACCAAAAAGCCAGGCTAACCCGGAAAAGGTTGTCTTTTGTTCTTTTGTAGAAATGTGTGGCTGGAAACCACTAGCAGCACTGCCTTGGACACTAGTAAAATTCCTGTAGAGTGTTTTATAAAGGTAATGAACTTGTATGTGCCTCACTGAACAGGCCTGCTATTAAATCTTCCCTAAAAAATGGGATGAGATTGCTGGGGTGTTTTGTGAGCAATGTGAGCTTTGCCTGTAGCATCGTCAGGAATTTTAATCACTGGCCCCAAAATTATGATTTTCACTAAGTAAAATAAAATGGAAAACAACCCACAACACACTCCATATCATCAATTTTTAATCTGCCTCAGTTTCAAGATTTCCCTTGTTAGGAGTAGATTTGGGGGGGGGGGGGGGAGTAAAGAGGAAATCTCACATGACAAATGTCCAGCCCTGACAACCCAATCACAAACAAATTAAATGTCCATCTCTGTCACAGCTGGCAACCCCAGCCTGGCCTGGGGGAAATCCTCTATGTTGTTCAGAACAAATGTATTAGAGGCTAATCAAAATCTAATGAATCCCTCGGGAAAATAGCTTCCTTAGTCCACATCTATGAGAATTATACTCAATTTGGGGGAGGGGGTCTACCAGTTGTTTTCCGATACGGCAATTGTTTTGTGAATAACAGAACTAGACACCCCCAGAAAGACATTTCAGCAAAGTCTATTATTCAAATCTATGCTTCACTCACCGAGGTGTCAAGGTGATGCATTTGCTAATCTGTCTCACAATACATTTTATTACTGACATGTACAGAGCAAGAGACCAGAGGAGGACAGTCGGGCAGGGCAAAAGAAAGAGAAGCAATTTTTTTTGACTTCCAAACAGAGCCCGCCCGTAACTACTTGGTCTGACTAGCTCTGCCACTTTCTTTTGTCTAAAAGAATGAGAAGGAAAAAAACAAAAGAGAGGGGAGGATAAGGGTGAGTTTGGCACATTAATGTAACCTGCAGGGGGTCATGAGGAGGGCAGAGAAACAAGAAAAAGGCACCAAGAGAGTTATCATCCACTTGCATCAGATTTGTCCTGCGTCCTGATTCCTTTCTGGGCCTCTCATCCTGCTAGAAGACAAGCTCTTTCCATACAAAACAAAATCCACCGTGATGATGTCAGAGATGACTCACATGCTTCCTAGCTACCAGCCACTTGACACACGTTATCTCTAAATCTCACGATCACCTGGCAAAGAAGGCATTATTATTCCCATTTTAGAGATGAGAAAACCGAGCTCTGGAGAAGTTCAAACCCTGCTGCAGGCCAACTTCGGAGCTATTAAGTGGCAGACCAAACTTCAAACCCAGAGCCTGAGCCAACACCATAACGAATCATTTCCACTTTCTCTCTCTCTCTGGGCTTCTCAACAGTTCTCTCTCAGGAGGCTTCCATTGCTATCGTTTGACATTCAAGGCAAATTGGAAGCTGCCTCATAACGAAGCATCCCTACTACAAACCATGTCCTCAGTAAGCTAGGCAACAATCACTTGCTTTCCTACTTTGCAGATTATTATATAATTAGTCAAAGCAAAGTGGGGCAAAGACATGTGGAAGCAAAGAGCAATTTAGGGTTACACCTCTCTATGTATATTTAGCCTTTGCACAAAGACTCATTGTTCTCACCTTTCTTGGCAGATGGAAAAGTGCTGGGCTCCAACATCATTTTAAGGTTTACAGTCCCTGGAAGGGCTCAGATGAAAATGAGGCAACATCCATATGGTTCTAGTTTTTTTTGGGGGGGGGGGTTCTTTCTTTTTTTTTTTAACAAAGATGCTTACTACATACCTCTAATTAAAGTATATACATTAGCATTGGAAATGGTAATTAAAGGATTTATACACATCTAGAGTCCTCTGACAACACACTCATTCATGTTACTATCTAAATGGTCGATTTGTTCCCATGGGAATTTACAATTTAAATGCTATTTTATGGTTCATTCCAGAGACATGTTTCAAAGGGAGTAGAGACATCTCTGAAAAAAAATCCGGAACTTTAACTTTGGATTGGGACAATGAATTTCTTTTTTAATTGCTGTAATCTTTCTTTTTTTTTTTTAAGATTTTATTTATTTGACAGAGAGAGAGACAGCAGGGAGAGAGGGAACATAAGCAGGGGGAGTGGGAGAGGGAGAAGCAGGCTCCTAGCAGAGGAGCCTGATGTGGGACTCGATCCCAGAACGCTGGGATCACGCCCTGAGCCGAAGGCAGACGCTTAACGACTGCGCCACCCAGGCGCCCCTAATTGCTGTAATCTTTCTAAGGCCTGGATTAGTAATCTTTGCTAAGAGCCATTTTGGCATGCACATATTAGTCCCTTTAGGGACAACGTGATATCACTGACTGCCAGAGTAACATGGGAGCAAGAATCTGGGAGCTGGAGTCAGAAATACAACGGCCTCAAATTCTAGCTTCTCTTCTTGCTGGCTGTTGACTTAGGCTACAGTATTTAAATTCCCTGAGTCTCAATTTCCTCCTGTGTAAAGTGAGATCAATATGTCTCCCAGGGTGGTTTTAAGGATTGAATAAGGTAAAGTATATAAAGCCCGACCGAATGCCTTGACACATAGCAGGTCAGAAGCTGTTCCACTCTATACTTTTTTTCTAGATTCTGGTAGTATTCATTCAGTCAGTGTTCAACAAATACTTTTGCACTTCTCCTAGGTAACAAGGCACAGATCTAAGATTCTTGGCACTAAAATGAGTAAGTCACTGTCTTTTTTTTTATTCTTAGAGAGCTTATGGACCAGTGGAGGACTTACTTATATACTACTTACACAAATATAGAAATGTTTTTCTTAGACATTATGTGATAAGTAAAACTAATGGCTAATATTTATTGAACACTTTCATTGTGGCAAACACTATGCGTTGTACTATTTGGTTTAATGCGTACAACCTGAATGTTATGGAAGATATAAATAAAGTGCTATGAAAGCCCAGAGAGAAAAGCTATTCATACTAAGGAAAGAAATAATGAAGTCTCTTCCAAAATATTTGCAGTATTTAAATCCAGTCCTAAAAGATGAGTTGGACTTTAATAGCCTGACATGTTTAATAGACTAAGAGGGGAAGCCTGTTCCGGGGGGGGGGGGGACAAGACTAAACATAAAGATCATAAAAGCACTCAAAACCACAAGGATCCCCACGTGGCCACTGGACAAGGAGCTGACACTGGAAAGATAGACTGTAGAAAGCACAGAGGCCATTCTAAGGACTTTAGACCATTCCCCCATGGGAGAACCTGTGAATTACCTAATTGGATCTAACTTTAAAGAAAACCTTGGCGGTGGATAAGGCAGGTTAGAGAAAGGACTAACTGGATGTAGGAAGCCCCATCCTGGGCCTGGAAATGAGGGTCAGAAAACTGCATATGTTCACTACTATCCCTGCCAACACGTGGGGGTGGTATTGGTGTAGAGAGGGGGAAATAAATGATTCAAACTAAATTTGTAGCTGTCACTGTCTCCCAGAAAGATCAGATTCCTAATAGCCTATGCTTTGGATTTCAAAGGCCTCCTGTGTGAAATCCAATAGGCAAAGAAAAGGTTATTTAATAGACCTTAGGAACCAGAGAGCAGGTATGAGCCAAGGCTAGGCCTTAGGAAGATTCATACTGGGATTTTTAAACTTATCTGAGGCTTTTTAGTACACATCCCACTACTAAAAAGCCAATCACTGCAAAACATTACCTCCTAAAGACTTTATGACTTTTTTTTTATGTTTGCGGTGGATAGAAGGGTAATGGATATTTACATGTTGAATACCCCTCAGCAACTCAAGGAAAGGTTCTGTTTATTCCCCTCCTTGTTTCCCCCAGCCCCTACACTGGACATGGGACATGGGGAATGCTGCATAACCCCACCAAATGTTTAATTATTTAATCAGTAAATTCAAGACACGAGTCAGTTATAAGCTTGACCAGACTTTGGCTGTATCTAGTAACATGGGAACCACTCGTTTAGCATTTCAGACAAGGGGACTCAGTAAGATCCATTTCTAGGCCATTCCTGCATCTCTGAAAAGAGAGTTCCCAGGAAAAGTTTCTTTCCTTCTCCCCAAACCCTGAAATATGTGCAAGACAGTACAAAAGCAATGGAACCCTTGTTCTTAAATATTAGCTGTTTATTCCACTCCTGTATACCTTCTAAGTATTGGCATTTGTATGAACTGGTCTCTCCTAAACAAGTAAATGCTCGACATATGGTAATATATATAATTTATAGATAAGATAAACAGGTGTGTACATGAAGTCTAGAAGTTGTTGCAAAACTCATTTTCCTCCTTGAGTCTCCTCTCAGGCTGTAATTGAGTCCCTCCTCTCTGGTGTCCCTTTGTCTTCACCTTCCATTTATGCCTGACCCTTCTGTACAGTGTCCTGGCTTTTTCCTCTTGACCTTGGACATGGGCTTTCAGTCAAGTGGTTCCATCCAGTTTTCTCTCTACTAGAGCTGTGTATGGCTCTGGCAGTTCCAGGATAATTGAGAAGATGAAGGAAAATAATCATTCCTAGTCCACGCTCAGTATTAAATATGTAAAAGACAAATCTCTCCTGCAGTTGATTGCACACTAAAGCAGAACTCCCTTGTTATGCATACAGAGTCTTTCTGATTTGTTTATTTTTCCAAAGAATATCTTTGAGATATTCTGATTTGTTTATTTTTCCAAAGAATATCTTTTGTCATCATCAGTAGGTATGTGCCAGGGCTCCATAAAGTATGATTAGAACCTCAGCCCAAGAAAGAGTTGGAGGAGAAAACTTTGTCTTGATACAATACTATAAAGATATAAAGTAGCAAAAATAATATGATGTTTAATGGTTTCATGATGGGATTTCTCATATTTTAAACATAAACATTGATCCAACAAATACCACTCAGTGGCTCTATCTTGAAACCCAACATAACCAGCTGGGACGTACCGTGAGCAGTGCTGACGTGCTTCAGTTAAACCCATGCACCCTGACATGGCTTTGATTTCTATGAAAGGACCAAAAAAAAAAAAAGCTGGGACACAGAAAACTTTGGATAAAATTATGTTCCATGAAACATGGCATTACTTTTAATTTTGCCCTCACTGGATACTTTACAGACCAATTTTTTTTTTTTTTTAACGAAGGATGATTGCTGACTTATCTCCATATGTAAAAGAAAAAAAAACAGGGAGGGAGTTAAGATGGCGGAGGAGTAGGGGACCCCTTTTTCAGCCGGTCCCCTGAGTCGAGCTGGATAGGTACCAGACCAGCCTAAATAACCACGGAATCAGCCTGAGACGCAGGATGATGCATCTGGATCTCTACAAATGAACATCTCCAGCGCTGAGTATTGAGGTACGAAGAGGGGAGCTGTAAACCTTGCACAGATATCGGAAGATAAACGGAAGGGGGAGGGAGCCGCCGCGTTTGGGCGCCGGGAAGCGGCAGCCACCTGCACGGGGGAGCGGGCGGACTCACAGAGGGCACCCGCGAGAGAGCGGACTGAGACCGGTGAGCCGTGAACACGCGCACCACCAGGCATCTCCCGGAACACCGGAATCCCGGTGTGCTCACGGGATCCAGACTGAGACCAGGAGCTCCCGGAGCGCGCGCGGGGCGGCTGGCGGCTGGCGGGCCACCTGCACGGGGGAGCGGGCGGACTCACGGTCGGCACCCGCGAAACAGCAGACTGAGACCCTGAACCGGGTGCGCGCGCCACCAGGCTTCTCATGAAACTCCGGAATCGAGGTGTGCTCACCGGGCATAGACTGAGACCGGGAGACCCGGGAGCCTGCGGGGCGGCCGGTGGCTGGCGGCATTAGAAACACAAAGGACAGAGACGCGCCAGCCCTGGAAGTGAGGGCAGGGACACCGGGTGTGGGGCGCACATCCCGGGACGCTGCAGGGTTGAGCAGCACCAACAGAAATAGAGTTAAAGTGGCCAGAACATCAGTGGAGAACGGGCCGCAATCCCTCTGTTCTGTGACAATGCAGCCTCTGCTGCTCTGACCCTCAGAAGAGGCATAGCCGGCCGCCAGGGAAAGCCGCCAGAGAACAAAAGCCTGGAAATACCGGCTCAGAGAGTGCCCATCCCCATCCTCACTCGGAGGGGACGCGGAGACTCTACCCAAACAGGGTTGCCTGAGTATCGGCGCGGCAGGCCCCTCCCCCAGAACACAGAAGGCAGGCTGAAAAATCAAGAAGCCCACAACCTGAGGCGCCTGGGTGGCGCAGTCACTGAGCGCCTGTCTCAGGCTTAGGGCGTGATCCCAGCGTTCCAGAAAGGAGTCCCTCATCGGGCTCCTCCGCTGGGAGCCAGCTTCTTCCTCTCTCACTCCCCTGCTTCTGTTCCCTCTCTCGCTGGTTGGCTGCCACATAAATAAATAAATAAAATCTTTATAGAAGAAGCCCACATCTCTAAGATCCCTATAAAACAAGGGGCACGGCCTGGGACCCAGTCAATAATTTTGGGCTCTGGACAACCCCACAACCTCCCCTCATTAAAATGACAAGAAGGAGAAGCCCCCCCCAGCAAAGAAAAGACAGTGAGTCAGTGGCCTCTGCCACAGAAGTAACGGATATGGATGTAACCAAATTATCAGAAATGGAATTCAGAGTAACAATGGTCAAGATAATGAGTAGACTTGAAAAAAGTATTCAGGAAAATATTACTGAGAATATAGAATCCCTAAGGGCGGAAATGAGAGCGAATTTGACAGAAATTAAAAATTCTATGAGCCAAATGCAGGCAAAACTAGAGGCTCTGACGGCCAGGGTCACCGAAGCGGAGGAAAGGGTTAATGAATTGGAGGATGGATTAATAGAGGAAAAAATAAAAATAGAAGATGGTCTTAAAAAAATCCACGCCCACGAACGTTGGCTACGGGAGATTACTGACTCAACGAAACGATCCAATGTTAGAATCATCGGCATCCCCGAGGGGGTGGAGAAAAACAGAGGTCTAGAAGAGATATTTGAACAAATTGTAGCTGAAAACTTCCCTAATCTAGCAAGGGAAACAAAAATTCATGTCCAAGAGGCAGAGAGGACCCCTCCCAAGCTCAACCATGACAGACCTACACCACGTCACGTCATAGTGCAATTCGCAAATATGAGATCCAAGGATACAGTATTGAAAGCGGCCAGGGCAAAGAAATTTCTCACGTACCAAGGCAAAGGCATCAGAATTACGTCAGACCTGTCTACACAGACCTGGAATGAGAGAAAGGGTTGGGGGAGCATTTTTAAAGCTCTTTCAGAGAAAAACATGCAGCCAAGGATCCTTTATCCAGCAAGGCTGTCATTCACAATTGATGGAGAAATAAAGACATTTCAGAATCGACAGTCACTAGCCAATTTCGTAACCACGAAACCAGCCCTACAGGAGGTATTACGGGGGGTTCTATAAAAGTAAAAAGGCCCCAAGAGTGATACAAAACAGAAAGTCACAGCCAATACAAACAAAGACTTTACTGACAACATGGCCGAATTAAAAGCATATCTCTCAGTACTCAGCCTTAACATTAATGGTTTAAATTCTTGCTTTAACGCCACAGGGTTGCAGATTGGATAAAAAGACATGACCCATCCATTTGCTGTCTACAAGAGACTCATTTCGAACCCAAAGATGCATTCAGACTGAGAGTAAGGGGATGGAGTACCATCTTTCACGCAAATGGACCTCAAAAGAAAGCTGGGGTAGCAATTCTCATATCAGATAAATTGGATTTTAAACTACAGACTATAGTTAGAGATGCAGAAGGGCACTATATTATTCTTAAAGGAAGTATTCAACAAGTGGATATGACAATTATAAATATATATGCCCCCAACAGGGGAGCAGCAAGATACACAAGCCAACTCTTAACCAGAATAAAGAGACATATAGATAAAAATACATTAATAGTAGGGGACCTCAACACTCCACTCTCAGAAATAGACAGAACACCCTGGCAAAAACTAAGCAAAGAATCAAAGGCTTTGAATGCCATACTCGACGAGTTGGACCTCTTAGATATATATAGAACACTACACCCCAGAACCAAAGAATACTCATTCTATTCTAATGCCCATGGAACATTTTCAAGAATAGACCATGTTCTGGGACACAAAACAGGTCTCAGCCGATACCAAAAGATTGAAATTATCCCCTGCATATTCTCAGACCACAACGCTCTGAAATTGGAACTCAACCACAAGGAAAAATTTGGAAGAAACTCAAACACTTGGAGACTAAGAACCATCCTGCTCAGGAATGACTCGATAAACCAGGAAATCAAAAATCAAATTAAACAATTTATGGAGACCAATGAGAATGAAAATACAACAGTCCAAAACCTATGGGATACTGCAAAGGCAGTCCTAAGGGGGAAATACATAGCCATCCAAGCCTCACTCAAAAGAATAGAAAAATCTAAAATGCAGTTTTTATATTCTCACCTCAAGAAGCTGGAACAGCAACAGAGGGACAGGCCTAATCCACGCACAAGGAAGCAGTTGACCAGAATTAAAGCTGAAATCAATCAAGCAGAAACCAGAAGTACAGTAGAGCAGATCAACAGGACTAGAAGCTGGTTCTTGGAGAGAATCAATAAAATTGACAGACCACTGGCAAGACTTATCCAAAAGAAAAGAGAAAGGACCCAGATTATTAAAATTATGAATGAAAAAGGAGAGGTCACGACGAACACCATTGAAATTGGAAGGATTATTAGAAATTTTTATCAACAGCTATATGCCAATAAACTAAGCAATCTGGAAGAGATGGAATCCTTCCTGGAAACCTATAAACTACCAAGATTGAAAAAGGAAGAAATTGATTTCTTAAACAGGCCAATTAATTATGAAGAAATTGAGTCAGTGATAAACAACCTTCCAAATAACAAAACTCCAGGCCCGGACGGTTTTCCCGGGGAATTCTACCAAACATTCAAAGAAGAAATAATACCTATTCTCCTAAAGCTATTTCAAAAAATAGAAACAGAAGGAAAGCTACCAAACTCATTCTATGAGGCCAATATTACCTTGATCCCCAAACCAGGCAAAGACCCCCTCAAAAAGGAGAATTACAGACCGATTTCCCTAATGAATATGGATTCCAAAATCCTCAACAAGATACTTGCTAATAGAATCCAACAGTTCATTAAAAGGATTATCCATCACGATCAAGTGGGATTCATACCTGGGATGCAAGCGTGGTTCAATATTCGCAAATCAATCAGCGTGATACATCATATCAACAAGAAAAGACTCAGGAACCATATGATCCTCTCAATCGATGCCGAAAAAGCATTTGACAAAATACAGCATCCTTTCCTGATTAAAACCCTTCAGAGTGTAGGAATAGAAGGTACATTTCTCAATCTCATAAAAGCCATCTATGAAAAGCCTACTGCAAATATTATTCTCAATGGGGAAAAGCTGGAAGCCTTTCCCTTAAGATCAGGAACACGACAAGGATGCCCACTCTCGCCACTATTATTCAACATAGTACTAGAAGTCCTTGCAACAGCAATCAGACAACAAAAAGGGATCAAAGGTATTCAAATCGGCAAAGAAGAAGTCAAAATGTCTCTCTTCGCAGACGACATGATACTCTATATGGAAAACCCAAAAGAAGCCACTCCCAAACTATTAGAAGTTATAGAGCAATTCAGTAACGTGGCGGGATACAAAATCAATGCTCAGAAATCAGTTGCATTTCTGTACACGAATAACGAGAACGAAGAAAGAGAAATCAGGGAATCCATCCCATTTACAATAGCACCAAAAACCATACGTTACCTTGGAATTAACTTAACCAGAGACGTAAAGGACCTATATTCTAGAAACTATAAATCACTCTTAAAAGACATTGAGGAAGACATAAAAAGATGGAAAGATATTCCATGCTCATGGATCGGAAGAATTAACATAGTTAAAATGTCCATGCTACCCAGAGCAATCTACACTTTCAATGCTATCCCGATCAAAATACCGAGAACGTTTTTCAAAGAACTGGAACAAATAGTCCTTAAATTTGTATGGAACCAGAAAAGACCCCGAATCTCCAAGGAACTGTTGAAAAGGAAAAACAAAGCTGGGGGCATCACAATGCCGGATTTCGAGCTGTACTACAAAGCTGTGATCACAAAGACAGCATGGTACTGGCACAAAAACAGACACATAGACCAATGGAACAGAATAGAGAGCCCAGAAATGGACCCTCAGCTCTTTGGGCAACTAATATTTGATAAAGCAGGAAAAAACATCCGGTGGGAAAAAGACAGTCTCTTCAATAAATGGTGCTGGGAAAATTGGACAGCTACATGCAAAAGAATGAAACTTGACCACTCTCTCACACCATACACAAAAATAAACTCCAAATGGATGAAAGACCTCGATGTGAGACAGGAATCCATCAAAATTCTAGAGGAGAACATAGGCAGCAACCTCTACAACATCGGCCAAAGCAACCTTTTTCATGATACATCCCCAAAGGCAAGAGAAACAAAAGACAAAATGAATTTATGGGACTTCATCAAGATTAAAAGTTTCTGCACAGCCAAGGAAACAGTCAGAAAAACTAAGAGGCAGCCCACGGAATGGGAGAAGATATTTGCAAATGACACTACAGATAAAGGACTGGTATCCAAGATCTACAAAGAACTTCTCAAACTCAATACACGAGAAACAAATAAACAAATCAAAAAATGGGCAGAAGATATGAACAGACACTTTTTGAATGAAGACATACAAATGGCTAACAGACACATGAAAAAATGTTCAAAATCATTAGCCATCAAGGAAATTCAAATCAAAACCACACTGAGATACCACCTTACGCCAGTTAGAATGGCAAAAATAGACAAGGCAAGAAACAACAATTGTTGGAGAGGATGTGGAGAAAGGGGATCCCTCCTACATTGTTGGTGGGAATGCAAGTTGGTACAGCCACTCTGGAAAACCGTGTGGAGGTCCCTTAAAAAGTTAAAAATTGAGCTACCCTATGATCCAGCCATTGCACTACTGGGTGTTTACCCCAAAGATACAGACGTAGTGAAGAGAAGGGCCATATGCACCCCAATGTTCATAGCAGCAATGTCCACAATAGCTAAATCGTGGAAGGAGCCGAGATGCCCTGCAACAGATGACTGGATTAAGAAGTTGTGGTCCATATATACAATGGAATATTACTCAGCAATCAGAAAGAATGAGTTCTCAACATTTGCTACAACATGGACGGCACTGGAGGAGATAATGCTTAGTGAAATAAGTCAAGCAGAGAAAGACAACTATCATGATTTCTCTCATCTATGGAACATAAGAACTAGAATGATCAGTAGGGGAAGAAAGAGATAAAGAAAGGGGGGGTAATCAGAAGGGGGAATGAAACATGAGAGACTATGGACTCTGAGAAACAAACTGAGGGCTACAGAGGGGAGGGGGGTGGCGGAATGGGATAGACCGGTGATGGGTAGTAAGGAGGGCACATATTGCATGGTGCACTGGGTGTTATACACAACTGATGAATCATCGAGACTTACATCGAAAACCGGGGATGTACTGTATGGTGACTAACATAATATAATAAAAAATCATTATTAAAAAAAATAAAAATAAAAAAAATAAACATTCAATTGTACATTTATATGAAGAAACATTCTGGCCTTTTTAGTAAGTCCGGTAGCACATGAACTTATGCAATTCACAAGTTTAATTTTTCTAAGTGTTGCATAAACATACTCCTTGACTTAAAACACCTCCAGGCCACTGATGCCTTAAAAATGTTAAACAGAAGGGGGAATGAAGCATGAGAGACTATGGACTCTGGGAAACAAACTGAGGGCTTCAGAGGGGAGGGGGGTGGGGGATTGGGATAGGCTGGTGATGGGTATTAAGGAGGGCATGTATTGCATGGTGCACTGGGTGTTATATGCAACTAATGAATCACCGAACTTTACATCAAAAACTAGGGATGTACTGTATGGTGACTAACATAATATAATAAAAAATATTATTTAAAAAATGTTACTATAACTTGAAGTACTAAATAAACCTTTTTTTGTTTGGTACAGTTAATAACACCAAAAAAAAAAAAAAAGAAAAAAAAAAAGAAAAAAAAAAACAGAGAAAGTGGAGTTAATTTCAACCAAAAAGATTTTGATTAAGCATAAAGTTTTATAACTGAATTTGAGGGTTCTTCTTTAAGAGAAAGAGAGGGGCTAGTCACAGAGAGACAAGACTTCCAGTCTTGTAAATATTCAAATATTGTATGACACAGGACAAGAATAATCATAAGAAACAATGCAAAGAAGGCAGTTCCTTGAGCACCCCAAGCGCCTGCACATTCCATTCCCACTACTTAAAATGCCCTTCCCACCTGGCAAACTACTATTCATCCCTTAAAACCCAGATTAGATGTCACCTTCGTTAAGGAGCTGTCCTTTTCCTTCACCCCATAGTTAATCACCTCTCTCTCCGTCATCCCTGTACTGTGTACATAGTTCCGTTATTTCACATCTTCTACTAAGTCGTATTTGTTTGTCCACATGTCGACTTCTTTACTGGAAATATTAATTCCTTGAAAGCAGCCCAATGCATTATCGATCTTGGAGGAAGTAGAAAATCTGAGACCTAACAGGTACATTTTTCACGTTGTCGAATTGAAGAAGGAAGAACTAAATATGCAAAACTGCTAAGCAGTTCTTCTTGAAGCGTACTCTGCTCAGCCTGGGAAGTCGCATGAGATTCAGTCTCCGGCACCCTTAGTCTCCTTCGGCAATTTCTGTCTGTCCTCTGATTTCAGCTGTGTTTCTCATGATTACCACATCTCCATCTCCAGCCCTGAACTTTTCTCCAAGCTCTGGACTCACATCTCCAACAACCTGCTGGACATTTATTCCCACATGAGTAGCCCATGAGTACCTCGAATTTCAATATACCCAAAAAGAACTTTTCATTCCTTTACCACAAACTGACCCATCGTGCTGTGCCCTCTACTTGGGTTCATTTCGCCTGTATGACAAGGTAAACACTTGTCAGCTTTTCTCCCCATTCTGTTATCTACCTTCTTCATTCAGTCGCCAAGTCCTCTCAATCTGCCCATCCCCTCTCCCTCTCTCTCTTGCTTGGGTCTTCTCTTTGTCACTTCTACTGAATTACTTCAAGCTCTCAATAGATTTCTCCTAACCAATGCGATAAACTACTAAAAGGCTTCCTGCTTCCAATATTTTTAACCCAACTCCCATTATGCTGCAAATTACTTTCCTAAAACAAAGATAGACTCCGTCAGTTCTCTGCATAAAACATCACTGATGGTTCCACACTGATACAACTCCTCAGTCTGGGATCCCAAGCCCCTAGCTGTCTCTCCTCTTCCTGTCCATCCATCATTTTCTTGTCCTTCCCCACGCTGTGTGGGCACCACACACAGGCTTCAAACCCCCTCTATGCCCTGTCCCCCAGGTCTTTGCTCAGGTTGTTCTACCTGGAAAGCCCTCCACCTCTCACTTCTCTCCTCTTTCTCCAGGTCCTTGTCAATGTCTTACATATATATATATATATATATATATTTTTTTTTTAAGATTTATTTATTTAAAAGAGAGAGCACATGCGTGTGAGAGTGTGTGAGCGGGGGGAGGGGCAGAGGGAAAGGGAGATTAGCAGACTCCCCACTGAACTCAGGTCCCACCCCGGGCTTGATCCCAGGACCCTGAGATCATGGCCTGAGTCGAAATCAAGAGTCAGATGCTTAACTCACTGAGCCACCCAGACGCCCAGTCTCACTCATATTTCTAAGCCAACATTTCTTTTTTTTTTAATTGTTTTTAATGTTTTTTTATTATATTATGTTAGTCATCATACAGTACATCCCTGGTTTCTGATGTAAAGTTCGATGATTCATTAGTTGCGTATAACACCCAGTGCACCATGCAATACATGCCCTCCTTACTACCCATCACCAGCCTATCCCATTCCCCCACCCCCCTCCCCTCTGAAGCCCTCGGTTTGTTTCTCAGAGTCCATAGTCTCTCATGCTTCATTCCCCCTTCTGATTACCCCCCTTTCTTTATCCCTTTCTTCCCCTACCGATCTTCCTAGTTCTTATGTTCCATAGATGAGAGAAACCATATGATAATTGTCTTTCTCTGCTTGACTTATTTCACTTAGCATTATCTCCTCCAGTCCCGTCCATGTTGCAGCAAATGTTGAGAAATCGTTCTTTTTGATAGCTGAGTAATATTCCATTGTATATATGGACCACAACTTCTTAATCCAGTCATCTGTTGAAGGGCATCTGGGCTCCTTCCACGATTTAGCTATTGTGGACAAAGCTGCTATGAACATTGGGGTGCATATGGCCCTTCTCTTCAATATGTCTGTGTCTTTGGGGTAAATACCCAGTAGTGCAATGGCTGGATCATAGGGTAGCTCAATTTTTAACTTTTGAAGGGACCTCCACACTGTTTTCCAGAGCGGTTGTACCAACTTGCATTCCCACCAACAATGTAGGAGGGATCCCCTTTCTCCACATCCTCTCCAGCAATTGTTGTTTCTTGCCTTGTCAATTTTTGCCATTCTAACTGGCGTAAGGTGGTATCTTAGTGTGGTTTTGATTTGAATTTCCCTGATGGCCAATGATTTTGAACATCTTTTCATGTGTCTGTTAGCCATTTGTATGTCATCATTGGAAAAGTGTCTGTTCATATCTTCTGCCCATTTTATGATTTGTCTATTTGTTTCTCACGTATTGAGTTTGAGAAATTCTTTGTAGATCTTGGATACCAGTCTTTTATCTGTAGCGTCATTTGCAAATATATTCTCCCATTCCATGGGCTGCCTCTGAGTTTTTTCGACTGTTTCCTTGGCTGTGCAGAAGCTTTTTATCTTGATGAAGTCCCACAAGTTCATTTTATCTTTTGTTCCTCTTGCCTTTGGAGATGTGTCATGAAAAAGTTTGCTTTGGCTGATGTGGTAGAGGTTGCTGCCTATGTTCTCCTCTAGGATTTTGATGGATTCCTGTCTCACATCGAGGTCTTTCGTCCATTTGGAGTTTATCTTTGTGTATGGTGTGGGAGAGTGGTCAAGTTTCATTCTTTTGCATGTAGATTTTCCCAGCACCATTTATTGAAGAGACTGTCTTTTTTCCACCGGATGTTTTTTCCTGCTTTATCAAAGATTAGTTGCCCAAAGAACCGAGAGTCCATTTCTGGGTTCTCTATTCTGTTCCATTGGTCTTTGTGTCTGTTTTTGTGCCAGTACCATGCTGTCTTTGTGATCACAGCTTTGTAGTACAGCTTGAAATCCGGCATTGTGATACCCCAGCTTTGTTTTTCCTTTTCAACAGTTCCTTGGTGATTCGGGCCTTTTCTGTTTCCATACAAATTTAAGGACTATTTGTTCCAGTTCTTTGAAAAATGTCATCAGTATTTTGATCGGGATAGCATTGAAAGTGTAGATTGTTCCGGGTAGCATGGACATTTTAACTATGTTAATTCTTCCGATCCATGAGCATGGAATATTTTTCCATCTTTTTGTGTCTTCCTCAATGTCTTTCAAGAGTGATTTATAGTTTCTAGAATATAGGTCCTTTACGTCTCTGGTTAAGTTAATTCCAAGGTAACGTATGGTTTTTGGTGCTATTGTAAATGGGATGGATTTCCTAATTTCTCTTTCTTCAGTCCCATTATTCATGTATAGAAATGCAACTGATTTCTGAGCATTGATTTTGTAACCCGCCACATTACTGAATTGCTCTATAACTTCTAGTAATTTGGGAGTGGATTCTTTTGGGTTTTCCATATAGAGTATCATGTCATCTGCGAAGAGAGACATTTTGACTTCTTCTTTGCCGATTTGAATACCTTTGATCCCTTTTTGTTGTCTGATTGCTGTTGCAAGGACTTCTAGTACTATGTTGAATAATAGTGGTGAGAGTGGGCATCCTTGTCGTGTTCCTGATCTTAAGGGAAAGGCCTCCAGCTTTTCCCCATTGAGAATGATATTTGCTGTAGACTTTTCATAGATGGTTTTTATGAGATTGAGGAATGTACCCTCTATCCCTACCCTCTGAAGGGTTTTAATCAGGAAAGGATGCTGTATTTTGTCAAATGCTTTTTCTGCATCTATTGAGAGAATCATATGATTTTTTGGCTTTTTCCTTCTGGATAAAATCTGTGACACTGATTGATTTGTGAATGTTGAACCACCCTTGCATCCCAGGGATGTATCCCACTTGGTCATGATGGATAATCCTTTTAATATACTGTTGGATTCTATTAGCCAGGATCTTGTTGAGAATTTTGACATCCATATTCATTAGGGAAATCGGTCTGTAATTCTCCTTTTTGATGGGGTCTTTGCCTGGTTTGGGGATCAAGCCAACATTTCTTAACCTGCACTCTGGATCCTCAAAGGGCCAGACATCAAATTAAGGGGCTTTATGAACTTGGATTAAAGAAAAATTACATCTTGACTTTCACTAACTCCTAACTGAAATGTAGCATTTCCTTCTATTATGAATTTAGGGAACAAACTACAGAAACACTAGAAGTACACGTGACTTTGTCACAAATAGAAATCAAATACATTCATATCACATTACAGTCACTGCAAATATCTTGAATTATCACTTATGCTCATCACTACTTCAAAATTACAATAGTTATTAGATCTGCAACTGGAAATTTTTATTTAATACCTTAGAAAGAAGTGTACTTATTACTATTTCATAATTTTTTTTGATATTTCAACAACTGTGTCTTCAATAAAATTGGTTTCCATTATAATATTTTGTGTCTTATTTAATAGGTTTTAAAACATTATTCTGAGAATGGGTCCATAAGCACAAGAAAAGGTTACGGATGCCTCTCTGGGTTTCTCCCAAACTCTACCCCCCCTAAGAAGTTTTCCCCAATCACCCCACCCCCACCACATATGGTTTAAATTAATATCTCCTTCCAGCTTAAACCCAACACCTAGTTGAAACTCCCTCTGTGGCACTCATCACCCTGCCATCCTTTGCAGTTATTTATTAGTCATTTACTAGGTGTTTAAGGTCCTGAGGATAGGAACATTTATTTCCCGTTTTGGAGTCTCTCCCGGTGTGTGTGTTCCTGGCGGGTGATGAACCTGGATTCCGCTGAACGCCTTCTTTTTTCAGGCAGCGTTTTAGGTTAAAGGAATTCAAATTGAGAAAATAGATATGTTGCTGATGTATTTCGGTGGCTGACGTGAGCTTGCCAACGTGTAACTCGATCCGAATAGCTCTGTCCCCCTACCTGATTTCTGCTTCTCAGAGCAAAACGGGGGAACATGGGCAAGGACAGAAAAGGTGACTCTAGAAATTCTCTTTTAGTAATCCAGACACATGGCAATGAATGATTTATAATGTATATACAATAGAAGGTTTTCTTTACAGCACCATCACACAACTAACAGTTTAAATGAGTTGGATTTGAACACTCACAAGATAACAAGAAAACATTTGGAATACTGAGCATTCAGCGGCCATCTATGCTGCAGGGTCAAAAAAGTATTTTTGGAACAATGATTTTTATTGTTACTTGCTATTGCATGGCATAAGGTCTTTGTGAGAGGATATAAAATAGTTCCTCCCCAATGAAGGTATTTTATGTTCAATGATACCCAAATCCATAACCTTAATCGTGTGGTTTAAAGAAATAATGTACCATAACAGAGGCATGGGACACTCAGCTCTGAACAATTAAATGAGATTGATGAAAATCAACACCAGATAAACACCCTTTTGACGATAGGCCTCATTATATGATGCTTGAGAGAAACAGAAGTTGCAAATAATAAAGAAGATACAAAAAATGCTGCAAAAGATTTCAATTTAACACAGAGATAAATATTACAACTACGTGTTTAACCAAATAATCAGGAATTTGGTCATTCTTTTATTTGATTACTAGTACAGAGTCTGAGACATAACAAATGGCCCCAAAACCATCTGCCAGGAATACACATTTGCATGCTGATAGTGAATGAGTCACAGTTTGTCCTGACTTGTGCAAACTCCCTGTTCATTTTCTTCTTCCAGTTTTATCTATTTTAGTGTTCCCTGACACGTTCTTGCTTCTTCTGATGACTGGCAAAAGCACTACTAATACTAGTAGCAGTAATAATTATAATTATAAATACCCCATATCTGCATAATGTTTTATAGCTGTCAACGTTTTAGCTACTAATATTTCAGCTTAACTCTCATAAGCAAACTGTGAGGAAGACAGGATTATTATACTGAATATATGGATAAAGGGACCAAAACTCATGGAGGTCAAGTCATTTGCCCCAGTTCTCAGAGCTTGTGAGTAACACAGTCAAAGCATGTATCCAAGCCTACTGAGTCCAAATTCAGTTCTCTTTTCAGTTTCCTTTCTAACTCGGGGAAGAGTTGAAAATCAAATAACTCTATCTGGATGATCTCTGAATTAAATCTCAGCTCTTCATCAATCATTGTGGTTAAAGGCGTGATAGACCACAGGTAAACAGCAGGCACTTAATCATTTGTTCATCTATTTACACAAAGAAAAATTTTTAGTGCCTCGTATTTGCCAAGCATATAAAATCACTTGGCAATGGGGCGCCTGGGTGGCTCAATCGGTTAAGCATCTGCCCTCGGTTCAGGTGATGATCCCAGGGTCCTGAGATTGAGCCCTGTGTCCCCTGCTCAGAGGGAAGCCTGCTTCTCCCTCTCCCTCGTCCCTCTCCCCTGCTTGTTCTCTCACTTGCTTGCTCACTTTCTCTCTCAAATAAATAAAGGGACACCTGTGTGGCTCAGTCATTAAGCGTCTGCCTTCGGCTCAGGGCGTGATCCCGGAGTCCTGGATGGAGCCCCACATCAGGCTCCTCCACTGGGAGCCTGCTTCTTCCTCTCCTACTCCCCCTGCTTGTGTTCCCTCTCTCGCTGGCTGTCTCTCTCCCTGTCAAATAAATAAATAAAATCTTTTAAATAAATAAATAAATAAATAAATAAATAAAATCTAAAAAAAAAAAAAAATCACCTGGCAGGTCCAATTGTCCTTAAGCACTTAGGGTATTTACATTATAAGGTTACAACTTAGATTGGTATTGTTTAACCTCTCAGGATACTTCTCAGAAGGAAGTCCGCAGGATAACAACTTTTCAGTCATCTGCTTCATGTTTGCACTCAGACTGTAAGAGGTGGAGGGTGGAGAAGGACACCACATGGAAAATGGAAGGCTGTTGTAGTGAAGACCGTGGTGTACAACGGAGATGCCGCAGTCTTCCCCACCCCACTCCCAAGACTGCTGCACTCACTGCCCCGTTGCTAAGAGTAATGGTGACAGACACCTTGATGCTGAGTGCCTCAATAGTGGCTGCCTTTTGTTGACCACAGCTGACAGTAAGAGATTCCATCATAAACCCAGACCCCTTAATAGCAGATGGATGATAAGACAACAAAATAGAGGCCAAGTGGTGGAAGATAATCATCAAAAGTAAGGTGGACACAGCTGCAAGACTGGAATGGCAGCCTGGAGGTTTTGACAACCCACAGACCCACAATAGACGTGATTATTAGAACATAATACTCCTAGGGGCAAGACAGATGCGCAACAAAAAAAAGTACTACTCAGTCTGTAAAATCAAAAAAAAAAAAAAAATCAAAGATGGGTGATCGGGAGGCTGGTGGCATGTAAAAAGTCCCAATCCCTTGCCCAATTTCTGAACCTGAGCCTGGTATAAGGTATTATCAAATATTTTGGAGATTTTTGGATCCAGGCTCCGTGTTGACATTTATACCAAGGACCCAAGGCATCATTCACAGCCACCTATTAGAATGGGGACGTCCGAAGACCAGGTAATTTTAAAAAAGAAAAGAAAAGAAAGTCTAACTCACACAAGGTCTACTGGGTTTGTAGACCCATCAATAGGTCCTCTAATTGAAAGAAACTTTTGTGGTGGTTGGTGCAACCCCAAATTGGTTTCTTGGCCAGCCGAAATAGTAAACCAAAAACATTACATCCTGAGGGAACTGGCAGAAGTTGGTGCCACGTTTAAAGACCTATAGGACTTAAGAAGGGTGGTACCTACCATATCTCTATTTAATTTGCAAGTCTGGTTCCTGCAAAATCAGATGGATCGGGGAGGCTTAACAATAGACCACCAAAACTCAACCAAGCAGTCTCCATTGTAGCTACTACCAGGTATGCATCTTGCTAGACCAGATCAGCACAGCCTCAGCACATGGTACGCAGCCGTTGACCTGGCTTAGGCACTCTTTCCCATCTCTATGAGAAGCAGTTCTCACAACAGTGAACATTCACAGTCTTGCCCCAGGGCTCTGCTAATTCTCTCGCCCTACATCATAAAGTGATCTGAAGGGACCTCGATCATCTGGGCATGCTGCAGAACATCACGTTTTGCCTGCCGTATCAAGGATAAGTAAACTGGGCTGGAATATTGAGAAGCAGCAGTATGTTGGAAGCAGTAATAAACATAACCCTCAAGTGAGTAAAGATAAACCCTACAGAGATTAAGAGATCTGCAACCTCAGTAAAATGTTAGAGGCCCAGTAGTCTGGAAGCATGCCAGGACATCCTCTCAAAATAAAGAAGAAATAATTACATCTCCTACCTCCCACCACAAAGAAGAAAGCAAAAGTCCTGGAAGGCATTTTTGAAGGCCTGGAAAAAGCGTATTCCACACTCGCTCTATTGTTCTGACCCATATACCAGGAAACATGAAAGGTTGCCAGCTTTGAGTGCATCCCAGAGCTGCCAAAGGGTGTGCAGCAGGTCCCGGTCACGGTAGAAGGAGTCTTACCACTTGGGCCGGAGGACACAGCAGACCTTGTGGGTTTACAGGTATCTGGTGGAGGGGCAGGGGGAGACGCTATATGGAGTTTATGACAAACTCCAATATGAGGATCACAATGAAAAATCCCAGGATTCTGAAGCAAAGCCACACCACTAGCAGTGGACAATTAGACACCTTTCAAAACAAAAACAAAAACAAAACCACAGCTCTTAGTGTGCTACAGGGCCTTGGTAGAAATGGAATGCCTGACCATGGGACAATGGTAACCTACACAGTCAGGACTGTCCACCGTGAGCTGAACTGTGTCCAGCTGCAACAGTGGGAGCTGTGGTTCATTCCATTAACCTTCCTCTTAAAAGTTTCCACCCATGAAAAGAGGCCCACCAAAACCCTGCAAGAGCTAGCTCTAGAACTTCAACAAGGCAAGTGGACCTGAGTGGCACAAGGACTGGACTTCCACTTGCATTCATTGACTGGTCAAAGAAGGTATAAAAGCTCAGTCTCCTTGGCTCACAGCCATTTTAGATCCAGAATTCCTGTAGGGTCAGCTGAGGTCTGGTTTTAACATCAGAGCTTTCATTTTCCCTCTTCCCCATCCTGCATTCTTCACTCACCTACAGGTGCTAACCCAAGAATGCTCCCCAGTAAACTTTTTGCATACTAATCTCAGAATTTTCTTCCCAGGGAATCTGACTTGGAACAGCTGTAGTTAGAGTGGCAATCTTTCCTTGATATACTCCTTTAACAAGAAAATCTTTATAATATGGTATTTAAGGAGAGTCTTGAAAATCAAAACTCACATAGCTACCGCTAATGAGTCAATCCATAATTCAAGAATTTAACCTTTCTAGTTATCTTTACAAAACTAAGCTTAAAATTAAAAAGTCATCTAGAACATATAAATACCTACACTTTATGTTTTTGTAGCTCTTTATTTAAAGTTATTTCATTACTTTATAAACATATTTTCCCATTCTATGAAATCAACATCATTGCTACATTTTCATACCTTTCTTCTTTCATAAAAATATAAAACCAAAGCCTTTTCTTTTATTCAGCCTCTAAATCTTTCTACCTGAAAATAACTACAAATGCCTAAAACTCCATTTGCCGATATTACCACTCCACGAGAGCTAATGGTGAAAGCAGACATTAAACAAATAATGACTTAAATGATCATTTGAATAACAATTGCGAGAAGTGATCTAAAGAAAAAAAAGTCAAGGTGTTGTATGCATATGGAATAGAAGGCCCTAAAATAGCCCGAGGTACCTGGGTTTGTTTCCTTGAAGCTATGGTATCTAAACTGATCCAAAGAATGGATGAGATTAGCAAGATGGAAGCCCTGTACAGCAGAGACAAGAGAAAAAGGTATAATAGAATTTCGAGATAGGTGGAGGAGATGAATATCTTCCTTGGTGCTTCTTTCTTAGCCCTTCACAGTGTGTTTCAAAATACTGAACACTTAGTTTAGGGGCCTCATAAAACTAGTGACAGAGTATTCTTCAGTCTTTGGCCCCATGTGCAAAATGATGAGTCACCATTTCCTTTTGAAACATAGGAAATGTCCCCATCTTCTTGGGTTTTAAAATATCACTGCCACAGACCACTTTGACCATGTTATAGTTTTGCAACCACAGGCTTTAACTGCTTAGTAGAAGAGCCCATTGTTGATACTCTAGTAGTTTAAATGCCAAGGAACAAAGAAGGTATGTTATACAGATGTGGAGATGTTCCATCACATTTGCATAAAAGCAGAATTCCATCCCACCCTCTCTATACGCTATCGGCATCTTGGACTACTATATGTATTTCGGCAAAGTGTAATTCTCCACTTTAGTGACTGCGTAATATAAATAAGTATCACAGAAAATATCGGTATGATATTATGATTAAGGGAAAAGAGAAAAATCACTGTGAAAGTGAATACAAACTTTTTTGAGAACGAAACAAAAAGTATTATGACAAAGAAAGCAAGACATATTGAAGATGACTTCGGGCAGGACAATTCCACAGAGGAAAAAATTCTATATTAAAATTAACACTAAATATGTGTGTCCTTCAAATCAATTATTAACAAATGATCTAGTAAGTAAGGTCAATTTCTTGCTCTCATGGTTCTTAGGATAGACTGTGAAACATCTTAAAAGTTAAACGATGTTCTAGACCATAGTTCCATGAAAGTGTACTAGCACTGAAATCATGGATGGGACAAACGCAAGCACAGAAGTTACCATGGGTGGTCTGTGTCCTTCTTAACAAAACAACTGATAAACAATATTTCTCTCTCTCTCAACTACAGAATTATACATAGTTCTATAGTTATACATAGTACATATAATGTATTGTACATCCATGTGTAATAGATACATACTGATCTAATAATAAATGCGCAACTTGAAAACATATTGGAAATTGATTTAGGGTGTTCTGTTTCAGAACTTTAACATAACATACTTTTAAGATTGGGGGACTTACTGTTACACAGGAATACTTATTGAAACACACATTTTTTTTAACACCAGGACAGAGCAGACAGCTTCGATTAGGAAACCTAGAGGATATTTCATTTGATTGCACGAAAAGATGAAAAGGCAAGAAAGAAAAAGGATGAAACAGTTTCAGATGCTTTCAATGCATTTATCAAATCAGAATGAACTGCTTTTGACTGTGGGTGTAATAAGTCAGAAGGTATTCACTAAACCAAAAGGCAAGAACTTCTGTTCCACTGTGACTAATTCAACTTAATGAAATTATTTAAAAAAAACTACACATATGAGATATAAGAAGAAAAGGGAAGATGATAGAAAAGCAAGCAACGGCTAGTATATTTCATGAGAAGACAATGGCCACGATTTTGAACCGATTAATGTTAGAATTTCTGCCTGACCTTGAATCTGACAAAACTCAATATAAAGGCCAAGCTTATAAAAGGACTTCAATTATAAGGGGTTATCTAAAAAGTGCTTAAACTGGTTTTCAAGATGAAATACTAACTGAAGTTTGTATTTATTTCATAAACAACCATGTTAACCTTGCTATTTGCACTGCCAATGACATCTTCCCAAGACTATAGAATCCCCACGCTATAAATCTTTATAGATAAGCAGCTCATTCCTTGTTTGTCAAAGTGTGGTAGGAAGTTGTACCAAGAAAATAATATAGAAATGAATCAAATGCAATACTGTATATTACAAAAAACAAAATATATTATAGCACATGCCATATACTTCATAATAATCCCTTATTCCCTAGAAACAAAATTGACATCATAGTAACCAACACTTAAACCTCTAAGAATGGTCTTAAGAGCTAATAAAAAATAAGAGTATTAATAATCCCCTTGCATGTGTTTATTGCTTTATAGTTTACATACCTCTTTGGCCAGTGTTCTGTGAGTTGGTATTTACAATGGCCCTGTGAGACAGATAAGGCATCTAAGACTTAGAAAGGTGACTTGATTTGTCCAAGGTCATATGGCTAGTAAGAGGCAATCTTAGAATTCAAACACAATTAGTTTTTTCCAGGACAACTGAACCATTTCTCTGAAGTCATTGTGTCTCTTCAGGGATAGGAGATATGCAAAAAGAGAATTTTGCAATGTCAACACTCATAAAATTTTATGTGATCTATTATAAAGAAACAGAAGACCACAATTCTTTCAGCATTTAGTATTTCCTCAAATTATCTTCTACAGATTTAAGGTTTCAACCAAGCAATATTGCATAGTTTTTATATAGTAGGAGCCTTCTTATCAAACGTAATCATGGTCAGTACTAAGTTGTTAATTGAAGAAATCAGTGAAAGTATGAAATTATTAAAAGATAATAAATACTTTAAATATTTTATTTTGTTAAAACATATAAATGTTTTACATATTTTATATAAAACATGATATAAAATATTTATTCACCAATTTATTAAAATGTAGAATCAAAGACCTTTGTTTGAGAATGGCCCCAGTGATTGTCATCCTACATATCTGTCTTATAACAACCCCATCTATAATTTATCATATACAATTTTCAGTTTCAATTTATTCAATTTGAAGCAAGAACTTAATTAGTTGAGGAGAAACCAGATTTGTCTGGCCTCAAAGAATTTCGCCTGAGAAAGATATTAACTAGAAAGGGAAAGATAGAAACTTTATTGAAATCCAGCAGACACCACTTTAACCAAGTGATAACATCACCAGCAATAATATATCAACATCATGAACCCATTGATATGATGCACTGAGAATGGCAGAACATCCCTTTTGTGGTATTTTTGCCCAAAATGCATAACCTCATTCCATCCTGAGAAAACATGAGACAAACCCAAATTGAAGGACATCCTATGAAATAACTGATTGGTTCTTCTTAAAAGAGTCAGGGTTGCAAAAAAAACAAGGACAGATTGTGGAAGAGTTATAGATCAGAGAAGATTAAAAAGAAATAACAGCTAAATGCAATGTGGAATCGTGGATTGCACGCTGGAACAGAAAGAGGAGATTAGTGGGAAAACTGGTAAAATTCAAATAAAGTCTGTAGTTTAGTTAGTAGTATTGTGCCAACGTTAACTTCCTAACTTTGTAGGTTATACTCTGGTTATATAAGAATAACACATTAGAGGAAGCTGGTAAAGGGTGTACAGGAATTCTATGTACTATTTTTATAAACTCGTAAGTCCAAAACCAACACATAAAAACACTTGCAAAGCAGTCTGATGGCATACCAGTAAGAAGGCATCCAAAGTCCCAGGAGAAGAAAGAAGCAGACTATGCAAAAAAAAGGAAACAGCCAACAGCAAACACAGAGAAAAGAGGTTCTAACTCGGTAGTTAATCAAAGAAACGAAACCTAAAACAATGAGACATTTTGTCTTCATATTGGCACATTAGCTTTACATATAAAATTCAGTGTTACATGTGTACTGCTCAGTGTGTGACGATATGGTGAGAAAGGCATTCACGACCACTACAGGTGAGCATGCAAATTGGTAAAAACTTTTCTGAGAGAAAATTTTAAAATTTAAATGTGTATATCCCAAGGACCAGCATTTCCATTTCTTAAGATTTTATTTTGAAGAAATAAGTGTCAAGAATACTAAGATGTTCATTGCAGTGTTATTTATAATCATGAGAATTTGTAAACAACCTAAACACTCATCAATAGGAAAAGGTTAAATTATTACACTGTACCATATAATAGAATATTATACAATAAATTTCAAGTATCTAGATTTATATTCATTGACATAAAGAGATATCCATGAATTAGTATTATGGGAAATATGGTTATAAAAGAACATTTATTATAATCATCAATTATAGTACAATTTACAGTATAAAACATTTATAGTATGGATGAATACATAGAAAATATGAGCATGTATACTTATGTGTATGTGTGTATGTATATACACATATATATGTATATATACCTGGTTTCTTTTTATTTTTTCTTTTGTAACTGTATCTTTCATATTTTCTATAATCAACATGTATTAATTTTGCAATAAAGTTTTTTTAATTCATGGCCCACCCAAGCTGCACTTACTTTTTAAGGATTTCCATTTGTGGGAGGAGGTTCTCTATCTCCATTCAGGGAAGGGATGGAAAACCACCTATGGGACGTGCCTGCGCTTGCAGGAACTGGCGCTAGATGGTACACTGTTTCTACAGCAGCGATTCAAGACTTTGTTTCAAGATTTTATTTATTTATTTTTTAAGTAATCTCTATACCTAATGTGGGACTCAAACCCACAGCCCCAAGATCAAGAGTCGCATGCTCTACCACACGAGTCAGACAGTGCCCCCAAGACATTTTAATTTAAGGTTGCTATACATACATAGTGCTGTAATGTGACCCCAGAGACAATGACCCAGTTCCATATTTTTTCTTTCATTTAAAATTTCTTTTACCTTCTTCCAAATCACTATTAACTTAATAGTCAATTAAATTCACTTACAGTAAGTTCTCCATTGCCTTACAGTAGGCACTCAAGAATTTATTGTTGAGAAAATAAGACATAAATATGGAAACAACAGATACATCAAAAATTGAAGAGTTTCTTCACATCATTTTGTCATCTTTCTAAACAAAGTTGAACTGGTCTCATGGGGGCCTTTAAAATGATACTCTGCATTGGGAATCCAAGGAGAAGGTCAGTATTTCCCAAATGTATTTCAATTCCTCTTTTTATAAAGCGTCTTTGAAGCAATGACATTCCAAGGAGACAATTTGGGAAATCTTGTCTTCAACACTTGTCTGTCTTGTTTAATGTAATCACCCTAGTGTCAACCCAGCCGAAGTTTCAATCTTCCTCACTCCTTGTTGTGGACTTCATCTTGGCTGCATTCATATTCCCCACACCTATCACGGCCCATCTTGGCATTGGCTGTTATGTTGCCAGCCAGGTGCGGAAGTCTGTCAAATACAAACTCTCTGTACTTAAAGCACTTCTCTCTGACTGTCACTAGGCTCCTTGCGGAGCTGATTAAGTAGATCCCTTTCCTATTGAGACCTGATGTCCAGGCTAAACTAAACTTAATTTAAAAGCAAAAACATGCCTACTCCCCAGCGTCTAGTTCATGTAAAATAATAAAATCTCATTTCTCTGGAATGTCTATGAAGTAGAGCTAAGTAAGTTGAGCTACCACTCATCAAGGCACACGTTGAAAATGTTCTCATTATCTAAAGAAAAGAAAAAGTCGACCAGGAAGATAAGCATCCTATATTATACATAGTGAGTGTTAGTCTTATCACTAGTAAGTAATGGTTTGCAGAAGCAATTATTATTGCCTAGCTACTTGTGTGTCTCTTCCACTAAACTGTGAGCTTCTTGGGAAGAGGAAATATGGGTGGCTCATCTCAGTTCCCCCCAAACTAGCATGGCATCTAGAACATTGTAGGCCTTATTAGATATTTGAAGATAATAAATGAATAAGTGAGTACACAGAGTGACGTTTGTTAATAAATTTCGAAGGAGCAGCTTAATTCTAATAATACCAAAATTAAACATCTGTATAAATATATGCTAACATTAAAATGGCTTTCTCATTCATTCATTCATTCATTCATTCATTCATTCAAAAAACGCTTATTATGTCCATACTGTATTTCAGACCCTGGGCTAAGGATACAAAGATGAATAAGAATGAATTCTGCCTTCAAGAAGTACACAGTGTGGTGGATAGAAATAACTTACATTTATCAAATGCTTTTTCAAATACTTTCATGTTTGATATTTATAATAATCCAATGATACTATTATCTTCCATAGCTGCATTTTAAATCTTTTAAAAGTCATATGTAGGTACAAAAGAATCCTTATAAAAATGTGTAAGGCAAAAGGCATAATGATATAAAAAGCTTCTTTATAGACACCACCCAATTTAAGAACAAGAATATTTAGGTCTTCTCTGTCCCCTTTCATCTCCCCTAAGAGGAATTAGAATCCTGAATTTTCTCTTTATCTTTGCCTTATTTTTATTTATACTTAACCATGTTTGTATTATTAAGAAATACATTGTGTAGTTTTGCTGGTTTTGTACTTTGTTCAAGTGGAAACAGACTGGAAACTTACCATTTCCGCTCAACATTATGCATTTTGCCTTATACATGTAAGTCTTAACCCACATAGATTTGATTTTTTTTATATGTGGTGTGAGATAGGGTTCCAATTTCATCTTTTCACATTCAGATAACCGATTGTTCCAGTACCATATATTGAAAAGTTTATATTTTTCTAAGCAATTTGCAGTGTCATCTCAGTCATAAATAAAATTTCCATTTTTAAAAATATTGGTCTGTTTCTGGGCTGTCTTTGCCATTTCACTGGCTAGCCTGTGTAGCTCTGCACCTAATCCCAGGCCATCTGAAGAAACAGAGCTTTATAATAAATTTCTAATTTCTGATAAGGAAGTTTATCCACCCTTCATTAGGAACGTCTTGTTTATTCATAATCATCTGCTCTTACAAATAAATTTTAAACTCAGTTTGCCATATCTCCTTTTACAAGTAATTGAGTTGAACTTCAAAGTAGCTCACGGTGAATTGTAGTGGTCCCAAAATTTGAACCAATTCCAGGGCTCCTTCTATGTAATACCCAGTATTTCAGAGAAGAACTACTCTTAAATATCCCTACCAAAAAATAAACTCATGAAGCTACTTCAGAATGTTATCATGCAACTAACTCATCAGGAGACCCATCAAAATGCAGTATTCTTTAAAGTAAGAGGCTCCATGGCCCATTCTGAGGTTCTTTAATGGATGGTATGGCAAGACTGCTAGATGTTTATTCAACATCCATTAATTCTACCGTTGTTCCCTACTGACAGAACATTGATTTTGTTGGACAATGAGGGCAAAGTGCCCAGCTAATAAAAACAAAATTCCCCAGCCTCCATTGCAGATAGTCGTATAGGTGGACAAAGGTATCCATATGTCAGGGCTTCTGGCCAAGGAGATGTAAGCAGGTGTTTGAAAGTAGGAAAAAAAAAAAAGACCATTAAAGAAGAAGGGACAGACTCAGCTGGCATGCCCTTTCTGCCCTTTGTGCTCTTTCTAATTTCTCCTTCACGCATCCTCAAGTGCAGGCACGATAGCAAGTGCCACAGCAGCCACTTGCATTTGACTACAAAGGAAAGGCTAAGAGGAACTGCAAGACTCTTAGAGACCTGATGTCCTTGAGCCTCTGTGCCATCCCTACCTTCCTCCAGATCTTTTATTTTATGAAAGAAAAATAAACCCCTGTCTGACTTAAGCCACTAACGCTTGGGTTTTCTATTATACATAGCCTACTTGATGAAAGAGTAATCAAATTGTACATTTACTCAAAATTATATCTGCTTACAGCGATCTCTTCCATGGTATATAGTACAGAGACTGAAGGCTTCACCCGTCCTTTATATCAAAGCTGTTTTCCGGAACACAAAGGAGGCTCCACCTAAGGCACCCCTACCACTCCGTGTTCATACGCAGATGGGCTAGCCACCTACTAAAGGGAGAATATATGCCCCACGTAGACTTAACTGCTATTCCCTCCAATTTCTCTTATGCTAGGGTTCAACATGGATGACTATTTTAGTAAGCACATATCAACATTTCAAGCACTTTTCAAAAAATCTGTAGACCCTTAGAGGTAGGCAGAATGGTGGAAGACATTTACCCTAACTTCCTTTGCAACGCATAGAAGCACAGATGACTGTCACCCTACAGACACTGACCATCTGGAAAGGCACCATGCTAAAGGATGTAAGGGACTCAGATGTTAAGATATAGCTCCTGTTCTGAAAGATTTTGTAATAAATGTAATAAAGAAAACAGACTTACTTGAAGATTCAGCCTTCTGGGGTCAGATCTCAAATACTTGGGATAAGAGATTGAGTGCCAAGGTCAATGGGAACCTGTTTGCTTCTAACAGCTGCCCTAGGCCCAGAAAAAAAAAGAACTGAGGTAACATTTTGCTCATCTCAGATGTCAGAGAGTACCTAGTTCCTTAACTTTATATTCAAGTTCTCTGTTCTCTTTTATCCCTATTTGCCTTATTTTGCATAATGAGTACTCCCCCACCCCGCATTCAACCTGTGAGTCCTTTTGAAAGAAGAGCATAAACGAATGCATGTGATATAGTAGAAAGACCATTTGCTTTTGAATCACAAGTATTGGTTTCAAGATTCATTAGCTATGTGACCTTTAGCAAGTCATTTATCCTCTCTGAACTCTGTGTTTTCCCCCCACAGCCTGAGGTTAAAGCCACTTACCATGCAGCGTTCCTGTAAGGGTCAAATGATAAAAATGTGAATTCAACAAAAAACAATTCATTGTGAGTCTATCATGAACACGCACTATTCAAAATACAGCAAACAACAACAAAAAGACAATCCCTACACACATGTAATTAGAACATAGTGGGTGAAAAGGATATGTATAATAGTGTCAATAGTGAAAGTATTCATAAGAAAAAGTAGGGTGTGTAATTATCTTTATAATTGAAGATAGGGCATTAGGAGTTTAGGTGGTACCTTTTTGGTAGGCTCAACAGAGAGGAGCATCATCTGAGCAAAATCCTAAATGAATTGCGGGAGTGACCTTGCAGATACCTGGAGGAAGGCCATTTCAAACAAAGACTAAAAAATTCAAAGGCCTAGAGGCTGGAATGCATTGGGTCCGTCAAGTACCCAGTAGGTATCCAGAACATGAGTTCTTCCTCAGCAGTGATATTTCTAGCTGCCAAAGCTGTACCGCCTCTCATCTCCTTTATTCTAGATTCTGTAGAACATGTCACAAGCTCTCTTTCTTCTAGATTCCCATAACACACTCTCTCTTTCCTTCTCTTTTAGCCCAAGTCTAGATTCTCCCTACACATGTTTAAAGAGTCCTTTTTTTAAGTTAACCTGTCCTGAGAGCTAAATATGTGTCAAGCACCTTGCTAAATAGTTTGTGTATCTAAATTTGATTCTCACAGAAATCCTACCATATAGTTATTATCGGGCTCCAAATGTGGAAACAGCTTTCAGAGGTTAATATGGTCAAGTTCACACGGCTAATGAGAGGCTGAGATGGACCTAGAACCCAAGCCATCTTATACTATAGCGACCAGATTAACCACTATCCTCTGTCCCTTCCCTGTTCATTGAAGAAGGACCCCGCAAGCCTATTGATGAATAGGTTCAATAGTCTCTTTCATGGAAAATCAATTTTCCTAAAGGGATGATTCCCAACCCCAGTCTTCCAGAACTTCTGGATGTTCATATTCATTTATTCATTCATTCAACAATTGTTGAGCACCAAATTATGCTATGCTCTGGGTATACAGCTTGTTGCTTAAAAAAAAAATGCCTCTGTTTAATAAGTTCAAGGGATATCAAGACCCTGAAAATGAAATTTATTTGCTCTGTTTCAAGAGCACATGATGTCATTCAAATAGAATAACAAAATAATTATAAATAAACCATTATTACCAGGACATCTCAGTTGCCAAGAAAGGATCGAAAATCATCTCTCTTGGGGCGCCTGGGTGGCTCAGTCAGTTGAGCGTCTTCCTTCGGCTCGGGTCATGATCCCAGGATCCTGGGATCGAGCCCCACACTGGGCTCCCTGCTCTGCGGGGGACCTGCTTCTCCCTCTCCCTCTGCTGCTCCCCCTGCTTGTTCTCACTCTCTCTCTGTCAAAAAAATAAAATATTTTTTTAAAAAATCACCTCTCTGCAAAAGAGGCATTTCTAAAGAAGTCTGCCTTTGTCATAATCAGGTCCTATCTACTATCCCCATGAGAGTTCTCTCTACAGATTTCCAGGTATCCTATCCTAAGAATTATTAGGCATTAGGTCCAAATGTGTTATTTATTGAAGGTTTCCATCTATGTGCATTTTTACTACTTGGAGGTTGAGAGGCTGCAAACTAAGTTTCCAAAACCATGAAAACTTAAAATGCTACTATCTTACAGAGAATTGACTCTTTCATTTCCCGCCTCCTTCACCCTTACCGGACCTTTACCTTTCCCCTTTCCTCTGTGCATCCTGGGCTCTGTGTGCCTATGAGAGCGAGGGGCTAGCAACCACCAAGACCATACTGACGCATCCTCATGCTCCACAGAGGATCAATCCTGTCCTTTGACTACAGACTGCAGGCAGGCAAAACCAAGAAGCATTCAGAATGTTGCACTCTGTACGGCAGCAATGAATTTTATGAAGTTTAAATGATCTCTAATGACTTTGGGGGAGAAAAATCCCAGCTAACACAATCAGCATTATAGAATAGAATTTTCTGGGATGATAGAAACATTCTGTCTGTATTGTTCAACATGGTAGCCACTAGCAATGGCAGTAGAGCATTTGAAATGTGGCTAGTATGACTGAGGAACTGAATTTTTAATTCCATTTAATTTTAATTAATTTAAATTTTAAAGCCCACATTTGGCTGGTGGCTCTCATATTGGTCAGCACAGATACATCAGAGAAAGATTTTTCATTATTTTTAAATATACTTAATGGCATTAAGACTGCTAAATTTCTAAACTGATTTTTTTCATAAAACAGTAATTTCATAATCCCGTCTTGGGGCTTCTACTGCTAATAAAAAGGTGGCAGTAATTTGATTTATTGTAAAATTACATTTTCTTGTTGAATGGCATTTGCAGATTTTATAGCTTGTTCATTAATGCCACAGAATTGAATGCCCTACTTTAAAGTGTTTACATTTACCAGTGCGAGATTTGGGGGGCGTGCAGAATTTAGTATTCAAGATGAGACTCCGCCTCAAAAGCAGAAGAAAAGCATTCCAGTCCATCAGTGAATGAATGGCTAAGCAAAATGTAGGTTATACATACAATAGAATACTATTCATCCTTAGAAAGGAAGGACATTCTGACACATACTAGAATGTGGATGAACCTTGAAGATGTTATGCTGAGGGAAATAAGGTCATAAAAGGATGGTATGATTCCACATATAGGAGGTCCCTAGGTTCGGCAGAAGTAAAATGGTGGTTGCCAAGGGCTGGATTGGGTAGTTATTGATGGGTAGTTAATGATGGGTAGTTATTGTTCAATGGGTACAGAGTTTCCGTTGGGGAGATGAAAAACTCTGGAGATGGATGGTGGTGATGACTGAGTAACAGTGTGAATATAGTTAATGTACATTTAAAAATGGTTGAAATGATAAATCTTATGTATATTTTATCACAATAAAAGTTATTTAAGAATTCTAAAAAATAAAAAGCATTTCAGATGATGAACTCTTGAAGAGCAAGTCACATATTACAAGGGAGTTACCCCTCAGTCTGACTAAAGCTTGTGAAGAAAAAAAAAACTAGATTCAGCAAATACTAGACAATCCAAGATTCCTGACAACTCGAGCATCCTGCTTAACTTGAGAGTGCGTGACTGAATAACTTCTACTTTCTGTCTCAGAAAAATCTTCACCAGTAGGATTGACCTGCACAAATATTGAGTTTCCTGAGTACACACCACTGGCAGCAACTGGTAGCAGAAAGATTCTGATCTAACTTAAGAATTTCCAATGAACAACAGATATGGATAAAGAAGATGTGTGTATATATATATATATATACACATACACACACAATGGAACATTATGCAGCCATCAAAAAATGAAATCTTGCAATGTGCAAGGACATGGATGGAACTAAAGGGTATTATGATAAGTAAAGTAAGTCAATCAGAGAAAGACAATTATCATATCTCACTGATATGTGGACTTTGAGAAACAAGGCAGAGGATCATAGGGGAAGAGAGGAAAAAATGAAACAAGATGAAACCAGAGAAGAAGACAAACCATAAGAGACCCTTAATCTCAGGAAACAAACAGGGTTGCTGGAGTGGAGGGGGGTAGGAGGGATGGGGTGGCTGGGTGATGGACATTGGGGAGGGTATGTGCTATGGTGAGTGCTATGAATTGTGTAAAACTGATGAATCACAGACCTGTACCCCTGAAACAAATAATACATTATATGTTAATTTTTAAAAAAACAATTTCTGAAAAATACAATTCACAAATTGATAATGTGGAGGAGGAGGGAGCTGTCACCATAGCACCTGTTAGATCATGTAAGTTGGGTCATGGCAGATGTACTCACAGTTGCAACTCCAAGACCCAGAACATATCTTTATGTAGTAGACATTCAAGAAATGTATTGATTGAATAAATAAGTGAAAATAATGAATGATTGAAATCTATGTCTAAATCAACAAATAGCCAGGGGTTCCAGTTGGAGCCTAAACTGGATCTTCCATGTTTGGGCTGGTCAGAAAAACTGATGGGATAGTATACATGAAATCTCTTTACGTATGAAACTGAGAAATAGTTCTGGGAAATAATTCTGCTAAGTGTTAAATATATAAGCTTGATTCAATAACAGTGTTTCAGTCATCAGAATGGAAGAATGATTTTGAGAACATCAAGGTTTGTGTTATTCAGAATTGTCTTCCATCCCAACACTCACAATCTTTCTGTAAGTCCTAAGGAGAGAAGAAGCCATGTCAAAAAGTCAGATTTACGAAATGCCTATAACATGTTGGAAGCCCTCATCAGTACATCATCAAGACCAAAGACTGGGGGTGGGAAGAGATTTATAATGCAGTAGGATGGTAGTTGATGCCAATGGCTTCAGCAGTAACAGCAGGCATAAGGGTGTACCAACAGCTTTGGAGAGAAAGCTTTGAGAGTTACTAGAAATTGGATATGACACAGACTTCAGTGCCCTCAAAATCGACATCAGTGAAAATATTATTTGTTAGACACCTGCATATAATTTCATGGATTTCAAGTTCCCATTGTCATAGTCTGAAAGAATGTTCACAATTAAGAAATGCATCCTAAAGAGTTTCAGAAATATTTCAGGGAATTTTTGTGGATTCCTGGAAGTGGATAAAAGCAAAAGTTCAATAATTATTCTCTATTATCATATTGTGCCCCTCGATTGTTGTTAACAGAGAATACACTTACACTTGAACTTACACTTGAACTTACACTTGAACACTGATAGGAATGTCAGTGGTCCCATTTTAGTGGCACATAGCCATCAAGGAAAAAGGAAAAGGAAAAGGACCACACTTGCCAGTCTCCCTTGCAGCTATGAATGACCATATAACTCAATTCTAGCCAAAGAATGTGAGCAGAGGTAAACTACGCCCCCCTCAGGGAATCCTTGGCAAATATAGAGTTGTGTTGGTTGTCACAGCTGGGGCGGGGGTGAAGGCTGATGCTACGGGCATCTAGCAGGTAGAGGCCAGGGATGTTGTTAAACATCCTACAACGCACAGGACGTCCTCCCTTCCAACCATGAATAATCTTGCCCAAAGTGTCAATAGTGCCAATGTTGAGAAACTCTGAATTAAAGGGAAGAAACATATCCTCCCCTTCTTTACCCCTGTCAGGTTGGCATTGGGACAGAGTAGTGATCCATGTTGGACCACAGGGATGGAAGCCACATGCTGGAGACGACAAAGCAAAGCAGGGGTCTGGTCCTGTAGAGTTTCACAGTGCAGAGGCACCACGGACTTTAAATGAGAGTGCAAGTAACCTTCATTCTTCTTTAGTATACTGTTCTTTTGAGTCCCTATTTCACACACCCGAAGCTATATTCTAACCAATGCAGAAGCTAAACTTTACTGAGAGCCCTTCCAGGTGGAATGCCAAAAAAGAAGAAAAAAAATCAAGGGGAGCAACAATCTTTTCTTTGCTATTTAGCATCCATTTCCCCACTCATCTAGTAGCAGAAGTCTCTTTGGGGGAAATCCTCCCATTCCCAATTTTCTGCCGACTCCGTCGGGTGGGAACAATCCCACTCCTCACCTCCATGGAGGACCTTGATTAACTTAAGTGAAATCTCACCAGCCCAGCTCCCTGGCCATGGTGATTATCTCTGAGAAAGACAAGCTTTCACTGTTCCACTCAATTTTGTAGCTGAAAATATGCAGCTCAGGAATACTGCCACCATCTCATCTTAGGAAAGAAGTAACCCAAAGATGAAGCTGGCACACAAAGGAAGAGAAAGTTGAGAGCTGGTAAGAAAATCATCGTTTGATCCCCCAGATCAAACTGCATCTATGACAAGTCCTACCTCTGGCCCTTTAAATGTGTAAACCAATCAAGGGGATGTTTACACAAATTTGAGTTAGGTATTCTGTTCCCTTGCAACTGAAAGTTTCCTAAAAGATACAGAAAGGTTTATGGTAGGAACAGTTCTGATAAGAGAGGGTTCCCTTTTGATTTCACTCAAGGGTTAGGACATCATCTGCAAAGCTTCCTGTGGCAGGAAAACAATTACAACAGAAGTTTTGCTGCTGCCTGATGTATATTCACTAGGGAAGTGTGTGTGAAAAGATTTGAATCGTTAATGTTTCTTGGTGTGCTATGCATCTCTTAGACTTAAGAAAGAACGCTGCTACCTTCACGGGGGACAGACCAGCTTCTCTTCACCATATCTAACTACACACGTATCCAAATAATCAGAGGGACTGTTTTCCGGTGCTTTGTCATCCTTGTGACTAATCGTTGGTTAAGACTGGAGATGTTTAGCAATTATTCTGATTATGTTTACTCAATTTCCCTAGGAATCCTAAACCGTCAGCCCCAGGTAAACGGAAGTTTGTATTGGGGTTTCGTAAACTTCCACTTCATTTGCCTTTTTCTTATTTCACACTTCCGGGTTTCCAACTGTTGCCCAGGCCCCTGTTTCGTGCTCCACTAGCTGTGGAGGGAATGCTAGGAAACAAATCATGCTTTCAAGACTCAGCTACTCTAATAATAGGATTTTAGGAAGGAGCCATGGCAGGTAATTTTGGCAATGTTTTCAGACCGGAAGCCTTGATCCATCGAATGAGACAAAGAATACGCTTCTGCCCATGATAGGAGTTAGAGTAGCCTTGTCACCCTGTATCGTCACAGGCAGTAGTCGGCCTGCGTGGCTGTTCTTGATCTTCGCGTGTTCCAGTGGTCATGTTGCTCCCGGTTCTACTATGTGGAGACCACTGTTACCCCAGGTCTAGCCTATATTTGCTTTAGCAGCTGCGATTTAATAGCTAGGGAACCCAGGGAAAGGTAACTAGCCTCTCTGCCACCCAGTTTCCTCCTCTTCAAAATGAGAAGAGATGGGAAGGTTTTTCTTGAGTCCTCTGACAATTGCAGTGTTTCAATTCAAAGCGCCATGCCTTAAAAACCGAAAGCTTAAGAGTCTTAGCAATCTACTTTCCAGAGGTTGGGGAGAGGAAAAAAAAAAAAAAAAAAGACAAAGAGAGCTGCCAGGGGTAGTACAATTCAGTCTAGGACTTGAGGCCAAAGAACAGCTGCAAATGGATAAACCGCACACCCGTCACACGTCAGATATTCTACGGAACCAGCGACTCCACTGTTCATAAATAATTCAAATGAATCTTTCTCACCTGGCAGAGCAGCTACCTTGAAATTTTTGTTGAACTCAACTGACTCTTGCCTCAGGGCCTTTGCACATTGTGTTCTTTCTACCTGGAACATTCTATCACCTTTGTCCTGCTATTACCCATATTTCCCATGACGCTTAACAACATTTCCCATATTTTCTCATGAGAGCTAACAGATCAATCTAGACATCATTTTGTGGAAAACCTTCCCCAACCAAACCCTAGTTGATCCAACCATCCCACAGTTCCCTTTATCAAGTATAGCCTTTATCAATCTGAATTTAAATTGTCTGTATACTATTTACACAAGAATGTAAGTTCCATGAGGGACAGGGATCATAGCCGTTACATGCAAACATTAAGTACTCGATAAATACTTGTTGAAAGACGGAGGGGTAAGACAGATGGATAGTTGAATAGTAGGAAGGATGAACAGATGAGTACAGTGACTCTCTTCATTCTTGCCCTTTGCAAATTTAAAAGATGACAGGCCCACCTACCACTGGAAAGCTTTTTTTCATTTCCAAAGTATTTTCACACCTATTACTTTATCTTACCTTTTTTCTTTTAATTTAAATTCAATTAGTGAACATGTACATCCTTAGTTTCAGATGGAGAGTTCAATAATTCATCAGTTGCATATTAACATCCAGTGCTCATCACATCACGTGCCCTCCTTAATGCCCATCCCCCAACTATCCCTTCCCCCTACCCACCTCTCCTCCAGCAGAGAGAAAGAAAACAAGGGAAGATCTCTCTTCTAAAATGTGAGTGTAGGACACCATCCTTGGTGCCTCAGGCACCATGGCTGCTTCTTCCCTCGCAGTCAAAAAGAAAGAAAAGCAGCCCCCCGACTTAACACTGCCCACTTCTGATTTCCCACCAGTGTCTCAGGAAACCAATGAGCAAACTAACGTGCCTTCTTACTCCTGTGAACCTCTAGAAGATCTCAAATTCCTCTTCAAACAACAATGAAGTGTCTCTCTGCTTGGTGCCAAGACTCCATCAATACAATCACTTCACAACGACAGATGATCCTATCTACTCAAGGAGGTTCATAAATGTTGACTGCGTTGGATTCAGCTGCCTCTGCCTTTGGTAACTCCCCTTATGTTCCCCAACTGACCAATATTGACCCATAGGTAGGGACATCTCTACACCCCTATTCAGCAGGAAGAGGTTACAGAAGATAAGACCTTCCACCTTCCCCAACCTTCAATAATTAAGGGTCAAAATTGTTCAGGGGGGAAATGATGAGGGAGCAGAAGGCAAACTGAGGACAAAGCACAAGCCGACACCCTGCAACTCCCTCTCCCTACTGCTGGGTGGGAGATGTGTGACATTCCTCCAAGAAACTTCCAACTATCTTAATGTTAATGCCTTGCTAGAGGGAAAAACCACCTTAGCTTGATAATGGCAAGGTCTCCAGTATCCTGCGGGTTTTCTTTGGTTTATGAAAGTCCTTTTGAACACCTCCCTTTTTCCTTATCTCCCTCAACCCCATAGCTTTAATCAGCCATTCCTCACAACCCCAGTGCAGCAGCTCTTTCTGCCCACGGGTCCTGTCCCTGTACTAAAACCATCTTTTTGCACTAATAATAATAATAATAATATGTGAGTGTAGGAGCACCTGGCTGGCTCAGTCAGAAGAGCATGTGGCTCTTGTTGGGTGTGGAAATTATTAAAAATAGAATCTTTTAAAAAATAAATGAAATAAAATAATAAAATGTGAGTGCAAAGATTGTTTAAAAAGTAAGAGAATGCAGAGTTTAAAATAACGTAAGAAAATACAGCTGTATGTATGGAAGTCTGGGTTTGTGAACTCCAATTCTCTGTTCGTTTTGTTAATCCACACTCCTCTCAAGTCTCTGAAGCTCAGGGCCTCTAGCATTAAGGAAGGCCACTGAGAAATCCTAGTAGTGTGGCTCTCCACATGCAGTATAAAGTTATTCCACTGCCATCTTAAAATCTTCAATCATTTGCATTAGTGAAAATGAAGATCTATTCAATGATGTTATCAAGAAAATAAACTAGGTTGAGTATAACCTACCTGTAAATGTACATGATTGCTTGGACTGCACACAGTGGCCATGTGTTTTGCATACTGTTGTTTTCTAAGGGAATGTGGATTGCAGTTTTGATTAATTGTACTAATTCTCAGACTCAGACTGAGAACTATGTAATTCTTAGGCCCCTTTCATGTCCTCTATGAGCCTTCTTTGGAGGTCTTGAAAATGACTTTCAAAAAATTGAAATTAGTTTTCTTTCTAATCCCCTAGAGACCAATGCAGTGAATTTCATCATGCCATGATGATTAAAAATGCTAAAATGAGTCATGATATAATTAGGAATTTCTTTGTTCAAATCAAGCCCCATGAAGTAAATCTAACACCGGTTCCATTTATAAGAGCTGTCCGTCTTTCTTGATGCTGAAGACAAATTTTGGCGAGGGGACATAAAAATATTATAACTTTAGGTATATTTGTTAGTCAAATTTTTCATTTTTTTTTTAAGGTAAATGGTGGTAAAGTATCCCAGGTGATTTGGCAGCTTACACAAAGACATAGTAGGAGAGAAAAAGAAAAATTATGAGAACTATAGGGAAGCTAGGATAGCTGGAACACAGGTGACAAAAGGAAGAAACTTTTACTGTCTTAGCAGCTGGTGGAACAACTTCTCTAGGATCGTAGCACCATATTTTTCAAGAAATATTTTAATAAGCTACTTGGGATGAGAGATGAGACCCCAAGGGACATATTCAAGCTAAAAATGATGGCACCAAGTGAAAATGGAACCTCAAAATAGAAGGACACTTTGTTTTGTTGAACCCTTGGATAGAGCTGGGAATGTACACTTATAAACAGGACCTGGGGCAAAGAAAAATCACTTAGGATAATAAAGAGATGAGTGTAAAGAGTTTGGTGTGGGGGCACAGGAAGAGGGGGTGTAGATCCAGGAAGACTGTATACCTTGGAGGAAAAGTAGAGACAAAGAAAAAAAAAATCCTAGGAGTGTCAGAGCTGAGAAGGAACTTTAGAGAAGAAATGTCAAATAGTGAGTTAGGGGGTTGTTGCCATAGCACACAGGCTGGAAGATCCCTTTCATCGTCTCTATGAATTCTCTGTTTCTTATCAAGATTTTGTAGTAGTGGGCTCAAGGTAGCGAATGTGAAGATAGGCAAAAGTTCTATGTCCGTGTGGGTGCAGAGTAAAAACAAAGGTTGCTTTCGTAGAGGAGACTGCCGGCATCTGGGCTTACATGCAGTGTAAGAGGGAAGTGAGAAGGGATGAGCCTGGACGAATTAGCAGGGTGATCTCATGAGAGGTCATGTGAGCCATATTTAAACCTATGCCCCTTGGGGCGCCAGGGTGGCTCGTCGGTTAAGCAACTGACTCTTGATCTCAGCTCAGGTCTTGAGCTCAGGGTTGTGAGCTCAGGCCCCACGTTGGGCTCCATGCTGGGCATGGAGACTACTTCAAAAAAAAAAAAAAGTATGCCCCTTATCTTAGGACAAATAAAGAACAGTTACAAAGATTTAAGAAGAAAAAAGATACAGAGTCATAGTTTAGAAAGATGAGTCTAGTAGAAATTCAGAGAATGGGTTGGAGGGAGTAATGGCAGATACAAAGGAGAGGGGCGAAGCTTCACAGCAACCGAGGCGGGATGTGTTAATGACCTATGCTGGCCGGAGTAACAGTGAAGAGGGGGAGAACTGGACAATCTAGACACATTAAAAAGTTAGAATCAGTAGGTCTTGATGATTGATTGGATATAGGCAAAAGAATTATCCACTTTATGGTTCGCCCAGAACTAAAGAGTTTCCCAAAACATGAGACTTTCAGTTTTAAAATTAAGAGAGCTCCAGGCAAGCCATTCCAGTTTTATGGAACTGTGGGGATTTCATGAATATGGAACTTTTCATTCTAACACCAAGAAATCCCTGGGAAGGGGCGCCTGGGTGGCACAGCGGTTAAGCGTCTGCCTTCGGCTCAGGGCGTGATCCCGGCGTTATGGGATTGAGCCCCACATCAGGCTCCTCTGCTATGAGCCTGCTTCTTCCTCTCCCACTCCCCCTGCTTGTGTTCCCTCTCTCGCTGGCTGTCTCTGTCAAATAAATAAATAAAATCTTAAAAAAAAAAAAAAAAAGAAATCCCTGGGAAAACAGGGATGAATTTGTCACCCTAATGGGGGTTGAAGTTGTGGGTGAGTGAGGGTGGCACCTAATTTCTGGCTGGGGAATGGAGATAGCAGTCATTGAGGCAAGGCAGGAAAAGAAACAGATTCAGGTGGGAAGAAAATGTTGACTTTTATTTTCAGACATGTCAAGTTTCAGGAGCTTATAGAACACCAAAGAAGAAATGTCTGGTAGACAATTAGTCCTTTTAAGAATCTGGTACTTGGCAAGTTCTATTACATCGACCACCTAAGAGTTGTGCTGTAAGAAGCAACAACCTCTCCTCTTCCTCTCTGCCATCTGCTTGGCAGCCACAAAGCGGCAACCATGCGTGAATTCATCTCCATCCATGTTGGCCAGGCTGGTGTCCAGATTGGCAATGCCTGCTGGGAGCTCTGTTGCCTGGAACATGGCATTCAGCCTGATGGCCAGATGCCAAGTAACAAGACCATTAGGGGAGGAGTTGACTCCTTCAACACCTTCTTCAGTGAGACAGGTGCTGGGAAGCATGTGCCCAGGGCAGTGTTTGTAGACCTGGAACCCATGGTCATTGATGAAGTTCACACTGGCACCTATCACCAGCTCTTCCACCCCAAGCAGCCCATCACTGGGAAGGAAGATGCTGTCAATAACTATGCCAGAGAGCACTACACCATTGGCAAGGAGATCTTTGACCTTGTCTTGAACTGAATTCAGAAACTGGATGACCAGTGCACAGGTCTTTAGGGCTTCTTGGTTTTCCACAGCTTCGGAGGGGGAATTGGTTCTGGGTTCACCTCCCTGCTGATGGAATGTCTCTCTGTCAATTATGGCAAGAAGTCCAAGCTGGAGCTCTCCATTTAGCGAGCCCTCCAAGTTCCCACAGCTGTAGGTGAGCCCTACAACTCCACCCTCACTACCCACACCACCTTGGGGCACTCTGTGCCTTCACAGTTGACAGTGAGGTCATCTAGGACATCTGTCATAGAAACCTCGATATTGAACACTAACCTACACGAACCTAAATACATTGATGGGTCAAATTGTGTCCTCCATCACTGCTTCTCTCAGATTTGAGAGAGCCCTAAATGTTGATCTAACAGAATTCCAGACCAACCTGGTGCCCTATCCTCACATCCACTTCCCTCTGGCCACATATGCCCCTGTCATCTCTACTGAGAAAGCCCACCATGAACAGCTTTCTGTAGCAGAGATTACCAATGCACCAAACCAGATGGTGAAATGTGACCCTCGCCATGGTAAAGACATGTCTTGTTGCCTGTTGTGCCATGGCAATGTGGTTCCCAAAGATATCAATGTTGCCATTGCCACCATCAAGACCAAGTGTACCATCCAGTTTGTGGACTGGTGCCTCACTGGCTTCAAACTGGGCATTAATTACCAGCCTCCTACTGTGGTACCTGGTGGAGACCTGGCCAAAATACAGCAAGCTGTGTGCGTGCTGAGCAACACCACTGCCATTGCTGAAGCCTGGGTTCACCTGGACCACAAGTCTGACCTGAGGAATGCCAAGTGTGCCTTTGTTCAGTGAAATGTCGGTGAGGGCATGGAGGAAGGAGTGTTTTTGGAGGCCCATGAGGACATGGCTGCCCTTGAGAAGGATTATGAGGAAGCTGGTGTGAATTCTGTTGAAGGAGAGGGTGAAGAAGGAAAAGAATACTAAAGTTATAAACGTTCCAAACGTGCTGCTTTTACAGGGAAGCTTGTTCTGTGTTGGACAGTGAAGAGCTGTGCTCTGATCAGTTCATTTGTGTGTAGCAGTGTATACTGTCATACACAACTACTGACCTATGCTTTAAAACACACGCTTTGTTACAGACCCAAGCTGTCCATTTCTCTGATGGGCTTGAATAAAGTATTCCCTGTCTTAAATGAATATAGGGAAAAAAGAGAGAAAATTAGATTTAAAATATGGTTTGGAAGTAATTGGCATTCGATGGTGCTTGAAGCTATGTGAAAAAGTAAGACTGCTCAGGGATGGTTTATGCCAGAGAAGAGGAGAGCAGAGGAAAGAAAGAGAAGGGAATAATGGAAAGTGAGGGGAGGGAAGGAAAGGGACTGAGGATAAACTCTTGGGAAACACCAATATTTACAAGATATATAAAGGTGGCTGAGATGGAGCAGCTACAATGGCAAGATAAAAATTAAGAGTACATTGTCTAGAATTCAGGGCGAGACAATGCTGGGAGGATGTGAGATCAGTGTCCAGTGCTGCACACAGATCAGGTAAGATACAGGCTGAAAATCATCCTTCGGATTTAACAACATGGTCATTATTGATCTTGGTGAAAGCAGCTTTAAGAGAAATGGGAGAGAGGAGCTAGACTGAAGAATGAATGGCAGATAAGAAAACAGAGATAAAGAGTAAAGAAAAAGAAAGAAAAAAAGAGTCTTTCAAAAAGTTTCTGAGGAAGAGAAATATAAATGGAATAGATGAAGGGAGATGTGGGGTTAAGGAAAATGTTTTTATAATGGCTACCTTAGCCCAAGTCTTCTAGGAAAGACACCGGAATTGAAGATTAAAACACTGTTCATGGGGCACCTGGATGGCACAGTTAGACAGCCAATTCTTGGTTTCAGCTCAGGACATGATCTCAGGGTCGTGGGATCGAGCCCTGCATTGGGCTCCCTGCTCAGTGCGGAGTCTGCTTGAGATTCTCTCTGCCTCTCCTTCTGCCCCTCCCGCTTGTGCTCTCTCTAAAATAAATAAATAAATCTTAAAAAAAAAAAAACAACCGACACTATTCTTCATTTGTGAGATGCAAGCTCAGGGAAATGAGGGTAAGGAAAGGAGGAACAAAGCAAGGAGAGACGCAAACCAGTGTGACGAGCTGCACCAAAACACTGACTGCCACTTGGAACAGAAGGCTGCACAAAGGAGGCACACCTCGAAGCAGTCTGCATGGGGTAGGCGGGAGCACTGGGAATTTACTTTATCCTTTGCTGCTCTTCAATCTCATTGGTCAATATTCATCCTATAAGAAACTTACTTCTCCACACTTCCAGGCTATGTCATCCAATCTCCTAGCAGTCATCAGGAAGTCAAATTCCACGCCCTGAGTGTAGTTATTTTTCCAACCTGAATGAAACATTAAAAGCACCCTAGAGCAGAGAGCTCAGTGTGGGGGCCACAGGAGCCATGCAGGCTTGAGGCTCCAATTCCAGACTGCAGCAAAGGTGCGGTGATGGCAGTAGTGACAGACAATACAGCCTAGGGTCAAGTAATAGCTTTATTAAAAAAGAAAATGATCACAAGAGTCTGAGACGATACCCGAAATTTGTATTCAAATTAATGGAAAAGATTTACTGTATTTTATGACATTGAAATTAAATCAATAGAGAAGAAGTTGAAGGTACAGGAGAGAAGGAGTTTCACTGATGGAAAGGTTTGGGTACTAAGAAAAAAATAGGTAGAGATACAAGTAATTTCATAGAAGAGGTGAAAAGAGGCTGTAAATTCCCCACATAAACTCTTAAATTCCCTCAGTCCTAGAACATATTTATTTCGTGCTCATGTCTTGGGCTGGGCACCATAAGAAAATCTACACTATAGTCCACTAACCTTGATCTAACCCCCTCCCTTTAAGATTCATATGATACAAGTTAAAGCCCTGTGCTTTTGAGGGGGGAGGGGGCAGAGAGATATATAAAGTGGAATAAGCTATAACAGTTAAATGGTATGAGTTGAATCACTATATTGCACACCTGAAACTAATGTAATATCGTGAGTCAACTATACTCAAAAATTTTTTTTAGATAAATAAAAACCCTGGTCCAGAACAGATGGAGCTCTTAGAGCTTTGGCAAAAGCAAACTTGAAACTTTTCATAGGAACCTTCCCAGGACCAAGGTCTCCCATGAACAATGACACACAGGAAGAAGCAATCCATGTTGAAAACATAAATAAATACAATAAAAACAGAATTTTCCTCAAGAACTAGAGAAAAAGAAAACTGAGCGAAATTTTAAACATATTTAAAATGTTCAAAATGATAAAAGAATAAAATAGGGGAATAAAAGGACTATGTTTTTAAAAACAGATAATAAAACAGAATATCTGAAAATGAAGAATACAATCATTAAAATCAAACACATAATGGATGGATTGAATTGTAGACACTGCTGAAGAGAAAACTGAAGAATTAAAAGATGGAACCTAGAAAATCAGTCTAAATGCAGCTTAAAGAAAAAAGAAATGGAATGAACCATGAGAGACCATGGACTCTGAGAAACCAACTGAGGGCTTCAGAGGGGAGGGGGGTGGGGGAATGGGATAGGCTGGTGATGGGTAGTAAGGAGGGCATGTATTGCATGGTGCACTGGGTGTTATATGCAAGTAATGAATCATGGAACTTCACATCAAAAACTACAGATGTACTGTATGGTGACTAACATAATAAAAAATATTATTAAAAATAAAAAAAGAAAAAAGAAAAAAAGAAATGGAATACATGAAAGCAGAATTAAAAGAAATCATGGATAAAATAAGAAGTTCCAACAGGCAGTTAAGAGGGACTTCAAAACATCAAGAATCAGAAAGACATAATATTTGAAGACATAATGGCAGCAAATGTTCTAGAATTGAAGAAAGATCCATATATGAAGCATGGTATTATACAATGTTGGTGTGCATCTCAGTCTTAACGACCTGTCCTACCTATCTCTTGTTTGAGCTAGTGCTGTACTGATTAACTTCATGCAGGCACAACCTTATTACACCTTATCTCATGCCTGTGCTGCTCACTTCTCACTTGTTGCCCTGGGGTTTCTGGATTGATATCAAGGCACAAATGCTATGGTACCCATATATGAAAACTCCATAAGTGAAAGGGAGTTAACCTTCTATGAGGTGATCCTCTGACATCATTTTTCTCCACCATCCACAAACTTTCAGTGTCAGGTGCTAAACACTCACAGTGAAAGAACTCCATCAGAGGTCTTCAGTCACATTATCAAGTGAGCTGGTACAGTGGGCAGGGGGATAAAGCTGGAAGCCATATCCACACTAGGCTAGCATACTATACACAGAAGTGACTGCAAACTATATAAATATACTCAACTAAATGATTCCCCAATTAAATTTCCTCTTAGATCCTCCCAAACACTTCCAATATCAGCCAACTCAAGGGTAAATATGAAAGAAGGATATTAGTCAGGGTTCTCCAGAGAAACAGGACCAAAAGGATATATATCTATATAGAAAGACATTTATTTTAAGAAATTGGTCCACACCGTTGTGGAGGTGATCTCAAGACTCACAGTCAGCAAACTGGAGATCCAGGGGAAGTGATGGCGTAGTTCCAGTCCGAAACCCAAGGTTGAAAACCCAAGAGGAGGCCATGTTTTAGTTCAAGTGTGAAGGCAGCAAGAGTGAAATCTCAGATCAACACTCAAGCAGAAGGAGTTCCCTCTTACTCGTGGGAAGGTAGGCAATCAGCTTGCAACCAATTGTATAAGGGCCACTTACATTAGAGAGGGCAATCTGCTTTACTCAGTCTACCAACTCAAATGTTAATCTCATCCAAAAACACTCCCACAGACATCCAGAATGACATGTCCCAGCACTCCATGGCCCAGTCAAGTTAACACATAAAATTAACCATCACAGGAAGTCAAAGTAGAATGGTCTAGTGATTTTAACAAATTGCAGGTAAAGTATCCTACTTTTCCAAACTTCACAAAAGTATATGACCATATGAGCATTTTGAAAGGCCGGTAAAAGTAAGGGGCCCTGAGGCTAAGCTTCATTAGTTTCAAGCACTGTTGAGTGACCTAGATAGTGACCTTACATAAATATGTACCCCCCAATACATAGTGTCAAAAGAAAGCACCACTAACACCACCAGACAGCAGCTTTTCTTCTAAAATTTAGGTTTTGTCAAGTATTTTCAATACATGGGCTAGAACATACCAGGAATCTTTGCTCCCACCAGAGAGCCTAGGGCTGCTGTACCCACCTGGTCATGTGAGTAGACATTTAACTATTTCAAGTGTTCTTCATTTCATTTCATTCATCACAATAATTGGTATAAACCCTTCCATTTCACTTGAAACAAATAGCACCTTTTGAGTGTTTGGACAATACTAGATTCCTGATCTTTATCAGAAAAAAAGATACCCCCATTGTCATTTGAGATGGTAATTGGCTGAAGGACTTTAAGCTACACTACAGCATGCAATAGAGTTCTTCCAGCTTTTTAGTTAACCCTGATTTTATTCTTAAAGGAAAAATCATTTATAATTTTATATTTTCTTTTTCAAGAAACAAGTTTATACTGTTTCCACAAGATGACTATCAAGGTAGCTCTGATACCCAGGATACAAAGTTCCATGTGAATCAGCACCATGTACAGCCCTGAGCTAGGAAAGTCACTTTCTAAAGGTTTCCAGTACCCTAACTTTGCAAGTCACCCCAAGGAGGAGGTAGGAAAAGGGCTATGTTTACTCTTTGTGTACCTTAGGGAGAACTAGAAGGAAGGTTTCTTCCTCTTCCTCTTTCTCTCCTGTTTCCCCCCTCCCCTCCCCCTCCCCCTCCTCTCAGTTCTACCAGATGGAGATGTTGGTGATCTGTTAATACCAGAAGCTCTATAAAAAAAAAAAAAAAAGGCAAAAACTATGAATTGCACCCATCATACTCCCAGTGGAAAGTGTATCCTGGAAAAAAGGGTTACAAGTCAAAATGCATTGAGGAGATTCCAAACCAAGACACAAAACAATCCCTCTTTTAATCCTCTACAGTCTCAGTAGCAAGAAGACCCTCTCCCTTTCTCAAGGATATCTTCATCCCAGAAGAGGGTACTATCTAGGCTACTGAAATATTTCCATTCAGTTCCTGCCCTCGTGCTCTAGAATCTCAGGAAAATAGAAAAATGAATATGAGAAAGATGCAAAGATACGGGTGGAAGTTTAGTATATTAAACATAGTATAATAAATCTATGTAGGGACACCAAAAACCAAAATTTGATTTTCTGGTGAAAGACTCAAAACTAAATTCTAGGGTTTTTTTCCCCTTTCCCTAAACTCTCTTAACTGGCACAGATTAATCCATGTTCTCTTCCCTCATTCCAAAATATAAGTCTTATGTCCACATATACCAAACACTCCCAGTTAAGACTATATTCTACCGCACCTGTACCTTCTCTTCCCACCCGTCAAGATGTATGTTTATCAAAAATCAGTTTGTGATGTGTTTTTATTATTCTAACTGCATTATTGAATTAAAAATTTTATAAACTGATGAAGTATGTGCGAGAAAAGAGAGGTAGATTTTTTATGAAACTTACACTGAATGCTTTGGTAAAAACTAGATAAAGGGAGTTGCTAAAAAAAACTGCTGTCAAATTAAGTGTGAGTGAGATAAAAAGATTGGTGAAAAAAATTAAAATCTCAAGGGATACTGCACTAAGATTGCTTTGCAAATGTCTTTAAAGTTTTGTGCAACTTTCAAGAAACTAAAACTGAAAATCATAGACAATGAATTATGATTAAGATGAAAGCAAAAATAAAACAACTCAGAACACTGAGCGGATTCACATTTAAAAAATAAAACAAGGCATTAGCCCAATATCAAAATATTGGTGTATGTATGTATATCTGTGTGTCTCATTTTGAATGAGTCCCCACTTTGAGTCTTTAAACTGATTACCATTCTCTAGAGCCTTCCACTGTGCAACACTTCCAAATGCTATGTTCATTGGTTTCCCAATGCCGGCCCAACAAACTAAACTCTGTGGTCTTAGCAAATTCTACATAGTTTTGCCTAACTTAATTCTCTAATTTTATTTTCTAGTCATATACTTTATCTGTAGCCCAACTGGACTCACAATTCTCTAAACCCATGTTGTAATTTTCAGTGCATGCTAGTCTCTTTAATTGGAAGAAAGAGAGGAAGGGAGAGAGGGATGGAAAAAGGGAGGAAGGCAGGAAGGGAGGGAGGGAGAATTAACTTCCTGATGAGGCTCCAGTGACAGGTGTGAGGCAGTGATGATCACAGATGGCCCCAGGGCGGCTGACCTCCCTCGCAGTTCTAGCTACCTCACTTAGTACATGGGCTCACAGTGATGTGCTCCGGTACTATTAAGTGTGGCAAGTATGGGGAATGCATCAACATACATAAATGACATCAATCATGTGGAAGAAAGCAGAATTCAAAAATTCTATAAGCAGAACGCAGGTAGCTAACCTTAAAAAGGACAAATGTGAATTTTGAGTGATGTAGGGAACTAATGTTCATTTGACTGTCTTATTCTATACATTTGCTTAAGTTCACAATAAAAAGAAATTTATAAACATATACAAAATGTTCTACAAGCTGAAGAAGTTAGTTATAAAGTGAATTAGGGGAAACTAAAGTACTCTGGGTTGGGAAGGAAAAGACAGGACCATTAGTTAGCAACCAGTCGAGGCCCAACCTGGGAGTTCTTAAACAATCAACAGATTTCAAAATAATTTCTAAAATAACACATGCTCAATCTTTTTAGTCCCTTCGTTTCTTCCTCATTCCTTAACCAAGAGGGAATTAATAATTCAATTATTTTTCTATCCTTTTTCGTTTTCTGCCTGTAATTTTATTTTCCATTGGTTCGATAAAGTTTTTCTTAAAAAAATGACAGAATTATGAAAACTCTAAGCTAGAAAAGACCTTGAGCAATTATCTTCCATTTCCCTACTTTTAGACAGCATCACAATAATGCTCTCCCAGGCAGATGATGAGCTATGTTATTTTTTAAACCTCCAGAGGAGAAGATTCTACAATCTCCCAACGTTAACTACTCTCACTGTCAGGAAATTCTTCCATATGTAATCTCAGTCTCTCATGCTGCTGTTCAAATCAGTTTCCACTCGGCAGAGCTGAGTCGATATTGAGAACAGCTGGTCTTCAGCCTCCATGTAGCCATTCTTCATTTGCTGCCATTGTAGTGTAATGAGATTGAATTTGCTGTATAGCTTTGATTTAGTCTTTAACTTATATCCTTCTCCAGGCTGATTAACCCCAGCTCCCCAACCTACCCAGAGAGTTCATTCATACTCTTATCTGTACCCCCACGTCACTTTGTAAGTATCTCCACCAGAACATTATCACAATTTAGTGTGATTATATGTTTGCCTGACTGTCTCCCCACACCTCCTTCTGTCTTATCTGTGTACCTATCTCTGTGATTGGCATATAATAGGTCCTCAATAAATGACCATTGAATGACTCAATGAACGGATGAAATGGCATCCAGATAAACCATTTTCTTCTAACCGTTCAGCCATGGTTGTGGCTGTCTTCTCTTCCGTTTCTTTTGACAATGAGGAACAGAAACCAGCTCTAGTAGTTTGAGCAAAAACAGGGAATTGAGTGCAAGACTAATGGATTACCTTACCAAATCTAAGGAAGAATTAAACCCAGGCTCAGAAAGGGTAAGAACAAGTGCAATTCTGTGTATTTCTCTTGCAGGAGGTGGGGGTTCTTCCTTCCAGAGCAACTGTGGCTCCTCAGGCAAGATTTCCAGTTCACAAGCGCGACACACTGCTCGGCTTACCTTAGAGCAGATGACAGGCCTCAGCCAGTAAGCCATGGTCCAGGAGACTCAACGCTGAGATGGCCGTCAGGGTGGGGGAAGGAGAACAGATGTCTGTGCACGTGGCAGCCCCTTAGAGAAGGGCAACCCTGCAAGTGGAGCCACCCAAGAGGTGCCTCCGACAAAGACTCACGGACCCTTCAGGCCCACTGTCTCTGTTGAGTTCTTACGAGGATGTCAGAGAGCTGAATAAATGAGGTAATTCAACCTTACCTTTTTTTTTTTTTTTTTTTTGCCTATTTTTCTTCCAGCCTCTGGTACCATGATTTAAGAAGATAAAAACCTGTCTTACTCAGTTGAAGTGTAAATTTCCTTTGAACTATGGATCAGTGCTTGAGCTAATGACAAATATTATCACAAGATTTACGGCACACAGAAAAATCTTTCTTTCTGAAATTCAGTGTACTTTGTATGTCACTGAATTGGTAGCAGACTCATACATGAGATACTGAATAGCCAGGAATAAATAGGTAGTGGCCAAGACCCCAAACACCCTTCCAGTTGGCTCAGCAAGGTTTCAGCAGCCTATCTTGAGCTTCCTCATAAGGATATCTGCCCCAAAAAGACCCTGGAGAAGGAGGGAAGGAGCAGTGGGTCAGCTACATACTAATAACACCTTGCAATAATTTAGCAGTTTTCAATTTAAGTCTCTTACCTCTTATTCATTTTATAATTGAGTTAAACACCTACAATAGGTGAAAAATAACCACAAATTCTTTCTAGCTCCTCTCACAAAGAGGAGTCCATTTTCCCAGCCCTTCAATAGGGGCTGGCCTTGAGATTTGGTTTGACTGAGTGAGGAGGAAGTGACATTGTGTAAATTCCAAGCCTAGACCTCAAGAGACCATAAGAGAGGACAAGAAACCATGTAGGAACTTCTAGCTTGGGGGGTGTTTCCTGGACAGAAATACGTAATCTATACATCACCAAAACACACAGCTAATTTCAGACTATAGTAAAAGAACAGGGGTCCAATAAGGCATTTACAATAAATATATATTTCAAAGTACCTCTTGCCTTTTATTTGATACGGCATAGATCTACAATCTTCCTTCAAAAAATTTTTATTATTTATATATGCACATACACACCTAGATACATATTTTTATAACCCATCAAATTTATAAGCATGTTAGTCTTGATTTCCTAACGTTTTGAAATAATGTTCATACTTCGACTTCGGCTAATCCAGGATCGTTCTTCTCCAGGTTTTTTAAGACATTCAGGCAGTCTATTAAATCTTCTTCAGAATGTAAGACCATTTTCAAAATTCTCGCTACTCTTTTTGCCTCATTTACTGAGAGAATTAAACTTATGTTTTATATGTTTCCAGTTCTGTTCTCCTGAGTGAGTTATCTGAAAGTTAACTGGGTAGTTGAAATCTATGGACCATCTCCCTGGTTGTGGAGATTTGGCTTTGCTCCACTTCATCTTCCCTGACTTCTTGATTTGGAGATCTGTCACAAGCCCCTGCTGTGCGATCTTCTTTATTCTGTTTTCCTTTTATCTTTACCCAGAGACTTTCAAGAATTCTTCTTTGTTCTTCCTATTTCCATAGTTACTTTGGTATTGGAATATCTTCCTAGGTCTCGTCCCGCTAGATAGAGAAGTTTATGGACGCTTAGTTTGAATATGGAATGAGAGCTGGGATACTTAATAAGTAGCACAGAAGCCAGCCAAGAATTTCCCACAGCTGGCCATACCATACACCCTTCTGTACTCATTATTTTACTATGTTTTTGATAATATCTGCTTCTCAAAGACTAAACAAGTCACCGTTTCTTGCCTTAAAAAAACCATATTCACTTTGTATGGCTCCACCTCTTATTCATTTTTAATCTAATACTTTCATTGCCCTATGTCAGTTTCCAGTTTCTGACTTTCTTTTCTCCCACGATGATTATTTGCTTTCTATTCCTCACTCACTCTACTCCCCTTCCTCGAAGTCTGGTATCTCCTCTTACCTCAGAAAAGAGATAGTAATCACCCTGATAAACCATAGACCAAAACAAACAAACAAACAAAACACCTAAACTCCATGGAACGAGACTTAGAACATTATTTTAGGAGATTTCTTCAAATCCTACTATTCGTCCAGGCACTGGTGTACCATAGAACCAGCTGCCTCTCCTCACACTCACAACTTGCCCTTCTAAAAATAATAATGCTTTTCTGGAAGAGGGGGTGAGAGAGGGCTCCATGGAAGGACTGAGACACTACTGACTAAGAACATCAAAAAGAAATTCTGCTAATTCTTTTTATATGGAGTTTAGATGAGAGGGGAGGGGAGAGAAGGAAAGACAAGCATCTGATCCCATTCTTCAAACAGCACAACTGAGCACCTTGGTCATATAGTTGATATCCCCATGCCTCAGTTTCCAACAAGGCTTGCATAAGGTATCCCATATGTGAAGAGAGTAGGCAGATAATAAATGAACTTTGTACATGAAAAACTACTTTTAATACACTATACAGGTGTAAGAAAAAATTATTTCCATTTTCCACCTAAGCAAAAGTGAGTCTGAAAGTTGAAGACCTGCCTAACCTCATAGGCTTGGTCTCCTGACCTCTATGAACTTGTGTATCAGACTCTGTGTATGGCAAGTATATATGGAAACCTTTGACTTGAAAGAGTTTACAAATCAGTTGTGGAAAAATGCCATACACACAAAAGAGCAAATGACATCATCATCATCATCACTGCTATTATTTAGTGCTTACCTTGTGCCAGACATTGTTTTACATGCAATGATTCACTTAATCCTCTCTGCGGTCTTGTCAGGCAGGCGTTACTTTATCTTCAATGTAGAGTAGAAGTGAAGGTTTAGTGACTTGACTGAGGTCACCAGGAAGGTGAAGGGTACCACCAGAATTTGAAGTCTGTTGCTTAGCTCCAGAGTCTGTGTGTTGGACTACTATATTCTACCGACTTTCTGCAAAACAGTATACAGAAGGCATTCCATGTTCGTGATTTAATAAGAGTGGTAGAGTGTCAGGGAAATTCATATTGAGGGAAAGAGAGAAGAAAGAAAGAAACACAGGCAAGCATTCGTCTTACCAAAAACAAAAACAAAAAAACTAGCATAGAACAGGAAACTGGGATAAGATTTATTTAACTGGAAGAAGCTAAGAAAAGATCATGGCAGAAAAGAAAAAGAAAATCTGTGCTTGGCATTTTCAGGAACTGCCAATGGAACCATTCGGACCAAAGCAGAGGATTTGGGTGAAAGCATAAGAATGGAGCGTTAGGCATGAATATGTTGTGGCTGGTCCACAATGAAAAGTTAAGTTTAGACTCAGTAGTAAACAATGGGAAACCACAAAGGCTTTTCAGTAAGAAGCTAAAGTCTGAAATTTTGTTTTGCTGTGATAAATGGACTAGATTAGGGAGGGGAAGACACAAGATCTGCAGGAAGGAGTTAAGCAACTCTTGCAATCATCCTGGGTGGCATGAGGTAACAAGGACTCAAACCAGAGTGATGTGGAGGGGGAGGGGAGGACAAAGAGGCCATAGCTGACATTATTCACAGAAAATTCACAGGTCCTGGTGACAGGATGGGGAAAACACTGGATTTCCAAGACATGACCCATACCCTCACACAACAAATGCCGTTCTCTGTATGGCTCCGGTAGCATTAGAATTTGCAACCTCTCAAATGTGTGGTTCTGGGGGAGTTCAGCAAAGGCATTTGCCTGTCGGAGATGAAAGACCAAAGAACTGTGGCCTTACCCTAAAACAACATACTGTAAGGAATAAAAAATGAAGGACATGTCCAATAACCGAGAGAAGATTTTTTCGAGAGAAAGGGGCTTTACCTATTAACAATGACATCTTGGACAAACAATTTATATTTTCTGGAACTCAGCGTCCTGGTTTGTAAAATGAAACTAATAAGATTTATCCCCCCAAATTGTTCATGCCATTTAAGGAGTCATGCTATATAAAACCCGTAGGAAAGTGTCTAACATTGAATAGCTATTAAGTAAATGACAATAATTATAATTGTAGGTATTCTTTTCTGAGGCAATCACAAACTTGAGGTGCAAATGCAAGCTAGCGTTTCTGTATTTTTAATTCCCACGTGTTTGTTGGGCATCTACTAGCTCTGTGGGAAGCATCAGAAACATATAAAGCATAAACAGAGTTTATGTTCTTGAGAAATTCCTTGGTAAGATGTAGAAGGGTTAGAGTTAAATGTATTACTAGGAGAAAAGAATTTCTGAAGTGGAAGAGACAAAATTGAAGACCGGAGTCAAGAAGAGCGTGTATGGGAAAATGTCACAAAATGTGAAAATGAAAGGATAAGTCTTAGATTATCTTGACTTTGAAATTTCTGGAAAGATACAACATTTCATGTTCCACAGAATAATAAGCATAAACAATAACTCTGTAACAACTAACTCATGGATCGCTTACTACATACCAGGCACTATTCTAAGAGCTTTATACATATTAATTCACTTAGTTTGCAGAACTTTTGACATAACTTCTGTGCTTTCCCTTGTACAAATGAATAGACAAAGGCCCACAGAGCTCAATAATTTGTCTGAAGTCATTCGACTATTAAATGGTGGAGCTACAATTTAAAACTAGGCCCCTCCAGCTCCATAGTTCAGGCTCTTAGGGGCGTCTGCAAGTAGATCCTGGAGGAAGGGAGGCATTTCATGGAAGACAGCCTTCTAAGAGTAAAAGAAAATATACTCTAATATGGTCAACCCAGTGTGCCATTTTCCTAGAATAGGTATCCAGGTAGCTTCATGGAATCAGTCCTACTTTTCTCATTGAACTGTGCAATCAGGAAAGACTAAAGTACAACCACGGTTTTGGAGTTCTGAGGAGAAAATTAACAAACCTTGGGCTTGCCTAGGAGCAAGACACACCATCTCTACGTTCCAGGTAGTGCTGGAATTCTGGGAGACAAAGCTGAATTTGGGAAGTGAAAGACTGGCCATACAAACACCGTTGCAGAATGGGATATGGGTTTCTGTTACACTTAAGATTGCGCAACGAAGAGACCCCTCCAGAGTGAGAACAACTTCCCTGAGTCAGGGAAGCGAGAGGTTCCCAATGGCATGCCAAATGGATACCTGACTACTTGACACAATTCAATTACACACCAAACCAACACCAAGAAATCCCCGTATACACCAAAGTCAGGAATAATACCAGGAAAACAGTATCGAGTACTTATTCTGTGTCAGATGTAGTTCCAAGTGTTTCCGTGCAGAACCTCACAGTTCTGAGGGTAGTATGGTTTTCAGTCTACAGATGATGAGACTGAGATACAAAGGCCACACCGCTAATGAGCGCTGCTGTCAGAATTCGAACCCAAGTAGCCTGACCGAGAGCCCCCACTAACCGGAAGAATTTATTTCCTTCAGGTACACACGTAATCTTTATTTTTCTCATTTCCTTTATACCTGGAAGTTTGTACCTCTTAATCCCCTTCACCTATTGACTGGATTGATATTTTTCACACAATTCAGAACAATTTTCAGGCCTTATTAAGTCCTGACTCAAAATCTCAGGCTCTTAACAGCAGAAGACTTAATCTCTTCATTACCCTTTCTCTCCTATTAACCCAAGTTAGGCCTAAATTTTCTTGTATTTTCAGGATGATATACGGGTTAATAATATAGTTATAGGTAAAGATATCAGCACTGATGCTAGTTCCTAGACCGACTGAGGAAGAAACAGTTTGAAATTTGAGTTGGTTAGCAAATATGTCTTTAAGTCTATGAGATTCCCTAAGTAGTGATGTTTTCTTCTTATGTGGAGTAATTTTCTGTTAACTTAATTGGGACAATATGACAGGGAATCTATTAAGTATTTTTTTCTACTTACAGAACAAAATTTGAATAAAACCAGCATGAAAAACTAAAAGCTCGTCACTAAAGTCATATAACGGTTCACCACTAGATGGAGCAACTAAATTTTAAATTTTTCACTCATGGCAAAACTTTAAGCTTGTTTTGAATTTAGTCCTGATTTTAGGTCACTTGTTTCTTATCTGCTCCCTTTTCTTTTTCCTCATCAGCTGTTTGGACATTTATTATAACCTCTGGCAGAGAACATTTAATAAAAACATCGTTGCTGTTAGTGCATTTCATGCTAGTAAACCGAAAGCTCTGTGTGAAAAGATGGACCACAGGCAAACAAAAATTCAGAATTTCAAGTAAATTAGAAATTCAACTGACACAGATTTTAATATGCTCCACAACTACATTAGCTGCTCTCCTACCTGTGATCTGCTAGTGAACAGTGTGACCCATCCCACTGGATAAAGCAAAAATTACCTCTGCCACACCAGAGCCAGTGTCGCACTGTTTGTGTGCAGACGTCCTCACGTGTAGATGACTTTGTGTGTGCATTAAACAATGCAGGCCTGGCCAGAAGAGCCAGGATGATGTTTGATAGTGTGGCATAGGAAACACAACGTTTAGCGTCAATAATTTCTGCATAGTTGGGGGGAGTTTTTCTAGACCATGTGCATTATTCTGAAATGCAAGAGCCATGAAAGCCAGAGCCATCATCCATTCATTTCATAAACATTTATTAAGAGAATTAAGGTTATGTGCTGGGCATCACTTCCATCTTAGGGACAGAACTTTGTCTGAGACTAGGCCAAGGCGGACTGCACCCTGGAAATCTCAGCATTACATGGGTCTGCTCTGGAAAAACAAGAAAGAAGGATAGCTAGAATGAGTGAACTAAGGGTTGAGGCTTGTGCTAACCAGGGTGATGGACGAAGGGGATCAAAATCGAATGGGGACAGACACTTTCCCTTTATCTGCTCCTGACTATGGGTGTCAACAATCCTAGACGTGGAATAGTAGAGATCCACGTCAGAACCTCACAGAACACCAAGGTTTGTCCGAGCATCGCTGTGTTTAATACAGCTACTTGTTAGTTTTATGTTCCTGTTTCAGGCTGAGCCACTTTAGTCTAATTTTTTTTTTGTCATTATAAAGACTTGAACTGAAGAATACTTTTGCTCCTGTGGAAAACAGTATGGAGGTTCCTCGAAAAGTTAAAAATTGGGGCACCTTGGTGGCTAAGTCAGTTAAGCGTCCAACTCTTGATTTCGGCTCAGGTCATGATCTCAGGGGGGCGTGGAGCCTGCTTAAGGTTCTCTCCCTGCCTCTGCCCTCTTCCCACCCCTGCTCACGTGCACTCTCCCTATCTCTCTAGAAAGAAAGAAAGAAAGAAAGAAAGAAAGAAAGAAAGAAAGAAAGAAAGAAAGAAAGAAAGAAAGAAATAGAACTACCCTATGATTCAGCAATTACACTACTGGATATTTACCAAAAAAATACAAAAACACTAATTCAAAGGGATATATGGACCCCTATGTGTATAAGCAGCATTATTTACAATAACCAAGCTAGTGAAAGAGCCCAAATGTCCATGGATTGATGAATAAAGAAGATGTGGTGTATATATATTTATATATATACACACACATACACTATATATATATATGTATATATATGTATATGAATATATGTGTATATATATATGTATATATATATATATAATATTATTCAGCCATAAAAAAGAATGAAATCTTGCCATTTGCAACAACATGGATGGAGCTAGAGAGTATTATTTTAAGTGAAATAAGTCAGTCAGAGAAAGACAAATACCATATGATTTCACTCATACGTGGAATTTAAGAAACAAAACAAATGAGAAAGGGGAAAAGAGAGAGAGACAAACCAAGAAACAGACTCTTAATTATCGAGAGCAAACTGATGGTTACCAGAGGGGAGGTGGGGGTGTGAAATAGGTGGCGGGGATTGAGGAGAGCATTTGCCAAGATGAGCAGCAGGTGACGCATGGAAGTGTTGACTCACTATATTCTACACCCGAAACTAATATAACACGGTATGTTAGCTGGAATTTAATAAAAACTTAAATTTTTTTAATTTTAAAAAATAAAAAAATAAAGAGTACTTTTGCATAACATTAAAATTCTCTGTCTAGACCAATAACAGGAGTCAAGATTCTGTTGATTAGAAGTCAGGTGAGCCGCGCTCGTGACAGAATGATACATCATTAAAGCTTTTCCTGCCTGAACGGGACAGCTGCCTAATGCTCAAACACTTTCCTCGTGGGCTAGTTGGGTAGGCAGTCACCCAAAGACCATTTCATCTGATCTTATTTAGAGTTTGATAAGCCTGATTATCTGGTTTCTTGGTCCTTAGCAGATTTGAGATAACAAATGAGGACGAGAATGACAATAACAAATATTTATCGAGCACCCATTATTTTCCAGGCATTGTTCTAAGCAGTTTTATTTCACTTAATCCTCACGACAACCTCATGAGTTCACACATGGAAAAAACTGAAGAGCGCAAAGGCTAAGTAGCTTGCTCAGGGTTACATGGGGCAGATCTGAGGTGTCCCCCCAAACAGCTGGGCTCCAGACTTACTTTCAAGACCACTAACTACTGAGAAGAAGGGCTGGTAACTCGCAGGTCTGTAGACAGCAGTGAGAAATGACCCTAACTAATCCACCAGCAAGAGAAGAGAGAGTTAGCGAAGAGCAGCTGAACAAATGCAAATGCACGATAATCTGGGGTCACTGAAAGCACCAGCAAACTGCTCTTTCACGGAGTTTCTGGATTTTTCAGGACACTTTAGATTTTAAGCATTTATTCCCATTACCCCATAGGGCACTCAATATTTTCATACTGTTTTCCCTAACTTTCAACTCAGAAAATAGCTACCCAAATATACCCCAAATGTACTCAGCCTTAAATAGTCTAGCAATGATAATAATGCAGCTCAGCGATCATGAGAGTCAATTGCGAATGTGCCTGTGTCAAGTTCTCTGAGAGTCGTGCTTGCTCCAGGTACTAGGGACCATGATGTAGGAACCAGGGCATATGCAGATGGCCTCTGCTAAGGGGAAGCTTAGAAAGAAGCTGCCATTAATCTCGTTAGGATGGCCGGCATGTGCCCCACCCCCAGGAAAACCAGAGATACTGGAAGTACGGGCTGCTTACTGAGGAGCCCGCGCTAACAGCTAGTCTCAAGGCTTAGCCCAGACCATACATGCATCCCAGATGAGGAGTGGGGAAAGCTGTCATAATACACACCCTCACCCCACCTGTAAGTCAAGTGGACACAAGAGATCCCCTGTACACTGTTGCCTGGCTCCACTGGGACCAACAGCCTGAGCCAACTTTTCACGGTAAGTCTCCCTTTCTTCTCAGAAAGGAAGAACTAGAAAGTCTTTGGGGAGCCCTGTCAACTTCCTGTAGGAAGACAAAAACAGTATTTTTAAGAGTTCAGTGTACGAATGACTCAGAGAGAGTGGGATGGGTACAAGAGCGGGTCCAGGTGTGATGATACCTGATATTAATATGATTTGAAGTGCCTTTCATGAAAAAGAATTCAAAATTATGAATATAAAACACTTAGGTTCAATATGAATATTCATACAGAATAAGAAAAGGAACTGTAACAAATCACAAATTTTGAAAAGCTGACAAACACCACAAACATTCCCAAATCTAAAAAAAGAACATAATATTTTCCTAGTTAATCATGACACAATCTATCATCTTTTCCCTATATTTTTGACCGTATAATCTCTGATAACATCTTTACATGATAGTGATTTTACAATATTATCTACAGAGGAAATTGGAAGATAATCTTTCCTCTTGAACAGTTGATCAAAGTTTTTCTCATTACTGATAGATCAGAAAAGTGTCTTTCATGTTCACTGCTCACCGTTCCCAACATCATTTCTAGGACTGCTGTCAAGCTTGGAAAACATCACGTTTTTATCATAAACCAACTGTAAGATAGCAGCGCAATTCAAGTTTTCTTGGCAGGGACACACTAAGGTACTCCTTGAATTCATGACACTAACCTATTGCTGGGGCCTTGGAAGCAGCCCCGACAGGCGGTAAACCCTGAAGCTTAAACCTTAATAACGTCATGACAACGCCCCTTCTGGGTGACCGGGTAATTTCCAATTCAGATTTGAGGAGCCATCAAAAACCCAGTAGAAAATATGTGTGGGGGCCACAGCAGATGGCTCCCCATAGTTTAGCCATTTGAAGACTTCGGGAATCACTTGCAGTCTCTACAGCTAAACCACACGAATCAGCAACAACGCAGACGCTTCCTCCAGGGGTGGGGATCAACCTCCGCGAGCAAACTAACGGAAGCATTGCATGAATCCGGACCATTCGGTCAGTAGAAAGAGGGGCCTGCGCTATCACAGAATATGGCCCAAAGGGGAAACACACACTTTCTATTTCCTTTCCCAAGACCTGACCCCTTTCGAGTGGGTTAACGAAAATGCAGAAGACAAGAAGAGTGCCTCATAATAAGTGGTTTTCAAAAATCACTGCTTCACGTCATTTAGAGGAGACCAAGAATTACGGTATTGTAATAGACGGTGTTCGGAGATCGCACCTGTTACATAGTGTATGGGCTTTGGAATCAAGGGGACTTAGAATCAGGTCTCATCACCCAGTTTCATAATGTATGAACTCATGCTAGCTTTATTTCATGTATACCCCCGACCCACACCAATCCCCTTCACCTCCAAGCAATTTTTTTTAACGAATTCCAGAAACCGTAACTATTCATTGGTAAATTTTCTAGAAGATAGAGGAAAGGACTAAAAGAAAGGATTTGGGGCACCTGGGTGGTTCAGTCAGTTGAGTGTCTGCCTTTGACTCAGGTCATGACCCCAGGGTCCTGGGATCAAGTCCCCTGTCGCTCCTTGCTCATCAGGGAGTCCGCTTCTCCCTCACCCTCTGCAGCTCCCCCTGCTTGTTCTCTCTCTCTCAAATAAATAAATAAAATATATATTTAAAAAAGAAAGGACTTTTTAAAATCAGCTTGGCTGCCATAACAAAATACCGTAAATTGAGCAGCTTATAAGCAACAGAAATTTATTTCTCACAGTTCTGGAGGCTGGAAGTCTGAGAAGAGGGTGCCAGCAGGGTCAGGTTCTGGTGGGAGCGCACCTCCGGGTTGTAGACTGCTGACTTCCAGCTGAGGCCTCACATGGCGGAGAGCAGAGAAAGGACGCAAGCTCTCTCCTGCTCAGAGGGCATCGATCCCGTCCAGGAAGGCCCCACCCTCATGCCCTCATCTGACCCTGATTATCTCCTGCAGGCCCCATCTTCTAATAGCATCACATGGGTAAGGGAGGTTTCAACATACGAATCTCGGGGATACAAGCATTCAGTCCATAACAAGACTCTTTAAAAAATAATAACCATAATAACACTATCATACTTTTGAAATTAATAATAATTCTGTAACATCAAGAAATATCTACTCGTACACTTTCTCTATTGATGCAAAAAAAAACCCAGAAAACTAAAAGTTTAAAGCAAAAACCCCAATGAGCTGACAGTGAAAAAAGATTATGTTTGAACGTTAGTTTTACCCAGTTGATGACCACGACAAATTCTGGGCTTGGTTTACCGCTTCTAAAATGAAGAAAATGCCCAAACTCTCGTTCTCTCATTACGGTTACAAAGAGCAAGTTACCTAACTTCTCTGAGCTTTAACATCTCATGTATAAAATGGGAATAATAATAACCGCCTTATAAGATAGTCAAGAATATTGAAGAAGGCAAAATAGGTGAAGTACTTGACACAAAACCACCACTCCAAAAAAATTCTATTTCTCTCTTCTCTTCTGAATCCCAAATTCAACTTAAAACAGCACTGCTCCATTTAATAGTGTGCAACCCATGCTTTGATTTCCTCTCTCACGTATTCACAACTACCCGGAAAAGGAAACACCTGAGGTTGTGTGTAATCTAAGGCTCAGAGAGATGGATAGACTTAGCCCAAGCACACAGCTGTTAGATGGCAGAACCAGGGTTTGATTAGAAAAAGCTCCTGACTCTCTTTTGTTCCTTTGAACCCGTGGCATCAAATGAAAGCTAAGCTCTATTCTGAATATTGCGTTCACAGGTGTAGGAGAACATGTAACAGTCCTAAGGAAAATTTCCATCTAAAAATGTTACACATTTTAAGTTGTTTGAACTAATGGGGAAAATTAGGCTATCTCAAAAACTCATTCCTTTAGGTGTTCTGGTCACCAGAGGTGTCAGTGAAAAAGAGTCACGTGAAGGTTTTAAAAAATTAACTACATTGAAGCTCAAATGCCCAATTTATTACACATTTAAAGTAAATTTCTAAGCCTAATGTTGATGCCCTTAAATAATCACATCTAAAATCGATCAGTGAAGTTCACGATGTTTTTCAATTTCTTTTTTTTAAGATTTTATTTATTTTAGAGAGAGAGCAAGAGAGAGAGAGAGAGCGTGAGCAGGGGGAGGGGCAGAGGGGGAGGACAGAGGGAGGACTCAGCTGAGCCCGGAGCCCCAGGTGGAGCTCGATCTCACAACTCTGAGATAATGACCTGAGCTGAAACCAAGAGTCGACGTTTAACCAACTGCACCAGCCAGGTGCCCCTGTTTTTTAATTTCTAAACAAAAATGCCTCTATTTTCTCATAAACAAAACTAGAAACCATTGTCTATAAGAAACAGGGCAACCTGACCAAATGGTCATTGTAATTAGCATTCCTATTGTAATTCAGGTTGCGGGAGACAGGATACCCCCCCCCAATATCCTTGACTTTACGGATTTAGAAGTAAAAAGTCACTGGCTTCCCACCCCTGCACTAAGAACCCAACCATCCATATGATCATTCATTCACCGTAATGCCCTCTGGGCAAATGCTAAGTCCTTCTCAGCTACAAACCCTGTGCAAAAAATTATTTTATAGCTCAGTAGTTGTGTATGTTTGTTTGTATGAGCCTTACATGTTTCTTCATAAGTTGGCTTCTAGGTATTTCCTGTAGTTTGTTGCTATTGTGGGTGAAAGTCCCCCCTTTAGATTTTCTCACTGATATTTGCTGGTATATAAGTAAATTGTCGTGAGCCTAGTGTAGACCTGGATGAGAGGACAGAAGCGATGTCCTCAACTCTCTCAGGCAATATTGACAAGCATTATCCATAAGGCTGCATCAGAATTCAAAATGACCTTGGACAACCGGAGAAGAGTTGGAAACAAAGAACACAGTATGAGTGGGGGCAGGTACAAAACAAACAGCCAGGACAAACTAAACTATCAAAAAGAAAAGGCAGAAAGGGACTGTGGCCATACAGACATACAGCAGCAAAATGTGTAGGGTCAAAGTGAATAACTGACCACGCATGAGCAAGGAATCACCGCACTTTTTGCTGGTACGCAAGGACCATCGGGCCAGTTTCCTTGTGTGTTTGATGCTAGTGGATCCTACCAGGGCACCTGCCAATTCTGACAGCCACCACTTTTTTTTTTTTTTGAGAATTTTTAATCCATTTTATTTCCAAATAAACAGTGATTGATGCCACAGAATAGTAATTTAGCAACCCTGCAAATGTTTTAACTGTAAAGGGCAAAGCATATTTTATCCAAGTCCTGTCTCCTACCCAGTAGATGGAGGAACTACACCAAAACCTGTAAGTTTGTTTACTGTATTAGATACTCAGGGGAAATAACGAGCAAGCAAACAACAACAGCAACAACAAATATCCCCCGGGGAACATTTGTGCCTTCTCTTCGCACCTGGACCTTTTTGGTGAATGACCTTCGTTTCTCACCATGACGTCTATTGTTGAAAAAACTCCCCATCCACTCTCGGTCTCCTGTGTTAGCTACTGCAGTTCTGTTCCTAACTCCCATTCAGGTTAATCCCTTGATGGTACTCTCCCTGCCACCAAAAATTAATACAAACATTTTCTGAAGTTTAGTAGGCATTAGTCTACACGCTGGCAGGCACTATCTTTACTGGTTGATACATGAGCTATGTAAAACATATATTCCTTTTTTTTCACCTAAAGACATTTTGTTGAAGAGGTTTTTTAATATATATTTTTAATTCCAGTGTAATGAACATACAGTTTCAGACGTACAATATGGTGATTCAACAATTCTATACATTACTCAGTGCTCAGCGTGAGTGTGTATTAGTGTATTCTTGGTCTCCTTCACCAGTTCACCCATCTCTCCAGCCACCTCCCCTCTGCAACCACCAGTTTGTTCTCTATAGTCAAGAGTCTGGTTTTTTTGTGGGTTTTTTGACAGCAGCAACTTTAAAAGCAAAGTAGAAATCTTAGAACCTAAGGTGACATGAGAGCTATAAAGAAGCATATAAAGTTTAAAAAAAATAGAAAATGGAATTACAGACAAAATAAAGGAAAGGCTCTATAACAACAGGACAGTGGCCAAGAGTGGCCATGTACACTGATGACAAAACAAGATAAAACAGGCTCAACCTGTCACTTGAAGTCATGCCATAAATGGCAATGTTTTTAGACAGCAGATTTATTAATCATTAAAATGGATTACCACATGAGGTTATCAAATTTCCTGTTCTGAAAGTATAATTTATTAAATTTGTCTGTTGTGCTGCTTGATTCTAAGAATACTGCCAAGTTCAGTGATCTCGGGCTGTTTTTGAAGATACTGGTGGCTAAGCTATCCACAGCTGAGAAGTAAATAATTCACCCCACCCCCGAATAAAAACAAAAGGACATTATAGTCCAGATAGTGAGCGGCTGGGAACAATTAGAATGTTTATCTTACAGTGCTTAGTGGAAGAGGGACGCAGGGTGTTTACTATACCCAGCAACCATCCAGGACAAGTCTGTGGTGTCTGCTGTGTTTCATAAGGGAAGACAAGGAGAAGCAACTTGGAAGTAAGGAAGGATCTCGTTGGATCGAATTCAAACCCGCCTCCTAACCAGCTCTGAGAACAGGCACAGAGGAGATACCCAGCCTCTGAAAAACAAACCTTTACGATTTTCAAACAGATGCTGGTAGAGAGGGACAAATTGACTTAAAGAGGTTTGAGATCAGGTACATGAGTTTAAGGTTAATACAATCTCTTAGAGAAAATACTGGTTCTTAGTGTTTTCTTAGCTTAGTAGAGCCTAAATGATTCCATGCTCCACTTAAAAATTAAAAAATTTTTTTTAAAAAGAGAACAGCTTTTCTTTGATGGTGTATTCAGGATTATTTGAGCTATGGCCTCTTGAACTGCCCATGGTCTGCATAACATTTTTATTCTCCGCCTTCTAGACTCCCATGATGATGATCACCCAGTTTTTTGTATCACCAGTATATTTTTCCTTTCCTATAACCCTATGTTCTTTCTTTTGTAATATGCTTTTTTCTTGAGATTTTTTTCAATTTATTACATTTATGTTAATGACCTCTTCCTCTTGTTTTAAAGTGAACTTAATCTCATGAAAACGTTCAGACAGATCTGTAATGCAAACTGACTTTTCCTAAATTGGTTTTCCCACTTTACTTACATCATTTCTTGACCTGTAAGATCACTACGTTAGTGGTACAGAGCAATAACACTAAGGAAGGCTGGATGCAAAATTGAAAATACATGTGGTAGAGTCAAATGAATAATACAGGAGGGATACCTGGAAAACCTCTAGTATTCTAGGGGATTGAGTCCGTGTGGGTTTGAGCAAAACTCATGCTCCCCTCTTGAATACAGGGAAGTAATATTTTCTTCCTTCAATTTTCTTTTTCAAAATTTTCAGGAGATGTGCTTAGATCCTGACCTGGGACGGTAGAGAAAGGCTTCCACTTTTTAAAATCCTGCTGAGAACAGATCTTTGCACATAGATAAATTATAGGATAAATCAACCTATCTCTTCTGCATAGGTAACAGGGACACAGTTTTGCTCATGTTCGCAGGGAGTCCTTGGTTTGGTTAGGCTCTAATAGTTTTTGAAACGTTTTATGAAAGCCTCAAATTTTACAGTTAATAAACACAAGATATTATTTTTTAGGCCATTTCCAAAAGATGAAAATAATGCAATATTTAATAGTTCAGTGAAATCTAAAACTATTAGATTTGAATCATGAGATTTGGCAGGAAGAGCAAGAGATTATTACTCTGAAAAGTTAAACCAGATTACAAAGGGCCTTGTATGTTATACAAACGGATTGGACTTTATCTGGGAGGTAATAGGGAGCGGACTTAGAAGTGCCAAAATCTGATTTGCATTTTAAAAATGTACCTCCAATGGCCGTGTGAAAGACGGATTACAGGAAAAATGAGACTAGAGACAAAAGCCTTTTAGGGAGGCTTTTACAAAAGCCCCGAAGAGAGGACAAGCCTCTAAGGCAATGGCCATGAGGATTATGAGAGATGTTTGAAAAGTTAGTTCAATACACACTAAGTGATGAGTTAGCTGGCAGGTAAAATACAGAAGCGAGGACAATTCTGAATGTCCTGACTTGCCCAGGTAGGTGGCTTGTGGTGCCACTAACAGAAGTGCGTGATATAAAATGAAAAGCAGATTTGGGGAAAACAGTAAAAATGAGCTCTAAGATATGTAGGGTGTTAGGTAGAAATACTTGGTTGTTTGTCAGAAATATGGTGTTGATCAGGCCGAAGATTTGAGCAGGATCTACCCGTAGGTGATCACCTGACTACTGGGAGTTGGGGAGTTAGTTGGCTGACCTGGGGAACTCTGGGTCCTGACCATTGCCCAGCCCAGCACGCCTGCGTCTTACACCGCAGCCTCGTCGGTAACTGGGACAATACGGTGATTGTCGAGAGATGTGCTCTCAGCACTCTCCCCTCTGCGTGTTGAGACACAGACTCCATGACAGAATCCCTGAGGACAGCAATATTTAAGGCACTACTGCTTGAATTTCAGCGTGGGTCAGAACGCCCAGCAAGCTCGCGGGAATGAAGATGCCTGGGATCCACCCCAGTGACCCGGATTCGGTGTGTGGTGTGGGCCTCAGGAACCTGCATGTCGTAAAAGCAACACCTGGTGTTTCTTACACACACTAAAGTTTAAGAGGTTCTTTTGGAAGACCTAATAAAAAGGAAGAAGAGAAAAGTAGTCAGAACTTTACATATGTGAAGTTTGCCTTAAAAATACCCACGTGCTTAACTCGAATCCGATTATTTCTTTTGGTTTTAAAAGTTCATGGTTTTAGTCAAAACCTAGAGATGTGTTTTCCTGGAAAAGTTTATAGCAAATAGATTTGCCTGCTTTGCACCTGCTTACCTTTTGAACAAATGATTTCTTCCCCAAGTTTAGTATTGATTGCCTCAACGCTAGCTTTTTCAAAACTGACCCTGTGGTTAGTCTTCTACGGAATGTTTCCTGTCCCCATACACACTTAAACCTGAATACAGCAATTCTTACCCCATAGTCACCTTCACACGCTATCTTTAAACTATTTTCCAAACAAGTCAATTTTGAACTTGATTCATGTTCATTTTTCTTTTTATCTTTTCTTGGCACAATTCTCCTATTAAATTGTGTTGTCCCACCCAAGCTCGTGCTTGGAAAAGGGTTGATAAAACTGAGACTTGTCTGTGAAATGATCTCACAGTTCTCCAGCCATTCTGAATTTAAATTACCTGTTATCATTGGGGGAAGTCAAACTGATTTCTCATAGTGGTTTACATTCCCATCATCCTGCAATACATTTTGAAATATGACTTCTCGAAAATCTTAACAAGATTAAACAACAAATTAGGAGAGACTTTTCAGGAACTTCCTGCTAACAGAAATATTTGCTTGTTATGCACACAAGTTTATATGCTAATCGCATGTTTATTCAGCACGAACTGGCCACGTTGCAGTAAGTTCCTGCCTCCACCACAACTGTCTAAAATTCCCAAAACAAAGGCTGGCTTAGTGGTCGTAATGCCACTACTTATTTCTGGTAGGTTATATCTATTGCTCTGGGTTTTGTCATGAGTTCTTGAAATTCTTTGACTGGCTTTGTTTATTCATTTCTTTCATCAGCATATATTTACTGAAGGTTTACTATATGCCAAGTGCTGTTTTTGGCTAGGTGGGTATAAAATTAATAAGGCGCAGTTTTTGCCTTCAAGGCCCTTACAAAGTAAAGGAGACAGAACTAAAAAGATGATTACAATACAGGAGTGCAGTGGACGATGGGAACTATTGTTTGTATCTGCCGCCTTCTAGTTCCATCAGGTAATTCCTCCCCCACTCCCTTGTTCTGAAAGAGCCAGGGTCGTTCAGGAATGGACATGTAACTGTCTTAGACCAATCAAAGACCTCCTCAGAAGTTTTCTGCTGGAGTTAGAAGGGGAGGAGTATCTCTATGTTACTTTTGGATCACAAGATCTAAGGGTGGGGAGGGTGCCTGGGTGGCTCAGTCGTTAAGCTTCTGCCTTCAGCCCAGGGCGTCATCTCCCCATTCTGGGATCGAGACCCGCATCAGGCTCCTCCGCAGGAAGCCTGCTTCTTCCTCTCCAACTTCCCCTGCTTGTGTTCCCTCTTTCACTGGCTGTCTCTCTCTCTGTCAAAAAAAAAAAAAAAAAGATGTAAGGGTGGGACCTGAAGCCTGAACACGATTTCACTATTTACGTTAAGTGCCAAATGAGAAATTGCTGACGCCATTTTTCCCACCATGTGGAAAGAACCAATCTAGGAGATACCAAAGGTAAAACGGAGAAGCAGAGGAAAGCAAGACCTGAGAGATGGAGAAAACCCTGCTAATCCCTGGGTCTGGTATGCCCAAGGCTGTCACTTCCCTGGACTTTAGCGCTATGCTGTGTGTGGAGGTAGGCAGTCCTGCATTGGTATGGTGGCTCCATGGTCCTCAGGGATCCAGGTTCCTTCTGTCTTTCTCCTCTGCAATCCCTAACAATGACTTTCATCCTCGTATAGAAACTGCATTTTTTAGATGGGCAAAAATACCATTTTCTATAGTCCCCATCATTCCTCAGTATCTCCCAGACATGTGTTCTGTGCCAGGTGTCATTAATCCTCAAGCTCCCAGTGTTGTTTTCCTTAAGCTCTGCCTACGTGACTCCTATACATAAACTACCTGGCCCCTGTAGGCTTTGAGACTACGGTCTCCGATCAAAAGAGAGAGGGACCTCTACTTAAATACATCCCTACTGAACTTAAGCAAGAAGTCTAACCACTCCTTTCTTCTAAAGCTTTTATTGGAAAAAATAATAATAACTTGACCCACTAATTCCCTACTTCAGGATCATGGGACAGTGGTATATCTACTTTTTGTGAAGGATATGTGGTATATTGCAAATAATTTCTTGGATATAGATGTGCTTTTGAAGTTTGCTAAAAGTACTCTTTCTTTTTTTAGAGAAGATTTAAGGTCTTTGCTATGACAACATCATTCTCTCTTACATTCTTATATGCTTTATTGAATGGGAAGAAAAAGGGTCAGAATTAGTGGTTAATTCACATAATGTGAAGCCTGTTTATGAATATGTATTTATGAACGTGTCACATATTTGAACTTCATCCTTTATGTGTAGCAGCAGGAGAATGTTAAAAGTGTAACCGCGAAGCAGATAGACCTTATAGTAAAGCTCGGAGTGGGACAGGGCATAGAAACCAATTGTCATCACTAAACATGCAAATTATTTCACAATTCACGATAAGTGCCAAATGAGGTTAGTGTGTTGGCCAGCTGAGGCCCTGTGTGAACTTTAGTATATGTCAGTAGTCTCTTGGGAAATAAAGTCCCACTCTATGATTAGGAAGAGAAGCTTGAAGTTGGGTTTGGAGACAAGGGGGTTGTGGGTGAGGTGAGAGAGAGAGAGGGAATAATCTACCTTTGAGACCACAGCTCACTCCTCCAGTAATTCAAAAGGAGCAAGCTGAAAACACAAGGGATCTGAGGCTAGGTGAGAATTCCAAATGAGAGATGGTAGTGTCAGACATTGGGCCGTGCTACAAGATTTAATGGATAGAAAAAACAGAAGGAATCTGGGCATTCAGATATAGCTGCTACCCCTAATGACAGAAAAAAAGGAAAACCAACTAAGAAAACAAGTACGCTGGAGAAAACCCAGAGAATTTGATGCTCGTGTTACCAACAGTAGGAGATCCCAGCAGAAGAAAATTGTACAGTGGATTTTGTAGGAATAACTGATCCAAATATCCTATGATTTAGGAGAATTGTAAATATGAGAGACGAGACTGTGAGATATATTGGGGACCTTGACAAGGGAAGTGGCAGTAGAAAAAAGAAGTGATGGATGTAAGAAACACTAATGAAGCAAGAAACAGTCAAAATTTTGCAATGGACAATGGGTGAGGTGGGAAGGGAGAAGAGAGGTAGGAATTAAAAATCACTTAATTATTTTAGACCTTGATAACCAAAAGAATGAAGATAATCTTCATAGAAGTAAGAAAACCTGAAAGAGAGACTAGTTTAAGGGGAAAGGTGATGTTCTCAGCTCTATATAATTTGAGTTTGAGGAGAACCTGAAATATTCAGAATGTTCAGCAGGAAATAGGAGGTATGGGACTGAAGTTAATGGGAGAAGTCCATCTAGGATTCTAGATTGGGAGTTACCTCTCAGTGCTGTTAGTAGAAGCTGGAAAAGTAGATAAGATCACTGAGGGAGATGCTAAGGGCCAAAGATATTGTGCTAACCATAAAAAGGTAGGATGAAGAGATTAAATTATTGTTTGGAACTGGTGATCATTTATTGCCTAGATACCAGGGATCCTTGGTTTGAATTTGAATTTCAAAATTAGGTTAATTCAGTAAAGAAATTAAGTATACAGATTAAGAATATTTGAATACCAGAAACTTGTTCCTAACCAGTGTTATAAGCTAAATCTAGTGCCAGGTACATTAAAATTTAAGATTTCCAGCCAGGGATGCCTCGGTGGTCCAGTTGGTTGGGTGTCTGCTTTCAGCTCAGGTCATGATCCCAATGTCCTGGGATCAAGCCCCACATTGGACTTCTTGCTCAGCAGGGAGCCTGCTTCTCCCTCTGCCTGCCTCTCTCTCTCTCTTTCTCTGGCAAATAAATAAATAAATAAATAATCTTTAAAAAAAAAAAAAAAAGATTTCCAGCTAATACTGAATGAATAGGAAGTCTTCAAATAACATTTTTCCTTAAATCTATTTGTAACATGTTTTTTAAAGAACAATTTCAAGATCATCGCTGAATTTTCTTAATTTTATAGTTTAAAGTTAGACAAATGAAATATGCCCTTTCAAGTATAATGTTTAAAGAGTTTACTACCTTGTATAATCCAAAATACCTATGCTAATGTAAATTGTATAAAAAGACATTATGCAAATGCTTAACTAAATAAGGAAATAAGATGTCATTATTAATGACTTGTGAATATAATTAGAAATGAGTGATTAGGAAAAATACCATAGTAATAAAGACTATTTCAGAAATAATATGCTGGGCATTTGAAAATAAGCCCTTTATATGTCCTTTACATACCAGTAGAATGTACACATTGTGTTCCTGCCTATGAAAATGGTTTGAAATGAAAAGGTAGGGATAAAAGGGTCACAATGGTCTCCTAGCTCCTTTGAGTAACTTTACTATGAAGTACTACATTCTATTACATAGATTTGAGTAGACTAGGGATTGAATAAAATATATCCCCAGAGGAAGCCTTGTCCTCTGTAAAATAGGCTGTAATCTGATCCCCCAAATCATACATATAGAGGAGTTTTGCTGCATTTTGTCAAAGAGGAAGATTTTATTATTATAACGAAATATGTAGTCAATAAATATTATGTGAGTCTTGAAAGTATGGCCTCATCTATCTGAAACTCAGCCCTGAGACTGGACCCCTGGGTCAGAGGTCAGAAAGTAAGGTTCTTGACTTATTTCTTATTCGTTGTCTTGTAGCTCAAAAAGGTCCCAGGCCTTCCTAGACAATGAGTCAACAAAAAAATTTTGAATGACTACTACAAGTGGGTGTAACAGGAAAAAGAAAATAACCTCGAGGAAGGTATTCAATGTGGTGTCCAATCTAGCCGAGGGCATTTCAGAAAACCTAGAATTAATATAATAGTGTCCCAAATCATATTTTCCCAGGAACTGCCTGCCTCTTCTTGTTTGGCTTCTGTACATGTGTTCTGCCTCAACCCATTAATAAATGGATTTTAATGTTCATCTATTTGATCCATGCAAATACACACATATACAAATAATGTCTTGTCAAATGTGATGGTTGGGTCCAATAAGTATACTGGCCAAGGCAAACAGGTAGGCAGAAAGAGAATCTTCAGTCTCAGAGAGTCTAACTTAGAGCTGCTACCTGGAGGGAGGTAAAATTGAATGTGTGTTTTATTTAAATCCTAAGTTCTGTAGTTTCATCCTTTTTGCTTCTTTGTTCTTGACTGCTTTACCGTTTGTGGCTCAAACAGGTGCCCATATGGTCAGAGAAGTACAAGACAGCGCAACACAGCCAGGTAAACGCAACAGCAATAGAATTGTAGGGGCAATTTGAACTAAGGCTAGAGCTCAAACCTTAAACTCTGCCTGTTGGAAGTGGAAATGAACTTTCTTTTCTGTACCTTGGCTCGTCATGTTAATCAAATCCACAAGAAAACTCAAATGAAGAAGCAAATGGGGCCCTAACGTACTCCCTTGATATTTAAGAAAATTGAATTCGGATTACATGTAAACAAATGGACAACTGCTGGACAGAGTTGAGTAAGTCATCCAATTAATCTAATTCTAATATATACATATATCTGAAAATTCTTTTTTCAATTGTTAAATGTAAAAATCAGATAGTTACTCCATTTTTAAAGTTGAGAGTGGAGAACTAACAAATTTGACTGAAAAAAACGTATAGATTTGAGACATGGAAGATTTTTAAGACTAATTAGAGGGAAAATGTGGATATTTTTTCTTTTGAAAATTTTAAGGTTAAGATTGTTTTCTTGGGATGTGTTAGGTACAAGTCACCTTAGAATTACAGATTTTTTTTTGCAAGTATATATATCGAGAAAATAAATCCAAACCCTGAAATGAATAGAAGCTGTAGCTGTGGGATATTACCCATATTCTACATGTCTTACTTCACCAATCCATTTCAAGTAATTTCTGACCATATGGGGTAAAGAAAGAGGTGAGTAGGTGAGGCTAGGGGGCCTATGTCAGGGGAAAAAATGATAGTATATAGAAAAACATATTTTGCCACTTAAAGATTTAACTACTATTTGTCTACAAGCTATCTCCGTCCAAGAGACCACATCAATATCACAGCAAGTGTAGAGGGAACGAACATGTAGAAAACCCTGACTATCACACTTCAAATCTTTCCCAGGTATGTCCTACCTTTCATCCATTAATGCGGCCGTAGGCAAAGAATGTCCTGTATGAACTGCACACAGGTAACAAATCAAATCTTAAATGCCCTGAGTTAGCTCTGCTTTTCATACAAGTCTTTATAGCTTCTGGACTCATTTACCTTTCAAAGAAAAACAAATGAGTTGAGTGTACAATTATGGCCAAGGAATTTAAATTCTTAGAGCATTTCAGTGATAGGAGAAGGTCCAAATTGAAATCACCTTTCACTTGGTAGCTAGGGCAAGTAAACAGGTGCTAATGAAAAATGACTCATTCAGAGTTGCCATTACTAGAATTGCTAGTCTATATCAGGAACCGGTGAGAGGAGAAAAAAAATGTGTTAGAAGGATAATGGTTTTAGAAACTTTGATAGCAGGGTACCTGGGTGGCTCAGGCCGTTAAGCATCTGCCTTTGGCTCAGATCATGATCCCAGGGTCCTGGGATCCCAGGGTCCTCTGCAAGGAGCCTGCTTCTCTATCTGTCTCGAATGAATGAATGAATGAATGAACAAATAAATAAATCTTTTTTTTTTAAGTTCAAAAGTAAAAATGTGAGATAATAAAAATCTGTTAAATAATCAATAGGCCATAAGAAATTATTTGCTTTTTTATTCTGTTAACTATATCCACATAACACCAAACCAAGAAGTTGAAAACAAGACAATCTAGCTTATCTACTTGCTATTAAGAGCAAATACAACTGCATTTTAACATTGTATAGTTATAGCCAAATGATGTCAAGGCAGTGAATTTTGTCACAGTATAAATGATATCTTTAAAAATAACGGACAAAAAGAATTCTATTTTTTTTACTAAAAAAATTTTAAATGAGCATTTAGTTTTCTCTTATTTTGATAATTGTGTCTATACTTCTTTGTCTTTATTCACATATTGATGACTTATAGTGAATTTCAAATTTTAATATGGTTTACTCAATATCAAAGTTTATTGTATAGTTGATAAATGTAACATATTTTATTAACTGTCTCAGTACAAATAATTATTTTTGAAATGTGTTTCAGGGCACCTGGGTAGCTCAGTCAGTTAAGCATCTGCCGTCAGCTCGGGACATGATCCCAAGGCACTGGGATCGAGTTGGGCTCCCTGCTCAGTGGGGAGCCTGCTTCTCCCTCTCCTTCTGCCCCTCCTCACTGCTTGTGCTCTCTCTCTTCCTCTCTCTCAAATAAATAAATAAAATTGTTTTAAAAAAATGAAATGTGTTTCAAATCAGGAAGGCATGCATTTCTTAGGTGAATAATTATTTACTCCCAATACAGATTTTGTCAGCATAAGAAAACAGTGAAAAAAAAGATGTTGATAATATAGGTAAGCCATTTACCAATCTCCATGAAGAATTTCTATTAAGATAAATAAAACTCAGAACAAAATTAAAAGCATGTCATATTCTTTTGAGTAAAAGCTCTTGAAATATGTTTATACCTACCATAGGTGGAATAATATCATTATACCTACAATACTATAGCCTTTAATAAAAATTAATTTGTAAGGTCCATCACCTTCATTCTTTGTTTTCATATAGTTTTTAGCTTTCCATTCTTAGCATGTAGAAAATAGGAAGCATTTTTCTATGTAGAAAATGAACTCGTGAGAAAATTCTTGAATAAATTCTCTGCAGCCCCAATTTCAAGTCAATAGATTAAGTGTCCACATTGTTTGTAACTAAGTCACAGCTGTCTAAATTGCTTCAGAAATGTTTAGCAGATTGCTTTATAGCAGGATAACACAGTTTGAACCCTAGTTTTCTGAATACATCTTGCTGAGAGTTTATCTCATTCAAATGATGAAGGCAGCTGAAGCATGGTATTTGAATCATCCACATTTTGCTCTAATAATGAAGAACTTTAGGAGGCTCTCGTTGTGATAGGCAACACACTAAAGCAATTGAAATGTGGATCTTATATTTTACACCATTCAAACTGCTTGCGTGTGTGTGTGTGGTGATAAGATACTTCAAAAATAAGATTTCATTTGGTGAGAGGCTTACAGTTAAACTGTAAAAGCAATACACAGATCATGTGAATTACCAGCGTATAAAAATAAATATGCAAATGACTGTAATACTCTTTTCTGAAATAGCATCTTTAATAGGAAACCCTTCATAAGAATCATTATAAAGTGACATATTTTAAAGCCATCTTTATATTTTATACGTACTTATAACTAGCAGTTCTTATTTTTAATTAGAAAATACACGTGTTTTCAGCCATACCTGAATAAGCTGAATACCTGAATAAAATATGAACATGAAGAATGGGTACATATATACACTTCTACTATAAATTTAAAAATTATTGTCAATCAAATAAGTTCTCATCAAGTACTTTCTACCTATAATGAGCTTTACATATACTAAATGCTGTGGAGATTACGGAAGTCTGAAACATTTTTTTTTTCACTCAAGAAGCTTCAAATCTACTTGGGAAACGTAAGAGTGAATATAACTGAGTCCTAAGGTATGAGGTTTCCAGATTAATCCCAGTAATCTATAGGTACTCCAAAATATTGTCAAATGAGTGAATGAATTAGAAAAGCTAAACTTTGCTTTTAATTGATGAGTTTAGAGAATTTCAATTAAATATTTAAGAAAAATCTATTAATGGCAAGTTTGGGGAAAAGGGCTTATCTATATATCCAGCTTGGAAGGCATGTTCCAATTTTCTATTGGCATGTATATCTATTGCTCCCCCTACCCCTAAAACAAACCTTTTTATTAAGCTCACAGATTTAGTTCAGGAATTTGGAAAGGGCAAATCAGGGATTGTTTGTTTCCTCCATGATGTTTGTGGCTTCAAATAGGATGATTCCAACAGCTAGTGACTTGAATAGATGGGGGCTAGAATGGCTGAGAATGGAAGGTCTGTTACGAAGATGGCTTTTTCACTCACCCATGTGGTGCCCACGCTGGGATGATTTGAAGGCTGAGCTCAGCTGGGACTGTTGACCAGAACACCTACATACTGTTCACTATGAGGCTTTGGCTTCTCAGAGAATGGTGGTTGGGTTCTAAGAAAGCTTACAGGGAATATTCTAAGCAATCATTTAAACATAGGAACACTTGCTATGGGTATTAAAAACTTATGGTCTTTTTTCTTTTTTAATTGACACAATGAATGTATTCACTCTAGGACCTAGAGAATCTGATAGTCATAGATTTGGAGCTTGCATTTTAAAGTTTGAGAAGTCGAACACTTTGCTGATTGCAAAACTCATTAGACTTTTTAGCTAATGATGGATACTTTGAATTATCCATCAGTGTCCACCCTGCCCCTCTGGTTCAGTAAGTGAGCTGTGGTTGGGGCCATGACTAGTTAGAAAGCACATTTCTCAGCCTCGCTTAAAGCTAGATATGGACAAATGAGGATATCTTCACAATGGAATGGGAGCAGAAATCATGTGTACTAATTTTGAGCCTGGACCTTAAGACACAGGACATTAGATCTCCTATGCTCTCTTTTCCTTTCATGAAGGTAGATCATGGAGTTCCTTGACCCAGCTTCAACCATGCAGTTGAGAATAATGCCATAGCAGATAGTAGAACAGTAAGATAGAAGGAACCTGTATCCTTGAATGGCCCCATGGAGCAGGGCCAGTCTGATAACTTGGATTGCTTATCTTCTGCAATCCTCATGTTTGACAGAATAACAAATTTCAGGGTTCTCTCCACAGTGTGTTTGGAGCCTCTTCATTACTAAAGTTTAGCTTTCCACTAATTCAAATAGTAGATACACAGTATTGAATAATAGCTGAGGACTGAAGAAATGGTGGTAGGAAAACCTACCTCCCTGTCATCCACCAGGGATAAACCCTTTAAAAATGTATGGTATGACCAATGTTAACTTCTTTGTACCTACTAATTTATATTACCACTTTATACTCTCAAAAGAGTTTTCCTCTACAGGAAGCACTAGTAGTGAAACAGTCGGTTTTTACATAAACTTTTTCATATTATATTCTTTTTTCATTTTGAAAAGAGAAAGCACAAGTGGGGGGTGAGGAGGGGCAGAGGGAGAAGGAGAAGAGACTCCCCACTGATCAGGGATCTCAATGTGGGGCTCGATCCCAGGACCCCAAGATCATGACCAGAGCTGAAGGCAGACCTTTAAATGACTGAGCCACCCAGGCACCCTGGAGTCTGACAATTTTTAAGAGTATAAATGGATCCTGAGGGTTAACACAAAAAGTTTAACTTCTCAGTGGTTGTTAAAACTTACTTTCTTTTTCATTACTTCAAATACATAAAACTTAAAATGTTACCATTCATTTGGTGATTAGGTTTACCAAGCTAGGAAAATGGTATTTTCTGGTTATCTTTTTTCAGAAGAACATGTATATTTTGGGCAGAAATTTCCAAACAACCTTATTTGTAGTAACAGTTAAGTATCAGAAGAATCTGAAACTGTAACAGCCTGGAAAAGGAGCAGGATTTGCTTGTTAATCTGTTGAGGGTGGAAAAAGAGAGGTAGAACCAGATTCAAGGTGAAAGGCGTCACATCCTATAGTATGATCCCTCTTAAATCTTTGGTACTAAGTTAATGAATTCACAAATGTTTGATGACACTTGGTATTGAGTAACTGGTCATGGGTTGAGCTTCAGGTCCATATCAATATAGGCAGAACCAAGAGACATAGGCAGTGGGGGGAGTGCTGAGGGAGTATTTTAGAGGGGGAGAGAAGCAGGGAGACATGTGTAAATAACCTGTCTCAGTCCCAAAAATTGGATTGGAGAAATAGAGGCTCGACTTTAGAGGCTATGAAACAAATTTATCTAATTTTCTGAGAGACAGGGGAGTCCCTAGCTGATGGTTATCCTAAAATATTTCTGTAATACATAAAGAAACGCACACGCAAACACACTATCCACTCACAAGAGATACTATTGTAGGCCATATGAGACACATGGACCCTTTCTAGTGATTTTAAGTCTAGCAGGAAAACAAAATTGTATACAAGACTCCACAGAGAAATATAAGTGCCCAGGGGCATCTGGGTGGCTCAGTCGGTTAAGCGTCTCCCCTCGGCTCGGGTCATGATCCCGGAGTCCTGCGATCGAGTCCTACATCGGGCTCCCTGCTCAGCGGGGAGTCTGCTCCCTCTCCCTGTCTGCACACACACACACACACTCTCTCTCTCTGTCAAATAAATAAATGAATAATCTTTAAAAACTTTATAAAAGGAGGAATGTAAGTGCCCAAATAGATGTATCAGGAAAGTGTTGTGGGAAGGTTCATATCAGGTTTAATTTATAATTTATATATTTGCTGGTGTTGGGGTCTTCGGGCAATAATAAGTAGACTGGATAGAGAAGGAATCATTGGAAGAGGAGACAGCACAAGTTAAACTGGTTCTACCTCCTTCTACCCTATAGCCAGAGCAGTGGTGTCACTTTTCTCTGATGGTTCTCATCTTGGCTGAGTGGCTTACTTAAGGCTGTTTGCTTGAGAACACACACACACACACACACACACACACACACACACACACACACACACACTAGCTTAAGCCAAAAGGGAGACTTATTAGGAGAACACAGAAAACTCAAGAACAGAGAACAGAGTAGCTAGCTGGAAGCCAGCAGAAGACTGGAGCCAGCAAATAGTAAGACATCAGAAACCAATTCAGCTATATTTCTTCCACCATCCTAGGACTACATAGTCTCTCTCACTGCTGCTTCTTAGATCCTCCTATCTTTTAAATCTCTTGGCTTCTCTCCATTTTTAGTGCTGTGACCTTATTATAAAGTACTATCTTTTTTTTTGCCTGGAAAACAGAAATGACCTCCTAATTCTTCTTCTCAAATCCACTCTTGCCCATTTCTAATCTATTGTTCTGACCGCAGCCAGAGATTTTTTTTTTTTTTTTTTTTGAGGGGGAGCAGGGGACGGGCAGAGGGAGAGGGAGAGAGAATCTTAAGCAGGCTCCATGCCCACCATGGTGCCTGACAGAGCTGGATTTCACGACCCTGAGATCATGACCTGAGCTGAAATCAGTAGTTGGATGCTCACCTGACTGAGCCACCCAGGCAGCCCTCAGAGGGAGTTTGTTAATGGAAAATGTATTCAATGGTTTTTCCTTTGCTCCTAGGATAAACATCAAAATCTTAAACATGGTATGGAACTGGGTTACTATTCACCCACATCCAGTGCCCTTTGTTACTGTGTCCCTCTCTGTCAGAGGATTGTATAGTCCCACCCCTGTTACTTCCAGGCATGGCAGAGATTTTGCTGATGAAAGTGAAAGTGAGAGTGAGGGGTGCCTGGGTGGCTCAGGTGGTTAAGCATCTGCCTTCACTCAGGTCATGATCCCAGGGCCCTGGGACCAAGTCCTGCACCAGGCTCCCTGCTCAGCGGGGAGCCTGCTTCTCCCTCTGCCTGCTCTGCCTGCCACTCTCCCTGCTTTGTGTGTGCTCTCTCTCTCTCTCTGACAAATAAATAAATAAAATCTTTTTTTTTTAAGTGAAAGTGAAATGTGAGCACAAACTTTAAGAACCAGTAGGGATTTACCACTTTTGTTTTCCTTCTGCCATGACAATGGCAATGTTGCAGATAGAGACCACTCTATTAGCCAGAGTGCAGAGTGAAGATGACATGGAACAGAATCATGGTGCCATATAGCATGAGTGATAAAAAAGCCTTATTGCAGGCCATCGAGATTTTTGGAATCATTTGTTACTCAGCATAACCTAGCCTATCCTAATCGATACATATGCTCTATGAGATCTTATTGCTCAATCTCTTTGCTGTAGCCCCAGTAGCCTTTCAGAGCTTATGAAAGTTTCTCCCTCCTGCCTTGGAACTTTATCTCTGTTATTCAGTTTCCTTGGAAAGTTCTTTACACCCTTTTTTGCCCAGTTAGTATTTACTCACCAGTGAGATCGCAGCTTAAGTGTGAAGTACTCAGCAAAGGACTGCCTGACCTACGTTCAAAGTACCCTAGGGGCACCTGGGTGGCTCAGTCATTAAGCATCTGCCTTTGGCTCAGGGCGTGATCCTGGCATTCTGGGATCGAGCCCCACGTCAGGCTCCTCCGCTGGGAGCCTGCTTCTTCCTCTCCCACTCCCCCTGCTTGTGTTCCGTCTCTTGCTGGCTGTCTCTCTCTCTGTTGAATGAATAAATAAAATCTTAAAAAAAAAAAAGTACCCTAAATTCCGGGCACCTGGCTGGTTTAGTCAGAGGAGCATGCAAGTCTCGATCTCAAAGTCATGAGTTTGAGCCCCATATGGGGTGTAGAGATTACTTAAATAAGTAAAACTTAAAAAAAAAGCCACACACACACACACAAAAAATCCTAAATTTACCTTCGTTGTCATTATTTTTTTTTAAACTATAAGTTCCATGAAGACAAAGACCAGGTATGCCTTAGTAAGCATTATATTTCCAGAGACAGAAAAGAAGGACTTTTCTCTTTCCAAATCTTTTGCATATGACAGAAAATGGCCATTCCAGTCCTTGAACTCCAGGGCCACCAGTTAATCAGTATTCCAATATTTTATTTCCAAATTCTTGGAGTGAGAATCTTGTTGACTAAACTTAGACATGTTCTATCATGATCTGTCCATAGTTTACTGGAAGATCTAGGTCAAGCAGAATCGACATGGCTACAGAGACTTCTCAGGGAATAGGGGAAATTCCCAGAGAAGCGGAAAGGAGTTGAGCAGACACCCCCAACAGTATCTGCTACAGTCACTATGGCTGACTCTACTGTGACCTCGACTTTAACAATCTTGTTCTCAAAATTATCTTCATCCATCCAAGGGAACAATCTCTACAGGGGGTCCCTTAAGGAAAAGGATGGTGACCAAGTAGTTCTGACTCTGTCTGTCTGAGTTCCGTCTCTTCTTTGGGACTCTGTCACTTTACCACTGCTACTTCACTTTGATCCCTTGGAAGCAGGGGGTTACTTTTCTTCTTTTCTATCAACATTAACATTGAAAAAACAATAAGAAAACCAAAACAAAAAAACCCTTCCCTTGATTCTCCATAATGCTGTTGGGCTAGATAAGCTAGAATTTTCCGAAACATTTTAGTAAATATTAAGGAAGAGCAAAAGGGAAATGAAAAATACAAGACAATAAAAACACTGTGGCTCACAAAGAAAAGTTTTCTAACTCTTTCCCTGGATATATAGTTCTTACTCATTTCATTTAGGATCAAAGGGAAAAGAGGTGCATTATCATCTGAATATCTGAATGCTTCTCACCAACTGCACAGAAGATAACAATGTCAAAAAAATAAAGTTCAGCTCTACTAGGATTTTTCCTGTAACATTTCTTCCAACTTAAAAAGGAAAACAGGGGTGCCTGGGTGGTTCAGTCAGTTAAGTGTCTGCCTTCAGCTTAGGCCTGATCTAAGGGTCCTGGGATCAAGCCTCTAGTCAGGCTCCCTGCTCAATGAGGAGTCTTCTCCTTCTCCCTCTGCCCTATCCCTCCCACCACCCTGGCTCCTGCTTTCTCTCTCTCAAATAAATAAATAAAAATCTTAAAAAAAAAAAAAGGAAAACAGGAAATAACACTTCCTATCCAATTATTGTTAATTGAAACTATTTCTATATGTATGGTCATTTCTACCTTTAAAAAAAAAGATTTTAAATAATCTCTATACCAAACATGGGGCTCAAACCCACAATCCAAGATCAAGAGTCACATGCTCTACCGACTGAGCTAGCCAGGCATTCTGGTCGTTTCTATTTCTTACAGACCTTTAAATATTTTTGAAATATTTTTAAAGGCACCTGCATAACTAGTGATACAGTTATTTTTTGGTCTTTAATTTCTTACACGGACATTTGTTTAAAACAAGAACAACAGCAACAACAAAGCTTTCCTCTTTTTTATTGTTAATATAAATTAGAAAATAACTTGAGGTAATATATATGCAGGATTCCCTAAAAACATTTGCAAATGGGGACTGAATACAATTCATCTGAGTCAACACGATATGAGTTTCCATTAAAACTTTTTCAAGTGTGCTTCATTCTGATAAGTATGTCCCATGTCTTACTACATTTTTTTTTCCTAAACAGAGACTGTGAGCTGGGTTGTAATTTTTAGCTTAAATTAAACTTACATTTTCCAGATTGTCATGCAGATTTTATATTGTGTTGGCCTGCCTTTTGTATGTACTATTCCCCCCCATATCTAATCAGAAATAATTCCCATAGCTTTAAATACTTTTTATATTTGTTACTTACATTCACATGTGATATATCAAATTAAAACTTTTGGAGCTCTAGAAATATGTAAAGTTTGAAGTCTTTTTCTGGGGTTAAAAAAAATGAGGGACTATAATGCTTTGAATTCAGTTTAAATGATGATTCTACTTTTTTTTTTTAGTAAGTTTTTTTAATTTTAATTTATTTTATTTTATTTATTTATTTGTCAGAGAGAGAGCACAAGCAGGGGGAGCAGTCAGGCAGAGGGTAAGCAGACTCCCCACTGAGCAGGGAGCCTGATGTGGGACTCAGTCTCACAAACCTGGGATCATGACCTGAGCCAAAGGCAGACACTTAACTGACAGAGCCACCCAGGTATCCCATGAGGATTCTATTTTAAAGTACTTATGGTAGCATGGTGTAGGTTAGAACAAGGCTGGGGCTAGCAGATTGAGGTTCAGTCTCCATCTCTGCCACTAAGCAATAATGTTGCCATACTCCTTATTAATTAAGTAAATTATGGCCTATTTTCTTTTACCTGTATTAAGAGTTATGCTCGACATTTTAAGTCTCTTCTAGTTAAAAAATTCCATGGTTTTAAAATATGAACATTTTCTTATACCTGAATTTATTTTTTAAAAGAATGCTCTTTGACTATGTTTCTAAGTCCTTACATTGGTAAATTTTTAAAAAAAGATTTTATTTTTACGTAATCTCTATACCCAACATGGGGCTCAAACCTACAACCCTAAGATCAAGAGTCTCATGCTCTACAAATTGGGCCAGTCAGGATCCCCTTTACATAGGTAATTTTTAATTCTGTCTTTAAGCACCAAGTATGTGCATGTCAGCCATGTCAAATTCATTCATGAGTAAGGCAAGGCAAAAAATAAGCAAAATATATCTGCATGCATTTAATGCCACTAAATTGTTCCTTTAAAATTGTTCAAATGGTAAATTTTATGTTATGTATATTTTATCACACAAACACATTATATGTCTATACATATCTGAATGCAGTGCTTCCCTAACATTTTGTGCCTACCGTTTAAAAATTGCATCATATTTATTTGGACACAGGTTTGTTTCTCCAAAATATTCAATCACTCCAGTGACAAGGACTCTCTTAATCGTAGCTGTAACTCCAGGGCCTGTAACTCTGGCTCTTAGTTACCAGGAAGGGCAATAATTATGTGCTGACTTTTCCAAGGGTTGCTATTGCATATATTTTAATTATCATTTCAATCAAAGCAAAGCATTAAACATATATGTTGCAAAAATTTGAAATACAGGGCAGAAAAATTCCTTATCACATATTATGAGTTGGAGTTCAGAAACTCATAGTGGTCATAAAACGCTAGATCTTCAATAAATGTTTGTCAAACTAATGCAGGAGACTTGAGAAGACAAAAAGATAAATATAAGTCCTAGCATCACCCCAACAGATCTATCTCACATGGAGTGTAAGAGAAGTACATATTATATTTCTTAAGAAGTATGCCAATTAAGCCTTCCAAGTAGCTATCTAACTAAATAACCCCTAACACTTTCCCCAAGTAGCTTTTAACAAAGACATTGTATTCCAGCCTCAACCTAAAATTAAGCAGCTGCCTGGAATATCCATTCACTGCTGAAACAAAACAAAAGCTACCTGTTGGTGACTTTATTGACGTTCCCGAATACTACAGTGTAATTTTCTTAAACCAAAACTTAAACTACTTAGCTATATGTCACTAATAGCTTAGCTTGGATGTTTACTGCATCAAGGAAAGTTGGCTTTTTCCATTCGCGGGGCTAATTCTCCCCACCTCCTTCAGTTTACATTCAATTAAAACAATCCAAACACTAGTTAATCAGATTTTAAACTCAGTGGAGTTCCACAGCCCCAGCCACAGCAGTTCAGCGCTTGGGAAAAGGCATCTTAAAAGCTGTGCATTAAAGACTGCCCGAGATCCCAAGCGCTTTCATTTCTTTAAAAGTACAGACCACACCCCAGTTTAGCCAGCTGTGCACCTTACTGGTCGGAATGGCGCGCTAGGAGTAGGACGGAGGAAAAGGCAAGATTAACAGCTTGGGTCGGTGGGGGGCAGGGGAATAATCTATAAAATGTGAGCCCCGAAACTCTTTAGGTTGTGGAGGTCAGAACGGGGCTCGTTTACGTTAGGCCTAAACTTAGACAAGAGAAGAGGCGCTAGGGGGAAAAAACAAAAGAGTAAGCTCCCGAGTTCTAGTGTTCACGGTGGGGCCGTTAAACGCAGCAGAAAAGCGGGTGTGTGTTTTTTCTTCCTCTTCCCGCCTCCCAAGAGACGCGAGTCCAGTCCTTTCCCCTCATTTTCACCCCGGCGGGGTCCAATGGCTGCCCCCGCCGCTGAGCCGGGTCGGAAGCCGCCCCGCCCCCCGCGCTGCTCCCGCCCTCGGGGTCCTCTCCGCCCCTCCTCCCCCTCGCTACTGGAGGTAGCGGCCGCGGCCGTCACGTGTTCTGGCAGCCGCCAAGTGAAGCCGCTTTTGCGACGCAGTGACAGCCAAATGGTGCGACAGGAGGAGCCGCAGCTGCGGCCGCAGCGCCCCGCACCGAGAAGCTTGAGGCGGCTCCTGGCGTCGCCCAGTGGGAGCGACTGAGCGAACAGAATCCGGCGCGGGCGGGCGGGCAGCGAGGGGGAGCCCGCTACGAGTGCCCTCGCTCCCCGCCGCTCTCCATGAACCGGGAGAAATAAGCCGCGCCTCCAGCAGGGGCTGCGCCTCCATGAATCCCTAGTGTTTTTTTTTTTTTTTTTCTTTCTTTCCCCGCTCCTCACCCCCCACCCCGGGTCCCGTCCCGCCTTCTCCCTTCGCCAGCGGCGGCCCCGGCCAGGTGCGGAGTCCAGAGCGGAGCGCAATGGCGTCCAACCCCGAACGCGGGGAGATTCTGCTCACGGAGTTGCAGGTAAGGGCCGCGGGCCCGGGCGGGAGGCGCTGGCGAAGGAGAGAGGGAGACAGTCTGGCGCGGGGTCGGGGGCCCAGGGAAGTCCTAAGGCCGCCGCGCCCCTAGCCCGCTAAGTGCGGAAACTCGGGGATGTCACTCGGGAGCCGCTTCCTTCGGGAGCCTGACTCTCTTCCCCACCAGAGCTCTGGCCTGACACCAATTTAATTTGACTCTGCCTACCAGAGGGACCCCATCTCTGTCGGCTGCCTGCAGCCTGCTCCCACCCGGTCCCCGGAGCGGCCAGCTCACCGCCCCCTCCCTGGTGTCAGAGCCGCCCGCGGACGCCCCTATAGCCCCCTCCCTCCGGCCGGCCAGGCCCCGCCCCGCCTTTCCCTCGTACACCGCTCCTTAAACTCCTTTGAATGACTCCCAAGCTGTTTTCTCGTCTCTCCTCTTCCCCTCCGACTCCGCACAAAGAGCGCCCCCATAACTTCCAGCCCCCAGACAACGATTTTTTTTGTTTTGTTTTTTGGGGGGGGGTTTTTTTGGTGTTTTTTTTTTTTTTTTTTAAAGCGTGTCATACCAAATACCTCACTTCACTAGCCCTCTTCAGGTGACTGAATTTCTTTAATATAAAGGCTACCTTTCCTGTCTCTCTCTCTCTCTCTCTTTAACCAGATGATAGCTATATGGTCCCCTTCTTTGCTACTCCCTGCTCAGATCCGGAAGCTCAGATGCTGATGCTTTTCAGACTTTCATTTTCCCTCCCGTTGGAACACCAGAGAAAGACCTATAGAAGTTGTTTACAAATGAGCAAGCAATAGACTGAGGGAGAATGAATGTTGGGCACCACATGCCTGCAGAAGATGAGAACAAAATAGGTCCCTTGATAAGTGGAGTCTATGCCGAGTAGTAGTAGTAGTAGTAGTATTGTTTTCCATTTACGGCTAAATATTTAATGATGTAGGCACGATTTTTGTCCTTAAGTCTTTGCTATGCAGGGGTACTTAACGCTACTCTGTTGAGTTTATTTTTTATTACTTTGGGGTGTTCCAGAGATGTTCACATCTGGATTAAAATTTTATATTTGTTTTTTGACTTATATTTATTTTGGTGTGTTTTACTGTAGACGTCTTCTAGATACTTAAATATTGGAGATAAGAAGACAAGAAAAAAGTATTTTTTGTGCGTTAGACAGTTAATTATTTTTAAAAGACTGAATCTAGACACCGAAGGGTTGATTCTTGATGATGCCAAAATTAAGTATTGCAACTGCTTCTAATTTTTTTGCTGTTTAAATATATTTTTCAGTGGATCCCTTTATAAGTTCAGTACATGTAAGCTTGAAGGCACTGTTACAATATTTGGTATTTAGTGAACAAAAGTAGAGATTTCAACAAGGTATACCAATGCAGGATTGCAAACTTGGAATCCTTTGAATCAGCTTTGAATTTCCTGTCATTGAACATATTGCCATTTGGCAGTCTAATTACTCTTAGCCTTTTATAAGGTCTTACAGATGCCACATTTGCTAAATGGATGGAATTTATTGTTTTATTAATTTACATGAACTTTTAAAATGAGGTTTGTTTGAGGCGCATTGGAAATGCTTTCCACTGCCTAGTCTTGAAATAGGAAAAGCATACTTTGGTTCTGACTGAGAAAAATCCATAAAAATGGGTAGGAACGTTTTTCTTTGGGGTGGCTTCAGAATTATAAAGTACTTGGTATCCTTATTTGTATTTTATAGAAAATTGTCATAAAAGACTCATTTTGGCACTGGACCTGAAAAATATATTTTCAAATGTATTAAAACACTTAGGGACTTTTAATAAGATCAATTTTGACAATAAGAAGGAAGCAAGTCAGAGATAAGAAATTTTAAATATGACTATTTAAAAAATGTGATCAAAGTAGGGGGACACCTGATCTAAAGTTATATTTCTTTTAAAAAAGTCTAACCCCTTCCAGAAAAAGAATGATTTTTTATTAAGTGTTACCTTGGAAGTTGACAAGTATATCCAGGGCATTTTTCTTGGTGTATTTGACTGCCGGTTTTAATAAAAGTTACTGCATTTGGACTTTATCGTGTGTATTAAATTAATTGAGAACAGTATTTATATTAGCACTTAAGATAAATGGTGATAAAATTTGCTTCACCAAGTATATCCATCTGTTCAAATCTTTTACTGTTTCATTGGGTCATGGAACTAGTATATAGTTAACCAAATATTTCTCAAACTTGTTTGGAGAAGCAGTTTTTAAAAAGCGTCTAAGTTGTTTAAATTTATTTAAATTGAGAAATTAATATGTAGTTCTTAATGCTTCTCTGACATACTGATTTTAAGTATTTAATTATGTAGCAAGTTTTAAAACTGGTGTTCAGTAGTTAAAAACTGTTACTTTGCACTATCTTGTCTCAGGAATACTTGTGTCACTGTGAAAGTTACATGTTACAACCTACTTTTAATGAAATTGATACTTATAGAAACATTGTATATCCAACATTTTTTAAAAAGATTTTATTTATTGGGAGGGAGAGAGAGAGCAAGAGCGCAAGAGCAGGGGGAGGGAAAAGCAGACTCCCCACTAGGCAGGAAGTGCGACACCAGGCTTGATCCCCTGGACACTGGGATCATTACCGGAGCCAAAAGCAAACACTTAACCGACTGAGCCACCAGGTGCCCCTGTATATCCAACATTTAAAACTGTTTTTCAAATTATATTGCAGAACTTGAAATACTTTGCTACTTGAGTTGTAATTGGCTTATTAATAACCTTCAGTTGTGGAAAGACAATCTGAAACCATAGTGTTTTGCCTTGTTAATTGCTGTAATATTTCAATGGAATAACGTTTCTAACTGTTGCTAGTAATTTAGGAGGCTTATTCAACAAGGAATCATTAATAAAGTACACATAAACTTTGATGGCTAGAGGCTTCAATGTATAAGGAAGAATATTTGCTGTAGTTAAAATAAAAATAGGCTGTTAAATATATAAACTTAATTGGCAATTTCTGATTTTTATCTCATAACTAACTTGTTTTATCCCATTCTCTTTATTTTTTATTTGAAGGGGAAACCTAGTGAGATATTTTTTTGTGGGGCCAAAGAAATTAAAGTTTATTTTTAAGGAAACTGGATTAATGAAAACTATCTAAAGAATCTCAAAATGAAAATACTGGCTACAACAGTAATTTGGTAGACTGCAGATTCAGATATTGAATACCATACTAATAAAGTTATCTTGTCGATTATCCATGATTTATGTTTATCAAAATGCCTAATAAAGTATTAGGCAAAGAATCTTAAGTTCCATTCTCAGCAGAATTTAAGTAGAGGTGACTTGCTCAAGTGAAAGTTTGAGGTAGTTTGCCTTAAATTACAGGGATTCATTTCAAGAAACATTTATTGAGTATCTACAAAATCTATCATATATCGGAGGATATAAAGTTGAGAAGATATGACTTCACTTTCTAGAAGAGAATGCAAATAACATTTATTGAACATTTGCTATATTTCAGTCATTGTACTTGGTACTCTGCCTTATTTAATCTTTATAGTCCAATAAGGTAGGTGTTATTTCCATTTAACAGATCAGGAAACTGTGTGTAGGAATGTTAGGTAGATTGTTCATTGTTACACTGTAAATCTGAGTTTAAAATCAGATCTGTGCATTTTTTGAGCTCCCACAGTTGTGTGGACCTGTAAATATTTTGCATTGCAGTGTTATGGATGTGTGAATTTTCTTTTTTTTTTTTTTTTTTTTTTTTTAAAGATTTTGTTTATTTATGTGACAGAGATAGAGACAGCCAGTGAGAGAGGGAACACAGCAGGGGGAGTGGGAGAGGAAGAAGCAGGCTCACAGCGGAAGAGCCTGATGTGGGACTCGATCCCGGATCGCCAGGATCACGCCCTGAGCCGAAGGCAGACGCTTTAACGACTGCGCCACCCAGGCGCCCCTGGATGTGTGAATTTTCAAAAAATTGGCCAAAAATATAATTAAGCAGAGTTAACTTTAATATAAATTTTATACTGTTTGTTAAGTTCCTCTATAACAAAGAAAAATGATTTCTACGTTCTATTGGTAGTCTAGAATTTAGTAGTGCTTTGTTTTTGGGAATAAGGTATAATATTCTACAAAGACTAACGGTGCAAAATAACTTTTTTGCAGGTTTTCATCATTTAACAATTATGGTTTCTGGTGAAAGTTGTTGAATGTTTGCTGAAATCCTTCCAAATGATTTTGCATTTCTCTGCAGTCTATCCATAAGATAAACTTGGCTTTAAAATTTTAAGCACATGTGTAACCAAGCTATGTGTTTGGCATTTAGTAGGCATTCAATACATTGATGAGAAGATGCCCTCCATTTGTCACTTACAGTGAGAAATGTCTTGACTGTTCTAACAGAAGTTGATTATAGGGCACCTGGGTGGCTCAGTTGGTTAAGCGTCTGACTTCGGCTCAGGTCATGATCTCAGGGTCCTGGGATTGAGCCCAGCATTGGGCTTCCTGCTTAGCGGGGAGTCTGCTTCTTCCTCTCCTCCCTGCTTGTACTCTGTCGCTATCTCTGTCTCTCTCTCTCTCTCTCTCAAATAAATAAATAAAATCTTAAAAGAAATTGATTATAATCATTACCCTAAGAAATTATTTTAATTAACATTTTGAATCCCTTGTCCCAAAACTATTCCCTTGAAAAGTTCAAAAGGAATTTCTGCACTAGTTATGTTATACCTACGTACAACACACTGTTATTTTACCCATTTGGTGTGAAATTAGGTGACATCTAGTTTTGCAGTAATGCTGAAAAGTGGAATGTCTCTGTCGGGATGATTAAGTTTTTATGGTGGGTTGGAGGAATGTAGCATAAGAAAGTAATAGGCAAGGATAGGCAAGGTGGATTTTACAGTTATTTTCCTTTTCCTTTCCTTCTCTTTTTTCAGGAGAGAGACAGAGCATGAGCAAGAAGGGCAGAGGGAGAAGGAGAGACAATCTTAAGCAGGCTCCATACTCAGCACGGAGCCTGACATGGGGCTCGAACCTACAACCCTGAGATCATGACCTAAGCCAAAATCAAGAGTTGGTTGCTTAACTGGCGCTTAACTAAGTGCCAGCTGAGCCATCCAGGCACCCCTACAGGTCTTTTAAATTGTGAACATAATACATGTTCATTGTAGAAAATCTGTAAAAACAGAAAAGCACAAAGAAAACAAAAAATGCTCATAGTTCTGTTACTCAGAGATAACTGACAAACTTTTCCAACTTAAAAGTCCCAAGGCATTTCAGTCTGTTTCCTCCCTGTCCCCGCTCCTTTTAATTGAGATATATTTGACATACAATATTGTATAACTTGAAGGTATACAATGTATTGATTTAATATTTTTTCCTCCATTTATTCCACTTATTAGAATTTTAAAGAAAAATGAAGTACATAGCATTTTAAGATAGAAGTAGCTATAGGTTAAGAAAATTTCTTGCCACTAGTTATAGATACGTAGATCTAACTGGCTTTATTGACTTTTTATATAAAAATATTTTGATTTTGAGTCAGTGCTTTGAGATACAGTTGAGAAGAAAAATAAGTGAAGAGTATAGTATAGACTTAGTAATGGACAATGATACATAGCATTAGCTCTTTGAATAATAAATTGATGCGATGTGGTTTTTCAGCTTAGATTTGATTACTGCTACTCTTGTAGAATGCTGCATGCTTTATTGAATAAGGCATGTCTTTAAATAACTTGTCAACTACCTTTTACCTAAGTAAAAATCTGTGCTGAAACTACTGTTACAAAATGATGGCTCTAAATAGATTGTTTTTCTGTCATCTCTAATTATTATAATACAGATTTTTCTAGTTTTGTACAACTTTTACTATTCACAAATGATTGGTAGGGGGACACTTTCTAGGCATTGTCTGTTTACCCCAGGGCTTTGCCTTTAATTCCTTGGGCTCTTCTCTTTTTGCTTTTCAAATTTGGCAACCGTAGATTTTTATGCCTTTTATCAGGTTATTCCTATGTGTCCCCTATTAAACAAAAAACAGTGGAGTAGTAGTTTGTAGAGATAAATAATCACTTAAAACTTAAGATGTGTATATGGTATTTAAATAGAATAGTTACTTCTCAGGGCGCCTGGGTGGCTCAGTGGGTTAACCGTCTAACTCTTGATTTCAGCTCAGGTCACTGTCTCAGGGTCATGGGATCGAACCCTGCATCCCTCTCCGTGCTCAGCGCAGTCTGCTTGTCCTTCTGCTTCTGCTTCTCTTTCTGCTCCTCTCTCACGTGCACTCTCTCTCTCAAATAAATACATAAAATCTTTTTAAAAAAAAAGAGTAGTTACTTCTGCATCATTTCCTTGTAAGATGTACTGCGTTGAACAATTATCAAATTATCTACTGTATTTCAAAAACCAATTATACTCTATGAAAAAATCATGTAACATTTAATATGATTAACTTTTGATATACAGCAGTGTTCAAACTTGGCAGCAAAGTTGAAAAATTGGAAAGTAGTAAAAAGCTTTAAAAAGATATTTAATATTTTGAATGGGAAAACATACAGTCAAAAAGCCTCTAATATCTTAGAAAAGCGAAAATAGAAAACATTTATTTTGAAACATATCTCGTTTCTCTTAATTTTATCTAATAAAATTTTATTTGAAATTAGCTCTATTGTCATGTTTGGTTTTTCACAATCTCACAAAAATTGTGTAATATGTGTATAAATATTGTCTTTTAAAATGAATAGGAAAGTATGGGAGGAGTGTATTTGATGATAATAAATACCTTAGGTTTTAAGGTAAATGTTGGTGTCACATTATAAAGATGAACTGATACATAAGAAATACATAACATATTAAGATCTATTTATTTTAGAAACTCAGCAGTGATTTGCTTTTTCTAATTAGTTAAAGCTTTGCTTCCCTGGCTCACAAACACCTTGATTTATTAGAAAGTTGTTATGACAGAATTTGGAATTTGTTTTAGATTATAGAAAATGTACTTACAAATCTAAATATCATACATGTGTTAAATATCATATATTTTACACATTAATCATATTGTTTTCCCTTTCCTGTAGTTGCTACCTTAGTGATTCTCTAAGGAGGTGCTGTTTTGCCTGTTTCAGAATTTTCATTGAACTGATTTCATTAAATTTGGGGTTTTTTTAACTTTTACTAAACCTTAGATACACTGCATTAGATTAATTATCCATCCATCTATCACTGTAGTAAGCACCCATGGACCACCACTCACTCCCCACCTCCCAAAAAAGCTAGAAACTTAACCTCCCCCTATCTGCACCTTCTTGTCAACGGAGGTCATGATCATCTTGAGTCCTGTGTTCATTCTCTTGCTTTATTTGTATGTAGCTTTGCTGGATATGTAATTCAAAAAGATACATCTTTTATTTTAGTTTTTTTGTGTAATTATGTTGAATATAATCTTTCTGAACTTGATTTTTCATCTGTGACTGCTGATTTATTCATATCATTGCATGTTCCTGTAGTCATTTAATTTCTGTATAATATTTCATTGAGTAACTATCATCAACTCTTCCTTGTTGAATGTTTGGTTATTGATTTACTACTCAGTCTCCCTTGTTGAGCATTTAGTTACTCTTTGGTTTTTGTAATGGTGAACAATGCTACTCTGGATATTGTGCATTTTTCCTGTTGTATATATATAGGAGTTTCTATTAATTATATACCTAACGATAGAATTGCTGTCTCACAGGGTAGGTGAATGCCCAACTCTAGAAGATGATGATTGCACCAATTTATATTCATATCAGCAGTATATGAGATGAAAAATCCTTTGATTATCCGTCTTACAATTGATACTACCTTTAATTTTTACAAACCAGAAGAGTGTAGAATGTTATCACATTGTGCTCTTGATTTGCATTTTCCAGATCATCACTGATGTAGAACGTTTCTTTTTATGTTTACTGGCTTTTCATGGTTCCTTATCAGTGAAATGCCTGTTCATGTCTCTTGCCTATTTTTCTGTTTTTCCTATTGACTTACAGGAGTACTTTATTATACTCTTCATGTTAATCCTTTGTGTATACTGTGAAATTTTTCTCTTAGTTTGTAACTTGTCATTTCACTTTCTTTTAGGGAGTTTGTGGGAGGAACAGTTTTAAATGTTTTACCTTTTGGCAAATATTTGGAATCATTTATGTAATTGTGATGAGCAAGCCTGCACTTATAGAAAGGGTAAAGTTACACTTTTGTGTTTTTGTTTTTGTTTTTTTAATGTTTTTTTATTATATTATGTTAGTCACCATACAGTACATCCCTGGTTTCTGATGTAAAGTTCTTTGATTCATTAGTTGCATATAACACCCAGTACACCATGCAATACGTGCCCTCCCCACTACCCATCACCAGCCTATCCCATCCCCCCACTCCCCTCCCCTCTGAAGCCCTCAGTTTGTTTTCCAGAGTCCATTGTCTCTCATGCTTCATTCCCCCTTCTGATTACCCCCCCTTTCTTTATCCCTTTCTTCCCCTACCGATCCTCCTAGTTCTTTTGTTCCATAGATGAGAGAAATCATATGATAATTGTCTTTCTCTGCTTGACTTATTTCACTTAGCATTATCTCCTCCGGTGCCATCCATGTTGCAGCAAATGTTGAGAACTCGTTCTTTCTGATAGCTGAGTAATATTCCATTGTATATATGGACCACAACTTCTTAATCCAGTCATCTGTTGAAGGGCATCTCGGCTCCTTCCACGATTTAGCTATTGTGGACAATGCTGCTATAAACATTGGGGTGCATATGGCCCTTCTCTTCACTACGTCTGTATGTTTGGGGTAAATACCCAGAAGTGCAATGGCTGGTTCATAGGGTAGCTCAATTTTTAACTTTTTAAGGGACCTCCACGCTGTTTTCCAGAGTGGCTGTACCAACTTGCATTCCCACCAACAATGTAGGAGGGATCCCCTTTCTCCACATCCTCTCCAGCAATTGTTTCTTGCCTTGTCAATTTTTGCCATTCTAACTGGCGTAAGGTGGTATCTTAGTGTGGTTTTGATTTGAATTTCCCTGATGGCTAATGATTTTGAACATTTTTTCATGTGTCTATTAGCCATTTGTATGTCATCATTGGAAAAGTGTTCATATCTTCTGCCCATTTTATGATTTGTATATTTGTTTCTCGCGTATTGAGTTTGAGAAGTTCTTTGTAGATCTTGGATACCAGTCTTTTATCTGTAGCATCATTTGCAAATATATTCTCCCATTCCGTGGGCTGCCTCTGAGTTTTTTTGACTGTTTCCTTGGCTGTGCAGAAGCTTTTTATCTTGATGAAGTCCCACAAGTTCATTTTATCTTTTGTTTCTCTTGCCTTTGGAGATGTGTCATGAGAAAGGTTGCTTTGGCCAATGTCATAGACGTTGCTGCCTATGTTCTCCTCAAGGATTTTGATGGATTCCTGTCTCACATCGAGGTCTTTCGTCCATTTGGAGTTTATCTTTGTGTATGGTGTGAGAGAGTGGTCAAGTTTCATTCTTTTGCATGTAGCTGTCCAATTTTCCCAGCACCATTTATTGAAGAGACTGTCTTTTTCCCACCGGATGTTTTTTCCTGCTTTATCAAAGATTAGTTGCCCAAAGAGCCGAGGGTCCATTTCTGGGCTCTCTATTCTGTTCCATTGGTCTATGTGTCTGTTTTTGTGCCAGTACCATGCTGTCTTTGTGATCACAGCTCTGTAATATAGCTCGAAATCCGGCATTGTGATGCCCCCAGCTTTGTTTTTCCTTTTCAGCAGTTCCTTGGTGATTTGGGGCCTTTTCTGTTTCCATACAAATTTAAGGACTGTTTGTTCCAGTTCTTTGAAAAATGTCATCGGTATTTTGATTGGGATAGCATTGAAATTGTAGATTGTTCTGGGTAGCATGGACATTTTAACTATGTTAATTCTTCGATCCATGAGCATGGAATATTTTTCCATCTTTTTGTGTCTTCTTCAATGTCTTTCAAGAGTGATTTATAGTTTCTAGAATATAGATTCTTTACGTCTCCGGTTAAGTTAATTCCAAGGTAACGTATGGTTTTTGGTGCTATTGTAAATGGGATGGAATCCCTAATTTCTCTTTCTTCAGTCTCATTATTTGTATAGAAATGCAACTGATTTCTGAGCATTGATTTTGTATCCCGCCACATTACTGAATTGCTCTATAACTTCTAATAGTTTGGGAGTGGATTCTTTTGGGTTTTCCATATAGAGTATCATGTCATCTGCGAAGAGAGACATTTTGACTTCTTCTTTGCCGGTTTGGATACCTTTTATCCCTTTTTGTTGTCTGATTGCTGTTGCAAGGACTTCTAGTACTATGTTGAATAATAATGGTGAGAGTGGGCATCCTTGTCGTGTTTCTGATCTTAAGGGAAAGGCTTCCAGCTTTTCCCCATTGAGAATGATATTTGCTGTAGGCTTTTCATAGATGGTTTTTATGAGATTGAGGAATGTACCCTCTATCGCTACCCTCTGAACGGTTTTAATCAGGAAAGGATGCTGTATTTTGTCAAATGCTTTTTCTGCATCTATTGAGAGAATCATATGATTTTTGAATTTTTCTTTCTGGATAAAATCTAAGACACCGATAGATTTGTGAATGTTGAACCACTCTTGCATCCCAGGGATGAATCCCACTTGGTCATGATGGATAATCCTTTTAATGTACTGTTGGCTTCTTTAGCCAGGATCTTGTTGAGGATTTTGGTGTCCATATTCATTAGGGAAATCGGTCTGTAATTCTCCTTTTTGATGGGGTCTTTGCCTGGTTTGGGGATCGAGGTAATATTGGCCTCATAGAATGAGTTTGGTAGCTTTCCTTCTGTTTCTATTTTTTGAAATAGCGTTAGGAGAATAGGTATTATTTCTTCTTTGAATGTTTGGTGGAATTCCCCAGGAAAACCGTCCGGCCTGGAGTTTTGTTATTTGGAAGGTTGTTTATCACTGACTCAATCTCTTCATAATTAATTGGCCTATTTAAAAAATCAATTTCTTCCTGCTTCAGTCTTGGTAGTTTATAGGTTTCTGGGAAGGCCTCCATCTCTTCCAGATTGCTTAATTTATTGGCATAAAGCTATTGATAAAAGTTTCTAATAATCCTTCCAATTTCATTGGTGTTGGTTGTGACCTCTCCTTTTTCATTCATAATTTTAATAATTTGGGTCCTTTCTCTATTCTTTTGGATAAGTCTTGCCAGTGGTCTGTCAATTTTATTAATTCTCTCAAAGAACCAGCTTCTAGTTCTGTTGATCTGCTCTACTATACTCCTAGTTTCTAATTCATTGATTTCTGCTCTATTCTTGGTCAACTGCTTCCTCGTGCGTGGATTAGGCCTGTCCCTCTGTTGCTGTTCCAGCTTCTTGAGGTGAGAATATAAAAACTGCATTTTAAATGATTTTTCTATTCTTTTGAGTGAGGCTTGGATGGCTATGTATTTCCCCCTTAGGACTGCCTTTGCAGTGTCCCATAGGTTTTGGACCGTTGTGTTTTCATTCTCGTTGGTCTCCATAAATTGTTTAAATTGATTTTTGATTTCCTGGTTTATCGAATCATTCCTGAGCAGGATGGTTCTTAGTCTCCAAGTGTTTGAGTTTCTTCCAAATTTTTCCTTGTGATTGAGTTCCAATTTCAGAGCGTTGTGGTCTGAGAATGTGCAGGGAATAATTTCAGTCTTTTGGTATCGGTTGAGACCTGTTTTGTGACCCAGAACATGGTCTATTCTTGAGAATGTTCCATGGGCATTAGAATAAATGAGTATTCTTTGGTTCTGGGGTGTAGTGTTCTATATATATATCTATGAGGTCCAACTCGTCGAGTATGGCTTTCAAAGCTCTTGTTTCTTTGCTGATTTCTTGCTTAGGTGATCTGTCTATTGCTGATAGTGGAGTGTAGAGGTCCTACTATTAGTGTATTTTTTTCTATATGTCTTTATTGTGGTTAAGAGTTGGCTTGTGTATCTTGCTGCCTCCCCTGTTGGGGGCATATATATTTATAATTGTCATATCCACTTGTTGGATACATCCTTTAAGAATAATATAGTGCCCTTCTGTGTCTCTAACTATAGTCTTTAGTTTAAAATCCAATCTGTCTGATATGAGAATTGCTACCCCAGCTTTCTTTTGAGGTCCATTGGCGTGAAAGATGGTATTCCATCCCTTTACTTTCAGTCTGAATGTATCTTTAGGTTCAAAATGAGTCTCTTGTAGACAGCAAATGGAAGGGTCATGTCCTTTTATCCAATCTGCAACCCTGTGGCATTTATGGGAGCATTTAGGCCATTTACATCGAGACTGATTATTGAGAAATATGATTTTAATGATGCCATGTTGCCAGTAAAGTCTTTGTTTCTATAGATTGTGACTTTCTGTTCTGTATCACTCTTGGGGCCTTTTTACTTTTATAGAACCCCCCTTAATATCTCCTGTAGGGCTGCGTTCGTGGTTACGAAATTGGTCAATGACTGGCGATTCTGGAAGGTCTTTATTTCTCCATCCATTCTGAATGACAGCCTTGCTGGATAAAGGATCCTTGGCCACATGTTTTTCTCTGAAAGAGCTTTAAAAATGCCCCCCCAACCCTTTCTCTCATTCCAGGTCTGTGTAGACAGGTCTGACGTAATTCTGATACCTTTGCCTTGGTACGTGAGAAATTTCTTTGCCCTGGCAGCTTTCAGTACTGTATCCTTGCATCTAATATTTGCAAAATGCACTATGACGTGACGTGGTGTAGGTTTGTCGTGGTTGAGCTTGGGAGGGGTCCTCTGCTTCTTGGACACGGATGTTTATTTCCCTTGCTAGATTAGGGAAGTTTTCAGCTACAATTTGTTCAAATATCTCTTCTAGACCTCTGTTTTTCTCCACCCCCTCGGGGATGCCAATGATTCAGACATTGGAACGTTTCATTGAGTCAGTAATCTCCTGTAACCTACATTCCTGAGTGTGGATTTTTTTGAGTCCAGATTCTATTTTAGCTTTGTCTTCTACTAACCCAACCTCCAGTTCGCTGATACGTTCTTCTGCCTCATTCACCCTGGCCATCAGAGCCTCTAGTTTTGACTGCATTTGGCTCATAGAATTTTTAATTTCTGCCTGATTTGCTCCCATTTCCGCCCTTAGAGATTCTATATTCTCATTAACATTTTCGTTAATACTTTTTTCAAGTCTACACATCATCTTGACCATTGTTACTCTGAATTCCATTTCTGATAATCTGATTATATCCATATCCATTAGTTCTGTGGCAGAGGCCACAGACTCATTGTCTTTTCTTTGCTGGGGGGCATTTCTCCTTCTCGTCATTCTGATGAGGAGAGGTTGTGGGGTTGTCCAGAGCCCAAATTATTGACCAGGACCCAGGCCGTGCGCCCTTGTTTTATAGGGATCTTAGGGATGTGGGGTTCTTGATTTTTCAGCCTGCCTTCTGGGGAAGGGGCCTGCTGCGCCGATACTCAGGCAACCCTGTTTGGGTAGAGTGTCCGTGTCCCCTGCGAGGGGGGATGGGAATGGGCACACTGTGAGCCGGTATTTCCAGGCTTTTGTTCTCTGGTGGCTTTCCCTGGTGGTTTGCTGTGCCTCTTCTGAGAGTCAGAGCAGCAGTGGCCGAATCTCAGCCTCTGTCTCAGAACAGAGGGATCGCGGACCGTTCTCCACTGATATTCTGGCCACTTTAACTCTGTTTCTGTTGGTGCTGCTCAACCCTGCAGCGTCTCAGGATGTGCGCCCCACACCGGGCATCCCAGCCCTCACTTCCAGGGCCGGCGCGTCTCTGTCCTTTGGGTTTCTAACACTGCCAGCCACCACCCGCCCCCGCGCGCTCCCGGAGCTTCCGGAGCTTCCGGTCTCAGTCTGGTTCCAGTGAGCGCACCGGAGCTCTGTTTCAGTCTGGTCGAGCGTGTTCCCCGGCTCAGGGTCTCAGTCTGCTCTCTGGCGGGTGCTGGTCCTCGAGTCCGCCCACTCCCCTGTGCAGGTGGCTACCACTTCCCGGCACCCGAACGGGCGGCTCCCTCCCCCTTCCGTTTATCTTCCGATATCTGTGCATGGTTTCATGGTTCCCCGCTTCGTACCTCAATTCTCAGCGCTGGAGACGTTCATTTGTAGAGATCCAGATGTATCTTCCTGCGTCTCAGGCTGATTCCGTGGATGTTCAGGCTGGTCTGGTACCTATCCAACTCGACTCAGGGGACCGGCTGAAAAAGGGGTCCCCTACTCCTCCGCCCTCTTAACTCCCTCCGTAAAGTTACAGTTTTGACCTGTGGATTGACAGACTGTCCAAATGAACAATCACAGAAAGTCATAAAATACTGTATCACCTAATATGTACCAGACACTCAAAAGTTAGTTGATTCAATTAAAGAATGAATTTACAGGGGCACCTGGGTGACTCAGTTGTTAGGCGTCTGCCTTTGGCTCAGAGCGTGATCCCGGCGTTCTGGGATGGAGCCCCCATCAGGCTCCTCCACTGGGAGCCTGCTTCTTCCTCTCCCGCTCCCCCTGCTTGTGTTCCCTCTCTCGCTGGCTGTCTCTCTGTCAAATAAATAAATAAAATATTTTTTAAAAAAGAATGAATTCACAAGCAAAAAAGTAGTGACAATTTTATCTGTAAGTAGTTTATGAACTGCTGGTTTTTCCCATTCCGTATCTCTTCAGTGCAAACTAATTATTATTATTATTACTTTTGTTATTATTTCTTTAATGAACAATCAGTTATTTAGTTATGTGCATAGCTTGTTAATAAAGTGCTGGAGTCGATTAGATTTAATGCTGGATATAAAAGTATTATTGTAGAATTTCCTGTTATTTATAAACCTGGAATCTTACTCTTGTTACTGCTGTGGTATCTTTTGGTGAAAAAAAAAAAGCAAACTTTAATTTTAATCGAATTTATCAGTCTTGTATTGTAATTGCTTTTTGTGTAAAATTCTTTCTTTGGGTCTAATAGATAAGTTATCTATATTTTCTAAGAGTTTTGGAGTTCTATTTTTATATGTAAGTCAATACATCTGAAGTTGATTTTTGAATACAGAGTAAAATAAACGTCTGAGTTATTTAATTTTTAAAATATGAAATAAATATCAATATTTCTTATAATGTAAATTTAAAATAGAATGTTTTTCAGTTTTTAGGCAGAAACATTTCTGAATAGCCTTATTTAATTTTTGTGAGTTAGATGTTAAGGGTACATCATACTAGGTTATGTAATGAATTATACTTGAAGTTATCCTCACCTAAATCGTTAATAACTCGCTTTTTCCTTACAGTAACAGTTTGTGGTTTTTCTCTTTTTTGTTACATCCCCTGAAGCCTTTGGTCAATAAAATCCTTGATTTAGTTCTTGTTAACTCCCCATCATATTCCCCAGTTGTGGGTCAAACCTATATTTTCCTAAGTCCAATCTATTCCTAAACTCCTTTGTTCTCAACAAATCACTCACCTAGTCACTGCCTCTACCGAGTGATACATAGTATTTAATAATGTGAGTTTCCTCAACTTTTCTTCTCTTGACTTTAAGATTTCTTGGAATTTCAGCCGTTACTGGCTTTTGTTGCTGTTAATCAATTTTAAGGAAAAATTATTTGATCTCATTGAGGGTATGATTTCCTAGATTTCTGCTTCCTTTGGAATATCATTCCATTCTTTTGCAGGATGGGGCTTTCATTTTCCCCTGACTCTTTGCCTTAAAAAAAGTTTGCATTTCTCCTTTTTTTTTTAATACTGTTGTCCCCTCATACTTCTTTTTTTTTTTTTTTTTTAAGATTTTATTTATTTATTCGACAGGATAGAGACAGCCAGCGAGAGAGGGAACACAAGCAGGGGGAGTGGGAGAGGAAGAAGCAGGCTCATAGCGGAGGAGCCTGATGTGGGGCTCGATCCCACAATGCCGGGATCACGCCCTGAGCTGAAGGCAGATGCTTAACCGCTGTGCCACCCAGGCGCCCCTCCTCATACTTCTTTTAATCATCACATTCCTTAAAAGAAATTTTTTCTTTACTATTTTTTTTAATTTGTATTTATTTGTCAGAGAGAGAGAGAACATAAGCAGGGGAAGTGGAGTGGCAGACAGAAAGGGGAAGCAGTCTCCCTGCCTAGCAAGGATGTGGGGCCCAATCCCAGGACCCTGAGATCATGACCTGAGCTGTAACTGACTGAGCCACCCAGGCATCCCTTTAAAAGAAATTTCTTAGTTGTGTTAATTTTCTAACACTTCTTAACTTTTTAAAATATTACTTCTGTCCCAATTATTCTGTTGAAATTATTCTCATAAAAGCATCAGTGACCTTCTGCTCCTTCTGGTCCCTTGAGGCAATTGATAACTGTTTCAGCCTCCTGAAACTCTGTTGTTTAAATGAAACTTCGTGGACCCTGCACAATATCGGCTATTTTTCTTTCATCATAATCTGCCTATATTTGCTACTATTGCTTCTTTTGATAACTCTTTCCCTAGTTCACGTGTTCTGCCTGTTTCTAGCCTATTTGTCCTCTGATTTATTCTTTAGATTAACCACCAGAATTAATCAATGTGTTTTGTCAGGATTGATGGAATAGAAACTCATTTAAATTAGCTTAAACAAAAATTGAATTTATTGGAAGGCTACAGGGACATCTCACTTTATCCAAAGGTGGAATATATAGCCATGTCCCATGACTACTGAACAGGAAACTAGAGGCTTTCTTTCTTTCTAGGGCTATGTGTTCTCCTATCTCTTCTTTAAGTATATATACTGCTTTATATCTCCTATATACTGGTTCTCTTTCATATGGCCCCCAAATGGCACTCCCAACTTCTGAATTTCCATGAACTCTTTAAGTCTAATATCTACAGTTAACTGAGTCACTTATTCCGTGCCACAGTTATAAATTGTTAATAAGAAAATTTGATTGGCCCTTTACAGAACATGGGCTCCTGATCTGGTCATTTATAGCAATGGAGGGATGGAGTTCTCAGTACTCAAGGACTCTCCTATGAGTTTGGGACAGGGACTGTTCTCTAAGAAGGGAGTATAGGTTAGAAAGAACTTCTCCGTTTAGGACCTTTATAATTTTCCATTAATTTTACAATAAAATATATCAGACCTTCCATTATCCATCCCTTCTCAATCCTTTCAGATTTTTCTCCCTGTATATTATTCTGTCATATTAAAGATTTGCAGTTCTTGGAACTACACTGCTTTTATTCCTCTGTATCTTTGCCTTTGCTCTAACTTAAAGAATGGTGGTATTGATCGTCTGCCTGAAAATCTTTTGGCAAATTGGACACTCTTTAAAGTTCTACTAAGAAAAGCATATATATTGATTGAATATATGAATATATTTGTATCCTATAATCAAACATTTTATTTAAGATACATTTTTGTTAAGTAATTTTAGCAACTGGTCTATAGCATTTGATCCATTGGCAAATTAGCTTACTTCCCGTTTTGTGGCTCCTGTTACTGAATATATCACCCAATATAGGAATTAATTTTTAAGTTATATGTGTGTCTCTTGCGTTTATTGCAGCAACTAGGTCTTACTCATCTTTATGTACCTAGCACCTGGCCTATGGCTTATGCTTGACAAATGCTTAAATAAAAAAGTGACTGATTTCTGTGACTGATTCTATTACTCTTTTGCTACATCTGACTTCTCTAAATTTTTAAAGTTATCATGCTTCCCCTTCTTGCCCATGCTAGAAATCTGCTGGTCTTTTTTATTTGAGTACTGTCTAAGCTTCTTCAGTTGATTTTTTTTTTTATTTTTAATTTTATAATTTGAATTCATTCATTACTTTGCTACCATCCACATTTGGGCCTGCATTATCGTTTGGACAATACAGTATCTTGATATTCCACCTCTTCAGTCTTCCTCTGTTTTATTTAGATTATGTACAACTGCCAGATTCAGAAGTTGTCTCCAACATTCAGTAACTCCTTACTGCCTGTGAGATAGTCCTAATTCTTTAGCTTAGCATTGATGGCTGTCATTGTTGTATCCCAAAATATCTTTTAATTCTTGACTTTTTTCATGTAAGCAGCTTATTTTTCAGGCACTCCATGATTACTAATATTTCCTTACATATATATTCTTGCTGTATTCTGTCTACTGAAATGCTTTTTTTAAGGTTCAATTCAGATTTTTTTTCCTTACCCCTTGTCATGTATAATCTGTTCTCAAAACTTAAGTAGGATGTTTTCTGTTTGATGATATTTATCATATATTGCATTGCACTGTAGTTGTTTGTATCCTACCTCATTTTCTCCCCTTAGTTGAGTGCTTAAAATTATTGAGAATATCTTATCGATGTCTTTTTCCCCTTTATTCCTGAGCAGAGCAACTTGTTCATAGCAGTTACTTATGTTTGTTGAATAAATAAGTCTCATGTCAGAAAATCATCAGGTTTTACATGTATTAAACTTTTTTTTGCGTTTGTTTTGGTATTTATGAGGGAGCGTAACTGCATTGCATCATTTTGCTTAAGGTGGAGCTACTTGACAGGTACATAATTTAAAGTTTATTACCTTTAGTCATAATAATTGAGTTCCCCATCTCAGGCTGAGAATTTTCCATTGGCTGAAGGGGCTGTGTCTCAGTACAACTGAAGCAAAAATAATACAAGTGACAAGTTTCATTATTAAGAACATTATAACTAGTTCATATTGGTCTTACATCACTTAAGACAGATCTACTGACGTAGTGCTGTTATCTCCACTCTATAGGCAAGACAGCTAAAGTTTAGAGAAGTTAAATAACATCTCCATAGTCGCATCTTAGCCTAAACCAAGATCAAAATCCGGGTCTCTGCCTTGAGAGCACAAATTCCTCTTAACCCGTGTACTCTAGTTCCTCTTTCTTTTGGCGGTTTTTCTCTTCTTTTTATCCCAGAAGTATCTATACTCCAGTAACCGCAGCATATCTCCTGTCTGCTCAGGTCCTTACCCTAGCCCTCTAGTTTGTGCAGCATCTCTTGTAGCTCTTCTTGCCAGTATTTGCTTTTTCATTAAGTTTGTTCTTGATAGCTGCCTAGTTGATGTGAAAGGCAAATTCATGTTGAAATCTTACCTTCAAGCTTTAGGTAAGGTAAATTTGAATCCACAATTTATACCCTTGGAAATCCTAAGTCTCTTCAAGATTTCTGTTTTCTTGGTGGTGGGCCCTTAAGTTCTTATGGCATTCTCTGCTCCCTGGGTTTTTGTTTCTGTATGTTCATTGACATACAGTATTTAACTGGTTTCCATAAAGATACCCACGTTTCACTTAGTCCTTCCTCCCGTAGTGTACTGTTTCATATCCTATAGATGGCTCCTCTCTCCTCAGCTTCCTGTCTCTTCTTCAGTCCTTTCTTCCTTATTTGCCATCAAAATTCCAGATTCTTCTCTTGCTAAGGAAGAACAGTCCAGTCTCATACTCCTCCTCTCAGCATAGCCAAATTTTCAGATGTTCAGCAAACAAAAGGAACTTACATGTGTAATAGGATAAATTCTTAGAAAGTAGGTACACCTTTAAATCACAAAACTTACTTCTTACCATATCAGTAAAAGTTATCTAATCTCTTATTCTCATGGGAGCTTTGAGGAGGGGGAGGGATTCTTTTATCTGCTAATGAGCCTATATCAGTTAGAAGGACCTGTTTTTACAATAAAGATACTTGATCCTGTCTATTCCTGGTGCATTATCAGTTTGGTTCCTGAAGAAAAGGAAAAGGAAACCTCACTGAGCTAATAATAATAATAATAATAATAATAATAATAATAATAATAATAAAGTATGCATTTTTTTGAAGGTACTCAAACATGTTAACAGCCTCTGGGTCATGGACCAGTGCTGTTCATGATATTTTCACATTAAGAACAATATATGATGTGTTCTGAATATACTGATACAAAATTGTGAATTTGTAAGTAAAGGGGTGGACGCTCCTCCATTCTGAGATTTTTCCATTTCTACTTCTCTTTACTTTCTTTCTTGATGTCAAAATGTACTCTTTTAAGAAATGATGAAAATAATTGATAGTATCTTAAATGGCAACATAATAAATCAGTAACCTTATATATACCTGCCCAATTTGTTTTTGGAATTTACTAGTCAATAACTTCAAGGCTAGTTAAAATCACTGACTAGTCTAGTAGGTTATTCAAATTTTGGCATTCTGTAGACTTAGGTTTAAAGCTCATAGTTAACACATATTTGCTGTCTGGCTTTGGTATGTGTTACTTAGCATTAGGCAAGTTTTCTTATAAAAATGGGGATAATTTCTGGCTCAGAAGGTTATTGTAGGTTTTTTTTTTTTTATGATATACATAAAGTGCCTGGAGTATAGTAAATAGTAACTCTTCCCTTTGTGAGGTTTACATTTTAGGATTACTTTTTTTTTTTTTAATACTTAAGTTGTGTGGCTGACAGACTGATTAAAGTTAGGCGTAAGAGACGTAGAGAGCTGATCATGCTTTATAAGCTAATTGTTTTGCCCTCTTTTCTTTCTTCTTTTGCACCATAGAAGGCATAATGAGGATAGCTATCAGAAAGTGTATTTCCATAGTGTCTTCATTGAAGATAACAGTATGCTGAGACTATGTGTGTAAGAATGAAGAAGTCATAGGTTGGTATGTGATGAACTTCTAGGATTGAGCTTTCATTTAAGAATCTGTGGTGTGGGGGACACCTGCCTGGCTCAGTAGAGCATGTGACTCTTAATCTTAGGGTCATGAGTTCAAGCCCATGTTGGGCATGGAGCGTACTTAAAATAAAACTTAAAAAAAAAATCTGTGGTGTGTTATTTGTCATGCAAAAATATTTATTGCAAATATGGAGCTATGGAAGAATTAAGTGATTTCATGAAACTGTTTAAATAAGTTCAGATCTGTATTTTTTTTTTTTAAGATTTTATTTATTTATTTGACAGAGAGAGAGAGACAGCGAGAGAGGGAACACAATGTTTTGCTGTACTATGTTAACACTTAGTGATCATAACATTTGGGCATAAATACATCAGATGAATTTATATGCAAAAGGATGATCTCTTGTTTTTGTGTTCTACATTAATTTTATCCTTCTTGTGTATGAGTTATTTCTTATTAATGGTGATATCGTCATCCCTACCCTAGTTTTTCCTTGCTATGCTCTTTGTGACCTGAGAGTTGTACTTTTATTATGCTTTTTCACTACAATAGTCTTCTAAGAAGTTAAAAATAACTGGACACAATTAACAAATAATACATTTCTGGGTTTTGTTTTTCTTGTTGCTCAGTGTGTGACTTGCTCAAGGCCAGCTCTGTTGACAGTACCTAAAATGAAATCAAACCAAACAACAAACACCAAGCACTCTACAATTCTGCTTTGACTTTACTTTGTCTAGCCTTGTGACTTCTTAAAAAGCTCCAGTATACTCTATCCCCCTTGATCCTGTAGAAGTGAAATGCTCAGCTCTCAGTTATGGTGCGGTAATACAGTACAGCTTGATTCACTGTGGGATTCCTTTAACTTTTTCTCAGCAAATCTAATGTTTCCTTCTCTGGGAAACACTCTTTCCTTTATTGGTGACTTAATATTTCCATTTAGCTGTTCTGTGAGAAGTATTTATTTAGTCAAATTGTGATGCTTAATTTTTTTTTTTTTGGTTGTGATAAAATACTCATAACATTTACCATCTTAACCATTTGGAGTGTGCAGGTCTGTGATTAAGTACATCCATCATATTGTGCAACTGTCACCACCGTCTGTCTCCAGAATTCTTTTTATCTTAGCTGAAACTCTGGTCCCATTAAACACTAACATTCCATTAACCCAGTCCCCAGGTCCTGGCAAACACTATTTTACTTTTTGTTTCGATGCATTTGACATGTAAGTGGAATCAATCAGTAAATGTCCTTTTGTGACTTGCTCATTTCACTTAGCATAATGTCTTCAAAGTTCAGCCATGTTGTAACATGTCAGAATTTCCTTCCTTTTTTAAGCGTGAATAATATTCCATTGTATGTATATACCACATTTTGTTTATCCACCCATCCGTCAGTGGACACTTGGGTTGCTTCCTTGTGATGCTTTCCTTTTAATAAGTATAGCACTGTTGGAGGTTATTATACCTAGTTATGATCATTTGATAGTCTGTAACTGTGTTATTTAGCAATAACTGTCTTATTAAGCATTTTTACTGTCACTGAGATTAAATGAAATTTTGGGGGTTTTTGTTTTTGTTTTTTTGTTTGTTTTGTTTTGTTTTGTTGGCCAACAATCTCAAATGCCATCTTTAGGGAACTGGAGGAGCATGGTGTGTGTGTGTGTGTGTGTGTGTGTGTAGCATTCCTTTTATCACTCTGGATTGTATGTTTTTAATAATACCAGTTTGTTGACCTATCTTTTAAAATTACTTTTAAAAAATATCACAAGATATTTTTAGATGTTTGAAATAGTTTTTGAACCTGCTGGCTATGTTTGGAATTATTTTAACTTGGTAAAAATTGCTTGAGCTTGAGAATGCGTTTAAATCTAGCATTTTTTAGGTAATTAAAAACTATTAAATCCTTAAGTATATTATTTGAAAGAGGTTAAGCCAAAAGAATAAAATCCTTTATTTCTGAGAATAATAGTTTATGTATTTCTTACCAAAGTAAATGGGAAATTGATCTAATCTCATTTTTGAAAATCTAATGAATTTTTCTATACCAAAACTTCTGTTATTGCATTACTTTAAAAACAATTTTCAGTTAGAACTAATATTAAGGAATAAAAAATTAGGCTTTTCTGATCTTGTGGAAAGAAAAAATTGGTCCTGATAATAAACAACTCTGAAATAGGTATCTTTTTAGGCTTAATTACTGGAGTTGAGCTAAGGAACGATACCAATTCATACTCCAGCTCTTTGGAAAACAGAAACTTTTGTTTTTCTGTTTGTAATTTGGCTCACAACAATTACAATTAATGAGCTGGTATAATAATAAGTGGCTGAAGCTGAGGAAGTAGATAATTTTTTTAAATCTAGTATAAATAGATACCATAAAAAAACCCTCAATCACCAAGAGAGTAAGATTTAAATGAAAGGGAAATTGTTCTCTCGCTGTAGATACTCTATACAAATAGCAGAAACAAATAACAAATAATGAGTTCAGGAAAAGTTACCAAACCAGAATTTCACAGTTCACTATTTGAGTACTAACATTTTGTTTTTATCTGATGACACTTGCAGCATGTTTTTTTTATTATCTAGGCAAGGATATAATTTATTAATTCAGTCAATTGGAATGCTTATTGTATACCTGCTGTTGTAATCAAATATGAGTAAATGAATTGTGGTAATATTGTGAAGTTAAAACAAACACATTTTTTTCATTTCAGTAGTTCCCAGAGAACCTTTTTTTATTTATTTCAAAAGTTGAATTATTAAGATGTGTCTTTGAGGGTGCCTGGGTGGCTCAGTCAGTTAAGTGTCTGCCTTTGGCTCAGGTCATGATCCCGGAGTCCCAGGATCAAGCACCGCATCGAGCTCCCTGCTCAGCGGAGTGCCTGCTTCTCCTTCTGCCCCTTACCTCCCTCATGCTCTCTCTCTCACTCTCTCTCTCAAATAAATTTATATTTATAATAAATAAAATCTTCAAAAAAAAAGATGTGTCTTTGAGAAAGTCTTCCTGAATGGATTAGTTCTTATGATCTAGGCAATCTTATGATTGCCAACTAGACACAAAATGAATATTTCTTATTCAAAAGTTTTCATTTGTATAAAAAGAGTAGTTAAGGGTTTGCATTGTTGAAAGGATTATGTATCAAAATGGAGCCATACCGTTTTAAGTAACACTATCTACAGCTTTAGAAAACTGATCAAAATTAATCTTTATTATTACTTAGAAAAAATAATTTTTAAATGTTCATAGACTATATAGAGCAAAGGTCACAGATAACATGGATTCAGGGTCTGGGCAAGTAACATAAATTAGTGAAGCAGGTGAGCATAAGGGACATACATACAAAGTGGGATCGGCAATGACTGAACAGGTAAGCCATTATAGAAGCAGCTGGTGCCAACCACTTCTCTGCTGTGGTAATTTGTTTCCGTTTGGGCTCTTACTGCCTATTTTAGAGACAAGATCTAAATTTTAAAATATTCCAATTCTTAAAAGACTGTTATCCAAACAAGACATGTTTGTAGGATCATTTCTGCCACTCTAGTAATTTGTCTTTATTAAATCAAATATTGAAGTGCCTACCGTATTCAGGTACTATATTAAGAACTATAGTATGTGCAGAAAAACATTGGACCTGGCCTCTACCCTTTAGAACACATTGTTTATTAAAATTTCCTAGGATGATAGAAATCGTGTGTGTGTGTGTGTGTGTGTGTGTGTGTGTGTGTGTAAATATACATATATCCTTGTAGACTTGTGGTGATCATCTCTTAATGTGTATAAACTTTGAATCACTGTTGTATAGCTGAAGTCAATATCATATGTCAACAACACTTCAATTAAAAAAAAAGATGTTATATATCCTTTTGGTAACAAATGTGGTAGGCACTATCCACATGAAATTGTGGCTAGTACAGCTGAGGAATTGACTTTTCAGTTTAATTAAATATACATAGCCACAAGTAGTTAGTGACTACTGAACCGACATGGAGCTCTAGAAACTAAATTCAGTTGCTAAGACAGTCCTTTTTGTCCATTCTGAATTCTTTTGTGTTAATTACCTGGTCTTGTTCTAATCAAAATACTGAGGGAAAGCAACTCTAATATTTCACATTTCCTTATCCCAGAGTGCTCTACATAATGGAAGAAATAATCCATGTATAATTCGTATTTGAATTAGTAGGGTACCTGGGTCTATAATTTTTCATACATTTTCCTTTTTTTTTTTTTTAAGTAGGCTCCATGCTGGGCATGGACTCATGACCCTGAGATCAAGACCAGAGCTGAGATCAAGAGTAGGACACAACTGACTGAGCTACCGAGGCACCCCGTTAAATTTTCCTTTTGATGCATTTTTGCTTGTTCTGTGTATTTGAAGGAAGGCCAGTTTATTAGACAGTGTTAAGTAGTATATAGGAACAAAACTGATTGTCATTTGGTTATATTCAGTAGCGTGACTAACACTAATGCTGATTGCCATCCTGGGGGTGGGGGACGCAAACTATTCATTATTAAGTGTTTCCTTAATACATAATGCCTTAGTGACATCCTATAGATCTGCAGTGCTAGCCTACCTGTTATCCCCTGACTATGGTTTTTGTGGTTCAACCTGTCTAACCTGTAGTTCTTTTGTTAATGTGAATAGAAATAAGGAAACTAGTTATGGGTATTACTGGTTCTCTGTAGGTTTTGTTACTTAACCTCACCCATAATGGAATAAGTCATCTTATAAACTTTGTTCCACTTGGTAATAAAGAGTAAGATAGTACAAAGTCTTATGTAGCTGTTTATCTTCCTTTGCAGTTCTGCTTATACCAGTGAAAAAGTTGATTCTTCATTTTGGAGTATTTGACCTGATGTATTATGATACAATAAGTCATACTTCAAAATTACGAATTCTAAATTGTGATTAACATGTAGTTTTATTAAATATTGATTCATATTATAATGCCTTATTAATGGGGAATGAGGTATATTTTCCAAATAAATTAGTCTCAATCCTTTAAATCTAAAACTTTGATTTTTTTAACAGTTTTCAGAAATTATGTTTATATAGTATATGTCACATTTTGCTCCCTGATTTACATAATGTACATAGAAAATTGGATTTTTTCTTGAGGTATGTAGTACTTCTTACTCCTGTACCAATTGGCCTTAGTGGTTAGTATGATTTTTTTTTTTTCTTTTTCCATCAGGTGTTACTTCTTACTCAGTATGTCAGCTTTGAGCAGCCATCTTTCCATTCATTCAACAAATATTTACTGACTATGTTCTGTATTCAAAGCATTATTCTGAGGCTTGGTAATATAGTAATGATCAAAATATTTAAAAATGACTAAATATACTTCCCTCTCTTATGGAACTTAAAATATGGAGAGGAAGATAAACATTAAATAATTATACAAGGATATTGGGGCTCCTTAGGGCCCGTGGATACTGAGAACTGCTGAACCAGGATAATGAAAGGAAAAAAGGAAGCCTACAATCCCAGATCATCATTAAAACAAAGGTTGTTTATAGGATTTCGAATGGACATCATGTAAACTTTGAATTAAAATTAGAACCAGTTACTGTTTTGGAAAAGAAACAATTGAAACACAGTTGAAGAATTTGCTATGGGTCTTACAGCAAACCAGTGACAGAACCATGACTAGAATTTAGGCCTTTGTAGTCTTTTTCTTTCTTTCTCTTTCTCTGTTGCCTTTAATATCCCACCTTTGTTTGATCGTTCTACGTATTTTTGGTTGGGAAACATGTTTCTGTATTGGAAGCATGTGAGAGCCTGAGATCTGCACATGCTGTCTTTTAAAAATGGAGATTTTTCAATTCTAGTTTTGGTAGAGATATCGTTTTTACCAATAGTAATAGCAAATGTGAGATATGATTGGATTGAAAAAGTGATTTCCATATTAAGTAATTAAACCATAGGTATTTAAGTTACTGCTTTAGATATACAATGCATTTTAATAAAAAGAATATATATTTGGAATGCTTTTAGAGTGCTTGAAAGATACTTTACAATTGCAGATAGAAATGTGATCATTTATAATTGCTGAGTAAGTAGAGAGATGAATCTCTACAAGTTTCAAAGCTGCAGGAGTAAAATGAGGTTTGGGGTTTGAATTTTGTTAGTTAGAATTTGAGGAGGAAGGAACTGTATTTTATGTAATTTTCTTTCATTGCTCTCTACAGTTCTAATATAAACGTATGTATGAGTCTGTTGGTTTTAAAAATTATTATATTTGGTATATTTATATATGTGTAGGCTTGGTAAAGAGAAATGGAAACAATGTGGAGAAATCATTTTTAACCTACTTGTTCCCTTATGAAGACTTATCTTCATAATTTTATTAAGATGAGTAAACTTTTTTGACACATTATTTGCTTAAAAATTATTTCTGTTTTACATATATATTTTAGTGATTTTTTGAACTTAAAAATCACATTTTCAAGATAATATAATTATAGTTTTTAAACAAGTTAAAGTAGATAACGCTTCTGTGAACTTAGATCTCAGCCATCAATATATATGAAACATGGCTTGATATCTTTTTATCATCAGTGTCTAGAATAGGACTTCCACATAGTAGATATTTAATAAATTATTGCTGAATGAAATAATTTTTTTAAGATTTTATTTATTTGAGATAGAGAAGGAGAAAGAGCACATGGGGAGGGGACAAAGGGAAGGGGAGAAGCAGACTCCCCACTGAGCAAGGAGTCAGAAGCCATGCGGACCTTGATCCCAGGACCCTAAGATCAGGACCTGAACAGAAGGCAGATGCTTAATCGACTGAGCCACTCAGGCACCCCTGAATGAAATAATTTTTAAAACCAAACTGGTATGCTAAGGTATAGGACAGACGATAGATAGATCAGAGTATTTATACCAGTTCAGCCAAAATCTGAGTATTTATGCCAGAGTATAGATAGCAGTTTTGAGTATCTGCACCAGAGTATGGATACCAGAGTATCTATACCAGTTCAGCCAAAAGCTGAATTATCCTTTGTATCTGATGAGGCTATTACAGGCTACTCCCACCCCTTCCCATATATGTTTTTGTAGTACCTCATAGAATATGACTTGTAGGAGAAATGCGCTTGCAATTATGATTATATTGGTGATATAATTATTTTATGGTGATATAATTATTATAGTACTATAAAATTTTTCAAGAGAACTAAGCACACCATATTCTGAATCGTTAAGAGTGTAGTGTGTGGGATTCCTTCAGATGTGTAATTTTTTCAGTTTGTTATAAGTTATTAAAAACATATTACCATGATATACCATGAAATATAAAGCATTTTAAATTAATGTTAAGTCAGAATCCACTTAAGGCACCAACTTGGGCAGATTTCACTTGACCCTGAATGGAGTTGTGCCATTTTGTTTTATTCTGATATATTAATATTTGTGGATACCAGCTTTACAATAAGAGAAAAAAATGAATGAGCTATTACTAAGAATTTAAATAATAGAAGTCTTCATTTTTAGGAATTATAAAAGAAGCTTGTATTTGGGCATAAATTTAAACGTACTTCATATCTTACAAATCAAAGTATACCCAGGAACATGGCATTTCAATTTGAAAATTCTTTTTTTTAATTATTATTGAAATATAATTGACATAGTGTTATGTTTCAGGTATACAACATATTGATTTAACAATTCTGAACATTGCTCAGTGTTCACATGTAAGTGTAATTACCATCTGTCACCATACAATTTTATTACAGTGTTACTGACTATATTTCCTATGCTGTAGCTTTCATCTCCATGACTTATTTATTTTATAAGTGAAAGTTTTTATCTCTTAATTCCCTTTATCTATTTTTTTTATCCTCCCACTAGCCTCCTCTCTTCAAGCACCAGTTTGTCCTTTGTATTTGAGAGTGTTGTTTCCATATCTTGGCTATTTATAAATAATGCTATAATAAACACAGGGATGCATGCCTCTTTTTGATTTAGGGTTTTTGTTTTCTTCAGGTAAATGCCCAATAGTGGAATTACTGGGTCATGTGGTATTTCTCTCTTAATTTTTTGAGGAACCTCCATACTTTTTTCCCACAGTGGTCGCACTGATTTACTGAACATTCTTTTTTTTTTTTTTTTTTTTAAGATTTTATTTATTTATTCGACGGAGATAGAGACAGCCAGCGAGAGAGGGAACACAAGCAGGGGGAGTGGGAGAGGAAGAAGCAGGCTCATAGCGGAAGAGCCTGATGTGGGGCTCGATCCCATAACGCCGGGATCACGCCCTGAGCCGAAGGCAGACGCTTAACCGCTGTGCCACCCAGGCGCCCCCTGATTTACTGAACATTTTTAACATGTTTTCAAGAAAGTGTATTCTCAGAGTAGAACAATTTTTAAGAGGTTAAGAGGCCATTACCTGTACCTGTAGTGTTGAAATTCCAGACAGAGGATTATCCTACTTTAGATGGCCTTCTGGGAATTCTACAGATTTCTGTAACTTCTTCCACAGTAATGGAATTCAACGTCTTTACTATTAGGTATCTCTCTCTCTCTCTCTCTCTCTCTCTCTCTCTTTTTTTTTTTTTGTATTCCTTTCTTCTTTTGTTAAAAATATTATAGGCATACCAAAAGATGCATAGAGAATAGTAAAACACTATTACATTCACACAGCTAAAGAAGTAAACATTACCAGTGCAATTGAATGAAGGTACCTCTCTAGCACTTCTTCCCTTCCACCCCCAACTACTATAATAAATCTAGTATTTATCATTTCCACACCAGAAATTATTTTTCGATGAAATCTCTAGCTCTGTGGTTCACCCTCATGGTAATTGTAAGTATTGTACCTCGTGTCATCAGTGGACATGAAGACTAATGAAGACTAAAACGAAGGACAGTGGGAAGGTTGCACTCAGTTTCATACACCACATTTCTATGTGATTACCAGTATAACACTTTATCACTCATTAATTTTTAACTTGTTTCAGCCAAGTCACTTGGCTCTTTCATTGTTTCTGTTTGTAAATAGCTGTTACTTATCTTGCACTTAACTAATTAGTTTTACTTCCACAGGGATGTCCTGTTCTATTGTCTGTATAGTTTCGTTGTGCCTTCCCTACCTCCCAACTCTGAGTAAATAACAACTTGCTTTCTATTTCTTCAACCTAATCAGTAAAATAAAACATTCAGTGAGAGTCTCAAGTTTGATTTCCTCCTTCCTTCCTCTTCTCTCCCTCCCTTCCTTCTCCCTGTCTGTCCATCCATTCATCTGTCTGTTTATAATCTTAGTGTGGTTGCCTTCTTTGTATACTTTCAGACAACAACAAAAGCATCCCTGGGCTTTTCCTTTGTAATTGTTTCTTTAATATGTCTTTATTTAAACCCCCCAATTCTTATCATTATGCTTGATATAGATATGCTACTATGTTATCTATTTTGTCTTTGCTCTATTATTTTAAAAATATTTAACATTTTAGGACATTGGAGGTTTGGGATATATCACATCTGTCCTAAACTAAATGTGACACACAAAAATTAATTTTGGTCCCATCTTTTCTCTGTTTTGATGCCCTCCTATCCCTTCCCCATTTTTTGGCTGTGTTTAGTATTAATTGTAATAGTGTTGGCTCTCCTGGTAATGGAATAACTGATAAATGCCGGATACTGTGACAAAGATTTTGGTATTTTACTGATTTAATCACTTTAGTTCTTTGAGACATAAACCTCTGTTCCTAATTGTTCTGAAATGTATAAGTAGCCCTTAATTTTTTTTTACTTGTTGATTTTAAGAGTCTCAGTTAAAATATAATGATCACTAATGAGTGTATGGGATTATTATTCTTATTTCTTACATCGTTAGGACTATGGACACAAAGCAGAGCTTGTTATGTTTTATCTCCTGGGAAGTTCAGGAATGGAGGAGGTTCAGAATGAGGAATATCCCCTGCTTTACCTTCAGAGGTGTGCCAACAAATAGATCTAGGCACACCGAAGAAGATTCATTTCTCTGATCAGAGCTCTGCTTAAATTTTTAACATGGTTAATTTTGTATAAAGGAAATTAATTTTGTATTCCAGGAAGTTAATTAATTAAGGTCTCATTGTATGCTTTTTTGTGAATATGGTATATTTCCTGTAAAGTCTTTTTTGCATATTAGGCTCCTAAGAAATAGCTGATAGCTAGAAGGTAACTAGTTGACAATAGGCTTGGCCTACATGGGTTCTGAACTTTGGGTGCTTGGATGGGCTTAAGGATCTGTGAACCCCCTAAAACCTCTTCCCACTCTGTGTTTTTGTGTGTATTTGTTGCACACATGGAATATTCTGAGAGTCCATTGCTTTCATCAGGATCCCATAGTAGATTTGTAATCTGTGTCACCACCCCTTACCCCAACTCCACATACACGGAAAAGTTTAAGAACCACTATTAGGGGAAAATTGATAAACTTGATCAGTGGAATCGTGATTAGATGCTCCTAGAGTTACTGGTAGTTCTAGTACCTGTCACTTGATAACGAGCCCTCTGGTTTAGAATACTGACAAGATAAAGTGTTTTCTATTTTAAGCATATAAGGGTCTGAGAATTTGGAATGTGAAGATAAATTAACAGGAAAATTAAATAGTCATTAAAAGGGCAATTACAATTCATATTTTGCTTACTGTATAATTATTTTTGTGCTTGAATATGCTTGTGACTTAATTGAAAAGAAAATTGTGAGTGAAAGCCCTTTCCATATTATAAAATGTAAGGATTACCTTGATTTCTAACTCTAGCTGTTTGTATTCCCAATACTTTTTTCTTTCTGCCTGAAACTTTTAATATAACTAGCACTATTTTTTTTTTTTATTGGGAAAGGGGTGGCGTTTGGGGTTTGGATATGGGGAAGTTGTTATTCTAGCTATGGAACTTGAAGCACATTCTTTTTTTTTTAATGTCCTCAGAAATATTTATTGATTCGGTATGATGTGTCAGACACAGTGCTGGGACACAGTTGTAAACAAGACAGCTACTGCACCTGCTGTTAGAGACTTTATCTTACTGTCAAGGAAGATGGTAAGGTATGATAAGTAAGGATGTGATAGGAAACAGGCGTGGGTACTGAGGATCACCTCACAGGAGCATTGGGGCAATGATCATAAATGGTATTGTGTTTTTAACTTCAGTGTCCACATGGTCATTGTGAGTCCACAGAAATTGATTTTTTTTTTGAAGTATGTCTGATTTTTTGAGTATTCTTGTAACCTGAAATATTGCTTAACTATTTTATTCTAGTAGTTTCTGGTAAATTTCTTGGAATTTTTTTTTTATGTAGATGATCATTTAATCTGCTAATAGGGACAGTTTGCTTCTTCCTTTTCAATCTGTATGCCCATTAGTGTCTTATTGAAATGGTTAGAATGCCTGTTCCTGTGTTGAACAACATTGCTGAGAGCATACGTCCTTATCCTGATCTTAGGGGAAAGCACTTAGTCTTTCACTATTACATATGCTATCTGTATTTGTAGAATCTCTGTCAAGTTTAGAAAGTTCTCCTCTATTCCTACTTCGTTTACTGAGAGTTTATAATTATGAATGCCTGTTGAATTTTGTCAAATGCTTTTTCTGCATCAGTTGGTATGATTATGTGATTTTTCATCTTTATTCTTTCGACATGGTGGATTATATTGATGGATTTTTGAGTATGAACCAGTCTTGCATACATGAAATAAATTCTTACTGGGTCATAATATATGATTTTCTTCATTACTGGATTCAGTTTGCTTTTTTTTTTTTCTTAAGGATTTTTACATCTAAATTCATGGGAGAATTTGGTTTTTGTGTTCGTTTATTGTATCAGAGTAACATTGGCCTTATGAAAGGAGTTGGGAAGTATTCCCTCAGAGTTTCTGTAAAAGGTTATCTAACAGTTATAGGACTGTTCAGGTTACGTATTTCAGACTGGGTGAGTTTTGGAGGTTTGTCCTTTTCAAGGAGTTGGTACATTTCATCTAAGTTGTTGATTTGTATGGGTAGATTTGTTTTTAGTGTTGTCTTATTCTTTTAATGGCTGTAATATTTATAGTCACATCCACTGTTTCATTTCTGATATTGTATTTTGTGTCTTTTAGATCTTTGTCAGTCTTGCTGGAGGTTTATCATTTTTATTGATCTTTTCACTTTTGTTTCATTGATTTTTTTCTGTTATTTCCAATTTCATTGTGGTTTCTGCTCTTATTTTTATTGTTTCCTTCTTTTACCCGCTTTTGGTTTATTTTGCTCTCTTTCTGTTTTTTGAGGTGGGAGTTTAGCTACATCCCACACATTTTGTTATATTCTATTTTAATTTTTATTCAGTTGTATGTATTTTTAAAGATTTCTTTGGAGACTTCTCTTTTCAGCTATAGGTTATTTAGAAGTGTGTTTTTAGTTTCTGAGTATTTGGAAATTTTCTTACTTTCTGTTGTTGACTAGCTTGGTTCTATTATGGTTGGTGAACGCAGTGTTTATGTTTAAATTCTTTTTTTTTTTAAAGATTTTATTTATTTATTTGACAGAGAGCAAGCATAAGCAGGGAGAGCAGCAGGCAGAGAGAGAAGGAGAAGCGGGCTCCCCCACTGAGCAGGGAGGCTGATGGCAGGCTCGATCCCAGGACCTTGGGAAATGACCTGAACTGAAGGCAGATGCTTAATGACTGAGCCACCCAGGCACCCTTGTTTAAATTCTTTTAAATTGATTTAGGTATGTTTTATGACTCAGTTTCTGGTCTGTCGTAATGAATGTTCCTTGAGTGCTTGAAAAGAATATGTATTTTGTTCTTGTTAGGTGGAGTAGTCTATAAATAAAAATCTAAAATTTAAAATTTCTTTTTGATGGTGGTGTTTAGTTCTGTCTTGCTGGTTTTCAATCTTGTAGTTCTGTTTTGCTGAGAGAAGAGTGTTGAAGTCCTCAATTATAATTTTATATTTTTCTATTTTTCCTCTAGGTTCTATCAGCTTTTGTTTCTTATATTTTGAATCTCTATTGTTTCCTCATTTAGAATTACTATGTCGTCTTGGTGGATAGATCATTTAATCATTTTGTAATGAACATCTCCTGCCCCAATAATTTTCTTTGCTTTGAAGCTGCTTCTCCTGATATTATTATAGCCACTGCTGCTTTTATTTTGATTAGTGTTTATATGGCATATTCTTTTCATCCAATCTACTTATACCATGATAATCAAAGTTAGGGTCTTAGAAATAGCCTATAGCTAGGTCACACTTTTTAATCCATTATGCTAATACCTGTTTTGAAATTTTTGTGTTTAGATTATTTACACTTATAGTAATTATTGGTATGTAAGACCTTAGGTGTCCTAGATCACTGTTAGTTTTCTGTTTTTTCCTTCTGTTTCTTCCTCCTCTCTTTCCCTTTTGTTGTCTACCTGTGGTCTACCTAAACATTTTTTAGAATTCCATTCTTATTTTATAGTGTTTTAGAGGATATCACCAGGTTTTTTTTAGAGTAGTTCCTTTATTACATTTATGCATGTGTAACTTATTTTAGATGCTATTGGTATTGACATTTTACCTCTTTGAGTGAAATGTAGAATCTTACTTCTACTTAGGTCCCTTTACCCATTTTAAAATTTGTCTTGTTTTCCTCTACACTGAGCACATCAAATGATCATATAAAAACTCATGAGGAGAATGATAGTCTGGTACATGTAGCCCTATTTTTATTCATTTTGTCTTCTTTCTGAAGTTATAAACTTCCCTCAGTCATTTCTTTTTAGTTTGGAGAACTTCTTTTAGCCATTCTTTAAGAATAAGACTGCTGCTGACAATTTCTCTTAGTTTTCTTTGGGAATGTCTTTGGTTCCCTTTAATTCCTGAGTAATACTTTCACTGAGTATAAAATTTGACGTTGACAGTTCTTTTCTTTCAGCATTTAAAATGTTACACTGCTTCCATGGTTTACATTGAGAAATGCATCATTTCTCTCTAGATGCTTTCAAAAATGGTTCTTTGTGTATAGTTTTCATATATTTGATTTGATATATCTTGGCTTTATTTGAATGTCCTTAGGGTTATATCCTTTCTGGAATTTGCTCAGTTTCTTGAATCTGTAGATTTATGCCTTTTGGCAAATTTTAGAAGTTAGCCTCCCCCCCCCCCCATATTCTTTCAGAGATACTCCTCTTCTCCTTTTGAGATTCCAGTAACACAAATGTTAGATCTTTTTGTTTTATAGATTTTTGTGCTTTGTTTATTTTTTCAATCTATTTCCTTTCTGTTGTTCAGATTGTCTTTAAGTTTCATGAGTCTTTCCTCTGTTATCTTCAATCTACTATTGAGCCCATCCAGTGAGCCTTTTATTTTAATTATGTTTTTCAGTTTTATAATTTCCTTGATTTGGCTTTTCTGTCTTCTCTTGTTTGCTGAGCTTTTCTATTCATTTTTTTCAATTTTTCTTTTTTTAAATTTTTTCGATTATTGAAGCATTTTTAATGATGATTGCTTTAAAATCCTATCATTTAATTTCAGTATGTGATTTATCTTCATTTTGGCATATATTGACTATCTTTTCCCATTCAGTTTGTCATTTTCCTGGTTCTTGGGTGAGTGGGTTGTTTTTTTTTTTTTTATTGTTGTCCTGGATATTTTGGCTATTATGTTATGAGACCCTGTATGCTACTTAAATCTTCTATTTTAGCAAGTACTCACTGTTTGGGTTTAGCATATAGATCCTGGCCTACTCTTGTGGGATATAGTTCCAATGATCATTTACTTTCCAGAGCCCTCACAGTGTTACTCTGTTTTGCTTTGTGTTCTACTTGAAAGCTGTTCCAAAAGGTTGGGTTTTACGGTATAATCCATTTCTCAAACCTTTTTGCATATGAATTCTGGTCAGCTTGATATGTGGATTGGTTCTGCTATGTCATGGTTCTATGTAGGACTTCTTACACAGGTTTAATTAATTCTTGTCTCCAGCTCTCTCCTTCAGGGTCTTCCTTTTACTCCACTCTTTTGGGGTAATCAGGAGGACTGCCTGTTCCTGCTAGATAGGAGTAGAATTCTTGACTTGGTCCCCACTTGGTCTTCATTGGCAGCACAGCATTGGAGGAAGTGATTGCTGTCTCAGACTACCTACTACTGTTAGATGAGGGGCACAAGCCCAGAATCCCTTTCATTGTCTGATGACACTATGCAAGTGGGCGATGGGAGTTTCACCTTGTTTCATCTTCTGTTACTGGACATGGGGGCAGGTCTCTGCTGACATCACATTGGTGAGGGAAGGGAGCATCATCCTGATTTACCTACTCTTGTTGAGTAAGAGTACACATTCTGTGCTTAGTTTCTACTTAGGCTGCCCTCAAGGCTACTTACCAGGACCTGTGCTACGTCAGGGTCGGGGGAAGCCGACCGCACTCCCAACTTGGTCTCTGTTGATGCCTCTTCCTGGATGGGTAAGAGGAGCCCCATTCTGAACCCTGCTAATACCCTTCAGTATACTCACTTCAGCTCCACTGGCACTGTACTAACAACTGTACTAACAAGGGAAGGAGAGCACCACCTCAGGGTACTTGGCTTTTGCCATTCTACCCTGAACTATCTGCTGCTGCTGGTGTAGAAGTCCAGACTCCCCAGATGGGGGGCCATCCATGGTGCTTGGCTGGGATAGGGTGGGTGTTGTCAAAAAGCTTTCTGTCTTGCTGGGCTGTTCCTTTTCACCATTCTACTACTAGAGAGAGGGCAGACTCCTCATGACTTGTTTTTTTTGTTTTTTGTTTTTAACTTTGACTTTGAGGGTTCTTTTGTCTGGTACCCAGTGTGGAGAAGTTGTGATAAAAAGAAAAGTCCAGAGAATTTACCACCTTGTGTTCCTCAAGACCTAAAGTTTCTAACTGGTTTGCCCTTTTTTCACCTCTCAGAGTCTTATGATTGTTTGCTGTTTTATTTCCAGAGTGTATAGTTATGGTTATCAGGCAGGAGTAGAAAGAAATGAACTTGTACCATCTTGTCCAGAATCAGAAATTTGACAAGTCTGATTTTGTTTTAGTTTCTCAAGCAGGGACACTTCTTTCTTTCACCTTATTTGGGTAACTCTTTTTTTTTTTTTTTTTTTTTTATTTGGGTAACTCTTAATCATCTCTTAAGTCCCAGAATAAAATTTGCCTCCTCAGTCTTAGGGAGGCTTTCCTCAATGTTTTAATCAAGTTGTAGGTGGGTTTTTCATTGTTATGTCATGTTCTTTCATTGCAGTTGTCCCATTTTTAATTGTGGTTTACTTGTTGAATGTGTGTCTTTTCCCTAGATATAAGCTCCTTGATAGTAAGGATCCTGTCTTTTTTTAAGAAAAAAATACTTAACATTTTTAGGATAATTTTAAATTTATAGAAAAACTGAGAAGACGGTAGGGAGTTCCCACATACTCCAGACTCATTTCCTCCTTTTTTTAACATCATACATAAATATGGTACATTTGTCACAGTTAATGAATCTTATTAGAAACTGAGGTCCACACTTTACTCAGGTTTCTATAGGTCTCATTTTCCTGCTCCAGCATCCCATCATGGATGCCACATTACATTTAGTTGCCACGTTTCCATAGGCTCTTCTTGGCTGTTTTAGTTTCTCAGACTTGCCTTTTTCTTTTCTTTCTTTCTTTTTTTTTTTTTTAAGTGATCTTAACAGTTTTGAGGAGTACTAGTCACATATTTTATAGATGTCCTTCTATTGGAATTTGTTTTTCCTTATTAGACCAGAGTTATGGGTTTCTGGAAAGTAAACTACAGTGTTAAATACTATTTTCATCATATTGTATCAAGGGTGCATAATGTCAACATGACTTACCACTGTTGATGTTGGCCTTGATTACCCAGATGAGGTAGTGTTTGTCAGGTTTCTCCTGACTATAAAGTTACTCTTTTTTTTTTTTTTTTCTCCTCCTTTTTATACTGTACTTTTTGGAAAGAAGTCACTATGCACAACTGACATATAAGGAGCTGGGGGGTTATGCTCTTCTTCTTTGATGGGCGGAATACACACATACACTCAGCCATCATCAGAGATCTGAGAAAGGGATACAGACTGTTACTACAAGAGTATCAAAATGTATTACACATATAAAACAGCCTCACTGAAGAGAGTGGTGGGAAAAGGTACTAACCTAGGTACTTGAAAATGGAGGGAACCTGCAAAAGCAAAAGGAAGTGCCTGGAAGCACTGTACTGTAGTTGAGAAAGTTATTTCCTATGGGGATATGGGTTAAGAATTCTGATCCTGGGGGGCACCTGGGTGGTGCAGTCGTTAAGCGTCTGCCTTTGCCTCAGGGCGTGATCCCAGCATTCTGGGATCGATCCCTGCATCAGGCTCTTCCGCTGGGAGCCTGCTTCTTCCTCTCCCACTCCCCCTGCTTGTGTTCCCTCTCTCACTGGCTGTCTCTCTCTCTCTGTCAAATAAATAAATAAAATCTTCAAAAAAAAAAAAAAAAAGAATTCTGATCCTGTTACACATGTATACTGGCATTGAATAAGTAAGTGGATGGCAAGGAATAGGAGCCAGGTTTCTTACTGGAAGGAAATTTATAGATAAGCAGATGAAGGAGGTTAGAATGATACAGATTATGGATTGGAAGTGGAGATGTCATTATATAGTCATAATACTATATAGATGTCCTTTATTTCTTCACCACTGTGGATCCGATTGCCATTACAGCATCTAGCACGCATAATAGGTATTTAGTAAATATTTGCAGGATGAATGAATCAGTCATGTTTGGCCAGGATGTGGGACACTATGGTTTAGCTTAGTCAGATGTCCATACTTAAATCGTTCAACTGTTGCCAGGGATTATGGGATCATATAAAAACATTGACAACCTCACTAGAATCACATGGTTTGAGTGAGATAAGAAACATTTCCCAGAAACTCGAGAAGAGTATGCAAAATAAGACCAAAAATGACTAGTAGCTTTCTTTGGAAGAAAAGTAGAAATCTGACCATTAGGTTCAGTTTCATGGTATAAAATGAGGTTATTTAAAGTGGAAGTGCACACAAATACTTATAAGGAATATTGATCTTGATATTGGAAAAAATCATCTATATAGATCTGTAATTGCAATTATCATTACTAAATGAGATAAAATTCATGTTTCAAATTAGGAAGCTAGATGTATTTTATTATTTGGAACTCTGATTTGTGATAAGAGAAATCTTTTTTTTTTTTAATTGTGTTGAGTTAGCCAACATCATTAGTTTTTGATGTAGTGTTCAATGATTCATTAATTGCATATAACACCCAGTGGTCATCACAACACGTGCCCTCCTTAGTAAGAGAAATCTTAAGTCAAGCTAACTCAAGCAAAAGAGGAATTGATTAGCACTGTGACTAAAAAGTTTAGAGGTATGGGAATATGTTTAAATGATTGGATTTAGATGCTAAGCCTGTGTCCTCAATGATCTTTTTCTCTCAAGGGGTTAGCTTTATTTTCTGGCTGTCTATGATAAGAAAAGCATTTATCTTTGTCAGTAGCTTTAAATTTTTATTGTTTTTGCAACTGGTGTTCTCCAGAGAAGGACTTCCTTATCAATTCCCTTGAAAAGGGCATCTGAATGTGCCTACTTCAATCACATGACTAATCCTAAATCAGTCACTGAATATAAGGATTGGATACTCTCCTACATGCAGCTTTTGCTTAATTTTGTCACAGGAATGGTAAGGAAGTAAGACAATTTTTTTTTAAGCAAGTCTACTTTAAAAAGTAATGACTTTGTTTTGTTTCATTTTTTAAAGAAGAGTATTGTTGTCTCTACCTACATCCTTCTGAAGTGTGACAGAGGGCTTAAGGTGGGGAAAAAAAAAGGAAAAAAAGTTTTAACATAAAAACAATGTTAGATTGTTACACTCTATTGGGATTAAATTAATAATATTAGTAATTAATATTAATAATTATTGCAGAGACTGCTTAAAATGATCATTATTTCTTGCCTGGATTACTGCAGTGGCCTTAATCACATATTGTTATAGTGTAACAAACTCCTTTCAAGATTCTGTGAGTATACTAGGTGGGTTTTTTTTCCATTGGTCTTGTTTGTGCTCACTTATACAGCTGCATTCAGCTGGTGCATAAGCTGGACTGGAATGTCCACTGTAGTCTCACTCACATGTCTGGTGCCTCAGCTGGAATGGCTGGAACAGCTGGAGTGCTTTGGTTCTCTTCCACATGGCCTCTCTCCACATGGTCACTCTCATCTTCCAGGGCCTCTCTCTTTAACAGAATAGTCTAGACTTCTTTAAATAGTATTTGGGTTTTCAAGAGTGAAAACAGAAGCTGTGACTCCTCTTGAAGCCTGTGCTTGTGTCTCTTTGCCTATCATCAGAATATTACTTCCATCACATTGTCAGAATAAGTCAAAAGGCTAGTGTTCAATCAGTGTGAAAGTGGGGACACATAAAAATGTGAATGCAGGGAGGCAGGATTCATTTGAGACTACTTTATAACTGTCTACTGTGGCTTCATAGAATGGGTTTCCCTGCTTTTCTCTGCCCCCCGTCTCTTAATACAGGAGATCATAGCATATCACTTACTTGCTTAAGCCCTACCCTGTTTCACTCAGAATAAAAACCAAGGTCTTTATATTGCCTACAAGGCCCTATATGATCCTTGGTCAGATAAGAATTTTTTTTTTAAAGATTTTATTTATTTATTTGACAGAGAGACAGCCAGCGAGAGAGGGAACACAACCAGAGGGAGTGGGAGAGGAAGAAGCAGGCTCCCAACGGATGAGCCTGTTGTGGGGCTTGATCCCAGTACTCTGGGATCACGCCCTGAGCTGAAGGCAGACGCTTCACGACTGAGCCACCCAGGCGCCCCATGATAAGAATTTATATTATATCTAAAACAAGAAATCCAAGGTAGGCAGTGTAGGACTTGTGTAGCAGTTCGGTAAAGCCGTCAGGGTCCCAAGCTCATTCTCTGTGCTTTGCCATCTTTCGTTATGTTGGGCTTTGTTCTGTTTGTCCCTTCTCGCCACATGATGGCTCCTGCATCTTTAGGCCTTGGATCTGCATTCTAAGCAGAAAGAGAGAAGTAGACACTTTCCCCAAAATGCTGGCCTGACTTCTCTTTAACAAAAATTGTCTTATGGCTACTTCTAGCAGCTGGCGAGTCTGGTGAAGGGAGAGTTTTATCTGTGTACTTTGTTGCATCTAGCAGAGTGGGAGTTTTCTCAGTAAGGATAAAAGGAGGATGGATATTATGTAGGCATCCAGTACTATCTGCTTCAGTGCTCTGTGCCAGGAACTGCAATGTTACTATGAAAACATACTTCCTATTCCTAGGCATAGCTATTATGTGACTTAGAAATAATACAGTCAAGGTAGTTGTAATAATTCCATTTTCCTTGTGAAGAAATTGAAGCTTTAGCATGGTTGCAGTATCAGAATTTATACATAGCCAGTTTGACTCTGAATGCTTAGTTCTTGCCATCATGCTGTATTCTAACTGAGCTTTCTGTGAAACACATACACATATACACACAATATGGCCTACCTTTGTATAAAGCTTTGTTGCTTCTTCAGATTGTGTTTGGTTTTCACGTCTACCTTAATACATTGAATACCTGAAAGAAAACAGGATTGTGTTCTTTTCCATTGCCTAACATTCAGTGAACATTTTGAATAAAGTTTAAAAAAAACTAGAAGATAGGAAAGCCAAACATCATTTTGCAGATGAACAAACAGGTACAGGGAGATGGGGATAACATGCTTGAATTGCATAGCTAGTGACAGAGAGCTGGTGTTAGAACTGGTTTCTTGTTTTCTGGTTGAGAGCATTCTACCCTGGGTTGGATTAGATGGTGAAATTAGAAGAATTATGTCCTGCCAATACTCATGATTTAAGGTATGTAATATCTTAATTAATGCAAATCAGGTCAAGGTGTAGTTCAAATATAAGGAAATGGATACTCCTAGAATCTCCTCTAAGAAGGCAGTAGAGAATAAAAGCACGAAACCAGGAGTCAGGAGACTGGTATGGTAAACCCAGCCAGATCACTGACTTTTCTTTGTGACCTTAGGCAAATTGCTTAGCTGCTTTGAAACTGCTTTGCTCAAAACTAAAACAAGGGAGTTAGACTACTTGATCTTTGAAGTTCCTTCTAGCTAAAACATTATATGAGCCATTGTTCCCAGTGAGTTTTTATGGGTGCTCTAGCATTTCTTGGCATCTAACAGGTCAGACTGTTTTATATGTCTAGTGTAGAGAAAGTAACAGCTTTTTTACTTCTTCTCTAGGAACTTGGCCAGTGAGGAGTAAACATCCTTTCCTACCTCTCCCTAAATGAAGTATTTGATCATAAGTAACAGACCTTTTTCTTCATTTTGTTCTTTGAGTCTGATCCTGTTCTTATTTTACTGTTTTTCTTTACTGTCTGTTAAAATGTAGTAATTTAAAAATATCATTTTATGTTCTAGGCTACAGATCAGAATTTCACTACTTTATAAAGTAAAAATAGTTGTATTTATTAACTACATATTAACACATTTGTGTATTTGAAATACCTGGCTTACACATGGTACTGTCCAATTAGAGTGGAATGTGTACTCTTACCCTTTGCAGTAGAATTGAATTGACTCAAAATAACCTAGTTAAATCGCAAATATACTATAGACTGTAAGATACCAGTATAAGCTCTTCATTTGCCAAAACTGAAATACAGTGAAAGTTATTTTTGGTTTCTTTTAAATAATGTCTTTCCCTCCTTATTAGATAGGCAGCATATATTCATTACTTTAAAAAATTGAGCAAATTTGGAAAACTTTGAAGAATATAATGAAAATTCCTCTTAATTTTCCTGACCAGAAATAATAATTATTTTTTTTAAGATTTTATTTGTCAGAGAGAGCACTAGCAGGGGGAGCAGTAGGCAGAGGGAGAAGACGACTCCTCGCTGAGCAAGGATCCCCATGTGGCCCTGGGATCATGACCCAAGCTGAAGGCAGAGCTAACCGTCTGAGCCACCCAAGCGTCCCATCCAGAAATAATTATTATTAATATTTTAATTTTTTTAGCATTTCCCCCCATTTTTATTTTAAACATAATTTGAAATAAAACTGTGTGTACATAGCAGTAATATATGAGGCTGTACATGCTACTGTGGAATAATAAAGGTGAAAATAGGAGAAATCTTTTCTTATTCCCCAGCCTGTTTGAAATTCTTTTGTTGTGACACTTAGTAGCCTCCTGAACTTTTTCTTTCCTATAAATTGGTTTAAAGCTCTCCTATTTGTAAGTCTTATGAGGAAGTTCATGCCTATAACAGTGCCTTGCATGTGTTATTGATGGTTTTTTAAAATTATTGAATTGACCATTCTATACAGTAAAAATTTGTAATTATTTCTTAGGTTATACTCCTAGAATTAGGATGACTAGGTGAAAGAAAATGACTGTTTTTAAGTTTCTTGTTACAGATTTCCAGCTTATATTTATAAAGACTTATGGTTTACATTTGGATTATTGCTAACATTATGATTAGAAAAATCTGTCAGTTTCAAAGGTAACAGTGGTGCATTCTCTTCTGCCACAGTACAGTTTTTCTTTAATGTATATTAATAGATACATGGTTAGTGAACAGGAGAATGATGTAAATATAACATGGACTCTAGGTTAGTTCATCTGTAATTTTCCCCAGAATGTTCATATTTTGAGGCAGGTTAAAAAAAAAAAAATTTTTTTTTTTGAGAAAGCCTTAGCAGTATATAAAGACCTTAAGATAAAAGCTCAAAATCTTAAAGAAGTTTGATAGTTTTGGGCCTCTGTTATCACTAAGGAAAAGTCTTATGTCGCTCTAATGGTCATTCATTTGTTGATAAAGTGCCTTTTCTCTCTGTTAATTTTTGTTGTTATTTTCATTTATCTTGTTACAATTTGGTGTAGCCTTCTGGCCCAAAGATTTATATCATTCTTCAGTTCTGGAAAATTGTCATTCACTTATCTTCATGTAGTATTTCTCCCTCATTTTCTTTGTTCTCTTATTCTGGAGCTCTTCCTAGATGGATCTTGGATCTTCTCATTTTATCTTCCATGCCTTTTAATTTCTCATATCTCTGCGTGATGAATTCAGAGTAATTTCCTCAGTTTTCTGTCTGCCAGTATACTAATTCATTATCTTGGTCTGGTCTGCTATTTAACCTAACCACTGAATTTTTAATTTGTTTTGGTTCCTTTGAAATCCATCTAATTTTTACTTCTTGTTTCTTACTCATTGAGGTCTCTATTCCCTCTTTTATTTAGCCACTTGAAACCTACTTAACTAAAAAGCATTTCAGTTGTTCTATAAATCCTGAGGGTATTAATTTTACTGATGGTTTCCTTTTGTTTGGATTTGATCCATCTGATTGAATGACTGCATTAAACATATGGATGATATAAAATTTAAAATAGAATTAACCATGAAAGACTTGAAATATTTTTTAACAAGTATTTTGTGATGCTGAATTTAGATAGTGAGATAAATAGGGCATAAGAAAGACAGTAAAATAACGTAAACAGCAAAATGTTAATTTGACTAGAATGGAGTAGCTAGCTTATGATTTCAGTGATAAAAGATGAGAATTATGAGGCTTCTTTTCTGTATAGATAATTGGTGGAGCATAATGAATACTGTTAAGAGTTTAGTTTTATGCTTAGGATGAGTTCATTTTCTTTTTTTAATCTCTTATCTGCATACTTTCTGAGCAGTATTAGTGAATTTTAAAGGGAGTTTGTGATTAGAGGTTGGATCTAACTTTATTTTGAAAAGGTGAAAAAAGGTATGTACTGTTTACTTTTTTCTTTTTTTTAATAATAATTTTTTATTATGTTAGTCACCATAGAGAAGGTATGTACTGTTTAATTTGGGAGTAGGCATGAAATTTTGCAGAGTAGAAAACAGTTGTGAATGAGGATGAAAGTGTTAAGCTTCTAAACATAATGCAATATAGATGGTGTAGACTGCCTGTAGTAGAACCTACTGAGACAAAGATTATCACTGAAGGTTTTCACTGGTTAGATAGCTATTTATTTTCTGAGGCTAATTTATTTTACCTATGTCAGGAATATTATTTCATTGCCTAGTACTGATTCTGGCATATATGACATAATTGTTTTATTATTTTTTTAGGGTAGAGATATAAGCTAATAGATAAAATGTCTCATTTCACTTGTTTCAAATGCAAGAAAAAATATTTTCCAGTAAATTTCACAGATTATTGCAACTAAAATATTTAGGAAAGCAGTAATAGAAAGTACTATAATCTTTCTTGTCTACTGTCAGGGGACATTTATCTCAAATTATTGATTGTACTGTAGGTATTTCCTTTTCAAAAAATATTTAAGCTATGTCACAACAAAAGATGGGAGTAAAATACGGTTACTAAAAATTTAGGCCTATGAAAAGGAAGAGGAAGCAAACATGCTAACCACCTATGGTTTATATCTAATTCTAGCTAATATAGTTGCTAAGGTTGAATATCAGTTTTGCCTTTGAGTTTCCTAGAGTATAAGTTCTCTTTATCAGAAAGAGGAAAGCATGAGTTCCTCAGCAGTGACAGACTTTCCAAAATAGAATATTAAATAATATAATGGACTAATCATTAAGAAAGCAAAACAGAACTACTCTGCCAGGTACAACCCTTGCCATCAAATTGCTAATAGTCTTTGGGGTAGTGAAGAGAGGCATTTAATCTAAATTCTAAGAGGGAATAAGCAGGAAGTTCTTTTCCAGGAAGATTTGTAGTGAACTTTGAAACAAAGTAGAAGTTAGCAGAGAAGGGACTAGGAAGAGATAGTTGTAGAAAAGGAGGAGAGGTAGTATATCCCAGAGGTGCAACATGCATTAGTAGCTGAGCCAGGAGAGATTGTCTCCAGCAGTAAATTCTGTAGTTTGATAGGATTGGGATTTAGATAGCAAATTGAAAAGAAATGAGAGTTGAAGTAGGCAAAAGACGTTTAAGGATTCACGTCAAATACTGATGCCATTTTCATATAACAGGTTTTTTTGTTACAGCCTTTATATTTTAGTACCACAATTCTCAAACTGTACAGTAAGGCTCTCCGGGGTGCCTAAGCAAACTCTCAGGATGTTGCAATGTATTTGAAAATTTCCAGGGAAACACGGTGACACCATATGTTGGGTATCATGTGAACTAATGGGAGTCGGTTAAATTTCAGTATTAGATTATTCTACATTCCCTTTGTATGGAACAGAAAATGAAGATGGGAGTGTCCAATCTGATTTCAAAGTTTGAGAAATGGTGAAAGTACGCAACAGTAATAAGTAACTAGTTATTAAAGAATTAATAAAATGTAATGTTTTCTTTCATATTTATATTATTTCAAACAGCTACTGAGTTGTTATAATTTAAGCATTAAGTAATTAGGAACTTACTGTTTAATACACAATTGTTAGGTATTTCTTTTGGCCTATACAGCATATGGAAAAAATTACACACTAAGGTCACCACGAAGCAAGAAATTTAGGGAATCTCTAGCTTAGTACATAATATTAAAGCACAAATTTATGAAAGCAGTTCATGTTTTCTAAGTCTGTAAGGTTAGAAATAAAAATATCTAAAAGAATGCAGTTAGCTTAAACTTCTTCATCTAAGCATTCTTTGCCTCAATCCACTTTACCTGAAGCCAGACAGCAGAAATTTGGCATTTTATTTTTTGACAATAGTCATGTGCTGTTGTTTTTGATAACCAGCCAAAGGTAGATTCATAAACTTTGGAAACTGGATAAATAGATGATAGGATTTATATTCCACTATGAGTAGTGAAAAATCTAGATACTATTTTGGTCCAAGTGGAAGATCATAAGGTATCACTTTTCCCAGGAATTCTTAATCTCTGATCCGTGGAACCTGGAAATTGTATATACAAACATGAAATTTTCTTTGTTCTGCTGGGTTTTTTTTCAGAGTTCCAAAGGGGTTCTTGACCCTAGAAACATTAAGAATAGATTTATCAACTACTTCATTTTTTTTGTATTGTATGCCCTTTGGCACCGGGTAGATTGGTCCAAAGCCAAGACTAGATCCCACATCTTCCCATCTATTAACTCACTATTCTTCAAGATAACCTGGTTTTTTTTAGAGGTTAGGAAATAGATGTAAAAAGTATTTGCACCCAAGAATTTAAGCAGAACTTATTTATATGGTTATGATGAATTCCTGAAGAAATTAAGGAAAATCTTTTAGTTGGTTGGATCTGTGGTTCAAAAGGTACATAAGGGTGCACAGTGAAATGTCTCTCTTCTAGAACCTTCACAAACTTAATTCCTCTTCCCAAAGGTAAACATTATCTCTAATTTTTGTGTTTCAGAAATTAAAAATTTTTTAAACCAGTATTCTAGTAATGGAGTTTAAAATAGCAAATGATATACAAATAGCTAGGACATAACTTTGGTTTGTTTTAAATGGAGATTTGATGTGCTTACCTAATCTAATTTTTATTTTAAGATGAATAACTGGTACTGTGTATTATCTTAGCTTCTATCAGTAGGACGTAATTGAGACATATTTTCTAGTAATGATGTTTTTGTAATGAGTCAACCAAGTTATCAATTGGGATAGTTAGCCATGAAATTATATATAGAGTTCTGAATATAGTCTTTCCAAATCCTGATGCATTTATTCATTACCCAAAAAGTGGTCATAAGGATATTACTTTTTTATTTTTGCCAATATTAGTTTTTTAAGAGGTTTTTTATAGAAGATCAAATAGAATTGTATCTTCTGTATGGAATTTAATAATAATATTCACTTATTGAGTAACTGTACAGTGGGCCAAGAATTGTGCTTGGACCTTCACATAAAATATTTTGGATTATCACAATACCTCTGAAAGGTGGCAATATTATGTAGATTTTATAGATGATTAAATTGAATATTTGAAAGATTAAATAACTTGCTTACAAGTCACAGTGTAGACGTTAGGCTCTAACTTGGGTTCATAGGATATCAGAAATCCACTGTCTTTATAGAACCCTAAGATGCCTTTGTGTGTAGATGTGTTTACTTTAATATAAATTTGTCAAATAATGCTATTTAGTGAGTGAGCAGAGTTTTTGAACTTAGAATTTTGTATGGTAATAATAAAGGTAACTAGTCTGTTGCTTATTAAGGAAATAATAAAATGTGCTTAATGAAGAATCACTGAACACATAGTTTTGCTCTTACATGTTACTGAGCAACTAACTTTCCTAAACTACCACATTTGTATGTTTATTTCTTTTCTGTAGGGAGATTCCCGAAGTCTTCCATTTTCTGAGAATGTGAGTGCTGTTCAAAAATTAGACTTTTCAGATACAATGGTGCAACAGAAATTGGATGATATCAAGGATCGAATCAAGAGAGAAATAAGGAAAGAACTGAAAATCAAAGAAGGAGCTGAAAATCTGAGGAAAGTCACAACAGATAAAAAAAGTTTGGCTTACGTGGACAACATTTTGAAAAAATCAAATAAAAAATTAGAAGAACTGCATCACAAGCTACAGGAATTAAATGCACATATTGTTGTTTCAGATCCAGAAGATGTTACAGGTACATATGTATTTTATTTGATATATCTATAGTATATTAGTAAGAATTGTATCATTTTTGAAATTCATAAGCTTTGTGACATAACCATTTTTAGCTTTTCTGAAAGTACAGGGACTGTATTTTCTCCGATTGTTAAGGTCTTGTTTCTGTTCTATTCAGAGTGCAGTGAGTTGATGAGTATGAAAATTGAAATGTTTACTTAGAGATGAGTAACACTGCTGTCTACTGTCTTGCCCTCTGTCAGTAAGACATCACTTAGAGTTATTTTCCAAGATTAATGTTTTGTATTGTGTCAACCACATGCTCTTACCTGATTCATCCTTGTGATCACCAACACGAGTTTGCCAGATGACTTTTTAAAGTTAAAAATGTGTTCTGTTACCAAGGGATATTTTTATTCTTTGCAAACGTGATTAATCAAACCTATGACCTTTGTTCTGTGTGCTCTAAGCAACTGAATTAACAACTAAGCCACCAGGCATATTGTTTGAAAAGGAAGAAGAAGAAAATTTTAAAAATCAAACATTATTTTTTTCTTAAATATAGAAAAGAAAAATATAACCTATAAGTCTAACCTAAGATTTTTAAACAGTGGAATTAACAAATGTTCGTGTTGGAAATTTTTCAATGGTACAGAAAGTAAAAATAGAAAAACTACCTCTCTCCACCTAGGCTCTTTCCTTAAAGGTAGCATTACTAACTTTTTGTTGTATATCCTTCCAGAAGAAAAATTTCCATGTTTTTACTAGTATTTATCCATTTATATATGCATTCTTTCTAAAACCTTTTACTTAAAAAGATCATATAAGACACATTTATCTAATAGTTTGTCTTTGCAAAGATGATATTTTGAGCAAGGTTTGTAATCTCTATAACCTTCATTCACAGAGTAAAGGAGTGGTATATGTACAGTAATGTATCCAACACCGTAGTAATTTTAGAAGTATCTGTGTGATTAGCTAATAAGAAATAACAGATACAAGCAAAATTAAATTTGATCAAGAAAATACATAAATGTGGCTAAGAATCTCAAATTACCAATCTAAAAAATTGGAGAAGATACTTCAGATAGTGTACTTAATAAAACTTATTTTAATGCATCAGTTTCAACATCTGTGACTTACCTTAGGGATTTCATTTGGAGACTCTCTATGTAGAGATTTCAACCTTGTAAGAAGAATTGAATCTTAAAAATGACAGAAATCATAGAGAAACCAGTTTTCTTATTTTAGAGCTGAAATAATCCCAAAGATGTGAATTAATTTTCCCAGAATAAGAAAGTTAGCTAGGAACTCAACGCAGCTAGTATTCTCTCACCCACACATTCAATAATTACGTATAAATGGAAATTCGTATTATGAAAATGCTTTTCTTAGCAATATCATGTAAACTTAGAAATAGCCTGTTCCATTGGAACTCTGCCGAGCTCTGCATTTTTTGCCCATTACTTCTTTAGGAGAAGTCTAAAATAAGAAACGGCTCTAGAGCTTTAAACTCTGTTTATTTAGAGAAAACATTTTTTTCCTCACAGAATACTGATAATTACCTTGTAATTGGAATATTGAGAGTTTTTGCCACACAAAGAGTAGTCCATTTGGTTTCCGCAGTCCCTTTCTTGTCAGACCTAATCTAAAGTAAATGATTTTGTTTACCTTAATACACAATATAAAACACATACAATTTTATGGCAATCTAATCTAAAATTAATGCTGAACTACCATTAATCCTGCGTTGTTGTTGCTTTTACTTCTGTTAAGTAAGTAATGAGGAAAGAAGAAAAAAAGACTTATTACCAAGTTGTGTGAATATGCCACTTGCAAAGAAAACTATTTTTTTTAATAAACTCAAATTTTAACAAAACTGTCAGATTTATTCCACACAAACGTAAGCATTAAGAAGTTACGGTAGAAAGTTACATTTCATATAACATTTGCCCTGCAATTATCTGAAAATTCAGTATTAAAAATGATAGCAAAGGGGCGCCTGGGTGGCTCAGTCAGTAAAGCGTCTGACTCTTGATTTTGGCTAAGGTCATGATCTCAGGGCTGTGAGTTTGAGTCCAGCATTGGGCTCTGTGCTGGCTTGGAGCCTGCCTTAGATTTTCTCTCCCCATCTCCCTTTGCTCTAACCACCCCCCCCCCCCAAGGCTGGCTTGCACGTTCTAAAAGGAAGGGAAGGAAGGGAAGGAAGGGAAGGAAGGGAAGGAAGGGAAGGAAGGGAAGGAAGGAAGGAAGGAAGGAAGGAAGGAAGGAAGGAAGGAAGGAAGGAAACAAAGAAACAAAGATCAGTAAAGAAGATTTCTGATTTAACTTAAAACTTTTACTCCAGGCTTTGTTTCCCAAGTTGTTAAATTTTTAAAGTACTCTGATAAAGTCTATTTTGGTACTAATTATAAGAACTTATACAAGATTTTTATTTGGTTTCTTTTTCTTTTTTTTGAGATATACAACTAAACAGCTACTATGTTCTAGGCTCTATGATAAGCCTTGAAAACAGGTGAATAAAAACATGTCCTTACCCTCAAGGAGCATGTGGTTTAGTAAGTGATTTAAACATGTATAGAAGTAAATTACGAGGCAACATGATACAACAGTGAATGTACAAAGTAGAACAAAGAAAGATAATCAGAGGAAGCCAGGAAACATTTCACAATGATATCCAAATTGGCTTTCAAGAAAGGAAAAGAATTTGTTAGTAGGGCCTCCAGGTCATTTTTTTATATGAAACTCGAGGAAAGACAAACCTATACTAGGTAGACACCTATACAGTGGTTGCCTAAAGCCAGGGATGCAGACTGGAGATTGAGAATTAATGTATACAAGAGCACCACTGAAGTGATGGAAATGTCCAGGGTCCCCTGGTTGTGGTGACAGTTACCTGGGTGTATCCATTTGTTAAAAAATGGATACTTTAGTCTCCAAAGTGTGTGGGTTAATAACAAGTGTTTAGGTAATTTCTCTCATCTTGGGGGTATGCAAGCAGAATGACTCAAGAAAGAGGGACAAAATTTAAGTCTGCCTTGTATGAATAATTACTATGTAAATAGTTAGGAGACCTCTTAATTCACCTTTGTAATAATTAACTCTATTAATCTTTAGTTTCTTATTTGTGAAATAAGGATTTTTATCAGATAAACTTGAAGACTTTTAAAACTCTCTGAAATGTTGCATATTATGATATCAAGATCTGATCATTTGGGACTGTTATTGGTGGAATATATGAGTGTTCATTTATTCTTAAGAGTAGCAAGAAATTAATTTTTTTGATGTTTTCTTCATGCCTATGCCCTGTTTACTTTCTGTATACTTTAAGATAGTCTCATCGGTATTATTATCATCCCACATAGAAATTACGAAGATATGGTTAGATGAGGCTAAATGCACCTTACGAAAAAGATTATTGGATCTCTGTAGAGTGGAGCGGTAATCTAAGTCTTAGCTGATAGCTGAGACTCCAAACGGAAATATTTGGGAAAGAACCAGTATCCTGAATATTAAACTTTTGTGTATCATCCCTAAAGAGGAGGGGAAGAACATGTCTCATATTTTATTAAGTATAGCTAGTAATTTGTATAGTACAAGCCACTCTGTTTTCATCTTATTTCCTTTTCTTTTTTTTAATAATAATATTTTTCTTATTATGTTAGTCACCATACAGTACATCCCTAGTTTTTGATGTAAAGTTCCATGATTCATTACTTGCGTATAACACCCAGTGCACCAAGCAATACGTGCCCTCCTTAATACCCATCACCAGCCTATCCCATTCCCCCACCCCCCCTCCCCTCTGAAGCCCTCAGTTTGTTTCTCAGAGTCCATAGTTTTCTCATGGTTCATTCCCCCTTCTGTTTGCCCCCCCTTCTTCTTCCCTTTCTTCTCCTACCGATCTTCCTACTTCTTCTGTTCCATAGATGAGAGAAACCATATGATAATTGTCTTTCTCTGCTTGACTTATTTCGCTTAGCATTATCTCCTCCAGTCCCATCCATGTTGCAGCAAATGTTGAGAAATCATTCTTTTTGATGGCTGAGTAATATTCCACTGTATATATGGACCACATCTTTTTTTAAAATTTTTTTTTATGTAAAGTTCTTTGATTCATTAGTTGCATATAACACCCAGTGCACCATGCAATACGTGCCCTCCTTAATACCCATCACCAGCCTATCCCATTCCCCACCCCCCTCCCCTCTGAAGCCCTCAGTTTGTTTCTCAGAGTCCATAGTCTCTCATGCTTCATTCCCCCTTCTGATTACCCCCCTTTCTTTATCCCTTTCTTCTCCTACTGATCTTCCTACTTCTTATGTTCCATAGATGAGAGAAACCATATGATAATTGTCTTTCTCTGCTTGACTTATTTCACTTAGCATTATCTCCTTCAGTGCCGTCCATGTTGCAGCAAATGTTGAGAAATCGTTCTTTTTGATAGCTGAGTACATCTTATTTCCTTTTCTTATACCTCTTCCTATTTCTATTTTCTCATGTTCCACCAAACTTAGACTGATTTTTACCTTTTGAAGTAGTGGATATTTTCTTTAATATCTAGAATATTCAGAAGGGAAATATTGATTTAGTAAACAACTAATAATATTGGAATTTTTTAGAGTTAACCTTAGAAATTCCGCTAAATTCTGGAGATAATAACTATATTGAAGGAGTTTTCTTTCTTAATGACTAAGGTGCTGTTTATGAAGTCTTTCTTGAATAGAAGTAAGAATTTAATTTTTTGTACTCTTGGCCTGTCCATCTAAATTTGGCATAGCAATTGTAGTTGAATTTTATATATATTAAAACACAATGTGAAATCTGTGGCCTGTTTTATTATGTAATTCCACGTATTTTTTATTTCTGACTGAATTTCTTGTTTTGAGGTAAACATAGTTTATATTAAGCTTTGAATTCTTAATGAGAGGATTGCCATTGAATAATTGTGATCTTTAATTAGCAAGTCACTTTGAACACCCCTGGATTTGTTTCCTCATCTTTCAAGTCATGAGGTTACATGATTCATAGATTCCTAACACTTAAATTCTTTGATGATACACTTTTTTAAAAAAGCTAATACACAGTAAAATTGATCCTTTCTTGGTAAACCATTTCATAAATTTTAATATACACCAGGTTTATCTAACCACCACAATTAGAAAAAGGAACAGGACTGTTTCTTTGTAGTCATACCCTCTCCCCATTCCATATCCCCTGTCAACTGCTGGTCCATTCTCTGTCACAATTGTTTGCTTTTCAAGAATGTCATATAAATGAAATCATAAAGTATGTAATCTTTTGAGATTGAATGCTTTCAGAGTATTGCATTTCGAGATTCATCCATATTTTTGCATTTATCAATAGTTCATTCTTTTTTACTGCTGAGTAGTAAGTCTGTTAAATAGGCTCTGGAAAATCTCAACCCTAGGGACATTTTAGCCACATCATATTTTCTGATGACTTCCAAAGCAGTACACCTGACTACTGAGCTCTTTAATTTTGTCACAATTTTGTATAATACCTGGATACATATGATGTAATCAGTTCTCTGTGTTACCACAACTTGTTCATCCATTAACCAAGAACTTTAAGGTGGTTTTTCTAGTTTTTGTCAATTATTAGTAAAGCTGCAATAACTACCTATTAACAGGTTTTTGTGTGAACATGTTTTTAGTTCACTGTAGTGAATACTTAGGAGTGTGATTGCTAAGTCATATGTTAGAGTATGTCTAACATTGTAAGAAACAAAACAGATGGACATAGATGAAGGGAAAAGAGAGAGAGGGGAGCAAACCATAAGAGACTCTTAACTATAGAACAAACAGTTGATGGAGGGAGGTGGGCTGGGGATGGACTAAATGCGTGATGGGTATTAAGGAGGGTGCTTGTTATGATGGGCATTGAGTGTTATATGTAAGTGATGAATCATTAAATTCTGTGCCTGAAACCAATTTTACCATAATGATAACTAATTAGAATTTAAATAAAAACTTTAAATAAAAAAAAGAAAATTAAAAGTCTCAAAATGTTTTTGAGAGTGGCTGTATCATTTTTCATTATCATCAGGAATACATGAGAGCTCTAGTTGTTCCACATCCTCTCCAGCACTTGGTATTGTTAGTATATTTTTTAACCAGTATAACAGGTGTATAGTGGTTAATGATACACATTATTATAATCAGAGGTAGGAAAGAAGAAAAATAAAGTAGCACCATCTTTAAGAGAATTTATTAAAGAACTGTGCATGCCCTAGGTACAGAGTTACGTACAGAATAAAGAAGTCTTCTCTACCAGGGAATAAATGTGCAGTTTTCAAACATTAAGATGTAATAGGTACAAGCAATTTGGAAATTTTTAATTCCTAAGTTGCTTATTTAACCTTAAATAATGTTACAGCTCACAATCTTACCTGTGCTATTTTTGTAAAATATTAAGCTAAACCTGAGGTTGTACTAGTTATAGAAGATCTCAGCAATGTTACTTTAGTTGATGACCTATGCCAAAGGTCATCCTGAATACACAAAATAACTGATTAAGCATCCATGAATAATAAGTGAGCATTTGTTATAGTCTGAGCAGGTTCAGATGGCTATATAAGGGTAAGCATATCTGTTTAAACACAAAAGCTCAATTGGGGGGGGGAATATAAACAGTTAATAAAACTGTAACACATGGCAAGATTCTGGAGCAGTTCTTTTTTTTTTTTTTTTTTTTAAGATTTTATTTATTTATTTGTCAGAGAGAGAAGGGGAGAGAACAAGCAGGGGAAGTGGCAGGCAGAGCAGGCAGAGGGAGAAGCAGACTCTTTGCTGAGCAAGGAGCCTGATGCGGGACTCTATCCCAGGACCATGACCTGAGCCAAAGGCAGACGCTTAACTGACTGAGCCACCCACGCATCCTGGGAGCAGTTTATTCTTAAATTATCAATTTATAAGTACCAGGTGAAAACCTGAATGTTGGCAAGTGAACAGTAGCTAAGACTTTAGATGGAAATTTGTGGAGGAGATAAATAATAAGCTAGTGCCTCAGCATATTATTTTGATTAATTTAAATGTGGCTAGATTTACTTCAGCTATATTTCCTCTTGTATTTTTTTTTAATGCAGTAAATAAATAGCCCTTGTTCATAAGCAGACATCTTGGCTGTACAAGTACCATTTCCTGAATGTTGAGCGCTGGGAGTAAGCTGCTTATAAAATAAAGATCAAAGATTATATGATCTGAGATCTAGTCCAGGCTGGACCATTATTTAGTTTTATGGTTATATACCACTTGCATCCCCTCCGGGACTTGTTTTTCTCGTTTGTATAACCTGGAGGATGGACTGTATATGCCCTTTCTCAGGTGTTTTGTGAATAAGGTGTTTTAATAACTTGATGAAAGGTCAATTATGAGCACCTAAACTCTTCTAATTCTGAACATGAAACCTCTTGTTGGAGGTAAGTAAAGTCTGAGGAAGCTTTCTTGGGCCTGGGAAGACCCAGGGTCAGCTACATTACTGTATACATCCAAAAGAATCAAGGAACCAGGTTAAGGCTGGACTTAAGTAATCAGGAGCCTTTTAAGCTGGATTGTTCCTATGTTCTAGAACTCTCATTCATCTTGGAATCCAACTACTCAGTTGTAGTTTTAGAAAAATTACTAAAAGCACCAAAAACAGTATATCTGTTGCTCTACACAATGTTGGCAAAACTAACAAATGCAGTTTTTACTCATTATTCTGGCTCTGGAAAATCTCAACCCTATGGACATTTTAGCCACATCATATTTTCTGATGACTTCCAAAGCAGTACACCTGACAACTGAGCTCTTTAATTTTGTTACAATTTTGTATAATACCTGGATACATATGATGTAATCAGTTCTCTGTGTGAAATTCCCTTTGTTCAAAGTATCTAGTATGGTTTCTGTTATTAACTAGACTCTGAATGGTGTTCCCTCTTCCCACACCACACAACAGACTTAGAATACTATAACTCTGTTCTGCTTAACTCCACTTAATTTATATGCCATTGTCCATATTCTAGTTCTGTCATTTTATCTTCAGTTCCACAAATTAGATCTAATTATTATTTTATATAGTCATTGGTTTTTAATTACCCACATTTTTATCCTTTTATTTTTTTTCTACTTTCCTGAATCTGCATATTTCGTCAATTATGGGAAATTAGCCCCTCGTTTTGTTTTGTTGGGTTTTTGTTTGTTTGATTTTTTTGAATATTGCACATCTTTTATTCCCTCTACTCTTTCATTTTGGAACTCCAATTAGATGCATGATAATTTCTTCAGATCTATCTCCATTTCTCTAATACTCTTTTCTACCTCTGTATTGAGCACATATATTGTATTTCTAATTTCTATTACATATTTTCTCTTTTTTTAATAATATTTTTTAATATGTTAGTCACCATACAGTACATCCCTAGTTTTTGATGTAAAGTGCCATGATGCATTACTTGCGTATAACACCCAGTGTGCCATGCAATACGTGCCCTACTTAATACCCATCACCAGCCTATCCTATCCCCCCCCCCCCCCGAAGCCCTCAGTTTGTTTCCCAGAGTCCATAGTCTCTCGTGGTTCATTCCCCCTTCTGTTGACCCCCCCTTTCTTCTTCCCTTTCTTCTCCTACCTATCTTCCTACATATTTTCTTACTACTAGAAGTTCTGTTTTGTTTAGTCTTGGTGATTCTTGATAGTCTCTTGTCTTGGTCATTCTTTTGATACCCTTTGTATTTAGTTTTACATATTAAATATACTTTCTCACATTCAGTATAACATAATGACAATAAGTGAAATTTTTGCCATGCTACTCATGTAGCTTTTTTCTCACTCAGGGTGAATTTTTTTCTACCTGAGCTTTGTGATTTCTAGTTGTGTGCATATTTTCACTGGAACTTTATCTGTGGGAATTCTTTTAGGTCTGAATTTATTGATTGATTTTAGAACACACAAGTGGGAGGAGCAGGGGGAGGGAGAGAGAATCTCAAACAGACTGCGCTGAGCACAGAGCCTGACATGGGCCCAATCCCATGACCCTCAGATCACAACCTGAGGCAAAACCAAGAGGTTGTCCAACTGACTGTGCCACCCAGGTGCATCTCTAGGTCTGAATTTTTTCAAAGAGGATTTGCTTTGCATTTCTTTTGGTAAGATTCCTGGAAGCATTATCAACCTGGGGCCTATTAAAATAAATTTTGGGAACCATGTAGATAGTGTGATTTCCTGTGTCAAACCTAGATGAGAACAGTAGGAATTTTTAAAAGATGTCCATTCTCCTTTCCCACAGTCATCCCAAGCCAAAGACAAGTCAACACATAATTCAGCCATTATGGATGGCACCTTATTAGCTGTCTGTCTTTAATTAGTTTTTTTCTGATTTCATTGCCCATTTTGTAGGTTTCCCCCACAGCCTTTTCTTGGGCTCTTATTAAAATCCAAGCTTTATTCCACCAGGATGATGAGAGCTTATCAAGTCCCTTAATCAAAAAAGCAAAAGCATTGTCAGAAAAACAAAGCGACAGATGTCTACTCATATCTGCCCTGGAATTGGGTCATATACACCATATACTGCCTTCTGCAAGTGAGCCTGAGAGATTTTGTTTTCACCCTAAACTTGCTGCTTATTTTAAGCAAGAGAGGAGATTGAGCATGGAGTATGAAGTTAGCCTTTACAGATTACAAATATTTTCTCTTTAGTTTCTTTTAGGTGTCTCATAGCACTTTGTTTTTTTGTTTTTTTCGTGTTTTTTTTTTTTCTGTTTTTTTAGAGTGGGGGGGAGGGAGAGATAGAGGGAGAGAGAGAATCTTAAGTAGGCTCCATGCCCAGCATGGATTTCACAACCCTGAGATCATGACCTGAGAGGAAATCAAGAGTCGCATGTTGAACCTACTAAGCCACACAGGTGCCCCAGTACTTTAAATTTTACAGCTAATTATCTTTTTAAAAAATTACTTTTGGTGAAATTAATTTCTTAAGATGTTCTCCATTTAATATAATTTTCAAATTTAATGACATAATTTATAATATCTATGTTACACATTTAAAGTCAGCATATATCTGTAGTAACATTCCTTTTTTCATTCCTCATATTGGTATGTTCTCCATTTTTCTTCCTTGATCACTTTTCTGAGATTTCTCTTATTATTCTGCCCCTTCCCAAAAAAATCACAAAAACAAAACAAAACAAAAACCCACGAAACTTTACTGATCCTTTCTTTCGTGTATTTGATTTTATTTTGTTAATCTCTGCCCTGATCTTTAGTACTTACTTTCTCCTGTTCTCTTTGAAATGATTTGGCTATTTTTTTTAAACTAACTTGAGACAGAAGCTTAGAACTTTAAATTTAGTCTCTTTCCTAATATATGTTTTCAGGGTTACGAATATCCTGTCAGTATTGCTTAACTGCATTTTCTGTATTAAAATTTTTTAAATTTATTTTTCTTGATATATAATTGACATGTAACATTGTATAAGTTTAAGGTTACAACATGTTGGTTTGACACATTTATATATTGCAATATGATTACTGCTATAGCATTAGCTGACACCTTTATCAAGTCACATCATTGTCATCTTTTTTGTGGTGGGAACAATTAAGATTAGTCTCTTAGTACCTCTGATGTTTATAATACAGCATTGTTGTTTATAATCACTCTGCTGTGCTTTAGATCTCTAGGACGTATTTATTTATCAGTTCCAAGTTTGTATCCTTAAACAACGCATCTTCCATTTTCCCACCTCCCATCATCTGGTAACTATCATTCTACATTCTGTTTTATGATATCTCAGCTTTTTTAGATTCCACATGTAAGTGATGCCATACAGTATTTGTCTTTCTGGGTCTGACTACCTCACTTAGCATTATGCCCTCAAGATCCATGTCACAAATGGCTGAATAATAAATATTCCATTGTGTGTGTGTGTGTACATACATACATATATACACACACACCCCACATCTTTATCCATACTACTATTGATGGATCTTTAGGTTATTTTCAGATCTTGACTATTGTGAGTAAATGCTTCAATAAACATGGGAGTGCATATATCTCTTAGATATGGTTTTATTTCCTTTAAATATATACCCAGGAGTGGGATTGCTGAATCATGTGGTAGTTCTATTTTTAATTTTTTGAGGAACCTTCATACTGTTTTTCCATAATTGCTAAACCAGTTTACATTCCCACCAACAGTATACATGGGTTCCTGTATCTCCACAGCCTTCAAGGACACTTGTTGCCTCTTGTCTCCTTGAGGATTTAATGTCTTCTTTTGAAAAAATGTTTATTTAGTTCCTCTGCCCATTTTTTAATCAGATTTTTTTCTTTTTTTGCTTGAGTTGTGTGGGTTCTTTATATACTTTGGGTATTAACCCCTTATCAGATAGATGACTTGCAAATATTTTCTCCCATTCTGTATATTGCGTTTCATTTTCTTGATTGTTTTTTTGCTGTGCAGAACTTTTTGGATAGCTTGAATTCATGGATTGGTATATTTTATAAGTTCTGAAAAATTTGTCATTTTCTCTTCACGTAATGTCTTTGAATCCTTTTTCTTTTTTTCTTCTGAAACACAATAAGGTAGATTTTTTTTTTTTTTTTTTTTGCCCTCTGTGCCTTTTAATCTTTCATTTTCTATTCCCTCCACCTCATTTATTTTTCAGTACTAGTCTGCTATTTTTCTGTGTCTAATTTGCTGTTAAACTAATCCATTAAAATAGTTAAATCAAGGTACTTGTAGTCTTGGAGGGAAAACAGACATGAAAATAGATCATTGTAATACTGTATAATATGTATTTTAATGGAGGGAAGAAAATATAGTTTGAAGACATATTAGAAAGGGCACCTGATCAGATTGGGAAATGGTTAGGGAAGAAAAAAGTAATGCCTAAGCTGAGTTAACAGTGGTATGGAGGAAGACAAGTACATTGCATTTGGGGGATAGAAAAACATTTTTTTTAAAGCAAACATTAAATTTGACAAAAAACAGTAATGGAAAGTTAGCTTAGCTAGTCAGCATAAAGCTTTTAATGCCTAGCTATGAAAATGGGACTTTATTTGGGACCTTTTTGATCTAATATACAAGCATATTAAAACCTTGTTACTGAATTTTGTATAACATATTTCAAATTGTATGATAATGTTTAGAAGGTTAGAAGTTCAAATAATTCCTGTAATCCCTCCCCCTCCCCCCAAGCTGGTTTGGTAGTTACAGCAAATAGATGTAGCAAATGGAGATTTGACATGAGTCTTAATCATGGGGTATAGTTTTTTTTAAGTGGCAAAGTATGTTCTTAAGAATAGCTTCAACATTTGCTCTTCTTAGAGTGGAAAAATAATTTCATCTTACAGAATTTTTAAAAATTGCCTTTTTTGAAAGAAGAGACGAACATTAATGGGGAGTTCAGTTACCCCTTTTTTGAAATATGTTTCACCATGAAGAAAAGTGTTTAACAAATATACTGGCAACCATATGTTTAATAATGCTGTAATTTACCATAACCTATAAGAAAGGAAATTGGATAGAAGAAAAGTAATTTGTCAAAAGGAAAAATAGGCAAACTCTAAGGATAGCAAAGTGTTTCTCTTATTTCTAAATGAGTAAAAAGTGGGCTTTATAAAACTAGACATATCTAAGGTTAAACTTCTGCCTTGGCATACACTTTTGTGACTTTGCAAATTACTTGATCTAAGTTTTAGTTGTCTTTATTTGTAAAGCGAGGTTGTGTATTACAAACCTTTGTGAGTTCCTTTGAAAATTAAACGAGCAGAAATACCAGCTACTTAACTGTGCCCTGACATGTAGTTTTATTGAGCCCTAAACATTGGCTTAAGCACTATATAGGCTTTATCTTCACAATAACCCCCAATTTGTGACTGAGGAAACTGCAACACAGAGATGTGAAATAAGTATATGATCAAGACCACACCAATAAGCAGTAACCACAGGATTTTAACCCAGGCATTCTGACCTCCAGAGCCTGGACTCCTAATCATTATGTTATTTCTTATGTTCTTATAATCCTTATTAAAACTGAGGACATACTTTTCCATAAAAATAGTGTTAGATTTTATAATATTATTACAAATTCACAGACTATTAGAATCCATATATCTTTCAGTGGCTTAGTACAACCTGTTTTAATGTGCAAGAATTTCTTATGTAGCTTCTTTAACAGATTATAATCTAGCTCTTATGTAAATGCTTCTAGAGACAAGGGATTTTATTACATTTTAAGGAATCTATTTCATTGTTAGATAACTTAAAATGTAAGGAAATTCTCTTTATTTTGTGTAAAAATTTTTATCCTCACTACTTTTATCTATTTGTTCTAATTCTTCACCCTGTGGGGAAATAGAAAGTGGATAGCTTCTTTCATAGGCAAATATTTAAATATTTAGGCAAGAATCATTTCTCTTTCTCGCCCTAGGCTAAACATGATCAGCTATTTTACAGAAAACACATTTCTACACTTTTCTGAACTGAGAGCCTTCTGTGAATGCATCCCAGTTCTTTTTTTTTTTTAAAATATGCTTACTATAAATTATATGCCAAATTTTATGTGATTTCAATTTCTTATGAGTCTTGTATCATTTATGTTAAAAAAAAAAAAAAAAGGAAGAAAACCTGACTGTTCACAAGATCGGAATAGACCTAACTTTTTAGTCATTACTATGATGTGCAATTCATTTATGGACTCAACAGGAAATATGCTTACACTTCATACAATGACTACTACTAAATGTTTATTGAATATTTACTATGCACCATGCCCTTTTCTAAGCTCTTTAACATGTAATTTATTAAATCACAATAACCCTGTGAGCTTGGTGCTATTTTTACTGTTTAACAATAATGACAATGAGGCATAGAGCTATTAAGTAGTTTACCCCGTATTATACTGTTTATACTAAATTTCAATTCCAAAACTGAGATTCAAACCTAGGTACTCTTAACCATCATGATACATACGTCTTAGTTCAGGCTACTTCAACAAAATACCATATTTTGGGTGGCTTAAATAACAGACATTTATTTCTCACAGTTCTGGAGGCTGGGAACTCTGAGATCAAGGTGCCAGCAGGGTCAGAGTTCTGGTAACAGACCTCTTCCTGGTTTGCAGACAGCATGTTTTCTCTGTATCCTTACATGACAGAGAGAGACCATCCTCTTGATCTAATTACTTCCCAGAGGGCTCACCTCTGGGAGTACCATCACATTTAGGGCTTCAACATATGCATTTGGGGACATAAACATTCTGTCCATAACAGTATGTTAAGTAGTTCTTTTTTGAGCCTGATCTGAAAAGTCGTCTATACTTATATTAGTTTTTTTTAATAAGAATATGTCATCTATAAAATCAGCTTTCAGAGCAGCTCATTTATAATGTGGGAAATTCAGTTACAATAGAAACCTTTCTTGGATTTGAATCTCAGCTAGTAACTGTGTGACTTTGCCTGTTTCCTGATGTGTAAAATGTGGATAATATCTGTCTCAAAAAGTTATTTTAAGGATTAATATGCATACATATATATATGTGTGTGTGTATAATTTTACTGGTATAATGTGTAAGTGTGCATACATGCAGAATCTAGTATAGTTGCTTACAAGGTTTTTTTTTTTTAAAGATTTTATTTATTTATTTGACAGAGAGACAGGCAGCGAGAGAGGGAACACAAGTAGGGGGAGTGGGACAGGAAGAAGCAGGCTGCCAGTGGAGGAGCCTGATGTGGGGCTCGATCCCAGAACGCCGGGATCACGCCCTGAGCTGAAGGCAGACGCTTAATGACTGAGCCACCCAGGCGCCCCTTTTTACAAGGTTTTTAAATGGTAAAAAGGCAGCATAGCACAGCAATTAGTAAGGTAGACTTTGGTATGGAACTGACTTGCTAGATATCTGACCTTGGGCCAGTTCCTTAACCACTCTGTGCCCTAGTTTTCTTTCTCTATAATACGGGTGCAGTACTCATTATAGGGCTGTTTATGAGGATTGATGAGTTTATAGAGCACTTACACTTTGTAACATAGTATATAAATGATAAAATGGTATTTTATATCCCTGTCTAGCATAAGACCTGTATTTTTGCAAGTTAATTAACAAATTATGTTGAGTTGTTTATAAACTCATGAATTTTTTTTAAACGAATATAAATCCAAATGTAAAACATTCATTAAAATCAATTGGTCGTACCATCTTTTATTGCACTTAACCCTGAAGCGTGAAGTCTAAGTAACTTGCAGTTTAAACAATTTTCCAGTGATTGCCAAGTTATTTATAACTAAATCAGGTCTAGTACCCTAGTCTTCTAGGTTGTTTTTTTTATAAGCAAGGGACCTAGGGTAGATAAAACACAAAATGATGAACTTCAATATGAAGAATTTTAGTTATGTGGTAAAATTAGTAGAAGTATTTCAACAATAATGGATTACCCAAAATAATTAGGTTTTGTTCCAAGTTTTTGTTTTTATTTTAAAATAGAAGCACCACTGTATGCTTTATGAGAAACCATGGACATGAGGTGTTAGATATTTCCCTATCAGCAATGTGGTATCAATCAGTCAGTATCCTTGAAACACTTTCCATTGTGACTGAACATCCTCCTAGTAGAAAACAAAATGTGAACTCCTTAATGTGTATGTTTAGGTTATTACTATGAAGAATGTTGGCATTATATTCTATTTACAAAGAATTACATTAGAGGAATCTGTATAATGTTTAAATATGCTTTCTTCTCGAACCATTCAGGTATGAGTGAAGATTTAGTTCAGTTGTTGAATAGATGAGTCAAATTATTTTATTTAATTTAAACACGATAGTGTTGGGAAAACTTGGGGCAATGATCTAATTCAGTTTCAGACTCAATGTATCCCTGGCAGATGATCCTGCAACTCTACTTGAACATTTTCTTGGCTTGAATTCTTGTATTATCTGTAAGCATAAGGAGATTCCATTTAGGTGACTTTAAGCTCATCTCAAACCCTGTAATTCTTTATTCTTTGAGAATATTAACTTCTAATTTTAAGCAGCAGTTGGTCCTAGTAAGTGATTTTAACATACTATTTAATTTACAGATTGCCCAAGGACTCCAGATACTCCCAGCAGTGACCCTCGTTGTTCCACTAGCAATAATAGATTGATGGCCTTACAAAAACAACTGGATATAGAACTTAAAGTAAAACAAGGTGCAGAGAACATGATACAGATGTATTCAAATGGATCTTCAAAGGTAAGTACTATAAATGTAAGTGTATACAGTCAGTCCTCATTATTTGCAGATTCCATATGTGTGAATTCACCTATCTGATAAAATTTATTTATAAACCCAGCATCAGTACTTGTGGCACTTTCACAGTCATTTGTGGACATGCACAGAGGGCTGAAAAATGTGAGTTGTCTGATGTGCATGCTCACAGCTGAGGTCAAACAAGTTGCTCTGCCTTCTTCTTTAAGCTCTTAGACTGTAAACAAGTATCGTTTTCATGGTCTGTGTAGTACCACAGTTTTTGCATTATTGTGCTGTGATTTTGCTGTTTAAGCACTGTATTATGATTTTTAAGACCATTTTAGCCTTCAAATTTGAAAGTATTATCAATAAAACAAATTAGAAACAAATAGTTTTTAAAATAATATTTTTTAGGGGCGCCTGGGTGGCTCAGTCAGTTAAGCATCTGCCTTCACCTCAGGTCATGATCCCAGGGTCCTGGAATTGAGACCCACATCAGGCTTCTTTCTCAGCAGGAAGCCTGCTTCTCCTTCTACCTGCTGCTCCCCCTGCTTGTGAACGCGTTCTCTCTCTCTCTCTGTCTCACAAATACATAAAATCTTTATTAAAAAATAATATTTTTGGGGCGCCTGGGTAGCGCAGTCGTTAAGCATCTGCCTTCGGCTCAGGGCATGATCCTGGCGTTCCGGGATCAAGTCCCACATCGGGATCCTCCACTGGGAGCCTGCTTCTTCCTCTCCCACTCCCCTGCTGTGTTCCCTCTCTTGCTGGCTGTCTCTCTGTCACATAAATAAATAAAATCTTTAAAAAAAATAATAATGATATTTTTAAAATTGCTTACTCCTGCCAAAACCAATCGAGAAAAAATTTAGCTATATGAGTAGAGGGTACATAGGAACTCTCCATATTTGCAACTTTCCTGTGAATCTAAAATTGGCCTAAAACAAAAAGGTTATTTTTTAAAAATTTAAACTCTTAAGAGTTTTCCATCACTACAGACAGTTTTTTAGGAGAAGACAAATGGAAAGACAGAACATTCTAATGGTAGTGATTGTTTGGAGTAGAGCTGTGGGTTCTTGGGGAATCTGGAATGGGCTTATAACTTGTAATTAAAAATCATTTTATGGGGAGCAGTTGTTACTAATAGGAATGTGTCCTTGTTCTGTGGTATAATGTAGAAGAGAAAATGTTGGGAGCCACTGAACCAGATTATTTTAAAGGTTCTTTCCAATCTAAGGTTCTATAATTTAATTTCCAAAAAGTCTTAGAAAGGTGGACTTATAAAATTTACCTTGGTATTCTCAACTAATTCAAAGATCTTGCCTCTGCAAATTAATGTTTCTTTCATATTTTAATAGATACTTCCTAAGTAATTTCAGAATAAATTTACTAGGTTGTGTTTTGATTTTGTTTTGTTTTATTTAAGAATTTGAAATGGGGGGTGGGGATAGAATTTTAACTTGAAGCTATGCACCCTACCCTGCCTACCCAACCAAAGAAATCTGGGAAGATGCTGAAAAGAGAGAAATATGTATATGTTAATAAGTAAGATTTTTTTAAGCTTAATAATGAAAATTGGATTATATGCCATATTTCAAATGAATATTTAAATTATTCTTAGAGAAATATATTTGTTTCTACTTGATATGTTACTTATATGATATTTAATAGCATATCTTATTAACTTTGAACATTCATGGGGTGGTAGAGTTTTTTTCTGTGTTATTATTTTTAGTGTTGACCTTTAGTTTTGAACATTTTTCATTTTTATCAAATGTTATTTTGGACTTTTTTGTTTTAAGGCAAAGACTACATTCTTGGAACTGTGACTACATCATATTATGCTGGGTTTTCTAAAATTAAGTTTATTCAGGAGCGCATGGGTGGTGTAGTCGGTTGCGTCACTGACTCTTGGTTTCGGCTCAGGTCCTAAGAGCAGGGTCTGCTTGGGACTCTCTCTCCCTCTGCCCCACTCTCTCTCTGCACGTTCTCTCTCTCAAATAAATAAATCTTTTTAAAAAATTAAATTTACCCTGCTACCATCCTCTGGAGTAAGGTTTTTAAATACAGAGTTGATGGATTAGATTGAGAGGTTTATGAACCCTTTGAAGGTAAAGTGAGTGTGTATGTTGATAGATGAATGAATGAGAAAGGCCAGAGGTTTCACTGTATTCTCAAAATGGTCTGTAAATGCCCTACTCCACCCCCAATTTGAATAGGTTTATGGAAATATTAAAAATAAAACAAATAGATAATTTATGATAACCACAGGTCCAAAATGAACCAAACTATGGGCATCCTACTAAAACAGGAGATAATTTTCCAATAGCCTTTTTTTTTTTTAAGATTTATTTATTTATTTGAGAGAGAGTGAGTGAGTGGGGTGGGAGGGGCAAAGGGAGAGGGAGAAAGAAACTTTATCAGACTCTGCTGAGTGTGGAGCCCGATGTGGGGCTAGTCCCACAACCCTGAGATCACAATCTGAGCTGAAACCAAGAGTCGTATGCTCAGTTGACTGTGCCACCCAGGCATCCCAATAGCCGTTTATTTTTAATATAGGGGATTTATTAATTTGAGAAGGGGTCAGGTAGAGGTCCAGCTGCTATAGTCTCTGAGGAGACCTGCTAGTTATTTCTGTCTAGGTTTGGTCTTGTTTTCATTTCTCATCTTTAAACCTCTCATTAGGTCAAAATGTATCTCTATGGTATTAGGGAAAATTATAAATTGAAGTTATGTGGAATATTAATTAGTTTGTTAAAGAGTTAACAGTTTGATAGCTCTTTTGCTGGGCTTTGGAGTATAAATGCAATAAAGTTAATGCCTTATAACATAATAGGTACTTAACATAATATCCCACTTTCAAAAGCTCCACTATCCAAAAAGGAGGTATCATATGTAAATAATTACAGTATATAATAGTGTATGTTCAAGTTACTTTAGAAACAGTGGCTAAGAATCACTTAACTGCCAGAAGAAGTCATTACTTAATATGAGATTTGAAGGATGATTTGGAATTTAAAAGGGAATTACTTTCTAGGGAAGATGATAATGGGTAAACCCAGCAGATACAGAGTAAGGAACTATTGAATAGCATGTCATATTCTAAGAAATGAAACTGCTTTTGTATGGCTGTAGCAGAAACTCTCAACTTATTTCTTATCTAAATCTGAGGTAGGTAGAATACACTTTTAAGCGTTGCAGTCATCTTCAGTGGAAAGCCGTGCCCTCAAGGGCAAACAAATCTCAATCTCCAGAAAAGCACATTTATTTTTGGGAAAAGTCTTCCAGGTGATTCCAACAAGACTTTTTTTTTTTTTTTTTTTCTGTTCCCCACCACTAAAGCTTTAGGTGAGTGAGGTATAGTGAGAGGTGTAGCATAATTGAAAGACAAACCAGATTATAAAGTACTTTGGACAAAATTAAGCAGTTGAGATTCTATCTTATAAGATATATGGAGCTACTGAAAGATTTTAGCAGAGTAAATACATGATCAGATTTAAAGTTTAGAAAGTTCACATTCGTCTTTCTCTGACTTGAAGAATTAATTAGAGAAGGGTCAAGTATATAGGCAACAAGTTTAAGTAAGCTTTTGTAGGAGCCCAGGTTGAACATGCTTCATTCCTCTTGTAACAGCGGTGAAAGCAAAGAAGACAGAGTCAAGCTGTTTAGGTAGAATAAATATGTGGTGTCTTGATGCGGGAAAGAAGGCAGAGTTGAAGATGATTCTTTGGTTAAACCAGTAGGTAGATTGGTGAATGGTGGTGCCCTTCACAAGGACAGGTAATTCACAATGGGGAGCAAATTTAGGGACAGGGGTAATGAATTCAGTTTGGTGATAAAAATCATCTTCAGGACCATGGTTATTGGATTCTGTATGACTAAATTACTACCCCAATACACATTATAGCCAGAGTTGTACTTTTAAAAGCCAAGTCAGACATTTTCACACTCTTCTTTCAAAACCTTCTATTGGCTTTCTGGCATGCTTAGAACAAAATCCAGAGTCCTTATTGTGGCTCTGCAAGTTCATACATGACTTACCCTGCCTACCTTCTGATTTTATCCTTTAAAATACTTTCATTCTCTCCTATTACACTCTAGCTATATCAGCTTCTTTGCTATCTCTTGAACATACCATGCACACTCTTACCTCAGAGGCTTTGCATTTACTATGTCTCTGCCTAGATGTCTCTTCTCTCAAGTACTTTTCATGGGGCTTTTTCTCTCACTTCATTACAGTCACTGCTAGATGCTAACACTTCAGCAAGCTCTTTACTACTATCCCGTGTAAAATATCAGCCCCTGTCTCTCCTTATCTCTTTCACTGCATTACTACTACCTGAAATTATAATTTTTTTTTTTAAAGATTTTATTTATTTATGTGACAGAGAGACAGCCAGTGAGAGAGGGAACACAGCAGGGGAGTGGGAGAGGAAGAAGCAGGCTCCCAGCAGAGGAGCCCGATGTGGGACTCGATCCCGGAACGCCGAGATCACGCCCTGAGCTGAAGGCAGACGCTTAACGACTGCGCTACCCAGGCGCCCCCTGAAATTATAATTTGCACAATTTTGCCATCTTCATCAACATTAGAATGTAAATTTCATGGCTCTAAGTAGCACCATTGGTTTTCAGAATAATCTGAGGGCTTTGTAAGATATATCAAAGAGATGTTTTCCATTGATGTATTCAGATGACAAACTAAGCTATTTATTAAAATATGGGGTTCTTATTAACCTCTTTAAATGCACCCTAGTATTTTCAGACCTTTTTCTCATTTGAAAGTATCTGACCATCTATCCCAGCTTCACTCTCCTCAATGTTCTAGTCTTGATATAGTCCAGTCTCATCTGTATTAACAGCCCATCGGGGCGCCTGGGTGGCTCAGTCGTCAAGCGTCTGCCTTCTGTTCAGGGCGTGATCCCGGGGTCCTGGGATCAAGTCCTGCATCAGGCTCCTCCAATGGGAGCCTGCTTCTTCCTCTCCCACTCCTCCTGCTTGTGTTCCCTCTCTTGCTGGCTGTCTCTCTCTCTCTTGTCAAATAAATTAATAAAATCTTAAAAAAAAAAACAACAGCCCATAAACCCTTCTGGATTCCCTCAGCTAAAATTGATCCCATCTTCCTTTGAATATTCTGTAACTACTTTAAACATTATGATACATAACCATAATTATTTGTGTCTGTTCAATCAAATTACAGGTTTTTAAAGGTAGCATCCTGATTAATCTTAGTGTTTTCACTGGATGTGACCACATTTAACACATGTAAAGTAAGCCGTCAATATGTGATGGAAAAATAATGATTGGTTTATTTATTTCTGAAATCCATGTGTGATGTGGTTTGTTATAATGGTCCCACTATGACTTGCAAAACAATAATGGTTACTTTTTATAAAACAAAATATTATGTAATTGGAAAATATTGTAAATTTTTTAACATAATTTTAAAATATTGTATGTTCAAGATATAACTATCAGGCATTGTAGAGTGCTGATTACCAATAGAACCATATGAAATTGCTGTCTTTTTAGTTCAAAGCTAGTTAGATATTGGCATTTTCGTATGATTCAACCTAACATACATAAAAATCTTTCCAAAGCCTTAGCATAAAAGCCAGTATTTCTCTAATTCTTAAGCCAATTCATATACTTTAGACCTACTTTGTCTCTTGCTTTGAATATATTATGTGCTCAGTAAAATATCCATTGAATTTCTAGAAGCATAAAACTGACCATAAAAATTTATTGAATGCTGGAAAGCATAAGACTGACATGTAGTAACTGTAAATCGCCTTTGACAGATAATATCCAGTGTCAGTTTTAAAAGCCTTCATCATACTTTGACATCTGTGCAGATCTTCCAGAAGTCTGGGAAAAGTCGATTTACTTTTAAAATGAACTAATGTTCTTCTTTACGTGTTGAATTGAAATAGTTAAGAAAGTATTTCCAAAGAAGAAAATGACAGAACTGTCGCCTTCTCACATGGTGATAAAATAGTAAAAGGAGTAGCTTAATTGAAAAGCATAGTATTATATAGTTTGCTTAATATTTATACATTTATACTAGGACTTCATTGAAATAAGATAATCATTTTTATTACTCTAAAAGAGAACATTTTAATGCACATCATGTGCTAGGCAGTATGATTTTTGTTTTGTCTAATGCTTACAAATCTCCATGTTTTAGAGAGTGGTATCCCCATTTACATAATTTCTGCAAGAAACCTAAAGCTTGTGGAAGGTAGGTTAAAGTACAGTTAAGATTTGGCCACTAGTCTGTTTGATTGCAAAACACATTTGTCCCATTAAATTAGGTTTGGAATACTAAGTTTTCCTCTTACTCTGATGAAGTCTCAAAGAAATAGAAAAGCTATTTCAAATCTTCAGTTTGTCTGATGTACCTAATACTGGAAAGGAAGAATTAAGGTAAAAGTAAAGCATTTTCATTTTAAATTTAGAAAGTGAATAGGTATATTTTTAAAAGTATATATAATTAGTCATAGCCGAACACCAAACTCAAGCAAGTATTCTGAAGGGTAAAGCAGTTAACAAATGCAGTGTGTGTGTGTGTGTGTGTGTGTGTGTGTGTGTGTGTGTACTTCATGGTGTAAATTGATATTTAAGAGGCTTATAGTAAACTCTATTGCCCAATTCCTTTGGTATAGAATCTAAATATTTAATAAAGAATGAAATTCGACTAGAAGATCTTTCTGAAATTGACCTAAGGAGCAAGAAAGAAATGGAAAAATACGAAAATAAATTTGCAAACTGCTTTTTCTTTCACTGTTTATTAACCAGCCTAGTTTGGTATTTATCATAAAATATGTCAGCTCACTTTCTTTTTTCCTTATATAATATCAGTATGTCTCTCTCACCCCACATCTTCATCCTCCCCTTTATTCAGTGTCATACTGTGTGTGTGTTTTTGATGCTGCACATCTAATGCTTGTCTCTTAGCTTCTAGGCTTGAACTCTTCCAGAGATATAGGTTGATTGTATCCTATGTTATTTCCAAATCAGTACTGACTGCCTAAGTAATAAAAGTAGAGATGCTTAAATAATAAGCAAAAATTGGCCTTTTTTGTGAATGTTTCCTAACTTGATGCATAGTTTTGTTTATCATATCTTTTTTTGTGGACTGAAGCCTTCTAGACTTTGACAACTAATAAAACTAAGCAGGAGATGGTATTAACTTCTGTTATTTGTTGCATATGAAATTTTTAGAAGAAATTACTGTATTTTCTGTGGCTGCCATAACAAATCACCATAAATTTAGGCTTAAAACAACGTAACTTTATTATTTTACAATTTTGTAATTGAGAAGTCTCATGAATCTCACTGAGCTAAAATCAGCCATTGGCAGGGCTGCATTCCCTTCTGAAAGATGTAGAGGAGAATTTGTTCCCTTGCTCTTTCTAGCATCTAGAGGCTGCCGATGTTTCTTGGCTTATGGCCCTCTTCTTCTCAGTCTTTGAAGTCAACAGCAATGGGTCTAATTCTTCTCACATTATTCTGCCCTCCTCTTCTGCCTTCTCTTCCACATTTAAGGAGCCTTGTGATTACTTTGGGTCTACCTGGATAATCCAGGAAATGATCTCAGGATTTTAAGATTGGGCAGTTAACAACCTTAATTCCATCTGCTGTCTTAGTTCCCTTTTCCATGTAAGGTAACATTCTCAAGGTTCTGGGATTAGGACATGGACATCTTTGGGTGGATCATTATTTAGCTGACCACAGTTCCAAAAATGGTAAGTTTTCATGACTCTGCATCAGTAACATTCATTGTTATTGAAACTAAACTGAGGTATGATAGTAACGTTATTTCATGTAATTCACCCTTCTTGAAGTTATAAGAAATAACAGAAGTTTACTCACCATAATTTCCTCCCTTGCTTTATTGAGGTCTTATTTTTTAACATTCAAGAATTTCAAGAAACCTTTCTCATTATCTCACCAATGTTGACAAATGATGTTTCCTGTTTCCTTTATCAGATTTAAAGGAACACAGATACCATCTTTGATTAGTTATTTTAAAAATTTGCCTACATATGTGAAATTCCATAAGAATTTAACTGCAATGTTATGGGAGAAGAGATTTTCAAAATGTTCAGGCTTAGTCACTGAGGCATCTATCTGTCACATACAATGCTTCTGAGTATAAGAATTGTTGACCATGGTATGGGAAAATTCTTCATATTTTGCGTAAAGCAGAAAAAGAAAATTACAAGTGTGAATTTGGAGTTTTTTGAAAACAATAAAATTCACTTGCTTTCTCAAATTACAGAGTGGTTTTTCTCATTTATAGCACTATCAGTTTGGTGGCTTTTGTAAAATAAACATATCTACAAGTATATCCATTTGTATTTAAAATAAGTATACTTAGAGTGTTCTTTTAAATTTTTTTTCACTTGCTGATAATCATATGATCTTACTAAGAAGCTATGAAAATGTTTTGTCTTTTCATCTGCTTACCTTTCTGAACTTATTTTAATAGGATCGGAAACTCCATGGCACAGCTCAGCAGCTGCTCCAGGACAGCAAGACAAAGATAGAAGTGATACGAATGCAGATTCTTCAGGCAGTCCAGACCAATGAATTGGCTTTTGATAATGGTGATGGAATAGAGATAAATTGTCATTCTTATTATTATGGGCATGGTGCTTAATAAATGTTATGTAGGAGAGAAACAGTGGTTCAAAGTTGAGGAGGAGGAAGCATTATGTTTTTTGATCTTTAGTTTTTATCTTCGAGTTTTGATGGCTAAAATGGAAGGCTTTTTATTTCAACATTGTATCTATTAAGTATTATTTGAGTGTTTATTGACTTAATAACTAACTTTTAAGTTGTAAGAAATCTTTTGTTTTCATGAGTTTTAATCACCAAATATGAGAATACCAAATAAATGGTTCAATTGCGTTTTTTTTTCCCCCTCTAGCAAAACCTGTCATAAGTCCTCTTGAGCTTCGGATGGAAGAATTAAGGCATCATTTTAGGATAGAGTTTGCAGTAGCAGAAGGTGCAAAGAATGTAATGAAATTACTTGGCTCAGGAAAAGTAACAGACAGAAAAGCACTTTCAGAAGTAATTTTAAATAAATATTTTAACTTAAATACATTATTCAAAGAATGTAATTATTTAGATGATAATTGTCTTTTCCCTATTCAAGGCCCAAGCAAGATTTAATGAGTCAAGTCAGAAGTTGGACCTTTTAAAGTATTCATTAGAACAAAGATTAAATGAACTTCCCAAGAATCATCCCAAAAGCGGTATTATTATTGAGGAGCTTTCACTTGTTGCATCACCAACACTAAGTCCACGTCAAAGTATGATATCTACACAAAACCAGTATAGTACACTATCCAAACCAGCAGCACTAACAGGTAGGTTGCATACTTCTCCTAATTATTTTTGGTGCATTTTTTTGTGTGTACATTTGGTCCTGGTTTAATAAAGAAGAAAGTATGTACAGAGTTTTAAAATATTGTGATAAGTTACACATAACATAAAATTTATTATTTTAACTATTTTAAAATATACAATTCAGAAGTATTTATTTACAGTGTTGTATAGCCATCACCACTGTGTAGTTCCAGAACATTTTCATCATCCGAAAAGGAAACCCCGTAACCATTAAGTAGTTACTCCCCATCCTCCCAGCCTCTGGCAACCACTATTGATTTTCTGTCTGTGTATATTTGTCTGCTCTAGGTATTTCCTGTAAGTAGAATTATATAATTTGTGGCCTTCTGTGTCTGGCTTCTTTCACTTAGTGTACTCCTCTCAAGTTTTGTTCTTGTAGCATATATCAGTATTTCATTCCTTCTTGTGGTAAATAATATTCCATTGTATGTGGATATATACTAAGTTTTGTTTATCCATTCATCAGTGGTTGGATATTTGGGTTGTTTGGGTTGTTTCCACCTTTTGACTATTGCAATTATTATTGTTATTAACATTTGTGTTCAGGTTTTTGTTTGAACATCTGTTTTCACTTACTTTGGGTATATACCTAGGAGTACAATTAGCAGGTCATGTGGTGATTTTGTGTTTTATTTTTGAGGAATGGTCAGACTTTTCCACAAAGTCTGCATCATCATTTTTGTTCCCAAGAGCACACATCCTTACCAACACTTGTTATTTTCCATTTTTTTTATTATTGCCATTTTAGTAGGTCCATTATTGAACGTGGGGTAGTAAAATCTCCAATTATTTTTTGTGCCTGTTTCTCCTTTTAATTATGTAAATGTTTGCTTCATGTATTTTTGGGCTCTGTTGTTAAGTGCACATATGTTTGTAGTTTTTTTTTTATATCTTCTTGAAGGATTGACTCTTATCAAAATGTAATGAATGTCCTTCTTTGTCTCCTATAACAATTTTGGACCGAAAGTCTATTTTGTCTGATATTAGTATAGCCATCTCAGCTTTCTTTTCCTTATGACTATTTGCACTGAATATCTTTTTTTATCCTTTCGTTTTTAATCTGTTTTGTCTTTGGATCTAAAATGAGTCCTTTAGACAGCCTATGATCATGTTTTTTAAATCAGTTCTGCCAATCTCTGCCTTTTACTTGAACAGTGTAATCCATGTATATACCTATGTGGCTAATGCAATTCTGATGCTAACTACCTAGAGTTGGGTCAGATTTCATAAGTTCAATGGCACAGTCCCACACAAGACTGCCCTCCTTTCTGACATAAGTTGTAAACTTGGAGTTTCCCCAACTATCCACACTTTTGACAAACTGGCTACAAATTCAGGGATTCCCACTACCACCTCAGGTTCAGTAATTTTATCGAACAACTCAAAGAAGCTCTATGTTTACAATTACAGTTTTATTATTTATTATAAACATAAATTAGAAAAGACACATAAGGAGAGGTCTGGGGGTTCCAAATGTGAAGCTTCCTAGTCCTCAGCATGTATCACCCTCTTAGCATATCAATTTCTGTCACCAACCAGGAATCTCACTTTAACTGTGAGTATCCATAGTTTTTATTGTGGCTTCATTATGTGGGAGTGACTGGTTAAATCATTTAGCCACTTGATTGAAATCAGTCTCTAGTCCCCCACCCTTCTCTGAAGGTCAGGAGGCCAAGCTAATATTATGTGGCACCAGCCCTCTATTATATGGTTGTCTTTCTGGCATAGCTAGCCCCCATCCAGAAACTGTAAGGGCCTACCATGAATCACTTTGTTAGTATAAACTCATCTGAGGTCTGAGGGGCCCACCATGGATAAGAAGACACAGCAATCACTGAGGAAATAACAATGGTTTAAAGGCTTGCTCCCAGGAGCCATGAACAATAACCAGCCAAATTCTTTATTATACAACAAAAAGGCTTACTTCTGCCATTTTGCTATTTGTTTTCTGTAGGTTTTAATCTTTTTTTTTTTCCCTTGAATTCTTCTGATACTGCTTTCTTTTGTGTTTGAATTTTTCTAGTTTACCTTTTTGATTCCCTCGTTTTTCCTTTTCTGTATATTTTTTAGTTCTGGGCTTAGTGGTCACCCTGGTGATTAATAACCTGAATTTATAACACTCTTTACCACTTTATCTTCAATACCCTACAAAAACTCCACTCCTATATAGCTGTGTCTCCCTGTCTTTTGTTGTTGTGTCACAGATTACATGCTTATAAACTGTGTGCCCGTTAAATTACATTATAATTACTGTTTTATGCACCTGCCTTTTAAGTCATAAAGAAAACAAAGAGTTATAAACCAAGAACACAGTAATACTGGCTCTTATATTTACCTGTGTAGTTAGTTTTACTGGTGTTATTTTTTTCTCCAATTTCAAGTTACTGTCTAGTGTACTTTCATTTCAGTCTGAATGACTTATTTTAGCACTTCATCTGGGCAGATCTGCTAGTGACAAACTCCCTTAACTTTTGTTTATCTGGGAATCTCTTTATTTTCTCCTTTATTTTTGAAGGTTGGTTTTGCAATATGTGGAATTCTTGGTTGACAAATTTTTCTTTCATTACTTTACAAATGTCATTCCAGTCCCTCCTGGCCTTTGTGCTTTTTGATGAAAAATCAGCTTTTATTCTTATTGAGGATTCCTTGTAAGTGGTGACTTGCTTCTCCTTTGCTGTTTTGTAAGATTTCTCTGTCTTTGGTTTTTTTCACAGTTTGATTATAGTATGTCTTAAGTAGTAATCTCTTGAGTTTACTCTTGGATTCTTCGAGCTTCTAAATGTGTAGATTCATGTCTTTCATCAGATTTGGGACATTTTCAGACATTATTTCTTCACATATTTTTTCTGCCACTTTATTTCTCTTCTCTCCTTCTGAAATTCCCATAGTGTGTGTGTATGTATTCTTCATGATATTCCAGAGGTCACTTTGTCTTTGTTCACTATTTCTTTTTAAAAAGAACAAATGTTTATTGACGTACAGACATTTTGGGGGCCCAGAGACGCAGGGGTAAACACAAAAGTAAGCATCAGCTTCCATGGGTATCAGAAATTAGAAGGGTGAAGAAAGCATCAGAAGTCAGAGTCTTCCCACCAGCAACCTCCTATGAGCCCTGTCCACAAACATGAATCATGTCTCTCTGTTTGAACTGTCAAGATTTCTCCCAAAAGTCTGGCTTTAGTAGAGCTCAGAAAGAAGCTTCTCAAAGTTATCAAGCCAGGTGTCAAATTGGTTAAGTCAGTTACAAACCATCTTTAGTTTCATTGTTTTACGTCCTGCTTTTTATTTTGTTTCGTTTTGTTTTTAATTAGGAGCATACCCATTTAGTGTTGTTATATCTTATTGATCAATTACCCTTTTATCATTATAAATATTCCATTTTATCTCTGAAAATACTCTTTGACATACAGTTTACTTTGTCTAATATTAGTAGAGCCACATTATCCTTCTCATGCCCAGTGTAACCTAGCAAGAATTTTTTCCTAGAAGGTTTTCCATCCTTTCATTTTCAACCAATTTTTTAAAAATTTAAAGTGGCATATTTTGTATACATTATATAGGTGACTCTTTTTTTATCTACCCTGAAAATCTGACTGAAGTTGTTAGTCTGTCATATTCTCCCCTCTTTTTTTAAACAGCTTTACATACATAAATTGCACACATTTGATGAGTACAATTTGGTAACTTTCGATATAACCCCCAAAAGTTTCCATGTGCCCTTTATAAACTTTCTTTTTAATATAATATTATTTTTGGTATGTATTTACTGTACAGTCTTGGTGTTTGAATAGTATCTTTCCTGGCCTTTGTTGTTGTTCCTGAAACAAACCTTCTATATTTCCATTTCATCTCCTGTAACAGCCTTTTAGTTATGCCTGTGTGTGTGCATGTGTATGTGTGTTTATTGCTTTCTTTAGAGAATTAGGCATGCATATTGAACTTATTACAGTCTATGATCACAATCTACTCTCTTACCTCCAAATCAGTTAAAGAATTTTCTGAAGAGGGGCGCCTGGGTGGCTCACTCATTAAGCATCTGCCTTCGGCTCAGGGCGTGATCCCAGAGTCCTGGGATCAAGCCCCACATCAGGCTTCTCAGCTGGGAGCCTGCTTCTTCCTCTCCCACTCCCCCTGCTTGTGTTCCCTCTCTCACTGGCTGTCTCTCTCTGTGTCAAATAAATAAATAAAATCTTTAAAAAAAATTTATGAAGAAATATTTGCAAATCCTTCTTCTTGTTGTAATATATATTACTTCTACATATGCCTTAAAAATCATCATCCTTGTATGGTGACTAACAAAATAAAAATAGTTATTATTAAAAAATCGTCATCCTTGAGTATTGTTTTACCCTAGAGAGCTAAGAGCTTTAAGAGTATTGTCCATTTTTTCAGTTTATTTTTTCAGAAAACAAAACATTGTCCTATGTATTTAATGACCCATTTATTATTATTTCTGTTCTTTACTTCTTGTACTTGAGATTTTCTCTATTATTATTTCCCTTTAGTCTATAAAATTTCCTTTATAGCATTTTAACATTTATTATAAAGAAGATGTGCTAAAGTGTCATTTTTTCACCTTTTTCCTATATTTTTCAGCTTCATGGTTTAAGAATATTATTAGTGAATGTAGAAATCTGAATTTTTTTTTTCTTTCAGCTCTTTAAAAATGTGATTTCTTCTGGCTTCTATTTTTCTATTATAAAAAGTCAGCTATAGTTTTTATCAATATGTCTCTTCATGCAATGGCCCTTGTTACCCAGCTGCTTCAATAACAGAATTATGTTCACTTTCCTTTAGTTTTCCCCCCTTTGTTCCTATGACTAGGTGCTTTTAATTGACCTTTCTTCACATTTGCCAGTTCTTCTGCCTGCTCAAATCTACTACTGAACTTTTCTAATTTTTTTTAAATTTCAGTTTTGTACTTTTCTGCTCTAGAATTTCATTTGATTCTTTTTTTTTATAATTCTGTATTTTCCTTAATATTCTCTATTTGCCTAAACACCATTCTCCTTTCTTCTGTTTGTTTGTTTTGGGTTTTGTTTTTGGTTTTTGTTTTTTGGTTTTTTTTTTTTGGTAGGTCTTTGACAGTTGATATAAAGTCTTTGTCTAGTAAATCCTGTGTCTTGGCTTCCTCAGATTCTATTAATTTCTGCCTCTCTTGTCAGTCAGCCATACTCTTTATTTTCTGGCTTGCATCATCATTTTCTATTAAAAACTGGAGATTGTGAATATTACAATGTGTAACTCTGAAAGATACTCCCCTTCTCTAGAATTTCTTGTTGTTTGTGTGGTATGTGGTTGTTTAGGGGCTTTTATAAGCTGTTTTGTAAAGATTGTATTCATTGTCTTGTATGATCACAGAAGTCTCCATTAAATTAGTGGTCAGCTAGTGTTTTGACAGATATGTCTTTTAATGCATGCAGGCAAAAAGAAAAAGAAAAAAAAAACTCCTTGCTTTTGCAGCTGGGCTGTTTATTTGTGTGCTGGGGCATATCCTCAGTGGTTTTCCAGGCATTTTACAACTGTGCCTTTGCTCACACAGGACTTGTAGATCAGCCAGATGTGAGAGCTTAAGGCTTTCTTGGGTCTTTTCTGAGGATGTTTTCTGTTTCTCCCTTGCCTTCTAGTTTCCCAGGGGAAGCATTGCAAAGCCCCATATTCCTCAAAACATCTCATTCCCTATATTCTCTTCGAAGACTCTTTGGGATATCTTATTGTTTGTCCCTATTGATATCTCTTGCTCCAGGCTGCAGTGACTGGTTCATTTGCTGTTAAATGCCCTCCGCTTAGCTATTTCTCTGCCCTGAAAGATTTCCTAGTTAGGCAAAAAACAAACAAACAAACAAAAAACACGCCTTTGTGTTAGTCCTTCATGGAGTCCTCAGGTCAAAGCAGGCAACCTTACTTTCTTGAGCATGAGTTTTTCTCTGTAGACTGCCATATTGAAGACCATCACCAAGCCATTTGGTTGGGGGTGGGGCGGGGGAGGAATGAGGCAAAGGTAAGTTAAAATGCCACAGAGCTCTCCCATTAAATACTCATTGCTTTTTTTTTTTTTTTTTTTTTAAGGATTTGTTTGGTTGCAGTAAACCTTTGACTGTTTTACAGATTTCTCATACACTTGATTCTAACAGTTTTTGCTAAGTTTTGGTTGTTTTGTTTGTTTCCCATGTTTCAGTGGAGAAACTGCTTTTAGACTTTGCTATTCCACCATTTTCTCTGACCATCAGCTACAGAGGTTTTTATGGTCCATATGAATGTTACACTGACTTCTCTCACCCCTAGAAATCCTTAAATTACCAATGTGAATGTCAACAAGGGCTTTCCCTTAAAAATAATGTCATAAAATATTTTGAAGATGTGAAACTGTTCTTCAGAATTATGTAGCATACTGTCACATTCTAGTAGCTTTATCATTGATCAGTTTTATATTATGGCAGACTTCTATATTAAAACTTGAATGACAAATTTATGGTTAAACTATGTTGTTGCCACTATTAGGATCAATCTAAACCTGCAGTTACCAAATTGAGTTTCTAAATCTGAGGCATCCTGGGATGCCAGAGTGAATTCTCAGGGTACAACAGGATATCTTAAGCTTTGGGGGGCGACACGGTGTTAGTTCACTTCCTAGGGTCACCATTGAAACTACTACCTCAAGGTAGCTACAATTTCAGCATGAGGCAGAGCTATATTCCTCTCAGTGACGTCATACGTTAACGAAGCTGGGTTTGCCTGCATTGCTGTGATAATAAATACCACGTGAAAAATCAATGCGAAATAGAAAAGAAGGTGGAAGTTTCCGGTCTAGTGCCAGAGTTTGAGAAGCTGTACTGTGGTCAGTAGGTACAAACATCCCATTAGGAAGTAACCATGGTTATTTACAAATGAAATAAGATTACTTTTTCTTCAAGTTATGTGTATTATTTTTGTAAATAGTTATTAATTTGTTGCAATATCCTTTGAAACAGAACTGTTGGTATATCTTTTAGATTAGGAGCACAATGAAAATTGAGACACTAGGGTACCATGAAACAAGAAAGCTTGGGAACTTTTGGTCAAAATCCTCCATTTTATTTAAAATGTTTATCTTTCCAGTCGCATCTTCTATAACTCCTACCATGAGTCTTCTATCACAATTAAACTGGCTTGTGCACAGTCCCTTGCCTTACTATCCATCTTCTTATTCTATTTTTTAAAATTGGAACTGCAATATAGACCTGTGAAGAACAAAGACCTTGTCATCTACCTACACATAATCCTAGCCCCTAGCACAGGACACTTCATAGATTCAGGAGATACTCGGTAAAGTTTATTTGATGATAGGAAGGAACTGTACTTACTTACTACTTGTTTTGTCATTGTATGGCTCAGTACTGAACACATTAATATTTGAGAGTTTCTGAATGATTCATTGATAAAATATGGTTGTCAAATATTTGGAAATCAGTGTTTCTAGAAGAGTAATAAAGCCACATTTAGAAAACCAGCTGATATGGCTGGAATTTTTTTTTTTCCTTTTCTATTCTTGTTGGCTCCTCTCCCCAATTCTTTAATTCCATTCTCTTTCTTCCTGTTCGTATTGCCTTACTGAACCTTATTCAAAGTGATGTAAATCGCCAGTGTAAAAGGAAGTATCTTACAATTCTTAAGACATTTTGGTTTTTACAAAAATTCCTTTAAATTCATACTGAAATTTATAATTAATTCCTGCTGAACCTTAAACTAAATATGGAGTAAGAAGGAAGAGAAATAATATTGGCCTTAATAAAGGATTAGACGCAATGAAGAATTATCATGGATAGTAGTAGGAGCCTTTACCCTCCTGAGTTTCTCACTGCATGCTAGTGTTTGTGGTTTGTCTCATTTATACTCTGATTTCTTTTGTGGTTGTATGGTTATAAATTGAAATTAGCAAATTTAGTGCTATTTTGATCTAAGGTATTGAATTTTTTGGTCCACATTTTGAGACATTTGCTAGTTTTTATGAAAAAAGATTTTCTCAGAACTAAAAAATGTTACTTAGTTGTACCAAGATGAAATACTGAATTAGTAAAATGGATATAAAGTAGTTTTTCCAGAATGTTAAAAAAAAATTGTAAAAACATTTACTTGTTTTAATGGAATTCATAGCTACTGCTTATGAATACAAACATTTACTTCTTCAATTGCTTGTTTTAAAAATTTCATATTGTGGGTTGTAGAAGTAAAAAATTAATTTTAAGCTATTTCTAATATGGTTATTTGCAATTGCAACTGTGTCACCTCATAAAAGAAACTTCTAGGTGCTTAACAAAGATCTTAAATCCCTTTGGATTTCTTTTTCCTAAGTGAAAGCAGGTGCTGAGCATTGTCATCTCCTAATATATTGAAATTACTAAAATATTTAATAAGCTACCAGGGTTTGAAGTAGTGACCAGATGTTTTCAGTTTTCCCAGATGACTTTTACAGCTAAGCATTTACAGTGGGAACGAGCTAAGTTTGCCAGTGTAACAACAAAAATGCAAATAAAATAAACACAAGTTGTTTCTTTTGAACTAAAATTAAAATGCTATCTATTATATTTAATCTGTCCTAACACTTTACAATTAGAGAAGATTTCCAAAGCCTAACCAAACATGAAATTGAAGCTTCCCCTCCCATCTTTAGTAACTTTATTGAGACATAATTTACATACCATAAGATTCACCCACTTTAAGTATACAGTTTTAGGATTTTTAGGAAATGTATATAGTTGTGCCACGATCATCAACCTCCAGTTTTATTTGAAGTATATAATTTCAAGGTTTTTTTCATAAATATACAGTTGTGAAACCATCACAATGAACAAGATAATGCATGTATTCATCATTCCTAAAAGTCTCCTTGTGTGCCTCTGTGTAATCCCTCTTTCCTGCTCTTCTCATGTTCTCCCTATCTGCATCTGTCTCCAGGCAATCACTGACCTGTTTGTCACTTGCTATTAGTTTGTATTTTGTAGAATTTTATGTAAATGGAATCATACAGTAGATACTGTTTTCTTTTGGGAGAGGGATTTCTGGCCTTTTTCACTCTGAATAATTACTATGATACTCATCTGTGTTGCATGTATCAATAATTCCTCTCTATTATCAGTAGTATTCAGTTGTGTGGATATTCCATAATTTGTTTATCCATTCACCTGTGATAGATATTTGAGTTGTTTCCATTTTGTGTTTTTTTCAAATGTAGCTATTAATAACATCCTTGTGCAGTTTTTGTGTAAATGTAGATTTCAGTTGGTTAAATAGGAATGATATGGCTGGATCATATGGTAGTGACTGATAATGGATTCTTTACCCATTTTTATATCTGAAAAGTCTTCATTTTTGAAAGATATCTTCAGTGAGTCTAGAATTCTAAGTTCACAGTTTATTTACTTGTTCATTTCCTCATATGTTAACGTTGATGCTTCTCTGTCTTGCTTTCATTGTTTCTAATGAGAAATCCATTGCCATCCTGATCTTTGTAATGTGTCTTTTTTTTTTTTTCTGGCTGCTTTTAATATTTTCTCTTTATTATTTGTTTTGAGAAATTAGATTATAGTATGCTTTCATGTGATTTACTTTTTTCTTTTTTGTTTGATGTTCATCGAAATTCTTGGATACTTTCTGGGTTTACAGTTTTCATCAAATGTGGAAAATTTTCAGCCATTATTTTTTCAAATATGTTTCTGTTCCCATTCTCTCTGCTCTTTATCAGGGACTTAATTGCAAATATATCAGGCCACTTGAAGTTAAACTCACAGTTTACATATGCACTGGTTTTTTTTTCCCTCAAGTCTTTCTCTTATTTTTGATCATTTCTGTATCATTGCTATAGCTTCAAGTTCACTAGCCTTTTCTTTGCAATGTATAATCTACCACCAATCCCATCTCAGTATTTTTCCTTAAATCTCAAACATGGTAGTTTTTATCTCTAAAATTTTGTTTTGGATCTTTTTTATTCCATGTCTCTATTCAACTTTTTGAACAGATGGAATAGAATTATAATAACTGTATGAATGTGTTTATCTGCTAATCCTAACATTTATGTCAGTTTTGGATTGATTTTTATTTGATTTCTTTTCTTATTATGGGTCTTATTTTTCTGTTTATCTGCTTGCCTGGTAGGATAGGCAAAATTTTAAGAATGACCCTGGGAACCCCTCCCTTGTGAATATGATGAGGTATATCAGTCCAGTGATAATATGTTATATGGCACAGTGGATTTTACCTGTGTGGTTAAGGTTACTAATCAGTTGGCTTTGCATTAATGTAAAGGGGAATGATATTGGTAGGCCTGATATGATCACATGAGTCCCTTAAAAGCAGAGAATTTTCTCTGGCCAGTGGCAGACAAGGAAGAAAGATCTGAATCATGAAAAAGATTGTATGTGCTATTGCTGGCTTGAAAATAGAGCCAGCCATGTAGTGAGGAATTCAGGTGGCCTTTAGAACTTGAAGACAACCCCTGGCCATCAGCTAGCAAGGAAATAGGGACCCCAGTCCTATGTCTGCTAGCAACTGGATTCTGCCAACAATCTGAATAAGCTTGGAAGCAGTTTCTTGAGAGCTTCCAGACAAGAGCCCAGCCTGGCAGACATGATGATTTCAGCCTTGTGAGATTTCTAGCAGAGAGTACAGGCAACCTCTGTAGACTCTGACCTACAGAATTGTGAGGTAATAAATAGGTGTTGTGTTAAGCCACTATATTTGTGGTAATTGGTAATCCAGCAATAGAAAACAAATGTGTCTGGTAGTCTCTGATTAGATGCCAAACATTGAGTTTTAGTTTCTCAAGTGCTGGATATTTTTGTATTCCTGTAAATAGTCTTGAGCTTTGTTTTAGGTCACAGTTAAGTTACCTGTAAATAATTTGATCTGAGTATTGCTTTTAAGATTTCTTATGCAGACCAGAGCATCATTTAGTATAAGGGTAATTATTCTGTACTACTGGGGCAAGACTGAATATTTGATCAGGGGAAACCTCCCCACATCTTAGTTCTCCCTCTGGAGAGCTGTTTTCTTCTCTTCTGCCTGTGAATTCTAGCCACCTTGGTCAGTTCTGTGTCAGTACTCTCAGTTCTGGTTCCTTAACTCAGGTAGTCCACTTGGCTGCACCTGAGTTCCCCCTCCCTGCACTATGTCCTAGGTATATTCAAAGCAGTAAACTTGAGCAGTCTTAAGGTGCATTTTATTTGTTTCCCATCTCTTGAGTATCAGTGTTCTTTGCCTGACATCCAGTGTCTTTAGCACTTTTTTGACATATTTTGTTTAATTATTTTTTTTAGTTTGAGTTGAGCATAAATCCATGGTTTTTTACTTTGTTAAAAGTCCTTTCGTTACTTTAAATAATTGAAAATTTTAAATAAAGTGAAGCTTTAATTATTTAAGTTTAATGGGACCAGGAAATACTCTTCCTAAAATGTTATTCTCTGTGCAGTATCTAAAATTTTAATACTGTAGCACCATTTTTAAATTCTAATATACTAAGTCTAGCCCAAATGATGACAAAGCCATATCTCTGCATGGCCTCACAGTTCCTCATTTTCATTTGAACACCTTTAGTATTTATTTGCCTAAGGAAGTTGCAATTATTTTATGCTTAGATAATTACAGCCCATAATTATTTGACTCACTAAACTATTAGAATGGAAAGTTAATATTATTTTACATCTTAAATAGAACAGAAACCCGTTTATTTATGCAAAAAACCCTATAAAGTCTTTTTCCATGTTAACTGCATAACTACTAAACACAACTGTTTTTCACATAGTCAGATTTCCTTGTTTCTAATTTCTGTATTTTTATTGTAATAGGCATATTATTTGGCTTTATGTTTCTCCTCCCACATGGTTTAGCAACATAATTCTGTAATTCTTCCATGTAATTATATAAATGATATAAATGAGTATTCAGACATATAAGAAGTTTATGTAACTGGTTTTATGCCCTGCAGACAGTTTTGGGGAGATGCTGTTCTTTCCATAAAATTTCTTATAATTGTGTTAATTAAGAATTTTCAATAGGTTTCTCTAATTAAAACAGGAAAGATGATTAGTTACCTCACAGATCCTCTGGGAGAAGAGATTTTGTTATTTTAGCACACCTTTTTTTTTTCTCCCACTGTTTCTGAATAGGTAACAAAGACATAGTTCTATATTAAGAATTGATGTTCTAGGGCGCCTGGGTGGCTCAGTTGGTTAAGTGTCTGCCTTCGTGTCTGGTCATGATCTTAGAGTCCTAGGATCCCCACATCGGGCTCCCTACTCAGTGGGAAGTCTGCTTCTCCCTCTGCCCCTGCCCGTTTGTGCTCTCTCTCTCAAATAAATAAATAAAATCTTTAAAAAAAATGATGTTCTTATTTGATATTTGTTTATGCTAACAGGTACTTTGGAAGTTCGTCTTATGGGCTGTCAAGATATTCTAGAGAATGTTCCTGGACGGTCAAAAGCAACATCGGTTGCACTACCCGGTTGGAGTCCAAGTGAAACCAGATCATCTTTCATGAGCAGAACAAGTAAAAGTAAAAGTGGAAGTAGTCGAAATCTCCTAAAAACCGACGACTTATCCAGTTCAGTAACCAGATTTTGTAAAAATCATATAACAAAGGGTCTATACAAAGGACTTAGCAATGGGAATAGCAATGGGAAGAGAGAGTTGAACAAAAAGCTTTACAATTATGATTTCTATAATTTTAAAATATTAAAAGCTGTATTGTTAGGAAAACAAATACAACCAAAATTTATTGAAATTATCTTAGAAAACTGAATGACGTATAGCATTAATTCTTTTGGAAGAATTAAATAGTATCATTATGGCAAACTGAAAGTGTTCAGAGGCTATTAGACTTGTTACATCTTGATTCTTTTAATGATATAGTGACACTTTTAAACTAACATTGAAATTTTGATAACCACTGGACCAAACATGTTTACTAGGGTAGTAGCTCAGTTAGCAAACAAATGGTGGGGGTGGTAAGAGTATTACGCAACAGGTTTATGAAGCACTTTGGAGACATTCTAAATTGTAATTATAAACTGTGATATAAATGTGTAACTGGAAGTGGGGGAGAAAGTCCTGTGATAATTCAACGTACTATTGAGTACAGAGGTGAATATGTCAGTGCTTTTCTGTATATAGAAAGAGCTTTTAGGAAAAGTGTGAAAATAAAAATTGCCTGAGGTAACAAGCTCTATAAATAGAAGTGTAGAGGCTGAAAAACTGGATGATTGCAATTTATATACAAACATGCACATATACAAAATAGATAGCATTTAATCTTTGTGTTTTTCTCAAACTCAAAGGATAAGTTGGGAGCATCTAGTGGGAATGTATGTACATATAAAAGTAGCCATTTAAGACCCAAAAGCTTCAGGATTAAGAAAGACGTTACATTCAGGGCACCTGGGTGGCTCAGTTGCTTAAGCCTCCCACACTTGGTTTCCCCTCAGGTCATGATCTCAGGGTTGTGAGATCGAGCCCCACATCAGCTCTGTGCTGGGCATGGAACCTGCTTAAGATTCTCTCTCCCTTTCCCCCTCTAGCCCCCCTCCCTATCTAAAAAAGAAAAGGAAAAAAGAAACCCCTTATGACCCCCTTAGGATCATAAGACTTTTGTTGCTATTAAACGGTCGTACTTCTGTTTTAAAGGTTTTAAAATATTTAAGTAAGTTTATAAATTTTAATTACAGATGATGTCTGTGCAGTTTTGAAGCTAGATAATACTGTGGTTGGTCAAACGAGCTGGAAACCCATTTCCAATCAGTCATGGGACCAGAAGTTTACACTGGAACTGGACAGGGTAAGATGAAAACATTTACTTGAATTTTCATTATATTTATCATTCATTTTGAATGTAAATTTTCTGTCTTAGAAGACTTTGAGAAGTTTTATTTTTAACACAATAAATGAAGAAACTAGGAATTTTTGATATTCCTCATCTGGTGAGTTATAAAGGTCTACCTTAAGACAGAGGTGAACATCGGAGTGTTATAGTAGCTTTGCTTGTGCAGTGATTTGAAAATGTCTAGTTTGTGTTAACCTAAAAGACAACCAAGTGAGAGCTAATATTGAAATAAATTTTTTGAGTAATGCACTCTCTAACAACTAAGGTGATTCTTCTGACTCACCATTTGTAGGTTATAGTATCAAAGCTAGATTTGAAATGCACTAATGTGCATGCTTACTCAGCCTTCCATGTGTCTCAGTGGCTTTCATAAATTGATGCGAATGGCTAGAATGCAATATGTAGCTTTAGAATCCAGCAGAAGTAAACTTGGTCCACAGTAGATTCAAGTCCATGGCGCTAACTTTATTATTTAGATTCTACTCCATGTACTGGGGTGTGGGAAGAAAATATGAGAACTTAACCCCAATTTTGCCTAAAAAATAAGAAAGCTATCAAGCTTTTTATCATTTTGTATTTAGGTTGATGATACATTTGTCATTTTTAAATTACATATATTAGTGAAAGCAGATTTACAGTGTTTGATGATGTGAGGTGGTGACTACTGCTCTAGTAACCTCTACTTTAAAAATATTTTTCCAATTTATTTTTTTCTTTCCTCATAGCATCCTAATCAGGCCCTCATCACTGCTTTTCTTGGTTCAAAAAATGTATATACTTGAGCAAAATGCTTCACCTTTATGTATACCAGTTTTCTTAGCTTTAATACCACCAACTTCAGTGAGATATGTAAAAAAAAAAATCTTAGACAAGTGGTAATAACTTAATGTTGGCTTTTTTTTTTTTTTTTTACTAAAGTGATTTACTAACTAATCTCCATGTGTCTTAATACCAAACTGATTTTCAAAGAACATGACCTTCATCTTGGCATTCATTCTCTCATTTAGGATCATTCATTTATTCATTAAAAATGACTATGAAATTATTCGTTCATTTAATCAACAAATATTCATTGGTATCTACTATATTCCCAGCACTTCCAGGTAGTAGATTAGCAATGAACAATATAAATAAGGTCTTTCGAGGTTCCTCAAGGAACTTATACTTCAGTGGTCTTCAGTACATACCTGATTAGTTGCAAAATTTTTTACCATTATATCTGAAATTGTAAGAATCTGCCACCTCGTTTCCCAAGTGCACCTTTATTTTGATAATTTCAGTTTAAATGATGTTAGGTTTTAGAATGCTGGGCTAAGGTGTTTATACTTGTTGATATGGGAGATGGGATGGAAGAGATATAATGGAAAAGTTGATCTTGGAATTTGTATGTAGAACGAATTTGATGGAAGAGGATCTAAAGGTATGCATATTGGCAGGCAGCTACTACAGTGCTACAACTGTAAGATTAGGAGAGCTGAAGTGAAATTTGGCAGTAGGAATAGAAAAAGATATATATAGGAAATGAAGGAAAAAATAGTATTAATAACTAGTTAGATTTGAGTACAAGGGAAGGAATTTGTCCCTAAGCTGCAACGAAAATAATGCCACAGTGATTAGAAAAAAACTATATTGGAAGGGAATGGGTTCTATACCTAGTTACTTAGCAACTAAATAAAGATGTGGAACTAAAAGTCAGGGCTGAATAAGCAGATTAGGAGATCATCTGACTAGAGGTCACAGCGAATGCCATCCAAGTGGGTAAGATCAATGCATTCATTTCACAAATATCTGTTGAACATCTTACATATGTAACAGGCTTTTTACTAGGTTCTAGATTTACAAAGATAACATATGCTCATTGCTGTAACAACCTCTTAGGCTTAATAATCACTGATTTTCTATTCTGTGCCAAGCACCATTCTAGATGCTAATAATGATTGAACAAAACTCCAAAGTCCATATACCAGGGCTTTATATCGTAATGAGGGAAAATAAATAGTAAACAAGTTAAAAAAAAAAAAAAACTACAAGTACAGCGAAGGAAGTAAATAGGGTGGTGTAGTAAGGGGGTGGGGGCTACTTTAGATAGAGTAATTGGGGAGTCACTTGAGGAGGCTACATTTGACCTGAGACCTGATGGGTGAAAAGTTGCCAGACTTGTAAAGACCCAGGGAGAGTATTCCCAGCAAGAGGAGACAAAATATACAACCCCTCAGGTAGGAGAGAACCTGATATGTTTTAAGAATAAAAATTGTAAGACAGAAGATCAGTGTAAAAGTGAAGGAGATGTAGGTACATGCCGAATCACTAGGATTTTTATAAAAATTGGGAGACAGTTGAAGGGCTCTTAATAGGGGAGTTGACATCATTTGATTTATCTATGGTAAATGATCTGATAGAAGTAAGTACTATGTACTATAGAAGCTGATAAAAGACTTACTAACACTAGTGGGAAAGAGTTTGTAAAGAAAGAAAACAAAGATCTAACAACCAAATCTTAAGCAGTATCCCAAGGGTAGGAGGAGAAAGGTTTGCCAAAGAGAAGTCAAAAACTTTGAGTTGAATCAGATCATACCTTAGATAAACATTATAAAAGCTTATCCAGTGAATAATTGCAGGAATGATGAGATGATGAAAATCATGTTACATATCAAACAATTGAAGAAAATGGGATTTTTGAAAAGTCTATTAAAGAAGAAATTTAACAAAGATTTGATAACTGTCTTGAAAGTTAAACGGAGGAACATGTGGGGGGGAAGTTAGGGTAGGGATAGCAATGAGATTTTAATTTGTGTGTGTTTATTGTTATTAGTTGGTAGTGACTTCCTGGAGCTCATTGTTAAGGTTTACTGGATGGATCTTGGTTTTCAGAGATTATACTGATCAAGTAGCAGTGTTTACCAAATTCTTGGAGAAGTGGCAAGTGGTAAGCTGTTGTACATGTTCCATCCTTGGATTGACTGTATACTTTGTGGCTGTGGAGGACAAAGCAAAAGTCAATGGATGGCAGATTTTTTTTTTTTTATTTCAGTACAAAGGAAAATATGTTAAAAAATGAAATGAGCACTATAGAAAATAGTAAGTTCTCTCTCAATAAAGTTGAATGAGCAACTTCTAAAAGAGATTTTAAAGGAATTCTTGTATCAGAAAAAAGTTACACTTCTAAGATTTTTTTTCAACTCTGATATTTTCTCTTTCAGGGTAGAAGAACCAGCATTGTTATGTGCTATAAATTAGCTGTTTAAATAGATCAGTATAATTCAGTCAAGCCCACTAGAGAGGGAAATAATAGTTGGGGTTGTTAGTATAGATAGATATCATTTTCATGTCTTGTTTTATTTGTGGCTTCTTTCTAAACTGTGTGAATACATATAAATATTTATGACCATAAAATGATTCTTTTAGTTTCCATTCATTTTTAATGTATTAGGTTTGCTATACCATTGGTTTTGAAGCCAGGCAAAATGAGTTCATTGTCTATCTGCTACTTACTTACTAGCTTAGATAGTAGACAAGTTGCATAATCTTACTACTGGGCATTTGTTTCACCATCTCTATAATGGGGATAAAATATACACTTAACTCTTGAACAACACAGGTTTGAATTGTGCACGTCCACTTAATATATGGATATTGTACAGTAAAGTACTATAGATGTATTTTCTCTTACGATTTTCTTAATATTTTTTTCTCTAGCTTACTTTATTATAAGAATATGGTATATAATACATATAACATACAAAATACATATAAGTTGACTATTTATGTTATCAGTAAGGTTTCCAGTCAACTGTAGACTATTAGTAAAGTATTGGGGAGTCAGAAATTATACTCAGATTTTTGACTGCACAAGGGTTGGTGCCTTTAACCCTCATGTTGTTCAAGGGTCAACTGTAATCTTTACAGGACTCTTAGAAAAACTGAGGTAGTGTATATAAAATCTCTTTCACTGCCTGGCACATTTTAGCCACTCGATGGCATTAGTTCTTTCTTTAGCCCTAGGCTTTGATGTGTGATTGGCTATGAATTTAAGTGTAATAGAAGAGTATGGTAGGTTATGGGGAATTAATTGGTTGAATGTCACTTTCTTTCACTTCAGAGCCTATTTAAAGTAATTCTAGGATTTTTGATGAGTGATATGATCAAAATGAAACTCAAAGAGGGGCACCTGAGTGGTTCACTTGGTTAAGCATCCAACTCCTGATTTCAGCTTAGGTCATGATCTCAGGGTTGTGAGATCGAGCCCCGCATCTCATCAGTCTGCGCTCAGTGGGGCGTCTGCTCGAGATTCCCTTCTCCCTGCCCCTCCCGCTTGCTCATGGGTGCACATGGGCTGTCTTTCTCTCTCTCCAAAATAAATAAGCAGATCTTAAAAAAAAACAAAAAGAAACTCAGAGAATTATTGTTAGAGGGAAAACAGCTAAAAGGTTTCTCTTGTAGCCAGGTTATTGTGTTATAGAGTTTTATATTTAAAATAGAACACAAGAGTAACACATACATACATATAAAATAAAATAAAAAAGAACTCAAAAGTAAGTGACTATCATTTTATAGTTAAGGAAGCTAAGCACCAGAGTAGTTACATATTAATAAATGTTAGAGCTGGTACTAGACCTCAGTGTCCTTCAAAATGGATGCTCTTTCCTCTATGGTAATTTGAATGAGACAGATAACAGTCACACAGAAGAGGAAATAACAGAAGATAATGAAACCTGAAAGAGAGAAAATAATTTAAAATTACCCAGACTACAAGCTTAAAAAACTATAAAGACTGATAACTGTTGATTGGTTGTTCGTTACTTGCAGTGGTGATTTCACCTAAGATGGTTTTTGTTTCCATGACTTCAGATAGTCCTTCCACTTTGGAGTAGTCCTCCCTTTCAACGTTTGAAAACAGTGCATGACCAAGTAAAGCTATTCATCCCTGAAGCCAACTGGACCTTCTAGGTTCCTGGTAGGCATGTTGCTTGTCCCTAATTTGATTAGAAACTTCTTTTGGGCAGAGACCACATTCCTTATCATGAAAACTACTTGTGTTTACACAGCACATTTGACTTTTTCATGTGCCTTTTACCCTTTTACTTTATCCCTTATATTTATAGAATATTTATTTATGGAAAATGTTTATTGAAGTATTTATAGAAAATGTTATTTTAAACTATCTGACGTGTTCATGCCTAGCATTTTGCCTCAAATGTCAAGTTACTTTTCTACAGGATTCTGGAACTTAGTTATTTATACTATTTCTATCTTCTTCAAGATACAAAGATTCATAGGTCTTTTTGGAGTTAGGAGATACTCTGGAAATAATCTAGACCTAGAATAATCTAAGAAAGCCCAGATTATGTTCCTGGTAGGTCAGGGCTCTGTAGAATTGTCTTAAGAGGCAACACAGACTTTTTGGGTTTTTTTGGTACTCTGGGTAAGATATCATTTGGAATTTGCCCCTTAAGAAAAACAAGTTTTGAAAATTGCTGATGTAATTCAGTCCCCCATTTTACAAATTAATAAGAAAATTATGGCCTAAGAATTATAAATAACAAGCCTAAGTTATAATCCAGAGTTGTTTTTTTTTTTTTCTATTTTTACTGAAGTGTAGTTGACACAGTATTTTTCAGGTGTACAATATGGTACTCAATGAATTTGTACGTTATTTCTCTGCTCTCCACAAGTGTAGCTACTTTGTCACCATACAAAGCTATTATAATACCATTGATTATATTCCTTATGGTTTTATCCTTTTTTCCTGTGACTTATTCCATAACTGTAAGCCTGTATCTGCCACACCCCATCACCCATTTTGCCCATCCCCTCAGTCCACCCCTATCCCTCTGGCAACCATCCGTTTGTTCTCTGTATTTATGGGTGTGCTTCTGCTTTTCATAATAATAAAAGGTTCTTTTATTTTTTATTTTTTTAATTAAGTAATATCTATGCCCAACGTGGGGCTCAAACTCACAAGCCCAAAATCAAGAGTCACTCCACCGACTGAACTAGCCAGGCACCCCCATAATGCAGGATTCTTAATGAAATCTCCTGTCAGTGCTGTGTTCTTTCTATTCTTATCAGGTTACCCTTTTTATATTTTCTTATAAAATTTGGTCCTTTTTACTGTTTATTGTAAACACAATAGTAGCTATGTAATATCTCATTTTCCCTGAATTCCCTTAGTCCTTCTAGGGGAACAAGCCATAGAATAGGAATACAAAGACATTTTAATTTCTTCTATGTATGAGCTGTCTGACATGACCATATTGTTCAATCTGAGATGCTGTTTTTTAACTTAAAATGGAACTGTAGGTGCCTGAATGGCTCAGTCAGTACTGCATGCATGTCTTCATCTCAGGGTCATGAGTTCAATCCCCATGTTGGTGTAGAGCCTGTAAAAAAATAGAAAAAGAAACAGAAACTACGAAAATATTTACCCTTCTTACCTTTCTGCTGCTTCCAAATTCTATCGAACGACACATCATATTCTCCTCTGAGGCTGAGTCCTCTGAGACAGTGAACTATGTATATAATCATCTACTATTTTTTCCCCATCCCTATCATTTCTTGATCACCAGACAGTTTCCAGTATTCCTTAAGAACTTTGGTTCTTCACTTCAGCATCATTATGGAGGATTAAAGGAAAAAAAGAATAAAACTATGTATGTAAACAACCTACTTAACATAGTATTATTTCAAAGTTCTTCGAGCACCTCAGCCACAGTATACCTTTACTTCTTGTCATTCTAGCAATGAATTGTTCTGAAATCTTAAATTTGATATGCCAGACTTTCACCATACCTTTTACGTCTCTAAATGAGATAGTTACAAGCACCAAGATTAGTGGTTATGCAGATAATGATTATGCAGTAAGTGACAGCTCATGTAATTAATTGTTACTCATCTGGCTGTCTTCCTTATTACCACAGAACTAGATATTTGATCAACTATTTCCATTTCCTTGATTCTTCAGAAGGGGACTGAAGAAGGGGCTATCAGCCCCTTACAAATTAAATTTTCTTTTCTGTGTACCCTAAAACTAGTTATCCCAAGCCATGTCCTTACTGATGCCTCCACATAAAGCATTCTTCAATTTTGTCTTTATATCAACACCTGTTATGGAAACGCCCAACAGCAAATCAGTCCTACCATCTGTCTTTTCTGCTCTAATCTACTGAATGCTGCTGAAATATTAATCATACCTATTACTATAAATCTTAGTTTCTAACCTCAGCTGGGCTTGTAAAAGTTGTCCTGCATTTCAGATCTTAATCCCATTACTAGAAGCTTTTCTTCCACTATCTCTTCAAGTCTTCTATCCCACCTCAGATCCATTTGCTTCTGTTTTAGAGATAAGATTAAGATCATTAGGATGCAGCTTCCTCAAATTCCTCCATCACCTGCAAATATTTCTGTATCTTCCTCGTTGGTTTTAGAAAAAGAGGTCTCTCTCTATCCTGTGAGAGCCTATAAGAATTGGTTTGTCCTCCATTTTCCATTCTATCTTATCTCCTAAACTCTGTTCCATTACCCAAGCTGTCCTCTGTATTTTTTTCTTACCTCCTCCTTTCTTCTCACCTCTGTTTCTTACTGCATATGTTCACATTCCTCCCATTAAAAGAATTTTTTTTTTTGTTTTGCTTCTTCATAGCTCTACTGATAGGCCTCTCTTTCATAGTCAGGATTCTAGAAGTAGTAATTTGTGCTCACAATCTGTTCTTCCTCTCCCTATCATTCATTACACATTACACTGAAACTTCTGATGTAATAGGTCCTGAACAACACACGTTACATATAGTGTCACTGTTTTGGGGATTACTGAGATTCCAAAAGTTAAATAACTGTTCTTGACCACACATCTAGAAAGCAGTGATTCTGGGAATCAACGCAAGCATTCGACACTAAAGCCAAGTCTTACCTGAAACCAGTATGTTCTTTTTAATAGTGTGCTAACTTGTCTGTTTGTTTCCGATATAGATTTTCTTAATCACTTATCACAATAATAATGGTAAAAGCTGACATTTACTGACTACTGACTATGTGCTGAGCTTGTCTTAACTCTTAATTTTCATACAACCCTAGGTGGTTGATACCATTATTAAACATACTTTACAGATGAGGAAACTGAGGCTCAAAAAGGGTAAGTAAGTAACTTGCCCAAGGTCACAAAACTAGTAAGTGGTATCAAGTAAGATTTCAACCTGTTTGTTGTTCTACAGAAATTAATTGAGTATGCAGTACCAGGCAATCTTGATTCTAGAGGCCTTGTTTTTAATTATTATATTGCCTGATCTGATCTGACCTCTGCTTCTCTATATTTTAAATCCTTTAGTGGCAGCATATAATTTACATGTTAAAGACCAAATACTTTTGCAAGTCATACAAAGCCCTTCATGACCTGTCTCTGCCCATCTTCACATCTTTATTTCCAAAAGTAGTCCTACTTATATTCTAGGCTTTCACTAGATGAAACTATTTCCTATCCCTACAATATACTTTATGCGTGCTTAACTTTGTACATTCTTTCCCCTGTGACTACTGTGTTCTCTCCTTTAATCTTGTAATTTATATCTGAAAACCCAGCTTGAGCAATTTTACCTTTTCTGATCTTCCTCCTACCTTTCCCTTAGGAAAAATTGGTCATTTCTCCCTTTTGTGTCATTGCGCCAATTGTATATGCCTCTCTATTGCCAGTATTTACATTTCCATCTCCCCAACAAAACTATGAACTATTTGAGAACAGGACCATACATTGCTTGTCTTTGTATCTCTGTCATAGTACTTAGGATAGATATTCATCAAGTATTAACAGAGTGAATGAAAATAACTTATGTAAAATATCTTTAAAACTAAAAAAACAGGTTTTTTCAATTTCCTCTTTTTCCCCCCTACCTCAGCATACCCAGGTGACACACTCTGGTTGGTACAGTGATTCCCAAATAGATTCCCAGAATGACACAAATTAGAATCGGGGTGTGGGGGGGTGTCCTATACATTTTGAAAATATCTTCTTTCTTACCTACTCCTATCCTCCCCCACACAACTGAGTCTGACTTATTCCCTTATGTCTTACCTGTTATTGTCCTATAGCACAGTATCAGCATTTTAGCTTTTTTCTACCTCTGTGATCTTTAAAGTAACATGCAAAGGCCTACATTTAGCACTGTGAGAAATACAAAACAGTAAGAAATGCTCTTTCCATAAGGTACCCTATGGTCTGGTAGGTTTAAAGAAAACAGTTTGAAACACAATAAAGAATTATTAAATTGTGTTTCAGAAGCTTAGGGAAGAATTCTGCCAAACATGAGCATGCATCAAAAATTTTAAAATATGTAAGGATACAACCACCATCAGTAAGCAGCAATAGATAATGGGATTATTCTTTGTAGAATATAATATAAATGTTTAAATTACTTAAATAATAGAGGAATTTGAAAACATGAGCAAAGAGTAAGTGACAAAAAGACTAGGCAAAGTTTTTAAAAAACAAAATGAAATAGTAGGCATCTGAGATGTGCTTCAAAAATAATTGGGGGAATGGTGGCAGTGAAACATGATTGCCATTGGTAAATTGTTGAAGCTGGGTGGGAAGCAGAATGAAATAAAATTTAACAAATATCAGAAATAACATTTGCAATTGAAAGCTAAGTGGATGGGTTAAATAACAGAGGATTTAGTGGTATGGAAGATCAAGCTAAAGAAGTTGCCCTAGTGCAACACAAAGAAACAAAGAGATGAAAAACATAAAAGAGAGGCTAAGAGACATAAAGAATAGGATGAAAATGACTAACACACTAAATGGAGTTCCAGAATGCGGTAACTTGTGGAGAAAATGGGGCAGTGGTCATGTCTGAAGCAATAATGACCTAGGATTTTCCAGAAATGATGACAAACGTGAATCCTCAGATTTGAGAACACAAGTCCTTAGAAAGATAAACAAAAAGTTAGACACATCTAAAAACTCAAGGGAAAGACATATGGACTGGATTTAATCATGAATGTCCTTTTGAGGGAGATGGATGCTTAATTTGGTCTTGAAAGGTGAATTTGGACTGGTACAGAGGGAAGAGCAGTTTGAAATCTCATATGACAACATAGGTTTTGGCTGGGGAATAAGATACAGGACTAGACATAGAAACTATTTAAAGACACAGAGGCAGGAAAGTTTATAATAGGTTTGGAATAATAGGGAGTCTTTGGAACTTTTTATACAATATGAATTGATATAGATAGGAAGCAGTTTATATATAAAACTGTTAAAGCACTAGTTTATATTGTAATTGTTTACTTCTCTCTTATGAAGAGAGCAGAGTCACCCACATCTGTAGGAGGGAGATTTTTCAAGCAAATATCACAACCTCATATTCTCCATTGTCTGTCTTCAACTCTCCTCTCTCTATTTCCTATCCTCTCCAAAGATCTAAGGTTTCCCTCTTTTTGTCACATTCAGTCCAGCTGGAAAAATCACCCTTATTGGACTCCTGAACTCAAGGGATATTACTGTTTCCTGATGTAGTTGTTTTCTGTTTGCCCCTAGTGGACTTCAGTGACCCGCTTCCCTGTCGTATGCTTTGCCCCTGGAGCAGTGATAGCTGTGGACTTGAACCACTAAGCTCTGACTTACAATGGGAGACATTATTAGGAAGTATGAGGGCAGGAGGAGAGGGAAGTCAAGGTGTTTGTTTCCTTCTCTCCTTGCCTGTTTTCACAGCATTGGTTCAACTATGGCTACAGCTCCCGTTGGACAGTCCCTTTTCCAAAGTTTAGTTCTCATTGGATTCTGGTAACTATGCCTTTTGCCCATTGAGGCTGGGGGTGGTAATGGTTTTCTACTGTTGCTAGATGTCAGTTGCTTCCCATCCTTGTTGGTTCCTTAACTTTAATCACACATCCATAAATAGCCAATTTTTAAAATTCAAACTCTTTGGGGAGCCTGGGTGGTTCAGTCGGTTAAGTGTTGTCTGCCTTCGGCTCAGGTCATGATCCCAGGGTCCTGGGGATCAAGCCCCATGTCAGGCTTCCTGCTCAGTGGGGGGTCTGCTTCTCCTTCTCCCTCCCCCCCCCCCACTCATGCTCTCTCTCTCTCTGTCTCTCTGTCAAATAAATAAATAAAAACTTTTAAAAAATAAATAAAATCCAAACTCTTTGAGTGTGCAGTTTCTTTGCTTCTGGGACCCTAACTGGTGTTTCCCAAGCCTGTGTTGTCTTTAGAAGCCCATGGAAAGCCAATTAATAAAAGACCAATTAATGTGATATCTGCCATGTTGTACGTTTACAAAGTCTTCCCTTTCCTTGGCTCTTGAATTTTCCATGCTTTGCTTTTTGCTCCCCCCCCCCCCCCTTTTTTTTCAGCAGTGGAGCCTAGCTTTCATTTTCTTCTGTTAGAGGTTCCCTGACTCTTGATTCACAGCATCCTCGGTGTTCTAGTTTTGTTTTTGGTTTTTTTTTTTTTTTTAAACAGTGTGTGTCCAGGCCAAAAGAAATATCCAGTAATTTCATTTATTAAGAAATACTTACTAACTAAAAAGCTTCTGTGCAGTGAAGGAAACATGAACAAAATGAAAAAGCATCCCACAGAGTGGGAGAAAGTATTTGCAAATCATAGATCTCATAAGGAGTCAACATTCAAAATATATAAAAAGGTCCTATAACTCAATAGCAAAAAAAAAATCTGATTAAAAAATGGACAGAAACTGAATAGACATTTTTCTAAAGAAGACATTCACATAGTCAACAGGTACATGAAAAGGTGCTCAGCATCACTAATCATCAAGGAAATGGCAAGACAAAACCACAAGGAGATATAACCTCACACCTGTTAGAATGGCTGTCATCAAGAAGAGAAGAGATAACAAGTGTAGACAAGGATGTGGAGAAAAAGAAACCTTTGTGCACTATTGATGGGAATGTAAATTGGTGCAGCCACTATGAAAAATAGTATAAAGGTTTCTCAAAAAATTAAAAATAGACCTACCATATGATTCATCAGTCCCACTCCTGGGTATATATTCAAAAAAAATGAAAACATCGAAGAGCTATCTGTACTTCCATGTTCATTGCAGCATTACTCACAATGGCCAAGCTATGGAAACAACCTCTCTGTCAAAGGATGAATGGATAAAGAAGATGAGATGTGAAATATATATGGAACATTAGTCAACCATGAGAAAGAGGAAATCCTGCTATTTGCAACAACATGGATGACGTTGAGGACATTATGCTAAGTGAAATAAGCCAGACAAAGACAAATGCTGCATATATCATTTATATGTGGAATCTTAAAAAAAAATTTAAAAAGTCAGACACCTGGAAATGAGGTAGAGAAGTGGTGGCCAGGGCGTATTGCATGGTGCACTGGGTGTTATACACAACTAATGAATCATCGAGCCTTACATCGGAAACCGGGGATGTACTGTATGGTGACTAACGTAATATAATAAAAAATCATTAAAAAAAAAAAAAGGTGGTGGCCAGGAACTAGGGGGTGGGGAAAATATGGAGAGGTTGGTTAAAAAAAAAAAAAAAAAGCTTAGTTATAAAATGAATAAGGTCTGAGTATCCAATGTATAACATGGTAACTATAGCTAATAACACTGTATAAATGAAATTTTTTAATTTAAATTCAATTAGCCAACAATGTAAATGAAATTTACTAAGAGAATAGAACTTAAATGTTCTCCTCAAATATAAAATATGTGAAGTGATGGATGTCTTAATTAACTAGATGGGAGGAATCTTGATAGTGTATACATATATCAAAATATCATGATCTACACTTTAAATATACACAATTTCATTCAAAAAGTAATTACTGAAAAATGTTTATTTAGTATTTATGTCTTAACAAACTAGTACTTTTTAAGAAAACAAAATGAGAGAAAAGATAATTTTATTTCATTTTTATGTAGCCAGTTATTAATGGAGTCTGCTTGTTGTATACTATATAATTTCTCAAAGCATGGAATCAGATAGAACACAGCACCCATAACTCCTCTTACACATTGATTTTTCATGTAGAAAAATCAATTGTTGAAAATCCAGTTTAGCAAAGATAAGATGTCATCAAAAGGAATGTGGTCCATTCTGATGTTGAGACCAAACTTACTGTGAGGTATTTCTTATGGTGTCCCACAGGTTTCACTGTGTTTCCTTTGTAAAATTAAAATATCCTCCATTGCCCCAAGAGTTCCTCTCAGTTTGGGAACTTCAGCCTTCTTGATGCTTCACTTCTTTTTATGCTAGATGTGTGCTGGGTTTTTTAAATTGCAGCACATTTTTTAAGTTGTTCTCCTTCCTCTCCTACTTGTACGGTTGATTCAATGTCTCTTACACTTTTTTGTTTAGTTTCAGGCCTTATAGAGACTTCAAACAAATCATATAGGTGCCTTAGATCTACCACAGAGTTTTTTCTTTGATTCTAGGTTCAAATTCATAATAAGACCAAATAAAGCACAAGTTGGGGCAGTTTGCCAGTACTGCCCATGAGTAGCTCAGATCATACTGCTCAGCTATTTTGGTAGTGATTTTACTCCATCTAGAATTTTGTTGCTCTTAGAGTTTGACATTACCTAGAAAGACGTCTTGCTTTCTAGTACTGGCCTACTTCATCTGGAAAATTGCCAGCAAATAAGCAGTCACACTTACAGTTTAAATTCAATAAACATTAGTGACATCTCTTTATATAAAATAGGTATTTTCCTTTTTAGGTGCTGTATTCCTGCTTTACGTATCCAAATCACACTGGATGTTAGAGATTGAAGTAGATTTAGGGTTCCATGAAACAGTGTTATAAATATTGACTTAAAAAGATCTGAATCTGCTCTAGATCACAGTCACCTTCCCCCCTTAAATTGTAGAAGTCATATTCACAAGGAAGAATGCAAAGTCACAAAGAATGAAGAGCTTAATACCTAAAACTTGAGTGTAGAGCTCCAGGAAAGCTAGCCTTCCATCTCAAATCTTAGATCTTTCTAACACCCTTCAGTTTAAAAGGAAATGAAGTGAAAGCCGAAAGAGAAATGAGTCGATACATTTTATCAGAGTGGCTAGAATAAATACAAATGAAGTGATTGGACCTCTTCTCATCCAAAGAAAGATATAATCTTAACCATGTGTTAAGTGTTGGCAGTGTGAAAGTGTAAGAACTTCTAACAAGTACTGATTCCATCCCCAGCGCTTTGCGTCTGTCTGCCTGATCCATCACAGATCTTCCCCCTGACACTGTGGAATATGACAGGAGAAAGGACACCTCTCCTGTAGTCTGAAACAGTGTAGTGTAAATTACCAATCCCTGGTTCAGTTATTCACCTAGCTTATTTCCCAAAATAACTTCCCAAAATACTTTTAACTTGAGTAGATGCCATTTGCTGATCTTAAAAGAATTATACACCACTCATACTTCCTCTTTCATGACAAATATTCTCTCTCATAGTAATTATGTTTCAGAGAGAAGCAGGAGATGGCCCTGAGTTCACATACTGCCATAGATACCTTTTTCTGATTAGTTATGACACCTTCTGGTGCATTGTGTTTTTACTCATTTTTTCATGTTCTGTTTTTTATAAGTTTTTTGTGTTCATTTGCATCAACTCATTATTTAAAGCGGAAAGATTTGTTATTATGTATGCTAGAAGTTTATGTAATAGGCGTAAGTTCATAAACTGAAAGTTCTTAAATGAAAGAAATAACTTATTACTTTGTTGAGCCTAAGGGGGGAAAAACATTTAGCTCTTCTTGTGGATGGTCTGCAAAATGCTGAAAAACAAAGTAATGGAGAAGTCTGGTGCTTCTAATTAAAATGTATGTAGATTATAACATATATGTAGAGGGCAGTTTATGGCTTTACCTGCCTATTTATAAACGCTGTTCTAATTGATTGTTAAAACCTTAAATATGTTTTTCCACATAAGCATTATTTTTAATGATTACAGAGTATTCTCTCATATGGATATGGTATAATATACTTGTACCTAGTTTTCTGGACACTCAGGCTGTTGCTAATTTGCTGCCTTCTGTGGGGGAGAAGGTTGTAATAAATGAACATCTTTTTGTATAAAACTTACTCCGAATTTCCCTTTCCTGCCTGCACAGGCCCCTGCTATCACTAGTCATATTACCTGGTGGTATTCTTTTGAAGATTAAATGACCTAATACTTTTAAAGTGCTTATTAGCACAGTGTGTGGCACACGGTAAGTGCAGAATAAATGCTATTTAATATAGAAATAAAGACCTTTCCCTGACCCAACATTGGTATAAGGAAATAAGACAGTTTGAATTGGGTTCTTTGAGGGAGCACTGAGGTCTTTCAGTAATAGCACAGTAAGTGATATCAAGACTGAAGCTATGACATGGGAAAGAGTTTCTGTGGTCATTCTTCTGTATTGGTTGTTCCCAGTTGTGTATTCTTTGGTTAAAAAAAAAAAAAAAGGAATATCTTAGCTGGAGACTGGTGAAATATAAATTTCTTCCTTGGAGTTAAAATATATAAGTTTGTTAAAATAATATGTAATAGAGAAACATTACAAAGCACTCTTCAAAACAGTGTGACTTTTGTGTGTGTTATCTTTGTTTATTGTATTTGTATTTTATATTTTTTGTGATCTTTTATTCAAGTGTGTGTCCAATGACGTCTTCTCTGTTTTATTTTATTTTTTTTAATTATCCTAGTCACGTGAACTGGAAATTTCAGTTTATTGGCGTGATTGGCGATCTCTGTGTGCTGTAAAATTTCTGAGGTTAGAAGATTTTTTAGACAACCAACGACATGGCATGTGTCTCTATTTGGAACCACAGGGTACTTTATTTGCAGAGGTAATAAATGTATTTTATTAAATGTGGCATCACTATAATTGAAATTGTGTATGTAGGCAGCATGATATAGAAGTAGGAGTATTAGGCTGAATGACAGACAACTTGAATTCTTGGCTCAACTCCACTACTGCATAGGTGTATTACCTTAAGACAAATCATTTATCCTCTCTAGGTCTGCTTTCTCACCTAGAAAATAAGAAGTTGGGCTTAAATTATATCTAAGGTTCTCTTGTTTTCAAAACTTAGAAATTTAGTGAATTTCATGAACCATAAATCCAAAGCTGTACTCATGTCAACTTGAATTTTCTTCACTGCAGGTTACCTTTTTTAATCCAGTTATTGAAAGAAGACCCAAACTCCAAAGACAAAAGAAAATTTTTTCAAAACAACAAGGTAGTTACTAAGGAATCAAATATAATGTCTTTTGGTGTATCCTTATTCATAGAAGAGCTACATTTTAAAGTGATACCCATCTTTGTTTTTTTGTTGTCCTTTTATTTGTTCATTCATTTCTAACTTTTTTTATTAAGGAACATTTCAGACATATCCATAAGTAGAGACACTAGTACTCAGCCTCAACAGCATTCAACTCCTGGCCAATTTTGTTTCATCTATAGCCCATCCACATACTACCTCAGATTATATGAAGCAAACATAGGCACCATATTGATTCATCCATAAATATTATAGTTAGTATCTCTAAAAGTTCATTCTTTTAAGAGAATTCTTTTTTAAACCTTTCCCACATAGCATTGCTAGACTTAAAAAAACAGTGCCTACCTATTTATTTTTAAAACAATTTTCACTATTTTGCACTAGCCTTTATAACAAAGAGTTAAGAACTGTTTTTTAAGTGACAAATTTTGTTTGTTCTTCATAAATTATAAACCAATGAATATGAATTTTTAAGTTATGGCTTTTGGTAATATGTAAAAAAATTACTTATTCTATTTTCTTTATTCACAATATCCACAGGCAAAACATTTCTCAGAGCTCCTCAGATGAATATTAATATTGCCACTTGGGGAAGGCTAGTGAGAAGAGCTATTCCTACAGTAAATCATTCTGGCACCTTCAGCCCTCAAGCTCCTGTGCCTGCTACAGTGCCAGTGGTTGATGTACGCATCCCTGAACTAGTACCTCCAGCTAGGTATGTGTCTAAGATTTTTAAGCATTGCTTTTATGAAATAGTTATTGTAACATTCATACATACTGCTTACGATGGGTCTTTTAAAAGTCTGATTTTTTCCAAATAGCATTTTGAAATTAGTGTTTTGTTTATTTTAAAATAATAAAAAATAAAATTGTTTGCTTTAATTTTAAAGCTATTTAAAATATATACTTTTGATTACTGTTTTTGGTGAATTACTTTATCTTCTATAAGTGATTCTACAGTAACCAAATTGGACTTTGATCTTGAACCTGAACCTCCTCCGGCCCCACCACGTGATTCTTCCCTTGGAGAAATAGATGAATCTGCTAAATTAAGAGATTTGGATACACCAGGACAGGCAAGGCATTTTAAACCTTGTATAATTCCTTTTTACCAATTGAATTACTGATAAAAGCATTATAGTGAGTGAGGTGTACATTTCAATTAATTTAAATTACCTGTGTGAACTGTGTTTTTATGTTTCCTGTGAGTGAAACATAAAACCTCTGAAGATCATGGGCCAGTACAGATGGAACAGGCTATTGCAGGTAAAAGGAGCATACGAGCATGGTTGATATTAGATGATACATTGCTTCAAACACTCTTCATCTTCTAACTTGGTTAACATGATTTCTGAATATGCATTGAAGATTATGATGTTCATTTTTCAAAATTTTTAAATAAGTGTAATATAAAATTAATAACTGTAAGAATGTCCATTCTCTGAATTTTACTTTTCTTGCTAATATTTATATTGACTTTTGACATTTTAAAACTTTATCTTTACCAAATAAGTTGTTTTCTCAATACTTCTATGATTTAATGAATATTTAATATTTTATAGGATTCAGAAACTGTCTTTGATATTGAGAATGATAGAAATAGTATACTTCCGAAATCTCCATCTGAATATGAGCCTGATATTTCTCAACCAGGCCTAGGGTACAGTGGTATTCGAGAATTTGAGGAGAGAAGGTAAAGAATATATACAGAGCTTTGCTGCTACATATTTGGACCCATATTTTTGCCTTATTTTTAATTGGCATACTATTTTCAGATCTCAACAGATGTTTCAGTTTAATCTACAAGACTTCAGATGTTGCGCTGTCTTGGGTAGAGGACATTTTGGAAAGGTAATCTTTTAAGTTTTCTTGGAATGACTAGGAAAGTAATAACCCAAATAGAAAATACTTATTTTAATCTCATTTCAGGTGCTTTTGGCTGAATATAAACACACAAACGAGATGTTTGCTATAAAAGCCTTAAAGAAAGGAGACATTGTGGCTCGAGATGAAGTAGACAGGTTAGTGTTTTTTTTTTTATGAAATTTTTTATTTTTCTGTAGTTTTAAGATCATGAAAATTGATGTATATATTGCAACAGCAAAACTTTCCATTTCCGTAGTATGTGAGGAAACTAAATTAATGTATCAATACTTGATGTAAGATAGGCATTAATTACTGTTTTTCTGTCTAGCCAACTTCTCCTTATGACAGTTTACTGGTTAGTGGGTACCAAGGAAAGATGATGAAATGTTTAAATTAATTGTTAAGTTTTTTATACTTGGAGATGGTAAAGTGTTTATGTGAAACAGGAAGTGTTACTCACCTGTGGTCAGATGAGACTATTTCCCATTTCATATTATAGGAGTAAGAGAATGTCAGTTACGGGTAATCTGTACTTAACTGAGTAGTTAATTCTGCTTTTTAAAATGCACCTATATCTATTTTTTCTTTCATTTTTCTTAAAATGGTATTTTTTAACCAGAGCATTTTTTTTTAATTAAAGATTTTTATTTATTTATGTGACAGAGAGAAACAAGCAGGGGGAGCAGCAGGCAGAGGGAGAGGGAGAAGCAGGCCTCCCCGCAGAGCAGGGAGCCCAGCATGGGGCTCGATTCCAGGACCCCGGATCAAAGGCAGACGCTTTACCAACTGAGCCACCCAGGTGCCCCTAACCAGAGCATCTTACCTGTCTGGGTTTAATAAATGTAAATTGATATGGATACGATTTTTAAAATGCAAGGACTTTATATACAATTTTTAAAATGCAAGGACTTCGGGAACAATATTATAATTAGGTTAGAGAATATGCTTTAAAAAGACTGCCCTAATAGGGTGATTAAATACAAATTCATTGTATAACAGGTAGCATATTTACTACAGAGAGAGACTTTTATTTGATATTTATGAGCAGTATTTGTCATAAACCACTTGCAAGCATCAGCTGATATTAATAGAAGACAGCCCTGTATATGAAGAGAGCCTTGGACTATGAGTGAAAAGACTGGCTTCTCTATTCCTCGTTGTTCCTTCTTAAATAATGATTTGACCTGACCCCGGGGCAATTCACTGAACATCTTTGAACCTCAGTTAACCTGCATATTTTTAAAACATATTTTTTGGTAATGCTTGCCTTAATGAATTACATGCTACACACACACACACACACACACACACACACACACACACGCACACACACACCCCACCCAAATTGCTACTTATAATGTTTTTTCCCCATCATATGGGAAGCTCTTTCTTTCTTTCTTTTTTATGATTTATTTATTTATTCATTTATTTATTTGAGAGATTGAGAGCATGTGTGCTTAGGCTGGGAGGGGTGGAGGGAGAGAAACTTAAGCAGACTCCAAGCTGAGGGCTGAACCCCACAAGGAGCCCATCATGGGGCTTGATCTCACAACCCTGAGATCATGACCTGGGCTGAAATCAAGAGTCGGTCACTCAACCGACTGTGCCACCCAGGCGTCCTGGGAAGTTATTAGAATTAGGATAAATCTTGAAAATGAAGTTTTCCTTTATGTAAAAAGAAAAAAAATCCTTTTGGATTTTCCTATTTATTTTTTACCTGTTTTCCACATCCCTCAACTACATCAAAATAAACTCTTTCTTGATAAGTAAACTACTCAGAGAGGAGTTTGCTGAATATTTATATAATATTCTGTGCACCATAGGATATGCTTAGAACTGTATTTTTATTTTACCGAAGTAGTTGGTTAAAGCAAACCTTTAATTACACTGTCAGTCTGTTTATAACTGCTGTAATACTAGGGTCAAATATTTTTCTGTCATGAAAGAATATTTGCTTTATTCCAGATCTGTGAATGGTAAATTCATTTTTTTTGAAAAATAATAATAAACTGGTACTACCTCTGTTAATCTTTGTGGTTTATATAGCTTCCTGCTACCTTGTTACTACTTTGAGCCAAGTCTTTATAGAAGAACACTTTCTAATTAAATCTAGACAGAATAACATTAATATTACTATTAATGAAGAATGTCCAGATCAGAGGATGGAGCTTTAGCCAGAACCTAGGCTGTTACCCCTACTGAAAATTAATCCAGTTTTGGTGAAAAGTTGATGAGTGATCCTTACTAACTTCAGTTATAAATCCACATAGTCAGTAACGTGGAAGTAAAATAATCTTCAGTAGAACTGGTACAAAAACAGAGAAATAGAAAATCTGGAATGAGAAATAAAGCTCACTGTTAGAAGGAATTTCAGGAAGGCAGCAAAAAGGAGCAATTAGAGGAAAGCAAGAAAAGAATAGCAAATTAAAAAATAGACGAACATATTTTGAAAAGAAATACATATTTATAACTTGCAATTCTGAATAGTAAACAACTCAAACTAATAAGTAAGCAGATTGCTTTATATTCACTTCCTAGTTCATCCTTTTAATAGATCCATAGAATTTGATGTTATTCCATATTACTGGGTTTTTTTTTTAAATAGATGTTTCCAAAATACTTAATGACAGTTTTTCCTTTCTAAGTTTTCTTTCTCTAGTCTGAATTTTATTATTTTACTTAGAAAACGGCCTTTTTTTTAAAAAAAAAAAGATCATAGAAAATACCAATCAGCCTCTTTTTAAGATGAAAATTACGGACTAACTCCAAAGTAATGTGATTCATTTACAAAGATTGCATTCTCCACCTACCATTAGTAGAAAATTCTCTGTCCCATCTATGCCCAGTCCTGAGTAAGAATGTTACATTTATGTCCCTGTAGTGCTTCGTCATTCAGCTTCCTTTTCTTACCAGTTCATATTTCAAGATAACAGAACATTACTAGAATTATATTGGTCGGGGGGCGCCTGGGTGGCTCAGTGGTTAAGCGTCTGCCTTCGGCTCAGGGCGTGATCCCGGCGTTCTGGGATCGAGCCCCGCATCAGGCTCCTCTGCTGGGAGCCTGCTTCTTCCTCTCCCACTCCCCCTGCTTGTGTTCCCTCTCTGGCTGGCCGTCTCTATCTCTGTCAAATAAATAAATAAAATCTTTAAAAAAAAAAAAAAGATTTATATTGGTCGGAAATATATTTTTGCAGTCACAGAACAAAAGCACAGCTAATCATATATTATAAATATACATTGGGGCGCCTGGATGACTCAGTTAAGTGTCTGAATTTGGCTCAGATCATGATCTCAGGGTCCTGGGATTGAGTCATGAGTCCACCTCCCCACTCAGTGGAGAGTGTGCTTCTCCCTCTTCCCCTGCCTCTCCTCCTCCTCATGTTCTCTCTCTCTCAAATAAATAAACAAAATCTTCCAATATAAGTAAATAAATAAATGTATGTTTATTTTATGTATAAATAAGTAAACATTTATTTATACCTGAAAATCTATACATACATATAAAATATATATGAATATGATTCATTCCTAAGACCTTAGTCTTATTAACGATGTTGTTTTCCACTGACCAAAATAACTATTTATACAAGCTTCTAGAATGTCTAATAATGTACTGAACTCTGAAGGAGGTGCACAAAAAATGTTAGGATGGAATTAGTTACTTAGGGAAATAAAAGTACATTAGTAATGTAAATAAAAGAGACTAGATATGTTTGAGTTTAAAATAAACAGTACAGACAGTAGTAGCTCAGAGAAAGGGGAACATCGTGGTGTGCGGATGGATTTAGGTAAGGCCTTATAAGAGAGATTGGATTTGTGCTGTTCTTTGACAGATTGAAGATGTTTGGGAATATGGAGAGAAGTTAAATGACAATTTAGAGGAAAATTGTTCTGGACAGAATGAATAAAATTTGAAGTTTTGAATTAAGGTTGGATTGTTCCATGAACTTTTAAGGGGAATATACAATTTAGGTAAGGTTGGGAAAAGTTAGACTGTTACAGAATAGCTTTTAGTGTGCTGTAAAATGCTTGAAATTATTGTGACAATTTTGGGCTATAAAGAGCCTGTCTCCTTTACCTAAGAGTCAGAGACATCTATCCAGTCCTCATTAGTATTGCTAGTCCTCATCAAAGCATTCCTGTGAATGGCATTAAAGCCATTTTAAGAGGCATAGTGATCAGTGATTCTCAATCTTTTACATCATTTACATGTTCAACACAGGTCTAACCTAATATCCATTCATGAGAATTAGTGATTCACCCATAGTAAATTAGAAATTCCTCCATAAATATAAACCATATAGACAATGAAGAGATAGTTTGTTATCTACTTGTCATTTTGTTTTTATTTTGTCTGAATATTTTATCTGCAGTACCCAAATTTAGATTGATTTCATGAATCCATTGTTTTAGAAGCCATCTTATCAGTCTTACCCAGTTGGACATTATTTTCCAATATATTTAAGTGGTGATGAAAATCAAAGCTATTAACTGTTCTAAAGCTTTATTTTGAATTTATTTCTAATAATCACTTACTTTGTAATAACACTTAGAAACCTTGCCAAAATATGTAGATGTAACCCTCGTTTTAAAACAATTACACTGGGACTTTCTGAGTATGTATAAAATTATAAACAGATTGTGTGAAATCAGAGAGAGGGTAAGAATTTGACTAGAATGTGACCTTATTAAGTGGAGTTTAAAGACTATTCCATAATAGCTGCGTTTACTGTCAGTATTTAAAACTGAGCAGATGTCTTAGTTCATAATCCAGAAGACAACTATATTAACATAGCATTAGAAATTCCATGCTCCTTCTACACAACAGGTATGTTTTTAAAATTTTTTTAATTTAAATGCAGTTAATTAACACGTATTCTTGGTTTCAGAGGTAGAGGTCAGTGATTCATCAGTCTTATATAATACCTAGTATTATATAAGTGCCCTTCTTAATGTCTATCACCCAGTTACCCCATTCCCCCCACCTCCCTTGCCTCCAGTAACCCTCAGTTTGTTTCCTATGATTATCTCTGTTGGTTTATCTCCCTCCCTCTCTGGTTTTGTCTTGCTCTTAAATGTTTTCAAAATTCTACTTAAATATTTTTGAGTCCTAGCAATGTAGTCTGGATACCCAAATAAATGCTTTATCTTTAAAATTACCTTTTTAAAAAAGAATTCCTTCTTAAAAGACCCAAAAGAAAGAAGAATGGATCTGCCTCCCTCTAACATTAGCATTTTTTGGCAGTTTGAAATTAACAATAATAACAAAAATCTAAGCAATCTTTTAATTTTAAAAATAAAGGCATTGTTAATGCTTTTAAACGTTAATGTCAATAAAGTGCCTATTTTATATTAGAGATATAATCTAATTGTTAATAAAATGTATATTAATATCTTTATTTTGATCAGGTGCTTAAAACATGTTAATTCCAACTTATAGTTGAATAATATTTGATGGGCGCCTGGGTAGGTCACTCAGTTAAGTATCCAACTCTTGATTTCTGCTCACATCATGGGCTGAGGGTCATGAGATCGAACCCCGAGTCTGTCTCCGTGCTCAGCTCAGAGTCTGTTTGGGATTCTCTCACTCTCCCTCCTCCTCTGCTCCCCCTTCTTGCTCTCTCACTTGCTCTCTCTCAAATAAATAAAATCTTTTTTAAAAAATTAATAATATTTGACCTGGTTTTCTTCTACCTTGAGTTTTAAAGTCAAGTTGATTACTAAATATTTTCAAGGAAAGGAAGAATGGTATTTTTGGCTATTTAGGCAAAATTAATGTTCCAGAGTCTGTAAGGTTGACCACTGTTATTTGTAGCAGCTTGTGAGAGTGACAAGCTGCTACAAAGGCAAAGCCTGTGATTGCTATAGATTTTTACAAATCAGATCATTTTCAAGGAGCTTCCTTGAAGCATGTTAATAAAATTCTCCGTGTAGTCTCTTTATTTTCCAGTCAGCCTTCTAAATTAAAATTTTATGCAGCCTATCTTTACCTTTCAACTTCATATTTTATATGAAAAAATATTTTAATACTATAGCTTATGAATTATAAATACTGTCCTTGAAATTACCTTCATCACAAATTTTATATTTTTAAAATTATTCTTGGGGCGCCTGGATGGCTCAGTCTCCTGAACATCCCACTCTTTATATCAGCTCAGGTCATGGTCTCAGGGTCCTGGGATTGAACCCCACGGGCTCCCTGCTCAGCAGGGAGTCAGTTTCTCTCCCTCACCCTCTGCTCCTCCCCCACCACACATGCATGTTCTCTTTATCTCCCTCTATAAAATAAATAAGAAAAAATTTTTAATTTTTCTTTAGATTGCTAAATTCTCACCAATTCCTGATAAATTCACAGTTCTCCCTCTGCTCCTCCCCAACCACACATGCATGCTCTCTTTATCTCCCTGTCTATAAAATAAATAAATCTTAAGAAAAAAATTTTAATTTTTCTTTAGATTGCTAAATTCTCACCAATTCCTGATAAATTCACAATTCACCCCTAAGACTTTTTTAATTATGACTATTAGCCCTGTAGGTGCTACTCTGATACTATCAATGTGAACTCTAATCATTATTTATGTCATGCTAATCATATATTTTAGTTTTCATTAATATATTTCAATTAAAGTTATATATATCAAGTAGACCAAATTTTTAAAGCAAAACTAAGCACATCTTACGGTTTTAAAGTTATAATAGGTAAGAACTTTGCTTATTTTAGAGTTCAGTAATTTTTAAAGAATATCATTTCCAACTAGAACTTTTTTTTGAAAAACTTATTGATTTTTAAATGTTTTCTCTTACAGCCTGATGTGTGAAAAAAGAATTTTTGAAACTGTGAATAGTGTAAGACATCCCTTTTTGGTGAACCTTTTTGCATGTTTCCAAACCAAAGAGCATGTTTGCTTTGTAATGGAATATGCTGCCGGTGGGGACCTAATGATGCACATTCATACTGATGTCTTTTCTGAACCAAGAGCTGTGTGAGTATGCTTTAGACATTTCTCTGAGTTTTTTTCATGACAGACTTCTTGCTAGGAAGGAAAAAAGCTCTCTGAATTTTTTTTTCTTTCCAAACAGAAAATTTCTGCAAAAAATGTGAGAACTCACCTTACTTACCTTTTTGCCATATATCCATGTATTTTACTCTGTTGTCCATGTTGAAAATTTTATAGATTGCCCTAAATCCTACTTGATAATTTAGATACACAGTTAAGGTTCATTTTAGTAAAATTTCTCCTTTTTTTTCTATTATATATTCTTCCTAGGGAATGCCATCTAGAATCATGGTTTTGTTTTATTTTTTTTTTTTTAGAACCATGGCTTTAAATACTAACTATATGCAAAGTATATTGTTAAGTGAAAAAAGAAAGTATAAAGGAGTCTGTGTCATGTATTTGTATATTTATATTTGCATTTTAAAGGGTAATAAGTTAAAAGAATATAAATTATTTGTTTGCATGTGCTTACAATATCTCTGAAAGGACATAAAAGAAACTTGTATGCATATTGCCTCCAGTTAAAGGTGTAGAAAGCAAACTTTCACTCTCTTTTTATAGTTTTTGAATTCAATATTATATGAAGGGTTTGCTTTTTTAAATGCATTAAAAAACAGTAAAAGGAAATACTTGAGATTAAATATACATGTATATATATTTTCCCCCTACTGTTATCCCAGTTTTATAGCTCTTCAAGTAGTGAAGCTAGGATTTGAACACTGGAAAGTGCTCTGAAGAGCCACACTCTGTATGCTGATGTTTATCAACTTTATATCTCCAGCCCTGACTTCTTGCCTAAACTTCCAACTCTAGTGACATTCAGCACCAATTTGACTTTTCCCTTCGTATGGCTAATAAGTATTGCTTTTGCAAACTGAATTCCTGGTTTCTCCCATTTCCCCCCAACCTTACCCACCACTCCCAGGCCTGCTACTCTTCTAATCTTCCCCTTCTTAATAAATGGCAGCACGAGTTCAAGCCAAAACATAGGGAGTCATTTTTTTTAAGGTTTTATTTTAATTCCTGTTAGTTAACATACAGTGTTATTTTAGCTTCAGGCATACAATATACTGATTCAATAATTCCATGCATCACCTCATCACCTGGTGCTCATCACAGGTGCCCTCCTTAATCCCTATCACCTATTTAACCCACCTCTCCACTCACCTCCCCGCTAGTAACCGTCAGTGTGTTCTCTATAGTTAAGAGTCTATTTCTTGATTTGAGGGAATCACTCTTTTTTTTGAGGGAGTCATTCTTGATCCTCGTTTTCCCTCACATGCAACATCCAAATTTTTAGCAGGTCTGATTAACCTACTTTCAAAACATCCCAAATCATAAAAATCATAAACCAGTAGTAAACCTTTACTGTCTGTATTCTGACAACTGACATTTGTGTAGCATTTTCACTTTCACTCCTTAGTTTGATTCTCATCATGACGATTAGAAGTATGTAGAGTAAATAGGAGTACTCGCATACCTTAAAGTTTCAGATGAAGAAATAGATTAGTTCTGATGGTTAGTGAAGCTTTCAAAAAGGAGGCAGAAGCCAGAAAGTAGAAGGCCTTTCCTGAAGATTTAAGGATTAAAAGCAGAGCATCTAGACTCTGCCCAGCATGTGCTAACTACACATGGGAATTTGTTTGTTTTTGTTTTGCTATGTTCTGCCCTTTTTTAAAGAAATTTAAAATCATATCTGCCTTAAGGAACTTTTATTTTTGCTGAGAATACAAGGCATATACAAATGAAACTGTTAAGCCCAGTGAAATACAAGAATAAAATGCTGCATTGTAGTACTTCAAATCTGAAGTACCTCCCTCTGATTACGATCCCATCAGATTAGATCTGATCTCACCTCAAATGTTATTTCTTTGAAATCCTTTCCTGAGTAGCCTATCTAAAGTACCACTATATCACTAATGCTCAAATCAGATCAGTCTTACTCTGTTTTCTGTTTTATTATCTCCATAGCACTTTATTTCTGCCTGAAATCATCTATTTATTTTTTTATGTTTTTATTGCCTGTCTCCCCTCACTAAAAGGGAGGATAGTGTCTATTCTGTGTATTAGTGGAACACCCAGAAGTATGGTTGAGACATACTAGATGATCACTGAATTGTTATTGACCAAGACTATGGTATCAAAAATAATTTGTTTCCCAGCTTTGCACCATTAGAGAAATAAGTTACTCTCTCTGAAAGCTTCATTTTCTGTTTCTGTAAAAGATTTAAAGGTTTGATATGAAGATTAAATATTAAATTAATATGTAATGTTAAAAGCAAAAATATCCAACATAGTACCTGACACATAGTATAGTAAGCTTCAGTGAAATATATATTTTAAACAATAGACCCATTATTTGTTGAGTATCATTAGGGCAATTTGTTTACAAAGAATGAAATAAAAGATAAATCAAGATATTTTTATAATTGTTATATGCTTTGCCACCAAAATAAGTTTCCTGAAAACTTCTGTATAAAAATAACTACCTTAAGCAATTTTAGAATCACATCTGTTTAATGGACTTAAGCTAAATTCTTTAAACTTTCAGCAAATAATTATATAAGATCTAATGTATAATCAATATTTGCATTTTTAAATTCTCCCAAATTATGGTCCCATTTTTTTTGTAAAAATAAGTAAACACAAGACATAGCTAAATTATCTACATGTGCATATAAGTGTATTCTAAAAGTTTGAATAACATTGACCAAACTAACAAGAGGAGTTATCTCTATAGATGATAGTGGCATTGGGGTGAGATGGATAGATGGATGAATGAAATACTGTGCTTTGGGACCCAGGGGTATTATGTGTACTTTACAGAGAAAATATCTATGTATTACTTGCATAATTAAGAACTGAATCTCCTAAGTTTTTCCTTATAAGCTATTCCACACTGAAGACAGATCTGCTTTTTTAAATTCATTTGTTTATCACCTACCTTCTCATTCAGTAGGCCTGCCATGTGTCAGGCATTATGCCAAACATTTAGAATAAACACTGCAAAAGACCAACATGGTCCTATTCCTCAAGAGTTAATGTTTCTAGCTGGGCTCAAGTTTTCCTAAGATTCAAACCCATTTATCCAATTTCTTCACCTGCCCCAAGGCAATTCAAATTCAACATGTCCAAAGCTAACCTCATTTTCCCCACAAAATTTTGGCTATTTCTCAGTCTCTTTGCCTATCACTCTTTGAGCTAAGAAGAAAAGCTTGAGAGTTACCTTGTTTTTCCCTCTCCATCATCCTCTATTGCTAGGGAGATACCAAGTCTTGTTGTGCTAGTTTTTAAGTTTCTCCTGAGTCCATCTCCTGCTCACTGTGTTGCCACTATATAGAGGGTCTCATGGTCTTCCATCTGTACTACCATATCATAACAACCTTACCTGTTTGGTTTCCTTCTAGATATCTACCTACTTCTACTCCAGCCTTCACACTACTCTCCAAAAAATCTTTCTCACATCAATGTGATTATTCTGCTCTGATTTAAATGGTGTGATTCTCTATTGCTAAAAAAAAGAAATTTCAGTATCAATAATATGATATTCAGGGTCCTTCACAACTTGACCCCAGGCTGTCTTTTCAGTCTTGTCTCCCACTTCTTCCCCATTCTTACTTCAGCCACAACAGACTTTTTACTGGTTGTCAAACCTTTTACACCTCTGTCGCTTTGCCTCTTAGGGAATAAATGTCCTGTATTTTCCCCATGAGAGTTCTACTTTCCCACAGTACTTTTGCCCTTAAGGTAGATTGCAGTTTCTCCAGACCCAATGTCTACTCTAAGGACTTCAGTGACACCACTCACAGGCAAAGTTAATGGCTTCCATTGTAGAGATTGTATTTTTCTTTTTAATTTTACCCCTGATACTTAGCACATGTCTTACTGTGTCTGGCACATAGTAAGGACTAAATAAATATTTGTGAAATTAGTTAACTACAAATTTCTGCTTTGAAGCATAAAAGTATAAACTGGGATTCAAGAGCAGTGGAATTTATTAAACTTTTATTTCTTCAAACAGATTTTATGCTGCATGTGTAGTTCTTGGGTTGCAGTATTTACATGAACACAAAATTGTTTATAGGTGAGTAAAGTTTTGATACTTTCTAATAGCTTACTTTTGGTGTGAATTCGAATTAAAAATATTTAAGAAGGATATTTTGTAAAAATGTTAAGCTCCAATTCTAAAAGAAATAGTTAACACAGTAATTATATGATGAAATTCTTTGTTCTTCTTCTTGTGCCCATTACCTAACTAAAATAGTCAAATTGTAAGTTGGCCTATGGTAACAGAATTCACCAACAATATTCATTCTGGTGAATATGTTATATTCACCTGATCTACTGCAGAAAACTTTGTTAGACCAATACTACTCAAAATTTGTCCGTGAAAAATAAGTAGCTTGTGCCAGAGTATAAAATATCACCCTGCTTCCTTAAGTGTTGCTGTCAACTAAACACTGTACTTGGTGACATAGCTGATTTATGTACTAGTATAATAAGTTCCTTCTCAAGTTGCAGACCAGTAACACATAGTTAATAGCCCAGCAGCCAAGCAATGGACTACACTTTGAATAGTATTGCTCTAGACTAGACAAATTCAGGAAGGCCAATAAGAACTAGGAGACTAAAAACATCAGTTTATTCAAACTTCTAACAGTTTTCCAAGGTAAGGGTTTTCTCGTGGTCTGATTTTACTCAAAGGATAAACAATTTTTAACTTAATTTTTAATCAATTAGTGTGGATAAATAGCTTTCTCTTTATTTTGCATTATTCTCTTAGAAGGTTAAACCTGCACTCTTGATACTTTTTTTATACTGTGAACTTGACAGTTTGTTCTTATGAGTCATGTGTAGGCAAACTTTAAACTTGGTCCAAGTCAGATTTATCACAAATAACAAATTAATAGAACCAGAGTTAAAAAAACTTGAACTCCTTCCATGCTTGAAGATACTTGAGTAGATAAAACATTCCTTTTTAAAATACATTCTTTTCTATGTAACAGGGAAAAATTATTCAGAAACTGTATTATGTAGAGTAATAAAGTTGCCAAAAGGAAGAAGAGTGAACATTTGTAATAGAATATTTAAATCTCAAATGATAACTTGAAAAACTCATTTTTAGTAAAGAGAAAGTATAGCTCCTTTTGAAATGATTTTTGTTCTACATTATCTACTGATTTTATTGATTTTTTTTAATTTTGCATTTTTTTTTTATCCTGAACAGAGATTTGAAATTGGATAACTTATTGCTAGATACAGAGGGCTTTGTGAAAATTGCTGATTTTGGTCTTTGCAAAGAAGGTAATTGGATATTTTAAAGTTCCTTTTCTAATGGATTAGTATTCCTTTGTTCTTGCTAGTTTTCTAGTTTGTCAATGGAAAGCAAAATGTATTTCTAACTTTAATTTATTCTTTATTAAGACGTTATGGACTGTTCATGTAACCTGATTATCACATTATTAAAAATTCTGTGGATATGAATAAGGTTAGGTTTTCAGAAATCATAATATAAAACCTAAGATCCTCTTTGTATGGCTAATAATTCTGTCACTACTCTGAGAAAACATTGGTTAAGCACCAATTTTTTTGCTTTGATGGGACAGTACACAATACATTACATAGGCCTAATAACTTCTCTCCAGTTTCTTAAAACTTACAGCATTTTTAAATAGGAAGAAAATATGCATATAATCAGAATCCTTCCTGTATATTCAAAAGTAAATAAATAAACAGGGGAGATGTGGATCCGAGGTGCCAAAAGTGTAAAGACTGTAGGCTCAGGCACCAGACAGTCCTAAGTTTGAATCCTGGCTTTGCCACTTATTTGCTATGTTTTTGGATGAGTTACTTCAAACTGCATTGATTCTGTTTCCTCAGATATAAAATTAATGTAATTCTTCTTATTTTAGAGTATTTTGAGGATTGGAGATATGTGGCACAGTGTCTAACATACATAGTAAATAGTTATTCTCATCTTGACATTTAATACATTGCATTGTAATGAACATTGTCTGTGTCCCCCTTCTACACTGGGTAGCTTCTTGCTTCTTATTCAGCTTTGTTTCCATATCAGATGTATAATATAGTGCTTGGCACATCTTAAGTATTATGTTTCACATAATACTTAAGATGTTCGATTAATATAAGTAGTTGGATGAATGCATGAGTGAACTTTGTAAATATATCTCCATCAGTTACCCACCAACCTCTTAATCTAAATTCGATAATATTTTTTTCCTCTTATGGCACTTCCCTGTTGACTTCAACGCTTTTGTTCCTCAGAATTTGTCCTTAGCCCATTGCTCTTCACTGCTAGTTTTTAACTACAAGCAATATGCTAATGATTCCCAGATCTATAATTCCTTTCCTAACATAAATATTCAACTATCTACATGACAGCTTTGCTTGAATAGTCAATAGATACCTCCAACGCTATACAAACAAAAATAGTTTTCTTCAAATAGTCTAGTTTGTAGTTGATGGTGCCACAATCTTCTCAATCTCCCAACTTGAAAATGTGTTATTATCCTGGACTCTGTTCTCTTTACTTTTCCACATCAAGTTAATGACCAAATTGTGCTGACATCTACCTTCTTAATATTTCTTAAGTTTTTCATTTCCCCTCTTCTCCTGCCATCTATCATCTTGTTTTGACAAAAAAAAATAGCCTCTTCACCTTTCCTCTCTCTAGATTTTTTTCCTCCTTCAAATCCACCTGCCATGTAGTTGCCAAAATGCTAAAAGGGCCCATGTAAAAACAATTCTGACCATGGCATACCCCTGCTAAAAACCCTTCAAGGGCTAAGACGTGGTACACTGTGCCCTTCCTGGTTTGCCTGTCTGCCTCTCCAGCCAGCTGTCTTGCTGCTCTCTGCCTAGTGCTTTCTGCTCCAGCAACAATGAACTGTTGACAGTCTGTGTCCCTCCACCGGTATCATCCATCCCAATTCTATTTGCTAATTAATGTTTGCTCATCCTTCAAACTCAACTTGAGTGTCGCCTCCCCAGAAAAGTTACCTGAAGTTCCTCTCCTCTTATCCCACCTCCCAAGTCAACTTTAGGAGCCCTTCTTCAGTGTTTCCATAGTATCTTGCTCTTGCTGTATTATTACAAAATTATCAATATATGGGGCACCTGGGTCTCTCATTTGGTTAAGCGTCCCCAACTCCTGATTTCACCTCAGGTCATGATCTCAGGGTTGTGAGATCGAGCCTCATGTTGGGCTCTGCACTGAGTATGGAGCCTGCTTAAGATTCTCTCTCTCGGGGCGCCTGGGTGGCACAGCGGTTAAGCGTCTGCCTTCGGCTCAGGGCGTGATCCCGGCGTTATGGGATCGAGCCCCACATCAGGCTCCTCCGCTATGAGCCTGCTTCTTCCTCTCCCACTCCCCCTGCTTGTGTTCCCTCTCTCGCTGGCTATCTCTATCCTGTCGAATAAATAAATAAAATCTTTAAAAAAAAAAACAAAAACAAAGATTCTCTCTCTCTCCCTCTCCCCCGCCCCTCCCCCCACTCTCACCCTCCCTCTCTCAAAAAAAGAAAAGAAAAGAAAATGTATCAATATATATCTGCTTTCTTCCAGTAATCTCTTTAAAGACAAGAACTGTATCTTTCATTTTTATGTTTGTACCATTTGGCGTGGATGCCTAGAACTTAACAGGTACACAGAAAATATATATTGAATAACCAGATTTATGAAACATGTTTTTCTTCATTATCATAAAAATATGTAATACATTATGATAATAATAACAAATTTTGAGCTTTTACTATATGGCAAGCGCTTTTCCAAATGCTTCATAGGCATGATCTCCTTTAATTTGTAACAATCTGGTGAAGGTAGGTAGTAGTATTAACCCCAGCATATAGATGAGGAAACTAGCCTTTGAGGTTAGACAACTTTTCTAAGCTTCTCACAGCTAACAAGTGGCAAAGCAGGAGATTAAACCCAGATTTTTATGACTCCAGAGCTTGATGTTAACTCCTTCCTTGGAGTTTTACCAATTTGAAGTCCTAGCTAATTAGGGGTACTTTGACCTTTCTTTAAAAATATCAGGACAGGAAAATTTATCAGAGTAAATTAAATATGATAACTAAGTTACTGTAATTGACATATGTATTATGTTAAAATGTCACAGATTTTATAATACTACTATAAACAAAAGAATGCAAAAAATTAGAGTAGTTTTATCCTAAAAGTATGGCGTTTGTAATATACTCTAGTTGTGATCAAAGCATAGAATAAAGATCAAGAAACATTAGTTCAATTTCTATCTTTCTTAACTAAGGTTTTCCTAATCTTGGCCAAGTCATTTAAAAGGCTTTTGTAGAACTTACATAGATACAATATCAGCTCTTTTTTAAAATAATATTTTATTGAAGAAAAAAAATGGTGTGACAATGTTGACGAAGTTTTGCAAAAACAGAAAATTTCTCCACCTTGTGTGCTAAGGTATTTAATTATGCTCTTCATGTCTTGGTCCATAGACTCACATTGATTTGAGATTTTCAGTCATTATAGCTTTTAAAATTTAGAATTGAGAACTTTTCTTTCAAATTCTTTCATAATATGCTTTATAAGGAGCTTTTAATTATTTAGAATATATTGAGACATTGTCTTCAATATGTAAAATGTATATTTGATTAATATATTACTGAATTATGATAAATAAAATTAAACTAAATTATGAAGAACATAAATTTGAGAACTAATTAACTAAAAGATTAATACTGTATCTCTGTATTATATGACACATTTGGTTAACTTTATTTTTTTATTTTAATTCCAGTGTAGTTAATATACAATGTTACATTCATTTCAGATGTACAATATGTTGATTCAACCATTCTGTACATTACTCAGTGCTCATAATGATAAGTGTACTCTTTAATCCCTATCTCCTATTTCACCTCTCCCCCCAACCCACCTCCCCTCTGGTAATCATCAGTTTGTTCTTTATAGTTAAGAGTCTGTAGAGTTTGATTTGTCTGTGGTTTTTTTTCCTTTGTTTTGTTTCTTAAATTCCACATGAGTGAAACCATATGGTATTTGTCTTTCTTTGACTTATTTCACTTAGCAGTATACTCTCTAGCTCCATCTGTGTTGTTGCAAATGGCAAGATTTCATTCCTTTTTATGGCTAAATAATATTCCTCTGTGTGTGTGTGTGTGTGTGTGTGCGTGCGTGTGTTTGTTTGTACATACCACATCTTCTTTATCCATTCATCTATCAATGGACAATTGGGCTACTTCCATATTTTGGCTATTTGAAAATAAACATAGGGGTACATATATCCTTTCAAATTGTTTGAGTGTTAAATACTAAGTGTTTTTGTATTCTTTGGGTAAATACCCAGTAGTGCAATTACTGGATCATAAGGTAGTGCTATTTTTAAATTTTCGAGGAACCTCCATACTGTTTTCCAAAGTGGCTGCACCAGTTTGCATTCCACCAGCAGTGCACGAGGTTTCCTTTCTCTCCACATCCTACCAACGCTTGTTTCTTGTGTTTTTTATTTTAAGCTTTTGGGCAGGTGTGAGGTGATATTGTGGTTTTGTTTTGCATTTTCCTAATGATGAGTGATGTTGAACATCTTTTCAGGTGTCTGTTGGTCATCTGTATGTTGTCTTTGGAGAAATGTCTGTTCATTTCTCTTGCGCATTTTTTAGTTGGATTATTTATATGTCATTTGCAGATATCTTCTCCCATTCGATAGGTTGTCTTTTAGTTTGGTTGATTGTTTCCTTCGCTCTTTAGAAGTTTTTATTTTAATGTAGTCCCAATAGTTTACTTTTGCTTTTATTTCTCTTGTCTTGAGAGACCTATTTAGGAAGATGTTGCTATGGCCATTGTTAGAGAAGTTATTGCCTGTGCTCTCTTCTAGGATTTTTATGGTTTCAGGTCTCACATTGAGGTCTTTAATCCATCTTGAGTTTATTTTTTTGTATGGTATAAGAAGGTGGTACAGTTTCATTCTTTTGCATGTAGCTGTCTAGTTTTCTCAGCACCATTTGTTGAAGAGACTTTCTTTTTCCCATTGCATATTCTTGCCTCTTTTGTTGAAGATTAATTGTGTAATTGTGGGTTTGTTTCTGGGGCTTTCTATCCTGTTCCTGATCCATTGTGTCTGTTTTTGTGCTAGTGCCATAATGTTTTGATTACTATAGCTTTATAGTATAACTTAAAATCTAGAACTGTGATACCTCCAGTTTTGTTTTTCTTTTCAAGGTTGTTTTGGTGGCTAACTCTGGATTATCCAAGGGTTCCTTTTTGGTATTTTCTATACTATACTTATTGTTATTTTTGTAATGAATCAAATAAAATATTTGAAAGATTGAATTTGAAAGATGACAGAAACTGAAGCTCCGAATCAGATTTTTTGTTGTAACTTCTTAGCATCGCTTGTAAAGTAATGACAAGAAAGAGAAGTGAATAAAATGAAGTATAAAAATTTTATTTATTTTTACCCATTAATTAAATAGTAGAGTTACTATTGCAGTTTTCTCTATACCAGTCCTTAACATTTTCTTTAGAAGTCTGGTATATCTTGAGTTTGGTCATCATACACAAATGTGGAACTTTAATTTTGCTTCCTAAGGATATTGTCTGTTTCATCTATCATCTAGAATTTTTCTTTGCTAACAAATACTTAAATTTTACCTTTTCAGGAATGGGATATGGAGATAGAACAAGCACATTTTGTGGCACTCCTGAATTTCTTGCCCCGGAAGTATTAACAGAAACATCCTATACAAGAGCTGTAGATTGGTGGGGACTTGGTGTTCTTATATATGAAATGCTTGTTGGTGAGGTAAGCAGTATAAAATAGATGAGAGAGAAATGAGGAAAGATGATTGAAAGAACAAAAGATGTCATTTATAAATGACTTAATATATCTCCTACATAAGTGGAACTTAAGTTTTATACATATTTATAATATACTAGTAATTGTCTATGATTCTATCTATCTTGTACTCTACATCTGTAACAAAAAGTCAGCTATACGTTGGTCAAAAGCTTATCTTCAAAAAGGGTATCGTAGAATTAAAAGATAAACATTTTTTCCCTCCTGTTTTTTTTAGATTAACTTAAAATAAATTTCCAGGTGGGTGCCTGGGTGGCTCAGTTGGTTAAGTGTCTGATTCTTGGTTTTGGCTTAGGTCATGATCTCAGGATCATGAGATTGGGTTCCGCATCCGGCTCCACGCTCAGCGTGGAGTCAGCTTAAGGTTCTCTCCCCCTCGCTCTGAACCTCCCCCACCCGTGCATGCATGTGCTGTCTCACTGTCTCTCTTTCTCACTGAAAAAAATTAATTTCTGGGGATAGCTTCGTTTTACAGAGAAATTGTTACCACTTAGGAAACGGTGAGTTATACCTAATAAATCAACAATGATTGGCTAATCTATTTTGTTACAAATTGTTGGAAATGATAAATTGAGTGGAATTGGGAAAGGGTAAATATATAGACAAGTGATTGAAAACTGCTTAGAGGGGCGCCTGGGTGGCACAGCGGTTGGGCGTCTGCCTTCGGCTCAGGGCGTGATCCCAGCATTATGGGATCAAGCCCCACATCAGGCTCCTCCGTTATGAGCCTCTTCTTCCTCTCCCACTCCCCCTGCTTGTGTTCCCTCTCTCGCTGGCTGTCTCTATCTCTGTCAAGTAAATAAATAAAATCTTTAAAAAATAAAAAAAGAAAAGAAAAGAAAACTGCTTAGAGGGGCTTGATGATCTTGGGATGCAAAAAATAAAAAAAGAGCTTGGTTCATTGCTTTGCAGTTTTCCCAGCACCAGCAGTCTTCTTTGTACATTCTAGGTGTACAGGTCTAGGAATAAATTAGTAGCTGAATAAATGATTGACCAAATTATTGAATGTCAGAAGTTTCTAAAGTTTTACTCTATATTGTCGTTTAATGACACTTGTTCCAAACAAAGGATTTTATTAGTCTATCCAAAAGACAGCCCCTTTGATATGTCAAATTGGAGTGGATACTTAGAAAAGGAGGAAAAGAAATAGCTAATTAAAATGTTTGCCATGTGCTAGGTACTATCTTATTTGCTTTATAAATATTAGCTCTGGGGCGCCTGGGTGGCTCAGGTTAAGTGTCTGCCTTCAGCTCAGGTCATGATCCCGGCATTCTGGGATTGAGCCCCACATCAGGCTCCCTGCTCTGCGGGAAGCCTGCTTCTCCCTCTCCCACTCCCCCTGCTTGTGTTCCCTCTCTTGCTGCTTTTCTGTCAAATAAATAAATAAAATCTTAATATATATATATATATATATTAGCTCATTTAGTTTTTCAACAACCTTTAATGAGCTCAGTACTAGTCTTATGCCCATTTTAAGGTATATTGATGGAGACACAAAGAAGTCACAGAGCTCTCATGTGGTGGAGCTGGGATTTTTAACTCTGGTTCTCTGGCTTCACAGCCTCTCTAAACCATTATGCTTTGCTACCTCAGGATATGGAATCTACCCAAACTTACTTCTATTCTTAAGACTAGTGATCCAGATCTGAAAATTTTTACCTGTATCTCAAAAAGCTGTTATATAGCGTTTTAGGCTGGAAAGATATTTTATCCCTAATCCACAGTGGTCTTTGCTTTCTAAGAATGCCAGAAGTACTCATAATAGTTGTTTATATAAGCTCTGACATACTTGAACTCCCCCCTTTCTTTTCAAGTAACATTTTTGTTGCTTTGTTTTTTTAAATGTATTATTCATTTATGTATGAGATGTAATTAAGTCACCAAAAATTATATGCTTGCTTAAAATTTATTCCCCATATTAGAGCTGACAGGCAAAAAATGTGAATTTATTACAAAATACTACAGAATTAAGAGCCAGTCGATTCTACCTCCTCCTATCCTGAAGTGACTGGAAAACTTGGCAGTGAACAAATGAGGAAGCTCTTGTTCTGTATTTTTTAAAAGAGCTTCTAATTGATTAACCTCCTAATTACTCTCCCTTCACAATTTTTTTTATTGCAGTATCCTTTTTCTTTAGCACCTTCGTAAGAGGACAGTTGGGAAAAGAACTAAACTTAAAAGTCATAGGTGTACTTTATAATTTTATAGCATTGGTAAAATGTTAGTAATTTTGACTGTGATAAAAGTGAGGTTTGGCTAAAGTTTATGTCTATTTCTCTATTATTATAAATAATTGAAAACTCACTGGGTATATCATGCATTTTCAAATTTGTTTTTGAGATTTGTATTTGTGTTTGTATGGGTTTTGAGGACTGGAAAGATTCCAGGAATAAACTAACGTACTAGCTCCCCTTTCCTAGTGCCAAATGAGAATTAAAATATCAGAGAAGTTTAAAGCAAACTTAGATATTGGAGTTGGACTCCTGACATCTGAAAAAACCATTGAATTCTTTTTATATCTGCTTAAAACACATTTGTTAGCATTCTGTTGTTAGTTCTGTTAGCTTATAAGCTATTTGCAGAAACAAGGAACTTTAACATCTTAATGAATATGTGGGTATATCTTCACTATTCAGGGATTTGTAGGGTGACATTTTTTTAAATACAAAGTCGATCAATGGACAAAGGTGCTTTGTATTACCACTTGAAATTCTGATTGAGAATCCTTGTGAAATAGAATTTTCCTCTCATTTGCTGCTGTCTCTATCCCAGAAAGAAATTATATTATCCCACATAGTAGATATTTCATTTATCTATTTGATTTATCTATTTTGAGTGAACAAATGAACAAACTAAGGTTTTGATAACTGAAAAGTTTGAAATTTCCTTAGATATGAGCAATAAGATTGGCAGCTCAACTTTAGGAAGTTGGGTTCTAAATTCATTTTCGTAGATTCCTCAGGTCAAAGATCCCTCTCTTTCCATTAGTACTGCTTTCTCACTGGCTCTTATTCATTAATAATTTTACAGGAAGCAAGCAGTCAAATCTAAGTCATCTCAAATTGTGAGGTAGTAAGTCTTATTTCATAGCCACATTTCAACATGGTTGAGTGTATCCCTTTGTGCATCAAATTGTTACACTGAATGTAATTTAACTACTTTTTTATGACTTAGGGTCATTACTGTCATTATAAACAACAGTTTTAATACTCTGCTTACTGAAATGCCCTAAGACTGGTTCTATATAGGGCTTAAATTAAAAATGCCTAGAAATGTGTGCTTTTAAGTTTAACTTTTGTTGACAGCTGCTGCTTAGTGTAGTCATTATACCTGCGGATCTCTCATTGTGTTTTGCTAATTAATTTGCTATTGACTGAAATTCAAAGCACATCCATATCAGATGTATTCCCACAAACTCTGTGTTTCTGTGGTTACACTTATTGCCATATTTACCCATTTCCTTCTGTCTTTCTACAAGATTGAGCTTCTTGAGGAATGTGTCCATTATCTAAATATTTTTTAGTATCTAGTAGGCACTCAAAATATTGACTGTCAGACCAAATAAATGAATAAATGAATAAAATAAAATGGAATGGAATTAAATGAAAAATGATATTACATAATATAACCAAATTTGTTATTAAGGTCTGGGAAATAAGGGGCGCCTGGGTGGCTCAGTCGTTAAGCATCTGCCTTTGGCTCAGGTCATGATCCCAGCGTTCTGGGATCGAGCCCCATATCGGGCTCCCTGCTTGGCGGGAAGCCTGCTTCTCCCTCTCCCACACTCCGTGCTTGTGTTCCCTGTCTTGCTGCCTCTCTCTGTCAAATAAATAAATAAAATCTTAAAAAAAAAAAAGGTCTGGGAAATAAAGTTGAAGAAGCTTTCAATGAGAGTATATGGTGTATCATCTGGATAATAGATCTGTTGTGTATCTTTTGTGGCTTCTTGTAGTCCTTGTTTGTTTGGTTTTTTTGGTAGTTTGGTTTGTTTTCCTCACTACCTAGTTCTTGGTTGTACTTTGGATAGGTGATAAGATTTTACAGTGTTGAAATTCATTTTGACTTACTCAAAGATATTTCTTCTAGTCTCCCTTTCCTGGTGATGATGAAGAGGAGGTTTTTGACAGTATTGTAAATGATGAAGTAAGGTATCCAAGGTTCTTATCTACAGAAGCCATATCAATAATGAGAAGGGTAAGAATTACTGGTTTATAAACAACTTAAATTTCTTACATTGAAGGACATTTCTCAATTAGAATTTTAGTAGGTGTTTTTCACTTCATAGATGTTGCATGGTTTAGACAAAAGAACATCTAAATCTTTGCAGGTTATGAGAACCTTTATCAATGAAGTCACTGCTTTATTTTAACTTTTATACTTTATGTTGTGTTAGCTATTAAGAAGAAATCCTGAGCGGCGCCTTGGAGCCGGTGAGAAAGACGCAGAGGATGTAAAAAAGCACCCATTTTTCCGGGTAAGTGTGAAAGTTTAAAATTTTTTGTGAAACTAGCAGTTAGGTGTAGGAAACTAAACTGGTCATTTTATATTTTGTAATCCAGCTAATTGATTGGAGTGCCCTCATGGACAAAAAAGTCAAGCCGCCATTTGTACCTACCATTAGAGGACGAGAAGATGTTAGTAATTTTGATGATGAATTTACCTCAGAAGCACCTATTCTGACTCCACCTCGAGAACCAAGGATACTTTCAGAAGAGGAGCAAGAAATGTTCAGAGATTTTGACTACATTGCTGATTGGTGTTAAGTTCCTAGACACTGTGAAATCAAGCAAACTGACTCACAAGAAGACCTCTTAACAATAGCAACCCTTCATTTGCTCTCTGTGCCACCAGTAGCTTCTGAGTTTTTTTTTAAACATATGAAGATTTCCTTAAAAGTACTGTTCTAAAACCTTCTTGAAAGTGGTTTCTTAATGTATTTTCAACATAAATCTGAGCACTGGAAACAGTTTCATGGAGTTTAAGTGGAATGAACATCGGCCATGAAAACCTATCACAAATGAATACTTGTGGATCAATAGTCTATTTAAAAAACAAAAACAAAAAAAACATGCTTCCACAGTCCCTAGCTATGCCTTAAATGGAAGGAAAATTAATCATTTCACTTCATTTAGCTATATTTTACAAAAAGAACAAAAGGGCTTGGGATGCTATTACTATTTACACATAGTAATTCTGTTTGAATAAGGCAAATGCTCTTATTTTTTTAATGAAATTACTGTAATATCAAAAAAATGTAGTGGTAGTTTGTGCACATTTTTGGCTTTAAAAAAACAAATTGATGTTTTATAAATTTTCTATATTTATTAGGAGAAAATTTTTATCGCCTTATCTTTACCAACCATGTAACAGCCTCATAGCTTTGCAACAGAGCTACTTGCCAAACAATTTTTTGTTTATTAAACCATGCTGAAACAAACAGGAACAGCTAAACATCAGCATTTACTTAAAATTTTAAGAATGAGGACTTCTGATTAGCCTGAACCAAGATACTGTATTACCTGTATGCATTCCCAAAGTCTAGACACTTGATATGTTCAATCATACCTTCTTCCAAAATCAGTGAACTAATTACTCTTTTTTTGATATTCATTGTACATTTATCAACCCAGTTTATCTTATTCTTATGTCTACTGTAGAAGGGAACTTTATCTGTTAAAACATAGGGATTATCATTGTATACATGCTGTGAACATGTATATGTGCAAGTTGTAATGTATTCTGTGTTGTAGGTTTATTATTTAATTTCACCACTTCATCACTTTTGTACAGTGGCCAAGCAGACACCTCAAACTCCAGCATTTACGTTAAGTGCATTTGTACATTTTAGGCCACTGGATCCAGATTTTATATTGGCAGTTACTGAGGGCAAAAGCAATATATTGTAACAGAATGTATAAATATTTTTGATAAAACAGTCTATATTTTATAAAAACTATTATAACACTAAAGCTGTACCTCAAAAGTCTCAAAAATAATTTGATCAGATACCTTTTACAACTTTTCGGAGGATCCATTTGTGGCTTTTTTGATGCTCTTATAGGAAAGTCTTTTGGCAAGCCATGATTCTTCCACTTGCCTGGAGTTTTTTGGGTTTTTTGTTGTTAGTTTTTACATTCTTTTCCTCCTATTCTATGCCTTCACTGTTTTTCCTTAGTTCAATAATAACATCTTTGATTCTGTGCTTAGCATGTTAGGGTCATTATATCTCAGGAATAGCAAGTTGTTAACTAACCGTACAGAATTAACCATTTAATCACAATGATCTCATGTCTTAAAAATTGTTCAAATTTTAATTCTATGAGAAACATAAAAGCACATTGATTTATAGAAAGTTTATAAATGTTTCAGCCTTACCTAGGGTGTGTTGGCATGTTTTTGTGTACTCTGAGAACAATTAAAATTGTTCAGAGATAATTCATATTTCCTTCCAAATTAATTATTACCCAAGAATCTTTGGGGGAAAATCTTATAGAAACAGGGAGCAATATGTTTTAAAGTTATTTTAAAATGCCAGTTAACTTCCTTGTTAAAGGACAGTAGAGGATCTTGGCTTAATTGTCTGGCTTTAATTTATACAGTGTTAACACAGCATAAAAAAAAACACTAAATACTTTTGAGGTACAGTCTGCTCACCTTTTCCTGGTTCTCAAATATGCATAGAAAGCAATGTCTAAAATAGGCTTTTAGCATTAAAAACTGACATAGCATTTTGTAACTACACAGTGTACAGAAATGTTTTTTAATTGAAGTCAATCACTAAAAAAAATTAGAGGGCAGGGTATATCACACAATTAAGCTGAAGAAAGCACTAATATTTTCTGTAGTTTTTAAAATATATATATATATATTTTAGTCAGATTTTAAAATTTTAAACTCTATAGAGTGTAAATATATTTTGCTATTACTGTATGTGTAAGTGACTGCTCAAGCACTTTGTAAGGAAATTATTAGTATATTTTAGAATGGTACACTATGCATTCAAATGAAATGTGCCTTTATGTCATTCTAAGAAAAAAGTGTTTCGCAGTCATAAATTACCACAAATGCACAAATTAAAGTTTAAATAGATTATAATTTGTAACTTTGGTTTTAAGTATTATTTCCCTTTGGAAGCTTCCTGTTGGTCAAAACATGTATTAGCTCTACTATATTCAAGATCTCAAAGACTAACTTTGCTTAGCTTTCTTGCAAGTGCTTTTTGTCCTGGTAGGGCAAAATCTGATTCAGAGCAAATTGTCCACTTCACTGGTAGTAATGGGAAAAGTTTGCAGTTTACTTCTGTAGTATCAATAGCATCTTTTACTCAGTGGATGTTATAGGATGCCTTCTGTGTGCTACACACTGAGGATATAAAGAGAAAAAAAATCAAATGAAAAACCGTGTGCATTAAAATGCAAGCACCAGTAATATATGTAGCATTCTCTTGTTTGAGGTTAACTTTATTTTAGGGCCTGACCTTTCAGAAAACAGGTAAATGAAAACAGAACGCTAGTCATTTTATAGTCATCTAATTCAAATATTGCAAATGGAATATTTTAGGAATATAAAATAATCCATGCTATCCCTATAACACAAACTGAGGTCACAATGGAAATTGTCATTATATGTTGAGTAGGTAAAAGCTGCATTATAGATTCAAATCTAACAAAATTTTTACAGGTGTTGTTGATCCTTCCCAAAGCAACTGAGGGTGAGTATGAGAAACCCAAAAGAACAAATAACAATTCATGGATCATAATCTTAATTAGAATTCTTATTTACCTTCTAGCTATCTTTTGAAATCTAATGCATCTTTGAGATACTGGCCTTATATGTATATAAATATATGTATTTGTAAACATACATATGTAAATATATACATATAGAGAGGTAAGTTTTTAAATAACTTCTATAAGTCAGAAATCTTGCGTGATTTCCACTTCTAGTATCATGACTGAGCACCTAAGACCTCCAATAAGACACATAATTTGAGGCACTGCTGGTCTCATTAAAGGTAAGAGTGGTATCCGGCAACCCCTCACCCCAAAACAGACACACTTGAGCATGAATCTGGATAAGCTGGGGCTTTAGCACCTAAAAATTAAGGAGTGTTCAAGCACAAAAATGAGCACTCAAAGGTTGGGATTAGAAGCTGAGTCCAAAGAGTAGGCCAGAGAAGTAGGAAGTTGGAGAGAGAGTAAGAGCCAGAATGGCAAGGAGCTAGCTTTGGAAATGCAGGCATTCAGAAGTGAGTTTGCCAAGGATGGATTACTATAGTAACACCAGGATAACAAACCTTGCAATAACAGTAGAACTTAAGTTTTGTGTTAAAATCCTCAAGAGGAGTGTAAGTTTTAGTTTGCAAGTCACAATTTTTCTTTTTTTTTTTTTTTAAGATTTTATTTATTTATTAGAGAGAGACAGCCAGCCAGCGAGAGAGGGAACACAAGCAGGGGGAGTAGGAGAGGAAGAAGCAGGCTCCCAGTGGAGAAGCCTGATGTGGGGCTCGATCCCAGAATGCTGGGATCACACCCTGAGCCGAAGGCAGACGCTTAACGACTGTGCCATCCAGGCGCCCCGCAAGTCACAATTTTTCTACCAGTAAAATCAAGTGCTTTCTGTAGAAAGCTTCTCCAGAATGGGAACATGGGACTTCCACAAATTAAGATCAAGTAATACACTGTTAAAGATCACCAAACACATGAGAGACAGCAAACTAACTTGAATGAGCGCTAACAAAGTAATAAATTTAGACATTCCCTCCAAAAGATTGCAGATTTTGAATTCTCAGAAACAAAATATAAAGTAGCTATGTATAAGATGTCTATATACCTAAAATTACCAGGATAAACAAGTAAAATGAAATTTTAAGGAAATTAACCTTTTTAAAATCCAAAAGTGAAAAATGTAATTGGTCAAATTTGAAACAGTGTTGGTTAACAGCAGTTGGGACAGCTGAAGAGAGAACCGGAGAACTGAATAATACATCTGAAAAATCAATCCCAAATAGATAAAAAGGTAAGGGGATGGAAAATATGAAAAGAAGGTTAAGAGATATGGAAAATTGAGTGAAGACCTGAGAGGAAAGAATGGAAGAGAGACAGTATTTGCAGAGATAATGGGCTGCAAATTCCCCAGAGATTAAAAAAATATCCAGGAAGCAGAATATTCTCAATAAAGGATAAATATAAATGTATGCATAGAACCACTGTAGTGAAAAAGTGGATCACCAAAGACAACATCTTGAAACTATCCAGAGAGAAAGGACTAAATTGTCTACAAAAAAAGACTAACAGCTGACTTCTCAATATTAACAGTGAAAGTAGTAAAATATTCTCTTTAGAACATTGGAAAACAAAATGTCAGGCTGGAATTGTGTAGAAAGTGAAATTAGTTTAAGAGCAAATGAAAGTATTTTTTAAAGGAGTGTTTACTCTCAAGGGTCCTACTCTAAAGGAAGTGCTTCAAGAAGAAGGAAGGTGATTCCAGAATGATGATCTAAGATCCAAAAAAGCTTATGAAAAAATAAAATGGTAAACACTTAGGTAAATCAAACACAACTCAATAGTTAACAGGTGACCTGTGTGTTTGCTTTAAATCAAGAAATTCCAGACAGTAAGGCAGTTGAGGTAGGGAAGATCAGAGCTGAAGTATTCTGTTGCTTTGTTGGGTGTCAAGGTATTGATTAACATTAGTTAAATGTACATCATAAAATGTCCAGGATATTCATGAAAAGAATATAGTGCATATAAATTTCAAACCAAGAGATAAAATAGTAGAAATAAGTTCAAATATACCAATAATCCCAATAAATGTAAATGGAATAATCTCACTAATTAAAAGTAGGGTAATCGATTTTAAAAAGAAAACCTAGCTTTATAACATTAACAAAAAGATACATCTAAAATATAAGTATATAGAGAAGTTGAAAGTAAAAGTATGAGGAAAAATACACAATGCAAAAACAAGTTAAAGCTATGGTAGCTCTGCTTAATATCAAAACGAATGTTAGACCCATCATGAAAAAATATCACCAAGAGTAGGGTGTTTCTACATAATGGTAAAAGATTCAATTTACCAAAAAATATGCTAATTCTAAGCATGTATATGTATTTGATAAAATAGTCTCTAAATACAGACTAAAGCAGAAATTGTTAGAGCTACTAAAAAATACTTAACATATACCCATCCAGTTGGAAGATCTCAACTTGCATTATTGGACAATAGACTTTTTTTTTTATTTTTATTTTTTAAGATTTTATTTTATTTGACAGAGACAGCCAGCGAGAGAGGGAACACAAGCAGGGGAAGTGGGAGAGGAACAAGCAGGCTCCCAGCGGAGGAGCCTGACCTGGGGCTCGATCCCAGAATGCCAGGATCACGCCCTGAGCTGAAGGCAGGTGCTTAACGACTGAGCCACCCAGGCGCCCCTGACAATAGACTTTTTAAAGAGGAAAGATACAGAATGTTTGAACAAAAACAGTAAGCTTGATCCAAAGGTTATAGAATTCTGCATCCGGCAATTAAGAGATTCCACATTCTTTTCAGAATATATGGAACATTTCTAAAAACTGAGCCATAAAACAAATCATAGAAAATTACAAAGTATAGTAATACCAATTATGATTTCTAACTGATTAGAATAGATTTTAATAAATGGGGAAAAAATGTTAAAATAACCTTTAATGGCTCAGAGAAAGAATGGTGGTCATTAAATGCAGCAAAAATGTTTCTTGCAGGGAACTTTGTAAACTAAATGTTTTTTTAGAAAAAGGAAGGTTAAAAATTTATCAAATTGCTTGGCTTCAGAAGTCAGAAAAAGAACAGAATAACTGAAAGTAAACAATAGAAAAAGCAGTATAATAGGAACAAGCCAAAACTTATTCCTTGAAAATTCTAACAAAATACACATAGCTCTGAAAATATGAAAAATGAGAGTAGGTATAAATGCTATTATAAACGAAAAAATATATATAGAAGCAAAGATTTTTGTAAGTAAAAAATACTATCAATATATGCAAATAAATATGAAAAAAGAGATAATCTGAAAAACATACTAATCCAGGAAGAAGTTAAAGAGTGAATAATCTCATCGCTTAAAGAAATAAAGCAGAAAATAAAAGTCCACAAAGAATACACTGGATCCAGATTGTTTTACAAGTGAATTCTTCCAAACTTTCAAAGAAGAAATTATTTCAAGCATATAGAAAGTTCTTGATAATGGGAAAAAGTTATAGTTCCTAACTCATTCTGTGAAGTCACTATAAGCTAGAAAACAAAATATACAAGGAGAATGTGTTACTGGCAGGTTTCACTCAAGAATACTGGTAAAAGAATACTAAACAAAATACTACCAAATCATACGCAGTGATGTATAAAAATGACACTATAAAATGGGCTTATGCTCATAATGCAAGGTTGGCTTGATGGTAGAAAATCTGTGATTGTCATTTGCCATATTAACAGATTAAAGGAGAAAAAGTTATATAGATTTAGAAAAAGCTGGTCACATTTCTGCTTTTAAAGGGGGTTGGGGGATCCTTAAACTGATAAATGGTATCTATATTAAAACAACAACAAAACTAAAATAAATACCATCATCCCATATGAGGAAACACTGAATATATCCCCTTTAAAATTGGGTAATAGGACTAAAATGCCTGTCATTACTATTACTTCTCAACATTGAACTGTGCTATTTTCAGAACTATAGGGATTAAAAGAAGGAAGCAAAATGGTTATTTGCAGATGATACAATTGTCTACCTGGAAAACTCAAAAAACTACAATTTACTGGCAATCCTAGTTTATGCAAGATGCTTGTTAATAAGATGAAAATACAGAAGCCGGTGACGTGTATACACCATCATCAAGCAATTGGAATACATAATATTTTTAAGACAACTTCTTCAAATAGCAACAAAATTAAGTTACATAGAAATCAATCTAACAAAAGATGTGCAAGACGTGTAAAAAAGTTCTTGGCTAAGAGACATTAAAGAAGATAAGTAAATATAGACAAATCCTGTGTGATGTCAGTTCTCAAAATGCTCTGCAGGTTCAATGCAACTCCAATCAGAATCCCGGCGATTTTTTGTGAAACTTCATAAGCTCATCTAAAATTTATATAGAAGAGCCAAAAATAAAGGGTAGCTAAATTTCTGAATAACAGAGGAGAGGGGATTTACCCCACCAGACACTAAGAGTTATAAAGATGTAGCGATTACTGAAGTACTGATACGTGTCACAAATGGAACAGTAGAGAGTCAAGAACAGACCCACACATATCTGAAATTTTGATATATGAAAGAAACAATATAATAAGTCAGAGAAAAAAAATGTTTCCTGAATAGAAGTAGGAAAATTGTCTATACATGTGGAAAGGGAAAAAGAAATTTAGTTTCTCATACCATACATAAATATTTCAAATGAATTAAAATGAATATCAAAAGTAAAACTTTAAAACATTAAGCATACATAGGAAAAGAGCACAAAACTGTAAGAAAAATTGGTGAATTTATCATAAAATTAGGAACTTCTTTTTACCAGAAGACCTCAGGAAGTGAAAAGACAAGGCACAAAGTGAAAGATCATTTACATCTCACATAACAGAGAAAAAATGATAGCTAATACATTAAAAATTCCTAAAAAGAAGGAAAATAATAGAAAAGTTCAAAAGATAATGAACAGACGTTTCACATGGACAGTGAACATACCCGATCTCAATAGTAATCAGAAACTACAAATCAGGACAGATAGAGTTTGCACACATTCAATTGGTAAAAATTTTAAATTCTGACAAGTGGTAGAGGTGGAGTGGAACAATGAGATTCCATATAAATTGCTGTCGAAGTATAAAGAAATACAGCCACTTGGGAAAAATAATCTGGTATTATCTTGTAAAGTTGGGCATTTACATACTTTGTTACCTAGCAATTCCACCTAAGTACTATATCCTAAAGGAATTCTTTATACATATGTACAAGAGTCATGAACAAGAATGCTCATAGCACTGTCTGTAATACCAAAAACTGGAAACAACCCAGATGCTCATTAATGGAAGAGAATGGTTTAATAAAATGCTTTATATTTTATAATATATGTGGTGTATGTTTAAACCACGAAATACTATAGAGCAATGAAAAGCAGCTATAGAGAACAATATGAAACTATGAAAGAAGCTAAAAAGAAGAAACTATGTGCATCATGATATTATTTTTAAAAGTTAAACACTAAGCCAAACCAAATATAAAGGTGATAAAACGTGTTGTTTTTTTAAGCAAGAGAATGTCAAAAATTAAAATAGTGATTATCTGATGAGGAGGCAGAAGAATATGGTAATGGTGGAATACAGTGGGGAGTTGGGGCTGAGAACTTATATTTCTAATAAGTTCTCAGGTATTACTGATGCTTCTGATCTGGGTATAAAATAAGTCTCAGTGAATTTTAAAAGATCAGATTTTTTTAAAAATCACTTTGATAATATCTACAAACCAAACACAAAACGTGTTTATGTGGAAATTGTTTTCTTGTAGCAGTTTGTTGCTAAAGCAATAAAAATGACAAGACTGAGGATTTCAGCATGCTGATTATTAAGTCATAAGGAGGCAAAGCTATTCACATAGTAAGGGAAAGTCCAGGAAATAGACAAAACTTTCCTTATTACCTATCCATTATATGTGATCTGCTTGAAAAGTACATAAATAGTCACGTTTTTCTTGCTAAAGTCAGCAAGAGAGTTAAAGTCATAAAGGGAATAATCAGACTAATGTACTAATGTTTTTAGTCATTGTTAACTCTAAAAACATGTTCCTTCTTTCGTGAAGCAGTCAGTGCCAAAAGAAATATACAGTAACAATTCAGCAGCATTTGAAGTAGTTCACGATATACAAATCTTACAGCTTAAGTTTAGTTTAATTTTGTAATCAACACACTTAAAAATTAAGCAAAGCAAGAATTGCATGTAATCGTAATTTTCTTTGAAAATTATTTAACTTACTCATTAAAGTACAGCCAATTTTGACTGGCCTCTTATCAGAATGTGGGAAGTTTGAAATTTCATTTTCCAACTAGAGGCACACATTTGCTGTTTTGTGTCTGCTAACCACAAGTTTAATGTATTTTTTACCTTCCTCAAAATCTTGTAACAAGCTTAGCTCATCACATTATGGCATACTGGATCATTTGATGCCATAGCTTGACAGTTTTCCTTTTTTAAATTTATTTTTACTGAGACATAATTGACATAACATCGTGTAAGTTTAAAATGTACAATGTTTTGATATTTATATATCGCAATATGATTACCACTGTACCACTAGCAAATACCTTGCACTTAACAAATGACTTTAAGGTCATCTGTGTTGTTCCAAATGGCAAGGTTTCCTTCTTTCTCATGGCTGAGTAATACTCCACTGTGTATAGATAGATAGATAGATACATACATAGATAGGTAGATAGATAGATTAGATATAGATATAGATATATAAATAGATATACATACTACATCTTCATCCATTGATGGACGGTTAAGATTATTTTTGTATCTTGACCGTTGTAATGTTGCAATAAGGGGTGATATATCTCTGATATCCTGTTTTCATTTCCATTGGATATGAACTTAAGTGACGAAAATCCAATCAGGTATATTTTAAAGATCTAATTGGTTTTATTAATCAATTCATGAATCAGGCAGCATTCTCAAAGTAGAGGGGAGCAATGAAGGGCTGTAGAAAAGAGAGGTTTTTAAAGGCAGGGCAAGAAAGTCCTAAACAGAAAAAAAGGATTATTTGGGGTGAGGCCCCCTTCCTTTGGGGACAGTCAGATCTTATTCAATGGGTTACCTCTTCTTTTGGGAGATGGAGAGGGCCCCTGTGACAGATCAGCTTATTGGTGCTGACCAGAATATTCCTGACTGGTTGACTAAGACTACGTTTCTGAAGGAGGTTGAAACTGCAATTAGGGTAGTTATTAAGCTCCAGTTTGGTGACTTGGCCTAGCATTAAGTATCTCCATTTGGGGCCTCTGTTTTTCTTTCCATCAGTACCCCCAGGAATGGAATGGTTAGATCATATGGTATTTCTATCTTTAATTTTTTGAGAAACTTCAACACTCTCATAATGGCTGAACCAATTTACATTCCCACCAACAGTGCACAGGGGCTCCCCTTTCTCCACATCCTTGCCAACATTTGTTATCTCTTGTCTTTATGATAGCCATTCTAGGTGTGAGTGATATCTCATTGTGGTTTTGATATGCATTTTCCTGACTAGTGATGTTGAGCATCTTTTCACATGTCTTTTGGCCATATGTTTGTCTTTAGAAAAATGTCTATTTGGTTACTCTGCCCATTTTTAATTGACTATCTAATACATGGCTTTTATATAAATAAATCTAATGTATATATTAGATATAAGTCTAATATATCTACCATATATCTAATATACGGTTTGCAAATATTTCTTCTCATTCTGTAGGTTACCTTTTATTTCTTTTGCTGCATAGAAACCTTAATTTGACATAAGCCCACTTGTTGATTTTTGATTTTGTTGTTTGTGCTTTGGTGTCATATCTAAAAACTAATTGCCCAGAGACCAACGTCAAGGAGCTTCTTCCCTACATTTTCTTCTAGAAGTTTTGCTATATCAGATCTTATGTTTTTAGTCTTTAATCCAGTTCGAGTCAATTTTTGTGAGTGGTGTAGGATAAGGGTCCAATTTCACTTTTCTGCATGTGTTTGTCCAGTTTTCTTAATACCATTTATTAAAGAGGCTCTCCCTGTTGAGTGTTCTTGGTTTCCTTTGCCAAATAGTAGTTGACCACAAGTGCACAGGTTTATTTCTGGACTCTCCATTCTGTTCCATTGGTCTTTGTGGTGTGTGTTTGTTTTTCATGCTAGTACCATACTATTTTAATTACTTACTGTAGCTTTGTAGTAGTATACAGTTGACCCTTGAACAACACCGATTTGAACTGTGTGGGCACTTAATATACAGATTTTTTTCAATAAACACAGAACAGTACTATAAATGTATTTTCTGTTATGATTTTCTTAACATTTTCTTTTCTCTGTTTTATTGTAAGAATACACTATATAATACATACAACATACAAAATATATGTTAATCAACTGTCTGCGTTATCAGCAAGGCTTCCAGCCAACAGTAAATTAGTAGTAAAGTTTGAGGGAAGTAAAATATTATGTGTGGATTTTTGACCACACAGGGGTCAGCACCCCTAACCCTGCATGGTTCAAGGGTCAGCTATAGTTTGAGATCAGAAAGAGTGACACCTCTGGTTTTGTTCATTCTCAGGATTACTTTGGCTTTTTCGGGTCTTTTGTGGTTCCATACAAATTTTAGGATTGTTTTTTCTTTTTTTTCTTTTTTCCTTTTTTTTTTCAGTGTAGGCTCAACACCCAGTGTGGGGCTTGAACTCACAACCCTGAGATCAAGAGTCGCATGCTCCACTGACTGAGCCAGCTAGGTGCCCCAAGATTGTTATTTCTGTGAAATATGCCATTGGAAATTGATAGGGATTGCATTGAATCTGTAGATGGCTTTAGGTAATGTGGACATTTTAACATCAATAATTCTTTCAATCCATGAACACAGGATATCTTTCCATTTGTATATGTCTTCCTCAATTTCTTTCATCAAAGTGTTATAGTTTTCATTGCAAAGATCTTTCGCTTCCTTTATTAAATTTGTTCCTAAATATTTTATTGTCCTTGATGCTATTGTGAATGGGATGTTTTTCCTTATTTCAGATCTTTCATTATTTATGTATAAGAAATGCAACTGATTTCTGTATGTTGATTTTATCCTGCAACCTTACTGAATTCATTGATTAGTTCCAACAGTTTTTTGGTTGAGTCCTTAGCATTTTCTTTATATAAGATCCTATTATCTGCAAATAACAATTTTACCTGTTCCTTTCCAATTTGGATGCCTTTTTTATTTCTTGCCTGATATTTTTCTCCTTCTAATTTTGATTGCTTGCTGATGTTGTTGTAGCCCTATTTCTTTATACATGGGAGACAAATACTGTCTCTGTCAAAGGAGTCAGTTTGTCCTCCAGCACTGGAACACATTGCTGTTTTTCAAATTGAGCATAGGTTTAAGTGATGGGCTTACATTTAGGAACTGTGTTGTACATCCCCCCCCCCCAAATGTGTGTGTGCATATGTTTATTGACATGTAGATATATCTCAAGTCTTTAAGTACTAGAATCACTTAGCACAGTGAGATGTACACACTGTGAAAGGCATGCAAAATGGAGGCCAGCCAAGGGACTGTAAGCTTGGCTCTCTTATGCTCACTCTGAAAGAGAGACTCATTAACAGATAGAATAATATAGATAGATAGATAGAAAGAAAGAATAGACTTAAGCAAAATGAGTTATAAACTTAGTTATCTCTCTTGTGTGCCTATGCATACCAAGTAGGTATACTTACATTTATGTAAATTAAATACTCCTTTGGTATTTTTAAGGTAATACTAATTATGTGGAATAATTTGTAAAATATCCCTTCTCCCTTCAAACAGTCAACATTGTGTATTTCCTAATCATGAACATACACAAGCAGAAAACTTCTTAGTTGGTGCATATATATGCATGTGTTCTATTGCTTTCTAAGGAGGGAGGACATACTAGGTGCAGTATCTGTGCATTCTCTGCATAACCACTGTACGTTCTTCTGGTTTCTAGATGCTCATGTACCCCAGGGCTCTGTTCTCAGCCCCTTCCCTTTTTTGTTGATACAGTCCTCTAGCCCGAAGACTTGAAATACAATTCATATGTCACTAACTCAGAAATCATATTTCTAGTCCCAAGTCTTCCAGGAAATTGAGGAATATATGTCCAGTTGCCTATGTGACTTTTTCACATTTACGCATGGATGGCCTGGAGACAGATCAAATTTAAGATGGTTAACACGGAGTGTTGACTCCCCCTTCCTACTTTTGTTCTATTACAGCTCTAGTTCAAGCTGTTACCATCTTGCCCCTAGGCCTCCTCTTAACATCTGGTCTCTCAGCTTTCACTTTGTCTACCTACAGTCTACTGCCCCATACAGCAAAGTTCTCTTTTAAAAATGCAAACCCTCCACTGATTTCTCACCCCATTCATTATAAAATGTCAATCCTTTTACCCTGGCTGCAAAAGCATGGGGTGGTTTGGGCCTTTACAAGGCATGATGTGGTCCAAACTACTTCTCAATCTTGCCTCATTTAACACTGGCCCTTTCACTCCCCTCTTGCCAAAATGACTTCCTTTTTAGGCTGTAAACACGCTAAGATCTTTCCTACCTTAGGGCCTTTTCCCTAACTGTTCTCTGTTCCTGAAATGCTGTTTCTCCTAATTCCTGCATGGCTATATTTTGACATTCAGATTTCAGCTTAAATGTCACCTCTTCAGATTGATAAGGGCTCCAATTTATTACCCTGAAAATGTACCAAAAGAATCAAACATCCATCTGTCTTTCCTGTACCATTCTATATTTCAGGGTAACCAAATAGTTGATACAAGGAGAGTTCTTTTTTTGTATAGAAGAGTCTTAGCCAATAAATGAAACAAATTCAGGATTTGGAAATTATCTTTTTGCAACTCCTATTGAAATATGAATCTTAGCAACAATGTATGAACTTTGATCCTACTTTGGAAAAAAAATATATAATTTTGAGACCAAATGAGTAGCCATGAGACTGCATATCACATGATAGTTTAGTTGGGTATGATAACTGTGGCTCTGTGGGGTTTTGGGGGGGGGGGTTGGTTGTTTAAACTCTACCCCCAGCATGAACCCAGAGATCAAGAATCACATGTTCCGTTGACTGAACCAGCCAGGCACCTCAAGGTTATATGTATTTTTGAAATTCCCTCTCAGTAGATACTGAACTCTTTATGGATGAAATGATAAGATTTCTGGAATTTGCTTTAAAATACTTTTGAAAAAAAAAAGGCAAGAGAGTAGGTAAAACAAGAATTGCATAATGTTACTAATTGACTAAGCTAGGTGATGGGTAGCAGAGGAATATTATAGTATTCTCTCTGTTTTGAGTATGTTTGAAAGTGTTCATAATAAAAAGCTTTTAAAAACATCTCAGAGAGTCCTTTTCCTATCACTTATTTAAAAGTAACTACATATTCAGTCACTATCATGTTTTAGTTTTTTGTACTTATAATAATCCAATTTTTTTCTCATTTATTTGTGTATTTGTTTCTCCATCTAGAATGAGAGCACAGGCCTTGCCTTGTTCAACACTATATCCCCAGCATGCAAAGTACTTCCAGATACTATTGGCTGGTGTATAGTATTTGCTGAACGAATGAGTTAAATGTGGAACTGAAAAAGGAGGTAATTTCAGATCAACTAAAATAGAATGATTTTATATAGCATTTAGTTGTCATATACTGCTTGCTATCTTAAATTCTGTTTATGAAAATTCAAGCCTGACCTGGGAAAAATCCAAGTAAGTTAAGGGAGGATTGAAGGATACTTATCAGGCACCTCTCATGTTCGTGAGAGTGTTTGAGTTTGTTTGATGCTATCATCAAGTGTATATTTTGGAATTATTTAATGTTGCTTTTGTTATTTAAGGTGAAAAATGTTATATGTTATCCTTATCAGTAAAATAAGAATATTCGATCATGGCCTTTTAAAAGTTGTCATTTGAGATGATACTCCATGTTGGAGACCTTTGAAATGATGCCTGTGAAGAAAAGAGCAGTCTGAATTACAGTGGGCATGACTGTCTTAAACTGGAAGATATTTCTAGCTTAGTTAATTAATAACACCTTAGATAAATTAAAACAATATAGATGTATTCTGTAATTAGTTTTGTAATTACCCATGTTGAGATGTCCAAGTCTAGAGTACAGGAAGGGAACTGGGCTGGAGATGTAAGCGTCATTGGATGGTAGTTAAAACCACAGTAGTAGATGAGGTCATCCAAGGTGGTATAGATAAAAGGACCAATCCAGGACGAAAGGGATGAGTAGAAGAGGAACACTCCACAGGGAACTGAAAGTAGGAAGGCAATGAAAAGTATAAAGTGCTATCATGAAGCCAAGGGAAGGAGTGTTTCAAAGAGGAGAAAATGGACAAAAATATCAAATATTAATCAGTTAAGATGAGGTCTAAGATGTTTCTGCCTGCTTTAGCAGTACAGATATTATCGAGACCATGATGAGAGTAGTTCTACTGATGTGTCCAGGGTTGAAATTAGCCGTCAATGTTTTATGGTGGGGAGGGGAGGGAATCTTTTAAGAAGTTAGGCTATGAATGTCAAGAAAGTGCCAGGGATTGAGAAGATTAGGACATAGAAGAGATTGCAATGTGTTCACATGTGAATAGGAAGGAGCCAGTGAAGAGGGTTGCCAACATGCTTGTAACTCCCACAGGATCCATGCAGTCTAGGCCTCTAGGGTTCATAATACCCATCTTCTCTCATCCCAGAGATGGAACTACACCCAATGACCTTAAATGCTAATCATCTTCCAGATTTTGCTAAAGTAAAACATTAATCTTTTTCTGATCAACCTTGCCCTAAATAGAATTAATCAAATCCTCATTTGTGCCCCCCACCATAACATGTAAAGACTCATCATACTTTTTTGCATTCATTTATTTTTTTAAGGATTTTATTTATTTATTTATTTATTTATTTATTTATTTATTTAGAGAGTATGCATGAGTGGGGGGAGGGGCAGAGGGCAAGAGAGAGAATCTCAAGCAGACTCCATGCTGAGCGCAGAGCCCAACTCAGGGCTTGATCTCACGACCCTGAAATCACGACCTGAGCCTAAATTAAGAGTCAGACACTTAACCAACTGAACCACTCAGGCACCCCATTGCATTTATTTATTTCTATATCTCTTTTCTCCAGACACGTTTATTCATCTTAGATGCCAAGTGCACAGCACTGTGGCTGACACCATAGGTGTTTAATAAATACTAATATAGCCTTCATTAAGTAATAACCTTCATTTTTAAAATGAAGCATTCTATGTGATAATACTGGATCTTCATAGCAATCCCATGAAAAGCACTGTAAGTATTCTCATATTTGAAATAAGGAACCAGAGGCTTGAGAGAGTTAACTTGTGCAAAGCACACATTTAGTTGGGAGAGCCAGGACTCAAACCCCGTCTGTTAGCAAGATTCATGCTCTTATGCTCCCCATACTTAACAAGTAAGTGAATGAACGGGAATAAAGGAATTCAGAAGAAAAAAATTTCCACAAGTGAACCCCTACACCTGGCAAACATAACATTCTCAGAGGATCTGATTGTTCAATAAATACTTTTTGTTTGGGGAAAAGGGGGGGGGGGACAATTATAAAACCGCAATTAGGTGTAAACTTCCAGGCTGTCAACCACGGGAGCTCCCTTATTCTTCCTTTGTAGAAAACAAAAAGGATTCACATCTGTCCTCTCTCTTTGTTCATCTGTGAACACACTGGTCCAAGAGCTTATTGGTACTAAAAGGATGGATTCTTCATGGGAAAGGAAGAGACCTTTTGCTTTTAAATGGTTGCCTACAGTGACCACACAAACCCACGTGTCCACTCCTACTCCAAACATAAAGAGCCACCAAGAGCCTGCACTACATGCTGGCCTACCTGCCACACAGCCTCTGAAAAGAAAAACTCATGGTCCCCAAGACCACCACCTGCTGGTATCATGTTTAAGCTGTCCCATGTCTGAAATAATCTGGGATTGTTTCTGGTAATGTTAGGACCTGAAATTTCCTCCAGTCATTCATTCATACTTTTATATCACAATTCAATCCTAGGATCCAGACTAGTAGAGTCAGAACTACAGATTTGAAATCACTCATTGGAATTGTCTAGTTTGGGAAGGCATGTAGAGATGAATCGAAGTGTAGGTCCTGAGCAGGTTACTGTACCTCAGTTTTCTCATCTGTAAGATGGAAGTCATGATAGTTCCTGTTCAGTGAGATGTGCTGGAACTTCCATGATAGTAACACTCTTGAATGGCCTTGCCCCCCCTACTTCCTAGGACTTGCAGAAAACAGAGCTCCCTCCAGAAAGGATCTAGTTCCAGTTATTAAACGGCTGAGAGAATCATTGGGAAGACAGAGGAAGCCGACTCCAGACTGACCTAGGAAGAACAGCCACAGTCCCACGGTTGGGCCAAGGAGTTGCTGTTGATGCCACAACATGGCAGTTGCTCGGAGACTCTGGCAGCTGCTTTACCTACAAAATACACCAACAGAGTGGATGCCGTGTGTTCTCCCGCACTGGACTCCTTTCCAAATTCAAGTGTCACGGGGGTGCATCTGATTGGTAAGAACTTGTATCTAAAATTTTAGCTTCAAAGAAATCTGGTATTTGGGGATTTTTTTCCTTTTTTGGAGGGGTGTATTTTTTGCTTCTAGCCTCCTGTTCAAGAAAGCATTCTAGAAGGAGGTTAAATGCTGGACAAGCCAATTCACACTAGTTGCCATGAAGTATAGTCATAAATTTATACTCCCCCCAAACAAACCAACTCTTTTTATTATATTCAGCGAATTTTCTTTCTTTTTTAAATGAGGTATCATTGACATATAATATTATATTTGTTTCAGGTGTACGATATGATGATTCGGCATTTATATATATTGAAAAATGATCGCCACAGTAAGTCTGATTAACCTCTGTCATCATACCTAGCTACAAAAACTTGTTTTCTTGTGATAAGAACTTTTAAGATATACTTGTCTCAGCAACTTTCAAATATGCAACGTGGTAGCATTCACTATGGCCGCCATGCTGTGCATTACATCCCCAGGACTTATTTATTTTATAACTGGGAGTTTGTAACTTTGGACCACCTTCACCCATTTTACCTACCCCATCCCTCCCCACCTCTGCAACCACCAATCTGTCCTATGAGCTTGTTTTGTTTTGTTTTTCAGATTCCACATATAATTGAGATCATACAGCATTTGTCTTTCTCTGACTTATTTCACTTAACACAACACTCTCAAGGTCCATCCATGTTGTCACAAATGGCATTATTTCCTTCTTTTTATGACTGAATAATATTCCATTTTGTATGTGTGTATATTCCATTGCATATATTTTTTTCTTTATCCATTCATCCATTGATGGACGCTGAAGTTGCTTCCATTTATTGGCTATTGTAAATAGTGCTGAAATCAACACGGGGTGCAGATCTCTTGTTTTTGTTTTCTTCAGATAAATACCCAGAAGTAGAATTGCTGGATTATATGATAGTCCCATTTTTAATTTTTTGAGGAACCTCCATACTGTTTTCCATAGTGACTTCACCAGTTTGCATTCCCACCAACAGTGCACGACGATTCCCTTTTCTCCACATCTTTGCCAACACTTGTTATTCGGCTTTTCCGCAGTTACCATTCTAATAGATATAAGGTGATTATGTCATTGTGGTTTTGATTTGCATCTCCCGGAGGATGAGTGATGTTGAGCATTTTTTTCATGTTCTTAGTGGCCATCTGTTTGTCTTCTTCAGAAAAAATGTCTATTTGGGTCCTCTGTGCATTTTTTGATTGAGTTGTTTGAGTTCATTATATGTTTGGATATTAATTCCTTTTCAGATATATGGTTTGCAAATATTTTCTCCCATTTAGTAGGTTGCCGTTTTGTTGAGTTTCCTTTGCTGTTCAGAGCTTCTTAGTTTGCTGTAGTCTCCACTTGCTTATTTTTGCTTTTGTTGCCTTTGCTTTTGGTGTCAAATCCAAAAAAATAATTGCCCAGACTAATGTCAAGGAGCTCACCATCTATGTTTTCTTCTAGGAGTTTTATGGTTTCAGGTCGTACATTCAAGTCTTTATAATCCATGTTGAGTTAATTTTTGTGTATGATGTAAGATAGTGGTCTAGTTTTATTTTTGTCTGTAACCGTCCAGTTCTCCCAACACCATTTACTGAAAAAACTGTCCTTTCCCCATTGTGTATTCTTGGCTCCTTTGTCATAAAATGATTGATATATATGCGTGACATATATGCATGCATTTATTTCTGGGCTCTCTGTTCCATTGATCTTTGTGCCTGTTTTTATGCTGAAACCATACTGTTTTGATTACTGTAGCTTTGTAATGCAGGTTAAAATCAGGGAGTGTGATACCTTCACCTTTGTTCTTCTTTCTCAAGATTGCTTCAGTTTGAGTCTTTTGTGGTTCCACACAAATTTTAGGATTGTTTGTCCTATTTCTGTGAACAGCCAATTTCAAAGGGAAACTTAAGATTCAAAGACTTTTCTTCACAGATAAGTTTTATGCTATCAAAAGTATTAAAAAAAAATTGCTGCTTTGTCCAAATAGGGAGTACTCAGCCTCGTTATATGTTGCCTGACCAGCATTAGAAATGAAGGTCTGATGTTGAGAGAGATCACTAGCAGGGAGGAAGGGCAGAGAGAGAAGCAGACCCCCACAGAGCAGGGAGCCTGATGCGGGAGTCGATCCCAGGACCCTGGGATCGTGACCCGAGCCGAAGGCAGACGCTTCACCGACCGGGCCACCCAGGCGCCCGAATGCAGCCCTTCTGAGGAGATGAAACTTGACTGTGGCTGGAGTGTAGGGATAAACTGCAGGGGAGTAGGTGGTACAGGTGAGGAAGGAGAGGGTCCTGCGCCCAGGACTTGTAGGCACCATCCCGAAAGGATGATCGATCGCAAGAGCAGATCTAAGTTGTGTGGGGCCAGAAGTATATACAATTCTGGGGCCCTCTTTAAGATTTGTATTTATGATTTGATTTGTATTTATGGCTGCAGAAGTTAAGTTCAGAACGCTGGAAGAGGCCTGTGCCAGTGCACCTCAAGTTTTATTAGCTTCCTGATAAATCGTCTCTGCCTCCCAGCCATTGAAGCATCTTCAGCTGCCAGAGGTATGATGAGATTTGCCACATGGAGAATGGCGGGGGGGTGGGGGGGACAGACTGAAGGCAGGAGCGCTGGCCGGGAGCCGCCTCAGCAGCTGTGGGAGGTGATGGAGGCCCAAAGTAGCCTGTGGTCGGTAGGAGAGAGAAGAGTAGATGAAGCAGCACCATTCAGGTGGTAGAGACACAGGACCGGGACCGACTACATGTGGCCCGTAAGGGGCCGCATACCAGCCGCATCCCAGGCATCTCTCCCCACCAATGTGATTTCCACTTAGCCGCCAACAGCCTTTTCCAAGTAAAAAAGGCTTTTTTGCCCACCTTGTGCCCTGTTCTTTCCACACGTATGGAATGCGCGTTTCCTCCTCTCGGACGCCCGTGGGCTCCATACACACCTCTGTCTTACATGCGCCACTGTACCCGTGCACAACAGCTTCGTCCGCCACTTGAATCTCGTACCTCCAGAGTCTACACGGGGACAATAAATGGCCTGCGTGGCTCTCTACAAAGACATGTGGAATAATACACTGCAGTCAGGCCGACTGAGGTCCAACCTAAGATCAGTAGTTGACATGAACTGCAGCTGGGCTCCGGCCCAACAAAGGGGTCCCTCTGACAAGCCCCCAAGAATCACCGCTTATTCGAGTTTCGTCCTTCCGCAACTAGAGAACGTCCACACACACGCTGCCACTTAACGCTGAAAAGCATTTTAAAATCAGCACATGGAGGGGGCAAGAGGACTGGGACTAGCTGTCATTTTGCTCCTTCCTGGTAGTGTGACCTTGGACATGCGATGGCAGCTCACTAGTGATAGGTGGACATTTCACCCCAATGTTCTCATCTGTTAAATGAAGGAATTAGAGTTGCTCATTCATTTTTAACCTTCCCTTTCAATCATAATCTTCAGTGTTACTTCCATACATAAGGTAACCCGAACAGAAGCAGGGTGGGGGCCCAGCTTGGACACATCAGAGGCCTGGGCTTTGGCCCTGACACCACATTTTGGCTGTGACTTTGAGTCTATCATTACTGTCTTTTATCTGCATAGTAGAGATAGCAAGTATTCAGTAATGGTTTTATTTATTATTTTTTTTTAGTAATGTTTTAAAAAGGCATTTTAAATGGTCCTTAGCAGCACGGACATCCAACCGTGGAGGCCTGGGGCTTCTATGAGAGCCCTCAGAAGTGGCTCCGGCGCGTGAACACCACCGTCGTGTTGGCAAATTACAACAGTGAGAGGAGCTGATTACATAGCAGGTAAGATTTGTTGGCCGCAGCAGCGAGCGAGGGGGTTGAAAGTTCCGGGTCCATTATTTGGCTTTCTGGTGTCTCATAGCCGTAGAGCTAGAAGGAACCACAGAGGGAGTAAGAACATTCCAGAGAAACCTCTGACAGACAGCAACCACGTCTCTGCTTAAATACCTTCCGGGAAGTATTCAACATGACTGACATGTCTTCATCTGGGAGCTTCATGTAACTCTCCCCACCTAGGCCTGTCTTTTGGAACAATGGAGAACAGACTAGCCTTTCCAGTGTCTCTAAGAGCATTAGACCCAGGTCTTTTGTGGTTTTGTCACCCATGTCAATTTAAAACCAAATATTTCTTGGCAGAATTGTAAATTTAACATAACATCACTTCTGCCTGTTTTCTTGCTCTTGCTAAGTACCTTGCATACCAGCGATCTTCCTTCTTTCTCAGATGTCTGAAAACATTTATCATTTCCAGTAATAGCTGTGCCAGCCACAGGCTGCTGCAGGTCACAGAGAAGGCACGAGAATTGTTCTGATCTGTGCAGAGGAAAAGCAAAGCTCTGTGGTCACGTTTTCCCTCTTCCTCGTTCACTCCGTGTGCGTTTCGGCCTCCTGGAATGGCAGTTAGAAGTTCCCCCGGCTAGAGAGATGCCCGTGGGCTGAGGAATGGAGGTTTACATTTGCAAGACATGCTGGGCCTCTGTGGCCTAGAATGGTATCTGTGTGGTGACATCTTGCAATTTTGAGATCCTGATGAAGGGAGTGTGTCTGTGGAAATATCTGGGAGGGGGAGAGTGAGGAGGTGTTTAGGGGGCCAGGGAATCTGTCGGTAGCTCCACAATTGGCAGATGAGATTAAAACTCCAGCAACAGGAAAAGTCAGGGCCATTGACAATTGGAAATATTGGCATGGGGCACAGAGAGGCCTCCTGGCTGGATTAGGACCAGATGGGTAATAGGCTGACCCCCTCAGCTGTTCATCTTGATAATTAAAGTAAATCTTGCACCTGTGATAGAAAATTAGCTCAGAAACCAAAGACAACCATGGGTAAAGTACATTTGTTGGTTTGAACACAAAGGCTTACTATCAAGAGGCATCTAGTTGAAGCATTTAGTTCAGAGGAAGAGCTACAGAGCAGTTTCTAGCTATTAACTCCTTGTCACCTGAGCTGATTTAAAAATGATTCAGAAACTCACTCTGAAGAGCTTTCCCCAGAAAGCCACATACAAGTATTACATTCAATGATTTTGTTGATTTAGTATGATTTAGTAACTGAACAGAATTGTATTTGAAAGCTACGACTACTGTCGGCCCTGAGGCAGCCTCCTGGAAAATAAGCCTCAACAGCATAGTTTACTAGCAAACAGCACTGACTTGTGTGACCAGGAGACCACAGTTAGTCCTATGTCTCCTGCTAAGGAAACTTGGACAGGTCCTTTGGTTTCTCCAGGCTTCTCTAATCTATAAAATGGGGGAAATTGGGCCAGAGTGCTCGACCTCAGATTCCATGAAACTTATGATTAAATCCTCGAACTTGTAGTGACAGCCGAGATTGTCAATGAAAGTGGCTTCCAGAGAGTCTTTGTTTTAAATACCGGGATGGGAGGGGCCACATTAACTAAGATTTCAACTGTTTAAAGATGCTATCATGAACAGGTTGGACCCCCCTTTTTCTTCACAGAAATTGCCTTGCGTTTCTAATATTACCTATTTGCTAAAATGTAGGCCCACCCCAGGAGCTGGCTTCGATTTCTTAGTGTGACCAGCTCTCAACAAGGTGGGTGTCCCCCGGTATATGGGGAGATTTTCCACACCTCAAAAGATAAGTAAAAACCATGCACAATCACTGGTTAGAATATGTCAGATCTCTTTCACTGGTTGAAAGACCTGGCCATGATTTTTTTAAATGTCTAAGTGTTAGTAATTTTACTGTACTAAGATCAAGTGGTTGCAATTGAACACTTCACGTCATGAGTGGATTTTGGTAGACAATCAGTCAGCCATAAACCTCTATTTGTAACAGCCTTGAAGCAGACAGACAAATAAGGAATAGGTCCCATTGAGGTGGAGAATGCTAGAGGGGGCAGAGGCCAAAATGTGGAATTGCTGTGGATGGTTCCCCTTCTCTAAGTGAAAATGTTCCAGTCGACAGATTAAATGACTCCCTCGAAGGGTCCCTAACAATACATGGATTCCAAACACACCTATCCCCATTGAGAATACCCACACTCTGAGGCCGGGGGTGGGGGGGAGAAAAGAGAAGGGAGTGACACCACTACTACTTTACCTTTCGACTGGCATTTTTCATTCAATATCTGAAATGGAGTTAAACTGATTAAAGCCCGTGTGACACAGGGAGAATTTTTTAAAACTACAATTTTATTCAAGAGATACCTACCAGAATATAGATCATTCCCCAAACAACCTTCTGCCCCGAGATTAACCTTTAAAATCAGTTCTGTTGACCCAAGTTTTTTAAATGTATAGGACACAGTGCTATATACTTCCCTCTTAGGACCACCTTTGCTGCATCCCACAGATTTTGAACAGCTTTTTCATTTTCATTTGTTTCCATGAATTTTTTTAATTCTTTAATTTCCTGGTTGACCCATTCATTCTTTAGTAGGATGCTCTTTAGCCTCCGTGTATTTGAGTTCTTTCCAACTTTCCTCTTGTGATTGAGTTCCAGTTTCAAAGCACTGTGGTCTGGAGTGGTCATGGAGAAAGATCCCAGTCTTTTGGTACGGGTTGAGACCTGACTTGTCACCCAGAATGTGATCTGTTCTGGAGAATGTTCCATGAGCACTAGAGAAGAATGTGTATTCTGTTGCTTTGGGATGGAATGTTCTGAATGTATCTGTTAAGTCCATCTGGTCCAGCGTGTCATTCAGAGCCCTTGTTTCCTTGTTGATCTTCTGCTTAGATGATCTGCCCATTGCTGAGTGGCATGTTACAGTCCCCTACTATTACTGTATTATTGTCGATGTTTCTTTAATTTTATTAGTTGGTTTATATAATTGGCTGCTCCCAAGTTAGAAGTGTAAATATTTAAATTGTTAGATCTTCTTGTTGGATAGACCCTTTAAGTATGATATAGTGTCCTTCCTTCTTATTACAATCTTTGGTTTAAAATGTAATTTGTCTGATATAAGGATTCCCACCCCAGCTTTCTTTTGACGTCCATTAGCATGATAAATGGTTTCCCACTCCCTCACTTTCAATCTGGCGGTGTCTTTGGGTCTAAAATGAGTCTCTTGCAGACAGCATTGCGATGGGTCTTGCTTTTTTATCCAATCTGATACCCTGTGTCTTTTGATTGGAGCATTTAGCCCATTTACATTCACGGTAACTATTGGAAGATATGCCATTGTATTGCCTGTAAGGGACTGTTGTATTTTTTGGCTCTGTTCCTTTCTGGTCTATGTTACTTTTGGGCTCTCTCTTTGCTTAGAAGACCCTTTTCAATATTTCTTGTAGGGCTGGCTTGGTGATCACAAATTCTTTTAGGATGTTTGTCCTGTAAGCTTGTTATATGATCTCACTGATATGTGGAATTTTAGAAACAAGGCAGAGGATCATAGGGGAAGAGAGGAAAAAGTGAAACAAGACAAAACCAGAGAGGAAGATAAACCGTAAGAGACTCTTAATCTCAGGAAACAAACTGAGGGTTGCTGGAGGGGGGTGGGGCGATAAGGAGGTTAGGTGATGGACAGTGGGGAGAGTATGTTGTGGTGAGTGCTGTGTGTTGTGTAAGGCTAACGAATCACAGACCTGTACCCCTGAAACAAGTAATACATTATGTTACTAGAAAAAAAAAAGTTTATATTCTTCAAAAAAGTGCAAAATGATCGGGGGAAAATGTATAGGACACAAAAAATAGACCAAAATGGTGACAAAACTGAGTGGCAAGGGCTAGGGTTTTTACCCCTTTATGCTTATCTCCATTTTTCTAGTTATTGAATACATTTTTGTAAGCAGGAAAATGAAAATACTAAACAAATCCTATTGTACCTGGACTGCAACTGTATTTTAAAAACACAGCAGAGCCAAACAGCTGGAAAGAACAAAATACCTGGTGCTTATTTCTCAGTGGCTTATGGGTATTTTTATGATGCACTTTCCAAATGTTCTCTATTGTGCATGTACTGACTTTTGATAATAGCAAAAATAACTATTTTAAGATCTAGCCAACAGGTTGCAGCTTGCAGAGAAACGTAATCAGTGGGAAGTTTTGTGGTCAATCACTAGAAACTGGGGAGCATCAGAGGAAAGGACCGCTGCTCTCAGTCCATGCTTGGAAAGATGGAAAGGTATGGTACTGGGGACCAAAGATGGGGGTGCCCGTGAGGGAGACACTGCCCGACCTAAGATTCTTTCTTCTTCCTGGGTTTCTTTCTGGGTGGGATGGGTTCTGCCTGGAGTCATCACTGCTTATCTTGGGTTTATTTCTCTGGTGTTCTCCCCCAGCTTTGAGTAGTACCATTTGTGTGTCCCACGTGTTGTGCGAAGGAGAAATACCATTTGTCTTCATGGTCCAGTAGCCATCCCCCTTCCATGGTCAATAAGAGAAAGTCTGATCTTCTAGAGGGGAAAGTACCATTTTGGACCAGAGTGTGAATCTGTCTACTGGACTGCAATAGGAGACGTACTTCTAATCTAGTGCTAACCTCCTGACAGATGTGTAGAACTGGGACACCTGCTTTAAGGCAGCGCACTTTACACGGTAATGTTTAGCAGGGACTCAAGGCCCCTTACAAACTACCTTGGTGGTAAAAGGGCAAAGTTCTGTTGGTCTTTACCTCAATGCTTACAGGTCAAGACCTGAAATTGGTGTTCCTCTAAGAGTGATATGCAAAACACCTACACATCCGAATCATCTATGGAGGGGCTGTGCTTAGTAAATCCCTGGATTCCTAGGCCCAATAATCTATTTTAAATATACTTTACTCTAGGACTATCTTAGGAAATAATAATTGCAGATAATGCAGGTTCTATGAAATGAAATGTTAAAATCCAAAAATTGCAATCTACTAATTATTTACCAGGATCATCTCCTCTGCTCCATAAGCTCCCTGTTACCTCTCTCCAGCTAATGCCTTTCAAGGCCCAGTTCATCACTTCTGGCTTTTCAATATATATATTTTAATAAATCACACACACCCTCTTTCTTTGGTGTCAACAGTGGTTCCAAAGCCTGACTTTTTGTTATATAAACAAAACTATATACATGGAAAGAAACAGAAAACAAGGACCTCTATCAGCTTTATTAGCTGCAGTGATATGCATTATTTGTAATTATAACAAAAACTTTAGTTTTCAAAAACATTTTATTCAAGAATTACATAATTTCAAATATCTTCCAAAATACAGTTTCCTAGATTGCTACAAAAGAAAGCAAATTCAATAAGAAATTTAAACCATTAAATATGTTTCAATAGTATATACATACAGAATGCCAAGCAATTAATAGTTAGCCCTGGAATGCGTACCATGTCTTTTGTTTTTCCTTATTAAAGAGAGGCTCAATCCAGCACTTGGTATAGGCTATGTACAACAGGCCAAGTTCAGTGTTCAGAAGAGTTTGACATTAGCTGCCTCAATTTACAGCTGTGGTAGTTTGTCCACAGGGGTGTCAAATTTGAAGTCTGTAGGAAACAGATCTGGGGCTCGAGGGTAGATTAGCCTGTAGGACTGTCTGATTGTAACATCAGCAACACCAGCTATATCTCCAATTTCTAAAAGGCAAAAATCAAAATATTAATTATAACTTCCATCCTATCTCCCTTCTACAACCTGCGTTCCGATGTGTGAGATACGGTCGTATAAAATCCACAGTGAAAACCCCAGAGACGTTAGACTTTCAAAACCTAACAATGGAAATCCATACTACAAGGCAGAAAGGAGGGCTACGGTTGGTAACAGTACCAATGGCAGTATCCCTATCACCTCAAAGGGCTGTCACGGCCGGGTGAAGAGCTCTGCTAGCTGCGGGACGTGGGACCAGCGCTCAGGGCACAGCGCTAAGAGCGAGAACTATCGTACTGGCCGTCGTATTTAGAACTGACTGCTTTTTCTTCATGGTAAATCCTTCTGAGGATCATGGAAGTAATCCATGAATACATTCTTATAAGGAAACTCTGTTATTTCCGTGTTTAAAAGCTCCCCTGCGGCACCTCTAGTTAATTCTGTTCTTTTGTTAAAAGGATGTTTGGAACCATGCGTTAAAAACCGTGGTACAACCTCTTTACTTAGTACATCAGACATTACACATCCAGTGAACACAGCTGCACACGCTAGCATCACGAGGATGTCTTCACTAGTACACACACGTTAACACCGAGCACCGAGAGTTCACGTAGTTCTAGTCCATTACAAAGCCGAGGAGTCGATCTACTTTTACCCTTCAAAGTCATTGTCACCTTTTTCCTTTTTATTAAAAGAAGTCCCAAAGGACTGCTACTTGACAATTATTTGGTCATAAATACTTAATCAAAATGGATTTTTAAAACACAGGCTTTAATGCAAACTCATTTTTACCACCTTTTCACAGTTCAAATCCTAAGGTTTCAGGGATATTCAGTGTGGATGCCTGCCATCAGTGTGCAATGAGCTAGTTTTAAATTTTGTTGTCTCATGTGGCGTGACATTTGTTCTCTGTCTTCCAGACATGGAGACCAGTGACTGTCGACTGGCTGCCGGGAGGGGAAGAAAAGGGCCTTCCATCTCAAAAAAACCAAAATACTTCATGTAAAACACAAACAGCAGAAAGTGCCAAGATAAACACCTCTGTGTTGCTGATCAGAATAAACTTTAAAACTAAGAGCAAAGGTAAGGACGTGCTGCTTAGCTTTAAACTTCTCAATTTTACCAGAAGACTCAAAACGTCCTTAAAAAATATGAGCGGAGGCCAAAAGGAATGGATAAGGGCACATTTAAATAACGAATGGTCGGCTGCTCCTTTCTAAACATTCTTCTATATAATTTATTATTTTCATTAATACAGAAACCTGCAGCCTAAGCGGAGGTGAAAGGCTGTTCTTAATAGGGTATTACAAAGTCAGTGCAGCTAGGCCTCTCACTACATCACTTTTAAATTTAGAATTGCTGCTTTTTCTTTATCAATCTTTTTGAGGATCACAGAAGTAATTAATGAATGAATGCTTGTAAAGAAATTCACTTAGCAGTTCTGTCCGTTCGAAAGTTCCCCTACAATAAACTCAAAAATGGCTTTAGATGGTTGAAACTACTTACATCAGTGTCTTAAGAAACTGAATAACGTTTGAAAGGAGAAAGAGAACGGGCTTCACACAATGTTACAACCTGTCAGCGTGGATTTCCAGTGTGCCCAGCTGTAGGAGGCCATGCCGGGAAGTGGGAAACAAGCACGGCCCCCACCTCTCAAGATTTAAAAAGCTAAGTTTTGAGGGGGAAAGAAGGACTATTCAAAACAACATTTCAGGGTGACAAAAATAACTTATAGAAATGAAAAATGTACAACCTAAAATATTTAATAGGGCGCCTGGGTGGCTCAGTCAGTTGAGCGTCTGCCTTCAGCTCAGGTCATGATCCTGGTCCTGGGATGGAGCCCCACGTCAGGCTCTCTGCTCAGCGGGGTGTCTGCTTCTCTCCCCCAAACAGATAAAAAAATTTTAAAAATAATCTGAATGGGAAAAGTGTATTCATACAGTTATGCCTCCAAACATTTTTATTTATGAATCACTTAAGAAAATACAGTATTTTTAAGTTTTGATTCCAAGAAACTTTAAGATTTATTTGAGAGAGAATGCAAGCAGGGGGAGGAGGAGAGAGAGAATCCCAAGCAGACTGCCCCCTGAGCGTGGAGCGTGACATGGGGCTCAATCTCATGACCCTGAGATCATGACCTGAGTCACCCAGGTGCCCCGACGAAGAAACTATCTCTTAAATGTGGGTTTGGGATATTTACCCGCCTTGTACTTAAAATAGAAATACAATTACATACTACAGCCTTCACAATTTCATCACTACTCCTCCTGAGGAAGAATCCTACCTTTTTGGGTCCTCTTCTCAGCTGATGCCTGTGAAGCCATGTAAATGGCTGCTGCCGCCACAGAGATGGGGCTCCTTCCAGGAACCAAGTCCAGTTCCACAGCTTTACGGGCTATATGTGTAGCTGCCATCTGCACTTGTTTAGGGAGACAAAGGTTGGAACAAAACCTGGACATGAAGTCCCCAGTTGTAATCAAATCCACACTGGTTTCTAAAGCCTTCAAAATAAGTTTGAAACATCTACCAATTTCTTTCTTAGAAATTCGTGACACAGCACATATTTCTGAAAGAAAAAATAAATAAATCCACATAAGTCATACAGTTCATTTAAGAATACATCATTTCTGATTATAAAATGCATTCTAATTGCAAAAATGCAATCATGCCTTAAAAGCCTGATTAAAAAATGGGTAGAGGATCTGAATAGACATTTTTGCAAAGATAACATACAGATGGCCAAGAGGCACATGACAAGATGCTCAACATTACTAATTACAGGAAAATGCAAATCAAAACCACAATAAGATAACACCTCAAACTGGTCCAAATGGCTATTATCAAAAAGACAAGAAATAACAAGTGTTGGAGAGGGGAAAGGATGTGAGAAAAGGAAACCCTCATGCACTATTGGTGGGAATGTGAACTGGCACAGCCACTATGTAAAGAAAGATGGAGGTTCCTCAAAAAACTAAGAATAGAAATACTGTATGATCCAGCTATTCCACTTCTGGGTACTTATATGAAGAATACAAAGACACAGATTCAAAAAGATCTATGCACCCCCATGTTCGCTGTAGCATTATTTACAATAGCCAAGATATGGAAACAATGTAAATGTCGTCAATGGATGGATGCATACAGAGGTGGTATATCAATACAATGGATACTATTAAGCCATAAAAAAGAATGAAATCTCATCGTTTGCAACATGAATGGACCCAGAGGGTATTATACTAAATGAAATAAGACAGACAACGACAAATGCCACATGATTTTACTTGTATGTGGAATCTAAAAACCAAAACAAATAAATGAACAAATAAAAAAAAACTCATGGTCACAGAGAACACACTGGTGGTTATGAGGGGAAAGGAGTTGGGGGGTAGGCAAAATGAGTGAAGCGAGTCAACTGTACAGTGATGGATGGTAAGTAGGCTTTTAGTGATTACTTTGTACTATGTAACAGATGTCAAATTACAGTTGACCCCTGAACAACTCAGGGGTTAGGGGGTGCCAACTCCCAGCACAAAAATCCATGTATAACTTTTTACTCTCCCAAAACTTACCTATCAATAGCGTACTGTTGACTGAAAGCCTTAGCGATAACAGTCAACATCTATTTTGTGTATGTATTATATACTGTATTTTTATGATAAAGCTAGAGACAATATTAAAATTGTAAGAGAAACTACACTTACAGTACTACACTATGTCAAAAAAAAATCTGCATTTAAGTAGATGCATGCAGTTCAAATTCATGTTGTTCAAGGGTCAAATGTATAATACTGTGCACCCAAAACTCACCTATGGCATATATGGGAGACTATATATATATAGTATATAACACACCAATTACCTCAATAAAGAACAAATCACGCCTTACAAATGAATCTCTAATCCTCTCAGTGATACTTCCAATAGAGCTAATTTAAAACTTCTCAGTTAATTTTAAAAGATTTTTATTTATTTTTAGAGAGTGTGCACAAGCAGGGGGAGGTACGGGGGGGATGGGGAGAGAGAGACTCTCAAGCAGACTCTGCATTGAGCAGAGCCTGGTGCTGGGCTTGATGGATCTCATGACCTGGAAATCACAACCTGAGCCGAATCCAAGAGTCTTAACTGACTGAGCCATCCAGGTGCCCCCTCTGTTAATTTAAGTGTTTATCATACTTTGAAGAAGTCTTTTAAACAAGTTAAATTATTATTTCAATATTAACTTAAGTTTCAATTTAGACAAGTAAGTTTCTTCAAATAATCCAAAACTTCGTTGATATTTATGTACGTATCTGTTATAAGGAGTATGTGTATCAAGGAGATGGAAGAAAATACTCAAAGCTAAAGAATACTTCTCAAGCTACCCAAAGTCATAGGCACGTGACTATAATCTATAATTACAGCCTATAATCCCTGGGATTATAGGCTGTAACAAAATGAGATCAAATATTTGACCCTGTTATTCTAAAAATAAAACTATCAACACTTTCAGAACAAATTTAACAAAAGCCTTAGTTTTAGTTGTAATAACCAAAAAGACGATAAGGATAAAAGCCACAGCCTCGTCGTAAAATATGCATTGATGAATGAAAGGTAATCAAAGTCTTAAGTTGAAATGAACTCCGGAAAGAGTAAGAGTGAGTGAAAAGAGTGGAAAGAGTGAGTGAAAGAGTAAGGATCACAGCAGCACTGTGAATAGGCTGTCACGTATTTATCATGACTGCAAACTGGACGAAAAACACTAGTTCTCTCAAAGCCTCCAACTTAAGTGTGAAAGTGAAAACTGTGTAACTCGAGAAAATTGTCACTGATGTTTTCTAAGGTTTTCTAAGGTTCACCTGTAGAGACCTGTTCTAGGAGCGGAAATGGTTTTCCGTGCATCAGGTGTACAGACTTAACTAGTAAGGAAGGCGTCCTCTGACTTATGATGCCAGGCCTCAAAGCCCACAAAATAGTTCAAAAGGTCTCATGAGCAAGGAACATGGAGTTTACATGGACTAAAGTGACTACATGGGAAAATAGCCTGAAAAGAACATGGTTAAGATCACAGAATGCAATTTTTGTCAAGGAACAAAATAAAGAGGCATTTGGGAACACTACTAAGAGGGATCATGGCATCAAAGCTGCTTGACTTCGGTCTGTCACTTTAACACAGCTATAGAACATCTGTATCTCTGCAACTAAAAACTTACCTTTAAATGTCCTAGGAACCCCTTCTTGTCTACAGGCGATATAGAGACAAGCGGAAGCTATGGCATCATTAGCTCTGCCTTTTAGGCTCTTCTGTTCATACACTTGCTTGAATAAATTATTTGTTCGATCCTTCAAAGCAAAGAAACTAAGTTTAATTAACTCTAGGCCATTTACTTAGTTGCAATATCAAAATCTCATGTGTTCATTAAATTATGCTAAGTCAATGCCAGAATGGCTTAAAGGAGACAGACAAGAACTTACAACTATATTTCGAGGGAGGTTGATTCTGTCTGCCATAGTAGTGATTTCTTTGAAAGCATTCATCATTGCCCGATCAGAACTACTCATGGTTCTCCGATTTTGGTACTTAGAATTGCCAAATTCATCAAAACTTGCAGCTCCTGTACCCTATAAAACAAAGTTTTATAACTTTATGCAAAAAAATGTTTTTAATCTGAGTAAAGACATTTCTAAGAAAACAACTTACACGATCTGACTCCATAAGCCCAAGAAATCTACCCTGTGCCTCTTCCCTATTCCTCAGAACAAGTACCAGGTTGAGATGGTTTAAATGAGTATCTGTGAGAGAACCCAATAATATAAACCATCACATTAACAGACCTAAGGAGAAAAAGCAAAGGATCATCATCTCCAAAGGTGCTATAAAGGCAAGCAAACAAAACTCAAAAGCCATTTTTTGATAAAAACTCATAAAACACTACAAATGGGTACTTCTTCAAATTAGAAAATCATTCTCCCAGGCCCAAAGCCAGCACAATGATTAATGAAGAAAAAAGGCATACCCTGTTTTACTGCACTTTGCAGAGACTGTATTTTTGTAGTGTTGTTAACAAAGTGAAGGTTTATGGCAACCCTACGTTGAGCAAGTCTACTGGCGCCATTTTTCCAACAGCATTTGCTCACTTCAGGTCTCTATCACATGTTAGTAATTCTTGCAACATTTCGAACTTATATTTCTTATGGTGAGCTGTGATCAGTGATCTTTGATGTTACTATTATAATTGTTTTGGGGCTCCATAAACTGCACACTTAAAAGACGGCAAGCTTAATAAATTTGTGCGTTCTGACTGCTCCACTGAGTAGCTGTTCCCCCCATCTCTCTCCCTCTCCTTGAGCCAGTTAATAACCCTATAATGGCCTCTCTCTGTTCAAGTCAAAGGAACAGTCACATGTTTCTCACTTTAAATCAAAAGCTAGAAATGATTAAGCTTAGTAAAGAAAGGCATGTCAAAATCTGAGATAGGCTGAAAGCTAGGCCTCTTGTGCCAAACAGCCAAGTTGTGAATGTCAAGGAGAAGTTCATGAAGGAAATTAAAAGTGCTACTCGAGTGAACACACAAATGATAAGAAGGTGAAACAGCCTTCTTGCTGATATGGAGAAAGTGTTAGTGGTCTGGATGGGAACATTCCCTTAAGCCAGAGCCTAATCCAGAGCCAGGCCCTAACTCTCTTCAATTCTGTGAAGGCTGAGAGAGGTGAGGAAGCTGCAGCAGAGAAGCTGGAAGCTAGCAGAGGCTGGTTCCTGAGGTTGAAGAAAAGAAACTCTATAACATCAAGCACAAAGAGAAGCAGCAGGTGCTGACGTAGAAGCGGCAGAAGTTACGTAGAAGTTCTAGCTACGAGAACTCATGAAGGTGGCTACACTAACAACAGATCTTCAATGTGGACAAAACAGCCTTCTATTGAAAGAACATGCCATCTAGGACTTCCTTAGCTAGAGAGGAGAGAGAAGTCAATGCCTGGCTTCAAAGCTTCAACAGCCTGTCTCTGTCGTTGGGGGCTAATGCAGCTGGTGACTTGAAGTTGAAGCCAGTGCTCATGTACCATTCTGACAATCCTGGGGCCCCTAAGAATCATGCTGTCTACTGTGCCTGTGCTATAAAATGAAACAAGGCCTGGGTGACAGCACATCTGTTTATAACATGGTTTACTAAGTATTTTAAGCCCACTGTTGAGAACTACTGCTCAGAAAAAAAAGATTGCTTTCAAAATATGAGTGCTCATTGACAATGCACCTGGTCACTCAAGAGCTCTGATGGAGCTGGACAACAGGATTACTGTTGCTCTCATGCTTGCTAACACAGCATACATCCTGCAACCCATGGATCAAAGAGTAATTTCAACTTTCAAGTCTTATTTAAGGAAACACATTTCATAAGGCTACAGGTGCCACAGGCAGTGTTTCCTCTGATGGCCCTGGGCAGAGTCCACTGAAGAACTGGAAAGGATTCACTATTCTAGATGCCACTGAGAACATTTGTGACCCATGGGAAGAGGTCACAGTATCACCATGAACAGGAGTTTGGAAGAAGTTGGTCCCAGCCCTCATGGATGACATGAAGGGTTCCAGACTTCAGTGGAGGCAGTAACTGCAGGTGTGGTGGGAACAGCGCGAGGACTAGAAGCAGCCGTGAGCCCGAACATGTGACTGAATGGCTGCGATGTCAGGATCGAACTTTCACGGTTGAGGAGCTGCTTCTCATGGAAGAGCAAAAGTGGTTCCCTGAGCTGGAATCTACTACATGAAGATGCTGTAAAGATGGCTGAGATGACAACAAAGGATTTGGAATATTAAATAAAGTTAGTTGACAAAGCAGTGGCAGCGTTTGTGAGGACTGACTCCAATTCTAAGAGAAGTTCTCCTGTGGGTAAAACGCTATTGGGCAGTATCACAAGCTACAGAGAATACAGAGAAATCGCATGGGAAAAGAAGAGTCAATTGATGGGACAAACTTCATTTTTTTAAGAAACTGCCAAAGCCACCTACCGTTCAGCAACCATCACATCAAAGCAAGATCCTCCACCAGCAAAAAGATCATAATTCACTGAAAGCTCAGATGATGGTGAGTTTTTAGCAATATTTTTAAATTAAAGTATATGCATTTTTTTAAAACATAATGCTACTGCACACTTAACAGACTACAGTATAGTGTAAACAAGACTTTCATATGTACTGGGAAACTAAAAAAAGGCATTTGACTCCCTCTATTGTGATATTTGCTTTACTGTGGTGGACTGGAACCAAACCCACAGGATCTCTGAGGTCTGCCTATACTAGGAAAACTGGCCAATATAATGTAATTATAATTACATAATGTACCTAGATAACAATTATATTAACTATACTGGTGTAATTATTTTAAAATTAGGCAAGAGCGCAAGGGGAGGGATGCCTGGCTGGTGCAGTCAGTAGAATATGCAGCTCTTGATCTTGGGGTTGTGAGTTCAAGCCCCCCATGTGGCATGGAGTTTACTTAAAAAAAAAAGTTAAAATAATTAGGCAAGAGAAAAATTAGAAGTACTAATTTGGAAAGCAAGTGATAAACTATTTGCAGTTTGTATTTCTGAATACCTAGAATACTCAAGAAAATCACTGTAAAACTGCTATAAATAATAGAATCCATTAGAGGCAAGGTCAAAATTAAACAGAAATCAATAGCCTTCATACGTATAACTAACCAGTTATAAAGCAATGAAAGAAAAATATTCCAACTGCAAAACAACAAAAAGGTAAGTATCTAGGAATCAAACATGCAAGGCCTTTATGAAGAAAACCTCTCTAGAAGGACACCTATGACTTAAGGAAATGGAAAGGTTACTGTTTTTGGACAGATTTATCAGGAAGAAGTTGATCTTCCCTAAGTCAATTTGCAAATATACTAACCAAAACCTCGCTGAAAATAACCAATTTTCTTTCTTTCTTTCTTTTTTTTTTTAACAAAATGATCCATCCTAACCTTTAAATGGAAAAGACGAGTGAAGAAAACGCTGAGAAAGCAGAGCAATGAGGAAGAACTAAAGCTACCGGATACTAACGGTGTGGCGTGACAGCTGACTGATGGGGGCAGGACAGAGAAAGAACAGAAAGTCCGGAAATATTCCCAAATACACACAGAAATCTAATATATGACAAATGTAGCATCTTAAAAAACTCTCTTTTGCCATGTAGGATAAACAACTGTCAAAGGATACAGGAGAAAACTAGCGATAGTGGTTCCTGGTTTCTGACAGGGAAAGGGGGTTGCAGTGGGAACTGAGTCTGGGGGTTAAGGGTGAAGAAAATTGTGTTCTTTTTACATTTGTGTTTGAGTCATGTATTTCCTATTGAAAAAATTAAACATTAAAACAACTCACAGTGTCAATTAGTTGCAGTCTCAGATTTTAAAATGTCCTCAGTACACTTTTTTCCCCCAGCCTATAAGGCTAAAGTAAATGCAGAAATCACCCGAAGATATTTCTGAATATAATACTATCAACTTTAACCTAGCCTACACTATGTTTTTCAAATTTTATATGTACTTTATAGGGCATGAAAAAACAATGACCTGCTTTTCCTAACATTTTCTTGAAAACAGACTGCAGTAGTACAGATTAAGCCCTGAAATAGCATCCCTCGGTTAGTTCTTTGGAATATTGCTACCGCTACTTCCAATTCAGATAAAAGAGCAAAAAAGAGCCAGTTTGCCAGACAGATTATACTGTTGCCTTATCTAACAGCAGCAGCTACCATTTACTGAACACACGCTACATGTGTGTTATACTCTACCTACATTCCCAAGTAACCCAAGTACTCTTATTCTCACCTTACTGAGGACGAACATGAAGCTAACATACGACACTTAGGTAAGTCATAAATCCACCAATACTAGAAAACGGGCTAAACCGAGCTACAATTTATCTTAGGTAATGTGGGGAGAAAAGAAAAGACATTCGTAAAGTTCAAGGAACATAGCAATATCACACTACACTCAATTTTTGTGCAAAATGTGCTTCCTGGAAACAAGGGCCTGACATATAAAGAGTCTGTAATCACTGCCTGTTGGTCTCCCGTTTGAGCTGGAAGAACAATCATTCACAATAGTATTACTGGTAAATCTTATTCTCAGGTCAAAAGTCCTCATGGGGCAGTGACGGATACTTCTGCCAAGTTGCCAAACTCCTGGGTCTTTGGTCCGTCCACACTTTATGTTTCCTGCCAAGTGGATCGATTACCTTGCCAATCATGGTAGACAAATCTCCATCGCTCAGAAGAGGATTCTGCGAGTCTCCAACTCGGGAAGGATCTTTTGTTGCTTTATCATTGCTGAAAGTTCTCCATTCAGACCCCACATCAATAACCCGGTCACCTAAGAATATAAACACAAATCTAAATGGTCTTGTCAGGACAGGATTTACTGAACACTGTGTAATACCCAACTCAGCCCTTTTATTCCTAGGAAATCTCAGTATGGACATCTAGGCTCCAGCTTAAGTATCATGTCTCAGACATCTGTCCTGAAGCATTCCTTTAATGACTGTGCCAGTCCAATAACAACCGTATTTATTTATTTATAAAGATTTTATTTATTTATTTGAGAGACAGAGAGAGAGATCACAAGCAGTGGGGAAGGGCAGAAGGAGAAGCAGGCTCCCCACTGAGCAGGGAGCCCAATGCGGGGCTCGATCCCAGGACCCTGGGAGCATGACCTGAGCCAGAGGCAGACCCTTAGCTGACTGAGCCACCCAGGTACCTTCCAAAAATAACCTCTTTAAACATGATGCTATGATTAGTCATGTTCTAACTCTTGGAAGAAAAAGAATTAGTCAAAATAAAGACAAATAGCAAAATAAGACTATTCATATGTAATGCAAAGATAAAATGATTCAGAACCAAAATTTGCAAGAGGCACAGAAAAAAAAACAGAAAACACCGCTCATGCAGTATTAACGCACACAGTTTCATATAAAAAGTTATTTTCATGGAAAATGCTTTGCAGAGAACTAGGCCTAAACTTATGTTTTAGTAACTATTGGACAAAAAAATATTTTTGGCCAAATAATTTATACAGAGTAAAATGTTAAGCCTAGAGCCAATGGGAAGAAAGCCAGGTATGGAAACTTTCCTTTTTAAGCAAAGAGCCAGTGGCGAAATACGTCATGCCAAAAAGGCAGATATGAACAGATCTGGTTGATTACTGCTTGGGAGGGGATGCTCAGTAGCTGGTAACATCTCCACAGTGACAAGAGTCACCACTGAAGGCCTGCATATGCTGTTGTGTGAACGTTCGCTTTCAATCCTCACAGTCTTGTAAAGGTAGGTACCACTTTTACTGCCACTTTAGAAATAAAATTAATTGGCCTAAGATCACCCAAATAGAACTAAAATGTGCCTCAGATCCCAAAGACTGTTCTTCTGTACTGCATCTGTAAAACCCGAGCTCCTCCACCAAAGTGTGATAAAACTGAAAGCAGGAACCAGCCCATTTGCACTGCTGTCTGAACAGAAAGGAGAAAGAAAATGGCAGAAATTAGTTAGCTTGGCAATTAAAAGAAGTTCTGGTACTGACAGTCATGAACATAACGATTATGAGCACGGACTCTACCATTAGCTGACTAGCCTGGACAAATTATGTCATTTCTCAGCTTTAAATTTCCCCAATAACCTTACAATTTAAAAATTGTAAAGATTAAATAAACGAATACAGGTACAGTGCAGGCAAAGTGATTAAAAAGTCCAAAGGGAATGCTTGATATTAGCTGTTTGCTATGAAAATGAAAATGAGATGACAGATATTCTGACATTCCCCTCCTTTTGGCGAGGGGAATAAGGAGAGGCACCGGTTACAAAACATCTGTCTCCACGTTAGACTTCAAAAGGAGCAGAGTACTGTGCTCCAGGTATTTGATCAGAGGGGCAGCAAAGAGAAAAGAAGGAAGGAAATTAATGTAGACTGCTAAGTCTTCTGAACTATTTTCTATGTAGTTAATGAAAATGCTTATACTCCAAATATAATCATAATCTAATCCTAGTGCCGTATCGTATGTCGTAAGAATGGCCAAGAAGGCAGAAGCAGGGAGATCAGTTAATAAGGCAACTTCAGTAGATGAGAGATTGAGCAGGTGGCCCAAAATAAGGACAGAAAGGTTAAAGGGTGGGACCGTCATGATGGATTTCTCTGCTTCCTCCTCATAAAAACAAACAACACTAAACTTGGAAAGCAATTCTAAGATTTTTAAAACTTACCTGAAAGTAACAAAACCTATAATTATAGACCGAAGTCTTACTGCAATACTAACTAAACAAGGCTCTTGTCTCAAAGAGACCACTCTAAAGAGACTGATTTTTCTTCCTTTTTATAAAATAATAACACTTGTTTACTTATATATATATATATACACACACATATGTTATATATATTTATTCATTCATTTATTTATATATTTATATATACAAGCAAAAAAAATCACCTGCATTCTCAACAGAGAAAACCACTAAAAATATTTTGGTATATGTATTTTCTGCCTTTTTAATTCATGTGTAGGTTTTTTCCTAAAATTAAATCATATTGTGCCTATTCCGTGGAAAGCTCTATTCACATCTGTATCATAAACAAAAAACCAAGATTTTTAAACAGTTTGGCCCCTTTAATAGCATCTGCCAATTAAAGTGATACCCTCATGTCTCCATGCACTATGTTTTCATTTTTTTTAAGATTTTTTATTTATTTGAGAGAGTGAAAAGAGCGAGAGAGAACATGAGTGGGGGGGGGGGGGGTGTGGGGACCTGCAGAGAGAGAGGGAGAAGCAGACTCCCCCCTGAGCAGGGAGCCTGATGAGGGACTTGATCCCAGGACCCCGGGATCATGACCTGAGCCAAAGGCAGATGCTTAACTCACTGAACCACCCAGGCGCCCGTTTTTCTTTTTCTTTTTCTTTCTTTCTCTCTCTCTCTCTCTCTGTCGCTTTCTTTTTAAGATTCTATTTATTTTAGAGAGAGGGCCTGTACGAGTTGGGGGAGGGGCTGAGGGACAGGGGTAGGGGCAGACTGGGAGGGAGAATCTCAGGCCGACTCCCCGATGAGCTGAAGCCAAATGCCACGGATCCCACAACTTGTGGGACCTGAGCTGAAATCAGGAGTCGGATGCTTAACTGACTGAGCCACCCAGGCACCCCATGCACTATATTTTCAAAGGGAAAAATGTGAATCTAATTTTCCTATTCAGGGAAATAAAAACACAAAAACATGAGCAAAACAAAAACTACTATGGCCTTCATATTTGGAGTTACTTCCTAAATTCTAAGTTCAAAAAAAAAATCAAATGTCATCATTAATTTGTAATATTTTAAAGAATGTATTAAGAGAACAGCGTAAATGAAATCAGGTAGGGAGCTATGCTCACAATTTTTAAGTCTCTCTAGAATCTAAAGATGAAGCATCTTGCCTAATACTTTATTTCATAGCATTTTCCTTTTGGCCCCAAAATAACCTACCATGAGTTTCTTTTATTGTTTGCTTTGTACTGCCTTTAAAAAGATAGATAGATTAGGGGGGAAGGGGGGTGGGGGAAACTGGCCTAGCACAGTATAAATAGAAAAGCCAGAACTTGGTAGTGATGTAATTTTCCACATACGTGGGAACAATCTACATGACTCATTCAACAATCTGTGATTTGTGCTAAGAGCCGTTCCCTCTTTTTATATTTTACTGCTCAAAACACAGCATTTATAAGAAATACAATTTCCAAAATAACTCAAATAGCATATCATGAAACTATAACTGGACCATCAGATGAAGTGCATGAGTAACAAAACAGGCCAGACCATTCAGAAAAATCAGAGTGCATAAAGGATTTTCATTTGAAGAAAACCTAAATGAGGCAGCACTTTAAAAGTTGCTCTGGAAGAAAACTGCAATACATAATCTTTTCAAGGGTAAGTGCACAAGGCAGTCATAATGTTGGGGTATAATCAACCTCTGACAAAGCAGCAGCCTGCCGCTAAACACATGCACACGTGCACGCACACACGCACACACACACACCCTCCCAGATGCTTTCATGTTCTAGAAACAGAGGAGCACGCCAATTTTTACCAGTTCCATTCTTAACCAAAGACTGATTTCTGTTAAAACGAATACCAGGTAGAAAGTCTAGATATGAAAATTTATAATAGCCAAAATAATACCACTACCATAATACCCAGAACGAGGCTGCTCCTCCATCTAGAGAGTGACTGCTATCACTTGGGTCAGGTTCCCCGGCCAAAGAAGTAAACGCACTCAATATTCATATTCTATACTCCACACATGCACAGTTCTCAAGCCATATATTAGAGTGGTGTCTAAAGAGAATGAACTAGGGACGCCTGGGTGGCTCAGTTGTTAATCGTCTGCCTTTGGCTCCGGGCCTGATCCCAGGGTCCTGGGATCAAGCCCTGCATCGGGCTCCCTGCTCTGCTGGGAGCCTGCTTCTTCCTCTCCCACTCCCCCTGCTTGTGTTCCCTCTCTCGCTGTCTCTCTGTCAAATAAAATCTTAAAAAAAAATTGTTTAAACAAAAATAAAAAAATAAAAAATAAAGAGAATGAACTAAGAGTTTTCCCATATTCTAAAGAGAGTAAGTTTCATCTCTTTATTTTTCAAGTGACTTGAGAATAATTGCCAAAACCTTTTGCACCAACTACTCGGGCACCTACCTCATGATTTGGCATTTCCACTCTTAAATATTTACCTAGAAAAGTCTCACACAATAATGTTCACAGCAGCATTACTCATGTTACTAAAACCTGGAAACAACCCAATGTCCATTAACAGAAAAATGTGTACAATGGGATATCCCTCAGCAAATAAACTAATGATACATGCAGTAAAAAACACTATTCTGAGCCCCCAAAAAGTCAGTGACTAAAACACCATACTATATGATTCTATTTATAGGAAGTTCAAAAACAGGCTAAATAATCTATGAAGACAGAAATCAGTACAGTGTTGCTGCTGGGTTGGGGGACAGAGGTGACAGACTAGAAAGAAACCTAAGGGAACTTCTGAGAATGGAAGGAAATAGTCTAAACATCTTGGTCAGTGTTGATGACACCAGTCTATGCAGTGGCAAGATGCAAACTGTACATCTGGGATCTGTGCACTATACTGCACGCAATTACACCTCAATAAATTACACATAAAAATTCACTCCCACCAAAATACTGTTGATTTTGAATTAAGCTGCACCAACTCTGATTCCTCGGTTTGTTGTGTGACAGAAAAAGGAAGTCCTAGAACAATCTTTTTTTATGAATGTATACATAAATCCCACAAAATACAGTGCTGAATTTGACTTGCTGATTGTCATGTAGAACAGCATTGATGACTGTTTGCTGTTATTTCTGGTCTATCCATTATTTTGGCGACAGCAGGACAATTATCAATCTTCTTGGACAAGGGAACATACTCTTTCTCAAGCTCTTCTTTCAGATTATATGTATGTCACATTTATGACTAGACCTAATTTTTTTCTGTTAAAAATCCCATTTTCTGACTAGTAATTGCTATAATATTTTATATGCTTATATTCAGCCACTTTTAATAGACTATTAATTTTTAAAATTTGATCTGAATATTCTAGATATAGAATCCCATCAGTAGCAAAGAACTTGTTCCTCTTCCAATGCTTAACTTCCATCTCTATTTTATATCTACAGTACTTGTCAGAACTTTCAAAACAATGCCTTTAATTTAAAACAGAAATGTCTCCAATATTTCAACATTATGCATAAAAGTAACAGGTGAACTGAAATAGTCATCTATTAAAGCATCATTCTACTCTAATGCAGAGTATCTTATATTAGGAAAGTGCTGAGTTCATTAAACGTCTGTCACCTTAGCAAAACACAGCGTTTCTTACAATACTATCTTTTTACATTATAAACGCTAGCCACAGTTGTTTGTGGGTTATTATTCTTCTAGCACTTGTGTGTTAAGATAAATTAAGTTATTCTGGAGTAGTAAATAATTTCAGGTCAGTGGCTTAAAACAAAGATTTCTTTCTTATACCACGTGTCTATATAGGGATAGGACAGTTTTCTATGCCATCCTCATTCAAGAGCATAGAATTCCAACCACTTGAGACATGCTGGGGGGAGGGTAAAGGAGGTGGTAAGTTATGCACTGACTTAACAGTTTCTAATAGTAACATTCCCACTCACACGCCCTTGGCCAAAGCCAGTCAAGGAGTGATGCTTAACTTCAAAGGGGGTGGGAAAGCATAAACGTGCCATGTAGCTCAAAGGAGAAGACCAGAAATAACAGCAAACAGTCATCAATGCTGTTCTCTATGACAATCAGCAAGTCAAATTCAGCACTGTATTTTGTGGGATTTATGTATACATTCATAAAAAATGATTGTTCTAGGACTTCCTTTTTCTGTCACACAACAAACCGAGGAATCAGAGTTAAATTTAGTGGTTGGTTCTTTGCAAGTCTTTACTAAGGACATTTTAAAATGTTTAAAATATACACTCCCACTGGTGTGGGGGTTCTTGATTTGCAACCCTGAGGGTCTGCTGCCACAAATGTAAAATTTTCTTCTGTTGTACCTTGAATACTTTATCATATTCCCTTGGATCTTCAAGTAGTACCATAATGGCTATCTTGTCTTTACCACTTTCTCATTCACTCTTTTTATTCAGATTTCTTCTCTGCTTTACTGATTCAGTTTTCTAGAATGTTAAGTCAGCTAATTATTATCTAGAAAAGTTTTACTGTGTTTGTCTCCTTGTGCTACCTTATTTCTTTCTGACAACATTTAATAGAAATATTATGGAAGCTTTATTTTACTGATTACAAAAAATCGGTTATTTTCTAACTTTCTTCTAGTAAACTACATTAGGGGCAGAATTTTCTTAAGTCCACTGGATCACTGTTCCTCTTCATTGTAGTTTTTATTCATAAGCCTCACGTTGACTTTTCTGATTCTCCATCCTGTACTGAAGAACTATCAGATCCACATCCGGTGGTGGCAGTCATGTCAGTAAACCTTCCAGTCTACCACCACCAGGAAATCTCAGTCTCTGGGTACCTGCAGTCCCTGGCAGTTAACAGATGACCCAAATAAAATAAATTCCCAGGACGACTCTAGAAATTTATTAGGAAGGATAGAGGTTTGTAATTAAAAGCAAAAATAATAGTTGCAAAAACAAGATAGAACTTTCTCACATTAACAGTCCACGGTTAATAGTCCTACACTAGTGTGACCCAGGCTCCTCCTATCTTTAATAAACTATCTTTATCATGACTAGGATTTGCAGCATAAGATGCCTGTTAGCGCTTCCCTTTACCACGTCTGTATTCTAGCCAGTGGGAAGGAGAAAAAGGGAGGGTATATCCCTTACGGCAGGATCTAGAGTTGCACATACCTGTTCTACTTACAACCCGCTGGTTAGATCACACGGTCACACCTAGCTACAAGGGAAGCTGGGAAATACAATCCGGTAGGGCAGTCACATGCCCAGTTAAAACACAGGGATTCTACTACTAAACAGTGAGGTATAATAGAGACAGGCAACAACCAGTGGCCTCTACCACTACAAGGAATAGTGGGGTAGGAGAAAAAGGAGATGAGAAGAAAGTCCTGTAGAACCAAGGCACTTTGCCTTATAGTCTAAAGGAAATAGTACACCAAGACAAACACATATCTAACCTCCTTACCATGCAAGCTATAAACTACAAATCCAACCAGAGGTATTCTGTAGTACAATATTAAAACCAGAATGGCTTATGGTAACAATCTAAACAGTGCAGGGGAAAACTGCACCATACCAAAAGCAGCCAGAAAGTCAACACTGGAGAGTCTGATCTTCTAGGCCTGACCTAGACTCAGAATGTTTTGTTTCTTATTGTAAATTAATAAAGGAATTTTTAAAAAGAATATTAACAGAAATCACCCTAAATTTCAATTCTTTCTTCCATCCTCCTGGAAAGTGATTTAAGCATTTTGGTACACAACCAGTGGTAGTGAATTTGGAAGTAGGAGTCTTAGAACAACATTCTCAAATTACTTGTTTTCAAAAGGTAGATTAATTAAAACCATTTAATTTGAAACTACAAAATTTTCCAAAACATGCCAAGTCTAAAAGTTCAAATCATCAGAATGTATTACTCAAGGTGGACAAACCCCAAGCACTGAGTTTTTTAATTAAAAAAAATTAAGATGCTTTGGAAAATTGTTTAGGTCAACACACTACATGTGTTAAATCTAATGCTAAAAATGAAATGCATCATTAGCTTCCACACCTTCCTCAGTCATCTACCCCTTCCTACCATTCCTCCTTATGCTATTTCAAAGAATCCTGATTTTTAGTTTAGGGTTACCGTACGTTCTTAACAGAAAGCATGCATTAAAGACAATTTTCAAGAGATATCTGATCAACAGATACTTTAAAAAACAAAGAACTGTACAAGTCGCGAGTATAATTACCATTTAGAAAGCCATTTGCAAAGGAAAATGCATTGTAAATTCCATCCCTAAGAATCTGAATACATCTTTTTTCCACAATACAGGCAGGTTTGCAGCAGCATCTAAGCTCAGGAACTGCAGCTCTGATGGAAGGTGCATCCTAACCTTGGTCACGATAATCTGAGTCATTCACACACTAACACTGACAGGCTCTAGCCTATGGGACATGTTTCTTTTTCCCTCCACTTGGAATGACCTTCCCTCCATAAACCCTTACCCATACTTAATGATCATGTTTCAATGTAAATTCAACAGTAATTTCCCCAGGAAGTCACTGCTTCCTTCCTTTGTGTTCTCACCAAACTTGGAAAGTCTGGAATAGAGCTTTTACCATGCTATGTTGTATTAATACACCCTCCTCCCTTTCACACACTAGCCGAAGAGTTGCTCCAGAGCTTGCTTAGAGCCCCGGATCCTTCTGCCCCTCTCCCTGACCGGCACCGTGCCTTAACAGAAACAGGCGTGTTAAGTCCTACAGACCGGGATTTGAGCGGCTCTGTCACCTACTAGATGTAAAATCTTGAGCTAATGAACCTAAGTACTCCAGGCCTCAGTTTCCCTCAAAGAGTGGTTGTGTTAACCGAGTAAAGTTAGTAATTCTCTGATGCTTAAGGTAAAGTAGCATCTAAATTAAAAATTCTAGGGGCGCCTGGGTGGCACAGCGGTTAAGCGTCTGCCTTCGGTTCAGGGTGTGATCCTGGTGTTCTGGGATCGAGCCCCACATCAGGCTCCTCCGCCGGGAGCCTGCTTCTTCCTCTCCCACTCCCCCTGCCTGTGTTCCCTCTCTCACTGGCTGTCTCTCTCTCCGTCAAATAAATAAATAAAATCTTTAAAAAAAATAATTAAAAATTCTAAATTAGGTAAGAAGGCATAAAATCTTTAAAAAAAATAATTAAAAATTCTAAATTAGGTAAGAAGGCTGTCTCTGAGGGCTTACAAGAGGTGCCAAAGTAAGAATTAGAAAGTGAATATTCCTGAATCTTTTCCTTTAGGAAACACTGTAATGCAAATTTAAAGATGGCAATCCAGCAATCTTTAAAAATGTAACAGTTGGAGAGCATTCCATACGCTGGACCCATTCATTTTGCACACTGACTTGTTATGATGAATGCCATCTCAGACTTAGAATAGCCTGCTTTTCCTACAAGGTTAAGAAAAAAGGAGTACTTGTACCACCAAAATACGCATCACTGGAACGTTGTACTATACATGTTCTACATTATCTCATTTGATTTTTAACAACTCCTAACAATTCTGAAATGTATGGTACCTGCTCCCTGTTTGGGGGGCGGGGGGTCAAAACTTATTTTACACATGGAGAAAGCTAAGCTTGGAGAAATTATGTAACTTGGTTATAATTCCATAGCTCATTAACTAGTAGAGCCAAGCCTGGATTCGAAGGCCACTAGTTGTACTAGGAGCAATGGACATACATAAGATATCTGCCCTACAGGAATTTACAGTCGGGGAGACATGGAAAATATGAAAACAAAGATGAAAACTCTAAAAGTAGAGAAGATCTCAAAAAATGTGGTAAATTGTAAAGTTAATAGTACAGATTTATGTTTCTTAAGGTTACCGACGTATAACCTGAATTAGAATTTCTAGAAATGGGGTCTGGAATCTTTAAACAGTTGATTCTACATCGATGCTTCAGATGCACTGGTATAAACAATATCCAGAAAGACTTTAGGAAGGAGAGGTCAAATTGGCTCATTTTTCTCATTCAAATCTATCTACCCATACTATTTTCTGGTAATTTCCTTATATTCCTTTTAAGAACAATGAAAGACTTCCGTTTTAAACGGCACATAAAAAGTAGCTTTACCTAGAAACGATACCACTAGATATAAATACCACCTTATTTGAAATCCTAATTTATGAAAGTCATAACCAATTTCGTGTTTTAACAGCTATTACAGCAGCTTCCTAACCTAACACTTTGCTGACTATAAACAATGTACAAGGTCAAATTTACGAACAAATTGATAATCTAAATATGATTACACTGCCACCTAGTGCTCAATTATTACAGTGACACAATGACACAGGATTTGGGAGGAAAAAAACCCATAAACAGCGCTGTTAGAGCCAACAGTTTCATGGTGGAAATAACAAAGCTTTGCTTTAAAAACTGGCCTTGAGATCACTACCAACATCCTAAAATCACCGGTAAGATTAAATAGCCAGTAACAAATCATTACACTTTTCATGTTTAAAATAAAAATCCTATAATTCAAATAAAAAATAAAATTGACTTTTCCTAGTCAATTAGACAATTATCACATGTACTAAAAATAGCCACAACATATTGGGAACAACCCAAGTTACAGATGAAACTAAATACCATACAATCGCTTAAATACGGGAGGGGGGGGGTGATTAAGACACTGAATGTTTGACAAACTGTATTTTCCAAAGATGGCAGCAATATCTCTTATCAACATGTTCTTTGGAAACATGACCATAACTATCTCACACTGAGGTGGTACCTATTTCTCCACCCTTTCCAGTCTAGGGGCCCTATGACTATTCTACTAGAATGTAAAAGTGATCTTATTCCAGGCATAGCCCTTAACTACCTGAGTCCAGCTTCCACGTTCTTGAAACACATGCACTTGGGATATTTCTCTTGGCAATCAATTACCATGTATGAAATATGACTACTCCGAGACAACTATGGAGAAATGCTAGGGCATGGCACATCTGTATGGGGAGGCCAAAAAGCAGAGAGGAGCCAGAAATGCAGGTGAAAATGCCATCATGGGGAGTGCCTGGATGGCTCAGTCAGTTAAGTATCTGCCTTTGGCTCAGGTCAAGATCCCAGGGTCCTGGGACTGAGCCCCATGTAGGGCTCCCTGCTTGGTAGAGACAGCCTGCTTCTCCCCCTCCTGGTCCACCAGTTTGTGCTCTCTCTCTGTCAAATAAATAAATACAAGGGAGGGAGGGAGGGAGGGAAAGCCATCATGGAAGTGGATCCTCCAGGTCCAGCTAGTGCCATGAGATAATGTATAAAAGAAACAATGGCCCAGATAAGTCCTTCCCAAATTACTGACACATAAAATCATAACCAACATAAAATCGTTGTTATAACCCACTAAGTTCTCAGGTAGTTTGTCATGTAATTGGAACAGAAACTGGTTCCTGAAAGTATGATGTTGCTTTAAGAAAAACCTAAAACACTTTAGGCACTGATTTAGAGACTGAGTGGTGGGCCTCAAGGAGCCTTTGAGTGAAGGCTTGAAGGACAGTGAGAAAAGTGTTGTTAAAGACTGGAGAAAAGGCAATTTATAATCATTTGAGATGAGTATTTTTTTGTATCATGAATTATTTCACTAAAAACAAAGTGATAGTAATGGGTTCCACTGAGAGGGGTAATATATGGTTCTGAAGATGACAGTTGAGCAGTATCTAGTGTTGAGTTTGAAATTAAGAGGAGTTAGTGACAACAGGCTGCCCTAAGTTTAAGCACAAATTAAATATTAAGTATAGAGTTGTTCAAAAACAATTCTAAGAGTTTCAGTTTCTAAAGTTGTCTGATTATGTAAATCAAAGGCTACTGAAAATGCTTATTCAATAAAACAGTATAATCTGAAAAGTTTCACACGAGGTAAAATGTTACGGCAAGCACACTCGGACCACGTAAACCAAGATTATGCTGCCACCTGGATTTAAGTCTCGATGAACACCAGTATCGCAAATATGAAAAGAGCCACAGATTTTATGCCCTTAGTGAACTGCAGAATATTTGCCCAGACTAATTTCTTCCCTGTCTCTATAGAATAAGAGAGAAAGGCGGAACTGAGCTGGCAACAGAGAGCATATGCCTTTAAACCAGCAAGCTGATGCAAAAACAATTAAATATATAATACAATCTCAATTTATGATCAATCTAGGACAGCAATGTATGTGTTTTTCTGTATATGTACACACGTACATCTATTTTTCAAATTTAGACTCATGGCCTGTCATGTTTGTTTATGCTCTTTCAACATACTTTGATGATCTCTTCAGCAAAACGGAACTTTACTAGCTGACTCTCGCCTGCCCACCTCATGGGACAGATTATTCACTTGCAGGACACACTGCAGGTTCAGTTACACACTGAACCACAAATATGGGAATGAGGCTACTCTGTATTTTAAAACAAGTGTTTGTTACATTTTATGTCAGAAAAACCAATTATCACAAAAATATACTTCTGTATATAGAAAGGAAGTTTAATCAAATTGTATTTTCTTAATTTTCAGGCTAGTTGCTTTAGTTAGGATAAAGTATAGTAGTTCCAATGCTGGTGTTCAAGACTGATAAGTAAATAAAGCAAACTAAAAGAAAATTAACTTCCTTTGGTTTGATACAAGCAGAAAAATCCAAGTAAAAATAAGGGATTCCAAGCACAAAAAAGCACGTAAATCTTGTGAATTAGATCTGGCTTCTCCAGTTGGTTCATCTTACATAGCTATCTTGCTAGTCTGAAGTAGAAGTGAAGCTGATGCAAAATTTCTGCACTATTTTTTTAAATGACTACATTTAGGTGAGCCAAGAAGCTGAAATTATCTTCAGTCTTCTGTCTCTGACATACTATCAGTTTGACCTTAATACTGTGGAATTAGAATGCTCTCTGCCTTGGCAAACATTTTCTGTAAAGGGCCATATAGTAAATATTTTAGGTTTTGTGGGCGAAGAGACTAAACTGAGGCACTTACATAAGGAGGAAAACTCCACTGATTTTTTTATTGATGAAATTAAAAATATAATAATAATAGTTTGTTGTAACACATATCTACTACTGAGAAAGAATAGAATTCTCTTTTGGGGTGATAATATTTCACAAAATTGGAATTCAGTCAGTGTTCTCTATCATCAAAATCAATTACAAATGTTCATCTGTCAATGCTATGTTAACAGGATTTTATGTATTTCGTTTTTTAAAGTCTTTTTCACACACAGATAAGTACTGCCAAATACTGATATTAATCTGCAAGCATATGATTTTAATTGAGCATATTCATTGCTTGAAAGGCATTTACAGAATTTTATTACATTCTTCTGATATTTTGCCTTTTAACATGTCATTACATTGTAGATTAATCACTCCCAATTGAAGGTTAGGTGGAAGATCCTTCATTGCAGAGTTAAACGGATTCTGAAATAGGAAAATTTCCTTTGCATCCAGGTCTGGAAAACACCGATTAAAATATAGTTTGAGTTTGGAAACTATACCTGCTGCAGAATGTGGAAATGAAGATCCTAGTTCCTGTTTTAACTTCTGACAGCAATGAAAGTATATAAAATACATTAATTCGACGTTATTTTTGATTCAAATAATGTTAGTTGCTGTCAAACTGACTTTACTACAGTGCAATTTTAACATATAGGCACTGTTTTGCCTTATAATTCTAGGTTGAATTCATGAACTAATATAAGCAAGTCTGCAGCAAAAGCTAATTTCTAAAGCCATTCAGTGTTCAACAGCAGTGGCTGAAGGCAGTACTGGATTCAGAAAAATTTCAACCTTGGCCCTGAGCTCAAAAACAATTACAAGAAAACTTTGCTACTGCTACGCTATCAAATTACTATGTGGTAGGCAAGTGGAGATATTCAGCTTCTATTTCTGACAATGATTCACTGAAGTGATGACAGTTAAGTCTGTAAGAGTGAATGAAGTTCACTACTGATACTGTTACTGATCAGTAACATGATAGATTCAAACCTTTTCTACAATGTATCTGCCGATAAAGACAACAAAGAACTACAGGCTTTCAAAATCTTACATTTTCATAATCTTTGTAATTTTGTCAACTAAGTCTTCTTCCACATATATTTTATTTTTACCACCATCTGTTGTAACACATCTTAGCAGATTCCCTTTGGGATTGTAGTGAATTAGCATTTTTGTAACTTCTTTAAAAATGGTTTCTCCTGTAGTTGTTCCATGCAGATGATTCAAACTCTTAAAAACTCTGCACTGACACCTTGAATAAACAGCTCAGTAACATCTATCTAGTCATCAAGAGTCCAGGAAAAATACCTGAAATTTGCCTGGACTTTTACCTGACTATTAATGTTGCTCCCAAAGCCCTCCACTCTTCAAGCAACTGTTGTTGCAGAGAGGCTAATCGTCTCAAATAAGTTTATTTTTTCTGCATATGTTTCTTCAGCTACCATGATCAAACACGAATTAATTAACCCATCATTGGTAAATGGTTTTCCCTGCACGGGCTACAAATAAGCCACTCAGAAACTTCCTTTAACTGCAGCCTTATTTTTATTCTTCAATTTTTGTGAAGAAATTCTGCTGTGATAAGATACTCCACTTTACATTCTCTAAGTTTTCTGATCATTGTTTTTACTGAGTTGGTATGATGAGTGCTTATCCCGTAATGTCAAAGGTTACTGTATTCTTTTAGCAGGGCTACAGTACCACTGCCTAATAAATACAGTGCTTTGCCATCTAATTCAGTAACAAAATAACCCACACTCCACTGTACCTTAAAAGCATGACTTTCAAAGTTCACTCTTTTTCTTTTTGTTTTGACACAACAGGTATGCGATAGTAACAAAATAAAATGTTGCAGTAGGGAGACCGGCTTTGTACTCAAGATGCTGAGGAGTTTTAACTGCATTGCTGGGATTTATAGTGCACTGGGCAGCAGTATGACGTCAGGGGAGCACCACATCTGGTTTCTGTTGCAACTACTAAGTCCTGCTGTCATAATATGAAAGCAGTCATAGACGATAGATACCAAGCAAGCGTGGCTGTGTCCAGAAAAAACTATGTATGGATACTAAAGTTTGAATTTGGTTATTATTTTCGTATGTCCCCAAATATTATTCTTTTGATTTTTTTCAACCATTTAAAAATGTAAGAGCAATTCTGAGCAGACAGGTCATATATAAAACAGATGGTGGGTCACACTATGCCTACCTCACACTGAGTGAACTCATTTTACTACGAAAGGCAATCTAGGATAGAAATCTGACTCCCTGCAGACAGTGGAGCTTCACAGTCACACTAAACTTCAGCTTCTCATCTCTAAAACGAAGATATTAGTACTCACCTCAAAGGTTTCTCTGAGGATAAACTGGGTGAATATGTAAATCATTTAAAACAGTGTCCAGCATATACAAGCTGTTAATATTGCTTACTGAGTAGAATCCAATTAATTGTAAGTGGATTTTAGTTCCTATTAGTGACGCTGTAGGACTTAAAACTCCCACTGGAGGTCTGAGGCGAACAGCTTACTTGGATATTACAGATGTCCTCTAAGTAAGACGATTCCACAATATATCACCACCAATGTTTCTGTTATACGTCCCATAACCCTACAAGCACTTTCATTTCTAAGTATCTCAAACGGCTATTACTCCTTTTCTCAGGTGCCAGCTGCAACCCCACCATAACAATTTTTGAACAGACCATCTCTACTCAAAATTTGGCTACGTATCTGGATAAGTGAGCAAGTAGGAACAAAATGAAAATTTTAAGCAGTATTTGTGACAATAATAATTTTGTACTAGAAATTCATCAATAAATCATTCTATATAAGTGATTAGATCTGTTAACTAAAAGGCCCTGGATGAAACGCAGTCCAGGTATACCTTTAGTACCCTAAAACAAATCTCGTTTAAATACCTAAAAGCCACAGAAGTTGGATTAAATTTATTCATTTTTTTAAAAAGACTTATTTATTTTTAGAGAGACAGAGAGAGAGAGAGAGAGCAGGGGCAGAGGAGGAGGGACAGGGACGAAGAATCTCAAGCACACTCCACACTGAGCACAGAGCCTGATGTGGGGTAGGATCCCACAACCCTGAGATCATGACCTGAGCTGAAACCAAGAGTCAGATGCTTAACTGACTGGGCCACCCAGGCGCACCTTATTATTTCATATACACAATGTCACTACCACCACCACCCCACCCCCATCAAATATTTAAGACTAAGGACTCAGCAGGGGCACCTGAGTGGCTCAGTCAGTTAAGCGTCTGCCTTTGGCTCAGGTCATGATCTTGGGGTCCTACGATCATCGAGCCCTGCGTTGCTCTGCTCAGTGGGCAGTCTGCTTCTCCCTCTCCCTCTGTGCTCATGCACTCTCTCTCTTGCTCTCTCTCAAGTAAATAAATTAAATCTTAAAAAAAAAAAAGAAAGAAAAGACTAAGGACTGAGGGCCTTTTCTTTTGGATTGGCTGTCTCAATTTTAAATATTCCTTTATACCCCACATTATGAAATATATACATTTGTATAGACAATAAAATATGGTATCTCTGATTTTACTTTTTTTTTTCCCCTAATTCTTTTTGTTAGTTGTATAATAAGAATTACCTGTAGGGGGAAAAAACCAAAATGTATTCATGAAAAGAAACTTGGGAAATATACAAAAGCAAAGTATCCAAAATAGTGATTTCAATTAAAACTGCTCACCTACAACGAGGCCACATTCGGGACAGATCATATCACCAGCTCTGTAGTCCTCCACTAAAATCGCATCTGGATGGTTTGGACACGTAACTCTTGGAAGAGCATCCAAGCTAAACGGGGGGAAAAAAAAGAATTTTTTTATATTCTCCCAACCAACATGTAACAAAGTAGTCTTTCGGGGGCAAGGCGAGGAGGGGTACAGGAAGGTTTTGAACACTTTACCAATACTACACATGTATAATACACTTAAGCTAAATCTTCAAAGTAAACATCTCAGGTAACTTTTAATTCCAGCTAGTACTTAACAGATAGATTCCATTAGAATTGTTTTTTCTAAGAACAGTTACTGGTTTGCAGACATGGAAGGCTTTAAAAACCTAAATGGAAAGTCTTTTTTCTCTTAACAAGTAGGCTACTAAGGTTTTTTAAAATCTTGATTAGCATAGAAATGACTAGCTACCACAATAACCTGTGATATTAACATATAATCGTCTGGTTTGTGTGACTTACCACTTATTTCTCTGGTCACAGAATAAATTTCAAGTCTCGGTTTTTTTTCTACTTGCTGGATATTTTAGTAATAGATTTAAAATAGTACACCGAAGCTAACAGGTAGATAGAGGAGGGTGGTTGATGTGCCTCTGCTGAACTTAGGACTTGAGGATTTCATTTAGTCCAAAAAATGAGTTTGCTACCATTCAAGAAATGGTTTCAAAAGCTACTTTTTAATCTACTTGTGATAGTACTAATGTGCTCAATTATTCTATTTTGAAAATAAAGCTGTTTGGGGAAGACACATCAATCTTAAGTGACACAAAAGAATCAGTTTTAAAAAGCAACAAAGAGGGGTGCCTGGCGGGCTCAGTGGGGAGATCACCTGACTCTTGATCTCAGGGTTGTGAGTTCAAGCCCCACACTGGACACAAAGTTTATTTTAAAAAAATAATTAAAAATAAAATAAAAATCAACAAAGATATTTAACACAGATTTAGTAGTTATTTCTCTCACAATCTTAAGTGTTTAGTATCATGGAAAATAAGCCCCCTTCAAAAGTTCACTCGAAATACTACAGCACAAGGTTATGTTATGGCCATCACAAATATACATTTAAGGGCGCCTAGGTGGCTCAATGGGTCAAGTATCTGCCTTCAGTTCAGGTCATGATCCCAGGGTCTTGAGACCGAGCCCCTCGTCTCCCTCTCCCCCTGCCCCTGGTTCATTCTCACTCACTCTCTCACTCTCACATGCATGTGCTCTTTCTTTAATAAGTAAAATCTTTAAAAAACAAAACAAAAACCCACAAATATACATTTAAAAGACATCATTAACTATTCTTACAGTAAGTAAGCAGGTATTTGTGGTTTTGGATAAATTTTCTAATGTCAGCAAATATAATGCAGAATGTTAACTCTCAACATAGGTGATTCCCACTGAAAAACTGATAAAATAACCCACATTTCCAAAATGTATATATTTAAGTTAACCAAAACATATCTTGGATCTTTTCATTGGGAAAATGGGGGAATAGAGAGTTGTTTTATAGTCGTGCTTACTCCATAAACTCCTATTAGGGAAATATTTTAATAAATTATGACAAATAAATTAAGAAGTTAGTATAAATTATGAATAATAGGTTGAAATAAAGGAAAATCTTAGCAGAGGGGCGCCTGGGTGGCTCAGTCGTTGAGCGTCTGCCTTTGGCTCAGGGCGTGATCCCGGAGATCTGGGATCAAGCCCCGCATCAGGCTCCTCCGCTGGGAGCCTGCTTCTTCCTCTCCCACTCCCCCTGCTTGTGTTCCCTCTCTCGCTGGCTGTCTCTCTGTCAAATAAATAAATAAAATCTTAAAAAAAAAAAAAAAAAAAAAGGAAAATCTTAGCAGAATAACAGTAATTACAAATAGGCAGCCATATGGCACACAGCATACAAAGATAAGGACTAATATATTTTGCACTATTAAAAAGTAGAACATCTTGTGTATGTATATAAATGATATGTAAATAATCTCAAAGATACACTAAAAATAGGTTAGGGTTTTTTTTTTTTTTTAAGATTTTATTTATTTGAGAAAAAGTGTGGGGGAGAGGGAGAGAGAATCTGAAGCACACTCCACACTGAGCTCGATCCCACAACAAGGGAGATTATGACCTGAGCCAAAACCAAGAGTCAGATGCTTAACCAACTGAGCCACCCAGGCGTCCCTAGAGATTTTATACAGAACTGGAAAAAATATGAATTAAAGTTATGCAGTAACAAAGATGACTCTCAAAGTGCTGATCAAAAGAAACCAGACATAGAGGAAAACACAGGCCATTTATATAAACTTTAAAGTGGGCAAAAGAAATCTATCGTGTTAGAAGTTGAGATGTGGTTATCTTTGGAAAGGGGGTAATGGCTGAGGTCACAAGAAGGCTTCCAGGATGCTAGTGGTATTTAACTTCTTGACCTGGGTGCTAGTAGATATATGTGCTTATTTTGTAACTGAACTGTACACTTAAAATGTGTGTGCTAACTTCACGAAAAAGGTAAAAAGCAAGGTAGCAAACAGTGTTTACAACAGACCTTGGTAGAAGAAGAGGTTAGCACTGTTTGTTAAACATGCTTGTTAAACCACAGAATCTTCAGGAAAACACCAAGAAACTGGCTGCGATGGCTGCTCTGGGGGAGAATTAGATGGCTAAGATGCTTTTCACTTTTCTTCTTGTTTTTGCACTATTTTTGTGTCTTACCTATCCAAAACAAAATGAATCACAATAAAGTAGTCAACTTTAATCAGAATACCCACAGGAGTAATACAAAAGAGGAACCATGAGCATAGGGTGGTGGGGGAAGTAAAGGTGAGAAATGAAAGGGAAAGAATGGAGTAAACAACAATAAATGACATTAAAACAATTCAGAGTCCCCAAGGAGCCAGATAAACCCAAATCTCACTTTATAGCTATCACTTATTGGGTGCCTGCTGTGTGTCTAGTGCTACATATATATTATTAATCTTCAACGCAACCCTGCAAAATAAGGGTTATTTCCCTTCTAAAGATTAAGCTCAGAGAATGATTAGCCTGAAATTACAAAATAGTGGTGGAGTTTAGATTTGAACTCACAACATTTGTGCTTTTCAGTGAAAACACCAAGTGGTTTCATAACCTAGTAACTATATCCTCCTCAGGGGAAAAAAAGCTAAAGGCAGAAATACTAACATTTACCTTTGTTCTCACTGGTAGAAAAACTCAAGATGGACAAGTGCAATGACACATATATTTAAGACCTGGACGTGTCCAGAAAAAAATTATTTCAAAGATTATTTTTTAACAAATGAAAATAAAGGCACACAAAGGAAAGTGTATTCTTCCGGTAAAGAATCTATCACATGAACTTACTATATTTAACCGCTACAAATTTTTCTTACAAACACAATTTCCTGTCCTATTATATGGAAAAGCTGTGCCCAACATGACCACATTTACCTTTCAGATCTACTGCCATGAGAGAACTTAAGTCGTATTTAGGAGTCTTTGGGTAGCTGAAGTTTTCCACTTACCTACAAGGAAGCCTTTCCCAACAGAGCCACACCCAGATAGAATGATTGAGCATTCAATCATAGAATTACAATCAGTAAACAAGAGTGTCATTGGCTTTAAGAGTTGTTTCCAAGTTGTTTTAGCTAACGCTGCCTCCCCCAACAATTTTTTTTTTTTTTTAAGTACAGTAACATAAAGCAGTAAGTCTTAGGAGTAACCGCAAAACGGCCTGGACTTCTCCAGTTTGCTATTTTGTGATAATGGCTTTCATTGGGAATTCAATTCCACACATGATAAACAAATTCACAAAAATTATGCCAGAGTTACCTCTCAGAAGCTACAGAACTAAGTTGATACTTTTAATATACTATGAGTTAACTAGAGGCCAATTGTGTGATAACAGGAAACAGATAAGAGATTCTACACTTTGTTCTAACACTAACCTTGGAAAAGTCAACACTGGCATGACTCAGTTTACACTAATGCAGAAATACTAATATCTACCTCATAGTGGTAATGAGAGACATAATTAGGGTCTACAAGCATTTTTCAGATCACAGGATTAAAGGCTGCCTCTAAGGGCACTGCATGCATTTCCTGTAGATATGAGTACATCACATTTAAAAAATATATTAGAGAGCGACTTCCCAGCATATGTAAGTAATTTTCTGCAGGCAAGATTTTCTTCAGGAGTATGCAGAAGACATTTGTAAAAAAATAAATAAATAAACCTCTTAGAAGGGAACTTATCAACTCTTCGGAAATGCTCTAGCTTCCATTTCAGAAGGCCTCTGGGATGGTGATAATCAGTTTCTATCAAGCTGACGTCCCTAACTTTCTAGCTGTCAGATCGATAAGGGCCTGGAACTAACCCTTTCCCGCACTTTGGAAAGGATCATGGGCTGGTTGAGCCACAGCTGTAAAAACCAGCGTAGAAAAAATTTACAAAAAAAAAAAACAAAAACGGTTAAAAATACCCAAAAAAGACGCGAAACCAGGGGCTGGGGACACAAGGGCCCCCACAGGGTGGTGCCTGGGAGAGGAAACAAGCCAGGACGTTGGAGTGGTGACGCCGACGGCTCGGTACCCCCTGCGACACCCCTGACAGCCCTGCCGTCTGGAAGTGCCTTTGTCCGGGTCGGCCAGCCAGTCCGCCGCCTCTCCCCGCACCTCCGGAGCGCTTTGCCCGACGCGGCAGCCCCGGTGGCCGCCTAACAACTCTGGCACTCTCGGCCCGCCCCTTAGCTAGCCGGGCTCGGCCGGACATACTAACCGGCTGGTAGACGCCATCTTCACGGCCACTGCGGTCCCAGCTAGAAGCCACAACAGACGCCCCAAGAACAGGAAGAGACTGTGGCGGTGAGACGCTCCAAGACGGGCTTTTATAGGCGAGCCGCCCACGCAGTCGTAATAGGGCGCGGCTACGGGTCGGGAGAACGGCCAAGAAAAGTGAGATTCTGTACGCCACGTGCTTTGCGTTTTCTTATTTTCCTATTCCGTTTCTGTGGTTTGCTCTGTTGCTGAGCGAATCAACAAAATTACCTAGAAAAATTCTCAAGGTAACTCTACAAACGGGCTACACCAGCAATACCCTCAACTAGACTGAGTTAAAATACAAAGACAACCCGGCCTTCGTGGTGGGGGGCAAAGCCCACATTCCCGAGGGTTTCCTACCCCCTCCCAGCCTGGAGTCAGTTACGCCAGTTTGAGCGCAATACTTACTTTTTCAGAGGGGCGATTCCACTTAAGGAATTCGGAATAAAAGGAGAAATTCACTTAGGTCAGCCAGAACAGGTGTCAGTGCAGACTCTGTCAGCAGCTAGCAAGCTGTTTCTTCTTAGGCACGTTCCTTCTCCTTTCGGTGCAAGGGGTAATAGTATCTGTTTTGCATACCCTTTTAGAACTGGCAGGAGATGAAACAAAACCTTGTGAGAGCACTCTGCACCCCTGAGGCAGGGAGATGTGGGCCCTATCCTAATTTTTTTTCATGGCCTTTGAAAACTTGGTTGATAACCGAAGTACAGAGAACTTAGTAGAATGTTTGATACCTCAAAAGGACCCTCGATTTATTAATTAGCCAAACTAACGTCAGAATAGTAATAATAATAACACCACCACCACCAATCTGCTGCAAATAAACCAACCTTGACCCTGTGGGAATCAGAGGAAAGAGGGTGCTCCAGGTTTCTATGGGGATGAGGACTTAGAATATAGTGGCTGCTTTGTTCACTTGGGCTTGGGACTTAAATGCCACTGAGCCCTCATTGTTTTCTTGAAAGGTGGGAAAGGTCCGCTTCCTCAGAAAGAACAAGGAGTGTAAGAAGCAGAAGTTTAGGAATTGAAATCCGTCTGGAGATGGGAGAGTTTTTTTCTTTTCTTTTCTTTTTCCAGTCTTCCAATCTGTAATTCTGTAATTTAAAAACGACTACTTGACTGTACTTTGGCTGGTGGGGGGTGGGAGGTGGGGGTTCTCCCTTAATATCTGGAAAACTTTCAGAAATGCCCGTTCACTTCAGCTGCGCCAAATGCAACCAGAAAAGGGCTTGGGGGTGCTCCACCCCATTGGGGCAGGAAGTTTTTATAGATAGAGCACCTTGACCTTTGAGAAAAGGGGGGAGAGGAGGAGGAGGGCAACTAGACACCTCTGAAAGATCAAGAATAAGGACCTACCACCTAATGGTTTACGGTAGGCATTCAGTAATGTTTGCAGAAGAAAGAATTCAGAGAAGTTGAAACCCCAGAGGAAAAAAGCTGGGCAACCTGTTAAATTACTTCTGCCCCCACCTGGAGGGTTGCTTATCTGTCACAAGCTAGTTAGGATTTCTTTTATATTAAAATAGAAGTAATTTAGGTAGGCCAGTCTTTTTCTTTTATTTGTATAGCACTGGCAAATTATATAGCATTTTCATCAACGTTTATCCCATTTAATCTTTACATCTGATCCTGAGATTAGAAAACACAACACAACACACACACACACACACACACACACACACACATATGCACACAGAGTTGGGGGTTTATCACATAGGAATCAATGACCCAGACCAGCAGTTACCAAAACTTCTGGTTTGCCAGTATCATCATTTCTATTTAACTTAAATATGTGAATGAATTAAGTAAAATAATTCATTCAAATCAATTATTTAAATTAACTCATCTTTTTTTAACTTAAACATTTATCTTAAAAGTTCACATTACGACTGTGAAATCAAAATTGATGTGCTAGTTATAGTTCTTTGAAAATATAAAATGCTTTACATACCTAATAAATGATGTTTTACAAGTTTGTGATCCACCTAGATATATTTTTTTAAATCTATTGAGGTATTACATACCACAGAATTCACCTGTTTAGAAGCCAATGACTTTCAGTAATTTAAAGGGTTTTTTTTAAGATTTTATTTTTAAGTAATTTCTACACCCAGTGTGGAGCTTGAATCCACAACCCCAAGATCAAGAGTCACATGCTCTACTGACTGAGCCAACCAGGCACCCCTTTAGTTATTTTACCAAGTTGTGTATACATCCCTAATCCAGTTTTAGCATTTTCCGTCATCCCAATAAGAGCACTCATGCCCAGGGGCGCTGGGTGGCTCAGTCGGTAAGCATCTGCCTTTGGCTCAGGTCATAATCCTGGGGTCCTGGGATTAAGCCCCACATCGGGCTCCCTGCTCAGTGGGGAGCCTGCTTCTCCCTCTCCTCCCTGCTCTTGCTCTCTCTCTCTTGCTATCTCTGTCTCTCTCTCATATAAATAAATGAAATCTTAAAAAAAAAAAAAAAAGCACTCATGCCCATGGACAGTTAATGTGAAGTCCACCTCCGGCCCCAGAATCACTTCTCTGGACTTTTCATGTAAATGGAATCATATAATATGTTGTCTATTGTGTCTGGCTTCTTTTACTTGGCATATGTCGTGGGGGTTCATTAAATCTATCTTGTGGCCTCACTTTTGGAAACATTGATATTTAAGTGTCTGTTATGGTGACATTGTTTTGAGAAAATGACATTTTCCTAACCTGAGCAAGGTTTGACAAATATTTGTTTGGAAATTATATGACATATTCTGCTAGACTAGGAAGAATGGAGGATTCAGTGAAATGTATGGCCAGATCTGACTTGGACTCTCGGAACTGGGATGAAATGCCTAGAACAGTAGATAAGCCTCATGAGCCTGGTGGCTAATGTGATATGTATTACTTCTAGAAATGTGAGGGTTTTTTTAATTTTTCAAAATTTTTATCATATATGAAGATGTTCAAGCACACTAGAAATTAGAGGGTATAATGTAATGAATCTTCATTTACTTCTCTTCCTGATTAAACAAGTATCAAGATTTTGCCACATTTGTATCATGTATCCTTTTCTTCCTCTATGTCTCCCCTTGCTAAAGCATTTTATTTTATTTTATTTTATTTGTTTTTTGTTTTGTTTTGTTTTTAAGTAAGCTCCACGCCCAACATCAGGCCTGAACTTATGACCCGAGATGAGGAGTCGTATGCTCCACTGACTGAGCCAGGCAGGCGCCCCTAAAGCATTTTTAAAACAAATCCCATCTATCACCTTAACTCATGCATATTTTAGTGTGCCAGTCTAAAAAATATGGATTTGTAAACCTTTCAAAATATAACAGTATAATACTTCCTATATTACCAATGATATCTTTTCATACTGAGTTTTCAGTCGGTGGTCGTCCTGGGCCTGCTTTGTGGTGGTTTGGTTTCATCAGACGGAACAGGAAGACCCTGCTGAAGGTGGCAGGAGCCAGAGAGGGAAAAGGAGGGCCCCACGTGGAACTGCGAGAACTGAGGTCCTTCTGCATCAGGCCATCTGGTAGGTACCGCACACTTATTAGGGTATCTCATTCTTGGTTATCACATCAGGCAAGGTATTATTACTCTCCTACAGGCTTAGAGAAGTTGAGTAGGTCAAGCACTCGGACTCGCACGATAAGTTAGTGGTGGAGGTAGAATTCCAAACACGAAACACCTGACTCTAAACTTTTCCCTCTTCTATGCAAGCCAACTGTGAAACTGATCCTGCAGGACTGTATTCTGAGGCCCAAAGTACTGTGCGCTGGGAAATATGGATCATCTTTGTAGAGGCATTCACTGTCCTTTTGACTCTTTAATAAAGACAAAGTCTTCTTTAAATTCAGATAGAAGTAGAAATAAAAACTAATAATCATGAAATTAAGAATAGCAACATATACTCATAGAGTACTTGCTATATGCCAGGTACTATTTTAAGGCTTTGCATATATTAACTCACTTAATCTTTCCGACAACTCTATGAGCTGGATACTATTCTTGTCCCCATTTAAGAGATAGGGAAATTGATGGTTAAGACTAACCTGAAATCACACAGCTAGTAAATGGCAGAGCTGGAATTTGAACCCTGGCAATTTGGCATCAGAGTCCATGCAGTACGCCTCCTAATAGAAATTCAGTGTACAGAAATTCAGTTTACAGACTTTAAGATCAGGGAATGGATTCAACAAGCAATGTACCTGCCGCAATCATGTGGGCTTGATTTTATGCAACAGCTGTGCTCTAAAATATTCTGATCAGCTGTCTGCATAAGGATACTTGTGTTGGTCAGACCGTGTGCTTCCCTACACTCAAATGTGCCTGGCTCATCTCCCATTGCTAAATGTACTTGCATATGTGGTCCTGAATTTAACTTTTCAATTTGTTTGTTGATTTATGTGACATCTTTTATTCCCCGGTATTGGCAGCTAGCTTGTCCTCCACTTGAGAATAAAGCTAGCTTTTCACTGAGAAAAGCCAGTAGCTTCTCCACATGCTAGGAAGTAGAATTTAGGCTTAAAACATTAATAATATATAAATAGAAAATATTAACTGTCAGTTATCCCTTACAGGATCAGAGAGGAAGACTGCTAGAAATTAATTCACTTTTTAATTCAATGCTCAGTGAGCAGTTTTCTTTTAAACTTCTAAATTACTCTGATAAGGGACGCCTGGGTGCCTCAGTAGGCGAAGCATTTGCTTTCAGCTCAGGTCATGATCCCAGGGTCCTGGGATCGAGCCCTATGTCGGGCTTTCTGCTCAGCGGGGAGCCTGCTTCTCCCTCTCCCTCTGCCTGCCACCCCCTGCCCCCGCTTGTGCTCTCTCTCTCTGTCAAATAAATAAGCAAAATCTTTAAAAAAACAATAAATCACCTGATAAAAGCAAAACAAAAAAATAACTCTAAAAGGTTCATATTAATAGCCTAATAACTATTAAAATTAATATTTTCCAAAAAGATATCATTTGGCATTAAGCATGTGACATCAAAAGTTACACTGCACTGTTTAGTGCTATTTTATTCTAGGTCTTAAAACTAATATTGCTCCCAAATACCAACTGTCTCATTTTATAATAAAAAATATGGGAAATTGATATATGAGATTATAATTTCCTAAAAGATTTTTTAAGCACATTTACCACAGTGTAGATAAGATTCACGTCTAAAGTTCTCTTAATGGTTTTTGAGTACCCTCATGAACTATTGGGGGAAAATGAGAACATGAAACATGTTCATGTGACCTATTACTTGACACTTTCTTAAAGACTAAATTTTAACATTAGATATTCACTGTTTCCATGCTAAAAAAATCACATGCTAAAAACTTTATTGTAGAAAATAAGTACCTATTTTCAAATCTCATGTGATTTGAGCATTAAATGAAAACTCTGAAAGTATTAGTTATAAAGGATAACCACGTGACGAGAATATATAAAATTGCTCCTCTCATTACAGTCATGCACTGCTCACTATTATTAATTGATACAACCTTTTAGAAAGCAATTTGGCATTAGTCTCTTGAGCCAATAAGTCCACTTCTGAGAACCAGAGAAAGGAAATCATCTAAACTATGGGACCCTATGTTCATGAAGATGTCCATTGCAATGTTATTTATAACAATATAAGATTGGAAGCAAGATAAATGCTTCAAATAGGAAGATTGTAGCTTTGGTGATAACACTATAAAACAGGAAGCGATCTTTATCTTTGAAATAGGGGAGCGATATACAGACAGTCCCTTAAGTCTTAGTGCAATTTAAGTGGTAAAACCAATGCATGTACCGAAGACCTGTTCTAAGCAATGCTTGACCACAGCCCATTCTGTTATTTCAGGTGCTTGAAAGGAAGCTGCAGTGAGCTCACTGAGAGCTGAGTCATCAAATGCTCCTCCAACCTTTGTGACTAATCATTTACACACAGACGACACCCAATAAATGTTGGTTTGTGTGAGTTATTGGTTGAATGAACGAAATAATATATTTAAAATATCACTATTCTGACTGTTCTTCACAATAATTAGACCAAATTAGTGAGGTTTACCAAGAGGGTTTTCCCATTTATGGATTTTCCTTTTTCTTTTCTTTTTTTTTTTTTTTGCTTCCTTTGTGCTTTCTCCCTTCTACAAAACTGTCCATTATACCAGCTCACTCTAGCTATTTTTTTTTATTTTAATGATTTTTTATTATATTATGTTAGTCACCATACAGTACATCCCTGGTTTCTGATGTAAAGTTCGATGATTCATTAGTTGCGTATAACACCCAGTGCACCATGCAATACGTGCCCTCCTTACTACCCATCACCGGTCTATCCCATTCCCCCACCCCCCTCCCCTCTGAAGCCCTCAGTTTGTTTCTCAGAGTCCATAGTCTCTCATGCTATTTTCTGACCTTTCCTACCTAGCATTTTACTCCTTCACATTAATGAGATGAAAGGACCCTGCCCCACACTTGCAAAGTCAAGCATTTGCCACCCGCTGTTCTACCACTGATCTTAGTCAAGATGGGTAGTCTGCTCAATGCCTCGTGTTGGGACAGCACAAGAGTCCCTGCTCTCATTACTGGTATTATTAGCATCTGAGTACTAACAGCGTACTCACTGCTAACCCAGGTCTCTTAATGACTGTGACAGTAAGATAAGCAATTCCCAAACAGAGCTTAATAGAGGGGATATTTGGTACACCATCGGTTATAAAGAATGCTTTTCCTGGGGTGGCTTTTTTCAAGTTAAAGAAAAAACAAAGTAAATTTGAATGTAGCTTTTTAATTAAAACGACAGAGCTCACAATGGGTTAGCCATCTTCCACTGTCTTAATGACTTTATGCTATGGCACTGGCATCAAGGTGCAGCATAAAAACTGCGTAACAAGCCCATGTTGCTTTTCGCATTCATCTGTTCTGAACACTCAGGTTAACTTTGCAGACTCCCATCAAATGCTCGCTTCTAGCAGGTCTGGATTATCACCTTTCCTCTTTCAGTCCTGTAAGCTCTTGCCGTATTCTTACATTAGTGTTGATTTTGCAAACGAGGGTTTGTTTGTATCTTTCTGCTTTCTTTTCTGTTATGTGGAAACTAATGTTAAAAAAAAAAAAAAGATGCCCCACAAACCCAAGGTCACGAGTTTGATTTTACAATAGAAATCCTGAGAATTTCCCACCAAACTAAATGGTCACACATCTCTGCATTTAAAATAACTAGACGTGTTTGATTCTTTCAAATAGTCATAAAATTGTTCCAGGGCAACGTATTAGCTACACTAAATGAGAATTAAAGTGAAGTTAATGAGAATTTAGGTATGGCTTGCTTTCAAACTACTAAACTACACTGTGATAGATCATACTTTTAAGTACTTTTATTTAGAACTCAAAAGTATTTGGATCTATTAATGGAAATGTACTTTTCCATTTAATTGTAAATCCTGATTATGAAATTTAAAAGAGAGAAGGATTACGTGACTTCTTAAGATCAGTTGTCAAGCACTGTAGACAGCTACTCCCATTTCCTGAACAAAAGGTGATGCTTGAAAACAGCAAGGAGGGGGGCACCATACCACACTGGTGGTCATTCAGTCCCTCAAACTTCCCAAACTCCCTCCCACCTCAGCACTTTGGCCAAAAGATGGCGCTGTTTACAGCTCAGGTGACACTGCGATATTGCAATTGCATAAGCACTGGACCTGTTTCAAATATTAAACAAATTTTTAATTTGGGGAAATTAAAAGTATTTAACATTCTGACTAGATATCATAATTTATTTAACTATACCACCAATAATGGAGGGATTGGATTTTTCCTTTTTTTTTTTTTGGTATTATGAACAATGCTGTCATGAACATTCTTGTTCATATTTATGAGTGAATGTTTACCTGTTAAAAGAACATAAAATACCTGTTCTTCTGAAGCTATTCCAAAAAGTAGAAATGGAGGGAAAACTTCTAAACTCATTCTATGAGGCCAGAATTACCTTGATTCCAAAACCAGACAAAGACCCCACTAAAAAAGAATTATAGACCAATATCCCTAATGAACATGGATACAAATATTCTCAACAAGATACTAGCAAATAGAATCCAACAGTACATTAAAAGGATTATTCACCAAGATCGAGTGGGATTTATTCCTGGGCTTCAGGGATGGTTCAATATCTACAAAACAATCAATGTGATAGACCACATTAATAAAAGAAAGGATGAGAACTATAGGCTCCTCTCAATAGATGCAGAAAAAGCATTTGACAAAATACAGCATACTTTCTTGGTAAAAACCCTCAAAAAGTGGGAATAGGAGGAACATACCTTAATATCATAAAGGCCATATATGAAAGACCCACAGCTAGTATCATCCTCAATGGGGAAAAACTGAGAGCTTTTCCCCGAAGGTCAGGAACATGAAGGGGTGTTCACTCTCACCACTGTTATTCAACATAGTACTGGAAATCCTAGCCTCAGTAACCAGACAGCACAAAGAAATAAAATGCATCCAAATCAGCAAGAAAAAAGTCAAACTTTCACTCTTCACACATGACATGATACTGTATGTAGAAAACCTGAAAGACTCCACCAAAAAATTACTAGAACTGATACATGAATTCAGCAAAGTCGCAGGATACAAAACCAACATACAGAAATCTGTTGTATTTCATACACCAATAATAAAGCAGAAAGAGAAATTAAGGAATTCATCCATTTACAATTGCATCTAAAACCCTAAGTAAGATACCTAGGAATAAACCTAACCAAAGAGGTAAATATGTGTATACTGAAAATTATAGAACACTTATGAAAGAAATTAAGGAAGACACAAAGAAATGGAAAAACATTCCATGCACATGGATTGGAAGAACAAATATTGTTAAAATATTTATACTACCCAAAGCAATCTACACATTCAATGCAATCCTAATCAAAATAACACCAGCATTTTTCACAGAGCTAGAACAACAATCCTAAAATTTGTATAGAACCAGAAAAGACCCTGAGTAGCCAAAGTAATGTGGAAAAAGAAAAGCAAAGTGGGAGGCATAAGAATCCTAGACTTCAGGATGGATTATAGAGCTATAATCATTAAGACACTATGATACTGACACAAAAACAGACACACAGATCAATGGAAGAGAGAAGAACCCAGAAATGGGCCCACAACTATATGACCAACTAATCTTCGACACAGCAGGAAAGAATATTCGATGGGAAAAAGACAGTCTCTTCAACAAATGGGGTTGGAAAAACTGGAGAGCCACATGCAGAAGAATGAAACGGGACCACTTTCTTACACATACACAAAAATAAATTCAAAATGGATGTAAGACCTAAATGTAAAACAGGAAACCATCAAAATCTTAGAGGAGAGCACAGGCAACAATGTCTTGGACCTTGGCTGCAGCAACTTCTTCCTAGATACAGCACTGGAGTCAAGGGAAACAAAAGCAAAAAAACAACTATTGGGACTTCATCAAGACAAAAAGCTTCCTCACAGGGAAGGAAACAGTTGACAAAACTAAAAGGCAACTGACAGATGGGATAAGATATTTACAAATGACATATTGGATAAAGAGCTAGTATCCAGAATCTGTAAAGAACTCAACAAAATCAACACCCAAAAAAATAAATAATCCTTCTAAGAAATGGAGAGAAGACACGAATAAACACTTCTCCAAAGAAGACATACAAATGGCCAACAGACACATGAAAAAATGCTCAAGAGCACTCATAGACATGTCACCATGGAATGTACAATATGTTTCTCTAATTTATCATCTATATCCTCCCTTAATACACATTCCATGAGGCCAGGGATTTTTTATGTTCTGTTCACTGCAGTATCCCCAGCACCTAAAGCAGGGTCTGGCACATAGTAGGCACTCAACAGAAATTTGAATTTTTGCAAATGGAATTTGGCCCTCAGAACACCACTGGTTCTTTGTTGTTGCTTTGTCTTTAACCACTGGCTCTCTCTTTGGCCCATGTCCTTCACTTAGGAATGATTTCTCGAAGTACCAAAGATGGTTTCTAAAACTGCAGATATGACAAGCATGTCTCAGAGCCTTCCTCCTGGCCTCTGAAGAGCAGAGTCCAGCTCATCAATAACGGACTCTGTCTGATCTCTGGAGGCCCAGTCCCAAGACACAGAACTCAAAGGTGCAATTGGCTCCTAGCCCCAAGATAATTAGTGGTCTGCAAACATTTTTAAGTCAGGTAGTGCATACACACACACACACACACACACACACACACACAAGCTTGAAATTACATCCATCTCCCTTTTGCCTGGCAATAAAATATTTCTAATCAGGGTCTGCTTTTCTGTCTAAAATGATACTGAAAGGATAGCTCAACCCCTGCTCTCCTAGCATGGGAAAATAAGCACTTAAATCAGGGCAACATTTCTGGAAGTCAATTTCACAATGCCTATCAAAATGTTTCGAGCATGCCCTTTGATGCCCTGATTCTATCACTAAGTATTTATGCTCTTTTTTTTTTTCCTGTTAATATTTTTTAAATTTAAATTCAAGTTAGTTAACATATAGTGTAGTATTGGTTTCAGGAATAGAATTTAGTGATTCATCACTTACATGTAACACCCAGTGCTCATCCCAACAAGTGCCCTCCTTAATGCCCATCACCCATTTACCCCATTCTTCCCACCTCCCTTGCTCAGCAACTGTCAGTTTGTTCTCTTAGCTATAGAGTCTCTTATGGTTTGCCTCCCTTTCTATTTTTATCTTATCTTTTTCAAGATTTTATTCATTTATTTGAGAGAGAGAGAGGGAGAGAGAGCACAAGCTGGGGGGGGGGTGGAGGCAGAGGGAGAGGGAAAAGTAGGCTCCCCACTGAATGGAGAGCCCAATGTGGAGCTCAATCCCAGACCCTGAGATCACTACCTGAGCTGAAGGCAGATGCTTAACTGACAGAGCCACTCAGGCACCCCAGTTTTTATCTTATTTTATTTTTCCTTCCCTTCCCCTATGTTCATCTGTCTTGTTTCTTAAATTCCACATATGCGTTAAATCATGATATTTGTCTTTCTCTGATTTATTTCACTTAGCATCATATCCTCTGGTTCCATCCACGTTGTTGTAAATGGCAAGATTTCATTCTTTTTGATGGCTGAATAATATTCCATTGAATATGTATGTCACATCTGCTTTATCCATTCATCGGTTGATGGAAATTTGGGTTCTTTCCATAATATGGCTATTGCTGATAATGCTGCTATAAACATTGGAGTGCATGGGGCCCTTCAAATCAGCACTTTTGTAGCATTAGGATAAATACCTACTAGTGCAACTGCTGGATTGTAGGGTAGTTCTATTTTTAATGTCTTGAGGAACCTCCATACTGTTTTCCAGTTGGCTCCACCATTTTGCATCCCCGCCAACGGTTGTAAGAGGGTTCCCCTTTCTCCACATCCTCACCAACATCTGCCGTTTCCTGACTTGTTAATTTTAGCCATTCTGACTGGTGTGAGGTGGTATCTCATTGTGGTTTTGATTTGTATTTCCCTGATGCTGAGTGATGTTGAGCACTTTTTCATGTGTCTGTTGGCCATTTCAATGTCTTCTTTGCAGAAATGTCTGTTCATGTCTTCTGCCCATTTCTTGTTGGATTATTTGTTCTTTGGGTGTTGAGTTTGATAAGTTCTTTATAGATTTTGATACTAGCCCTTTACCTGATGAGACATTTGCAAATATCTAGAAAACTGAATAGTTTTCATGAGTTTTGTATTCTTTCATGCATATATTGGTCAACAGAATGCTCCAAGAATAATTATAAAAGTGATGTTATAAGTCATCTCAGAAATTCACACACAAAATGGAGTTGTTGTGTTAGAAGATACAACTCTATGGTTTCAGCTAAAACATGATATTTATACTTTTAATGGCTAACTAATGAGAGGGATAAAAGAGTTTGTGAAAATAATTCTTCAGACAGGATAACCACTCTGACGAAAGGACAAAATTACTCATCTTTTTAACCATGAGATTTTGCTACAAATGCAAAGTTTTACATATTATAAGAAAAAAAAAGCTGTATCTAAATGTAAAAGAAAGTAGCAGCTGTGTAATATGATGAAGTTAATATTGATTAGAAAATCCAATTATTTCTACAATTTATTCTGTTATATCCCCAGGTAGCTGTTTGTCAGCAGGTGAACTTCCTATTTAATTGGCATGATTGAATAATTAGATGTATTCTCAGAGCAGCAATAAAATGAAATTCTCATGTCTCAAGAACATGGTTGAGGTTTTTGTTTTGTTTTGTTTCACCGTTGGGTTTATCCAGCTGAGACCAAGGAGACTCCTTGCTTCATTTGGGAATAATTTTTGATTTAAATATTTGGTAATCATGTAGTTATATAATTGTTTTCATCATAAGAATGATGGGAAAAATTCACAAATTTGACAAAGATGTGTGATTATTTGCCTTTCTCTCATACTAAATCCTTCAGGCCCCCACCATCTTTTCCTGCAGGACCCCTCTGATTGGCATTTCTTTCTGCCTAAAGGATTTTTCATCAGGTCAGTTTATCTTCCAGAAGAAAAATTTGATCTTTGTACCGTATTCTCTATATCAAGTAGTAATACATTCATCTATAAATAAGAGAAAACTCTGCTATAGTGACTTTAATAGAGGTTTATTTGTTTCATGCATTACAAAGTCTGGGGGCAGGTACAGTGGCTCCAAGTTGCTACTAGGGTCTCAGTCTCTTCCCATTTTTTTGCTCCACCATCCTTATCATGTAGGCCTTCACTTTCATGCCACTTGCTGCGTGAATGCAAAATGGCTGCAGTATCTCCAGACCTTACTTCTACATTCCAGGCAGGAAGAAAGTAGATAGAAAGGTGAAGAGAACAAAAAAGACAAAAGTCTCAGGATGACTTTGTCTTTTATCTTTTTCAATGAATGGAAGCTCTTCTCGGGAGCTTTTTAATAGTTTGTAAGGGAAGCTGAGAAATTGCAAAGTTTGGCTTTTTAGCCTCTATGTAGAAGTGGTCAAAGGAGAAGAAGGATATAATCAACTTTTGGTTAGCCAAACCATAATTTTTCCATAGTCTTTCACTCTCTTTCACAAAAATCTGCTGAAATTTATCATTGTTTCCTATGCAAAGTCTGTATCTCTCACTATCGTATGGCATGATGTCACTAAATGACTTCTTACCTAACTTTGGGAATTTATAGACAACTTATCTTATTTTTGCTAATCCACCTACATTAGTCGGAATTCTCCAGAAAAAGAGAACCAATGGATGTGCGTGTATGTGTAGATATATATATAGACATATAAAGAGATTTATTTTTAAAATTTGGCGCAAGTGATTATGGATGCTGGCAAGTCCAAAATCTGCAGAGTGGGCCTGCAGGGGAGACCCAAAGACACGATGCTGCAGTTCAGGTCTGAAGTCTGTCTGCTGGCAGAATTCCCTCTTGGTCAGAGCAGGTTAGTTTTTTGTTCTCAGGCCCTCCAATGATTGGATGAGGCCCCATCTTGGAGGGCAATTTGCTTTACTCAAAGTTCACTGATTTAATGTTAATCTCACCAAAAAGCAACCTTATAGAAACATCCAGAATAATGTTTGATCATATATCTGGGAACCATAGCCTAGCCAAGTTGACACATAAAATTGAGTGTTATACCACCCAAATTAAGCATGAACGTCAAAAAAATGACATGTGCTAAAAGGCAGAGAGAAGAAAAAAACTCATTTAGAAATTGAAATGAACTCAGTATTACCAGACCTGTGAGTTGGAAAAAATGACCAGAAAAGATGAGACTAGGGGAGTAGGAGAGACCATATCATACAGGGCATTGCAGGCCCTGATGAGAACACCCCTTACATTATGAGTGGTAAAGAGTCATTAAAAGGTTTTAAGTCACTTAAGATGTTTGCTCATTCATCTGCCCTCTTTTTCATTCTGTCCCTTCTGTCAACCAATGTAGTTTGTGTTGAATTGACCTTGGATTGGCCTAAGATATTTAGCATATCCAATCCCCTTGGCACAGCAGGTAGCTCAGGGACAGACCAATATAACACAGTATGACCAATGCTGGAGCTTCAGAAAGAGAAGGTGTCCTTTTTTTTGCTGGATTTGCTAGTATGACCATATGATACTTAGAAACTGCTGCAACCAATTTGCTATCATAGGACATGGCAACCTGAAGATAAAGCCGACTCAGAGAGAACAGAACTGCAAGACAGACCTTGGTAACAGATTATAATTTCCATCCTGGATCAAGCCATAACTGAAACTAGACTACTTCTAAAATGTTCAGCTAAGACAGAAAATTCCTATTTGATTTAAACTTGCAATATGCATATGCTTAACTAATACATGTAACATGATCACATTTGCATTTTAGAAAGCTCATATTTAGTTTATAAGGATAATGGACTGCAAGGGGCAAGCCAGGGAGAACTGTTAGGAAATTGACCAGTAGTCTACTTGAGAGATGATATTGGCCTGTACCAGAGCAGTGGCAGTTGGGGGCAGAGAGATGATGGATTTAAGACATAGTTAGGGTAATATACACAGGAGTTGGCTGTGAGGAGAAAAGTATGATTTCTAGGTTTTTGGATTTGAACAACTGGATTGGGGGCACCATTAATTGAGGAGACCAGACTGGGTATAGGGATTGTCTAAGAAACATCCACAGAAGGTGACAGATGGAGCGTTGGGTATATGGGTCTGAAATTCAACAGAAAGGACTAGGCTGGACAGAAAGGACTAGAGAGTAAATGAAGTTATTTAGGGAGAAAGATGAAATATCAATATTGAAGGAACAGGCAAAGGAGACTGAGGAGTAGCTAGGGAGGTGGGAGGCTATTCACAGATGTGCAGTGTTGCAGGAACAAGAAAGGATAGGGTTTAAGAGGGCCAGAGTGGTCTGCAGCAGTGAATCCTAAGAGCTAATCCTGAGCCTGACGGGGCTGAGATGTTTCCTTCAAATCCAGAACATGGATGGAGATCTTTAGAGATCTTAGCATAATACCAGGCAAGAACTCCAGATTACAGAGGGGTTGTGTGTATGGGTGAGTGTGTGTGTGTGTGTGTGTGTGTGTGTGTGTGTGTGTGTAAGTGGAGTTATCAAATGAAAAAACTCTTTCAGGATTTCACTTTGCTGTAAAATTTTGCAAAACTTCTGGGCTAAGTCATCAGTTCTTCCAGTTGCTAATACTGGCATATTTAGTGCCTCTATCCACTCTCATGTCTAAATATCATCAATAAGCTACACATCTCAGATGTGTATACCTCTAGCCTCTTCCCTAAACTCCAAGCTGACTCTCCAGCTGTTTACCCAACATCTGAAAGTGAATGAGCATCTCAAACTCAAATGTGTCCTCACCTTCCCCCCAAGCCTGCTCCTCCTGGAGCCTTCTTGACCTTAGTGAGAACACAAAAATTTATTGACCTTCTGAGTAAGAATCCCAACATATTTAATACTGTTCCTAGTTTAGCGTATAAGAGTTACTTCCCCAAAGTGTTAATCACAGCTGGATTGCAGTATTAGGAAAATGTGGCAATGCTGTTTATATACATCTACTATGTTATAAATCTACTGGAGATCCAAAGGGATCTGCTTTTATGGAATTTGAAACAAAAGAACAAGCAGCAAAAGCTATTGAGGTAGGTCCAGAACCTATAGGAAAAGTAATGAAAATTAGGAAGTATTTTAAATAGTAACAAAACTTTTTTTTACTGATTTTACTTCAGTTTCTTAACAACCCACCAGAAGAAGCACCAAGAAAACTTGGTTTATTTCCTAAGACAGTAAAAAAATAAGCTCCTTCGTGCCCTTAGAATAGTTGGCACATTATTATTTAATATTAATATTTAAGCAGATGTAGTTGAAGTAAAGTAAGAACGAATGGTAGCATTGTTACAGAAAAATAAGTTACAGAAAAAAGACAAAGAAGTAAGGCAGAATGAAGAAGGAAGACAATATCCAGACCAAAGAGTCAACTATGGGCACAAGCATGGGGAACATCTGTAAAATGAGAAGAACCAGGACCACATCTAAAGGCCCTGAAGTAGAGATTACTAAACCCCAAAAGCCACTCTCAAAGGAAAAGAAAAGAAAGAAAAAGGGGAGGGGGGTTAGAGCTGAAGTATCCAGCTTACCTTAGCACAGGGAAGAGGAAGAGCAGTACCTCTGAAGATGCAGAATACTTAGCTCCCAGATGGAATGTAGAGTCAACGGCTCAGAAAGACAACATTAAAAAAGAAGCTTCAGAAGTTTCCAAAGACAACAAAGGTATACACAACTTTAAGGTTAGGATTAAATAAATAAGGTTTTCTTATTTCACTTATGTCTTTATTTCTTGATATATCATTTTAAGATTTATTACTCTCTACTGTAGAGGAAAAGGATATAAGAGATGTAAAATATGGATCTCTCTTAATGGCAAAAAGGAAGCATAAGAAAAAACATAAAGAGGGGTGGAAAATGGGAGATTATACCATTAACAGTACTGTCAAAGTAAGTCGATGATATAAATTCTATTGTTGGCAATTGGCACATTCCATGGATTCATTCTTTTTTTAATTTTAATTCTTTAATTATTTATTTGAGAGAAAGTGAGTGAGAAAGAGTGAGAGAGTGAGAGAGAGCATGAGCAAGGGGGAGTGGGGGAGAAGGGAGGAGCAGGGAGCCTGATGCCCTGCTGTGGGGCTCGATCCCGGGACCCTGGGACCATGACCTGAGCTGAAGGCAGATGCTCAATCGAGCCACCCAGGCGCCCCCAGGGACTCATTCTTGATTTCTTACTTTGTCTCATGACTCTTATATACTCTGTTAGCAAATCCTCTTGGTCCTGCCTTAAAAAATACATCCAGAATCTGACCATTTCTCACCATCCACTGCCAGCACGGTGATCTTCTATGTGAAATACTGTAATAGGTCTCCTTATCTCAACCTTTGCTGACCCTACGGTCTATTCTCAACATAGCAGCTAGAGAGATACTTTGAAGAGATGTAAGGACCTCAAGAACAGATGATGAGGAGTGTATTCCCAACAGCAGGAAAGAGGAATAAAAGACCAAGAGAAGATCAAGCACCCCTTCTTCAATGAAGGAGGAAGGGGCTGGGAACTCCAACTCAAAAGAGTGCAAGGCAGGCAGGATTTAGAGTTAGGGGCTAACTACTCTGAGCAGCAGCTGCCATAGTGATCACCAGGAACCAGGCTAAGACATAGAGCTAAGTGCTAGGTGTGAGCAGAACAAACCAGCCAAAGCCGATCCTGGTGCTCTTGTTCTGTCAGTCTTAGGATCTTGCAGACCCTTCTTTCCAACCCCTTTTGGATTTCACACTGTAGCAGTGTGTCTCTAACCACAGTTAGACCTGGATATCTATTTAGGTATCTGGAAGCCTCAGGTCTGGCCTTGGCTTCTAAATTCCTAGAGATGTTAGGCCAGACTTTAAATTTTCCTTGGTCCAATATTGTACTAGTCACCACAGACCCCCATGTTTAAAATCCATGCCTTCCTCCTCCCCAACTCAACTCGCCTCATCCTAGCCAAGTGGAAAGGGTGGTAACCCCTGTCCCTTGGTTAACTGAGACAAGGAGTTTGCTATGGACCTTTCCTAAGCTTGATGATTGGACCAAAACATGGAAGCCCTCCAGTGGCCACAGAAGTTGTAGAACCCCAAATGCTGGGGCGGGCTTTTGAGGCTTCAATAATCGCAGTACTAGATTCTATTATTATAGAACACTCTGTCTACTGAGAACTCCAGCTTATTCTTTGAAGAACCTGTGAAGAAACCCTATGAAAACAGTACTGATGAAATTCATTCATGTGTTTTGCTGTAGGTTGTAAATTTTCATTGCTGTATGGTATTTCATTTTATTAACCCCAAATATTACCCCCAAATATTGACTGTTGATGAACATACTGGTTGTTCCCAGTCTGGCATAAACATTATTTTACATGTTAAAAATTAAGTATAAAGTGGCACCCTGGTTCTCTGGATTAAACCATTATCCTAACACTATCCTTACACTGTTACTTCTCTGACCTCATACTTGCTGCTTTGTGGCTTGGTTATTACATCCAGCCATACCAGACTCTTGGTACTCATCAAACATGCTGAGTACAGCCTCTTGTCACAGAGTCTTTGCATTGGCTATTCCTTCTAGCTAGAATGTTCTTCCTCAAGATCTACATAAGGCTCCCTCCCTCCTCTCCTGTAAGTCTGCCTCCATGTCCCGTCCGTGAGACCTAGCTGACCAAGTGTTTAACATTCCAAATCGCTTCTCTAACACTTTCATTCTCCTCTATCCTTCTCTACTTCTTTTCTTCATATAATTTCCATGTATAAGTATAACATTTGGTAAGATCACAGGACACAAGGTCAATGTACAGAAATCTGTTGCATTTCTATTCACTACTAATGAAGCAACAGAGGGAGAAATTAAGAAAGCAACCCCATTTGCAATTGCACCAAAAAGGATAAAAAATCTAGGAATAAGATTAAATAAGGAGGAGAAAGACCTGTACTCTGAAAACTATAAAACACTGATGAAAGAAATTGAAGATGACATAAACAAATGGAAATATATTCCATGCTCATGGATTGGAAAAACAAATATTAAATTGTCCATACTGCCTAAAGCAATCTACAGATTTCATGCAATTCCTATCAAAATGCCAACATTTTTCACAGTACTAGAAAAAATAATCCTAAAATTTGTATGGAATCACAAAAGACTCCAAATAGCCAAAACAATCTTGAAAAAGGAAAACAAAATTGGAGGTGTCATAATTATATATTTCAAGTTATACTACAAAGCTATAGTAATCAAAACAGTATGGTACTGGCACAAAAACAGACACATAGATCTATGGAACAGGATAGAAAGCCCTAAAACAAATCCATGACTATTTGGTCAATTAATCTTCAACAAGAGAGGCAAGAATATGCAATGGGAAAAAAGAAAGTCTCTTCAACAAATGTTGCTGGGAAAACTGGACAGCTATATGCAAAAGAATGAAACTGAACTACTTTCTTACACCATACATAAAAATAAACTAAAAATGGATTAAAGACCTAAATGTGAGACCTGAAACCATAAAAACCCTATAAGAGAGCACAGGCAGTAATTTCTCTGATATGGGCAATAGCAACATTATTCTAGATAGGTCTCCCGAGACAAAGAAAATAAAGGCAAAAATAAACTACTGGGACTATATCAAAATAAAAACTTCTGCATAGCAAAGGAAACAATCAACAAAATTAAAAGACAACCTACGGAATGGGAGAAGATATTTGCAAATGACAACCTGATAAAGGGTTAACGTCCAAAATATATAAAGAACTGATATTAACTCAACACCCAAAAACAAATAATCCAATTAGAGAACAGGCAAAAGACATGAACGGACATTTCTCCAAAGAAGACATCCAGATGGCCAACAGACACATGAAAAGATGCTCAATATCACTCATCATTAGGGAAATGCAAATCAAAACCACAACGAGGTATCACCTAACACATGTCAGAATGACTAAAATAAAAAACACAAATGTCGGTGAGGACTTGGAGAAAAAGGAAACTGTGCACTGTTGCTGGGAATGCAAACTGGTGCAGCCACTGTGGAAACAGTACAGAGGTTCCTCAAAAAATTAAAAGTAGAACTACCCTATGCTCCAGTAATCACACTACTGGGTATCTAGCCAAAGAATAGAAAAACACTAATTTGAAATGATATATGTTTATTAGATATGTTTACTGCAGCATTATTTACGATAGCCAAACTATGGAAGCCAGCCCAAGTGTCCATTAATAGATGACTGAATAAAGAAGATGGAATATTAGCCATAAAAAAGAACAAAATCTTGTCATTTGCAATGACATGGATGACCCAGAGGGTATAATGCTAAGCAAAATAAGTCAGAGAAAGACAAATACCATGTTTCACTCATATGTGGAATTTAAGAAACAAATGAGAAAGGGGGAAAAGAGAGAGAGACATCCAAGAAACACACTTTTAACAATAGAGAACAAACTGATGGTTACCAGAGGAGAGGTGGTGGGGGGATGGGTGAAACAGGGAAAGGAGATTAAGAGTAAACATTGTGATGATCATCAAGTAACATATAAAATTGTTGAATCGCTATATTGTACACCTGAAACTAACAACATTGTATGTTAACTATACTGGAGTTAAAATAAAAACAATAAAAAAGTTTAATTCAATATATTTCATTATATTTATGAATTAGTCTCCCTCCCCTGGCTAGAAGGAAAGCCCAAGAAGGCAGGTATAGGCTGATACAGCCTAAGTGCCTACAATAGTGTCTGGCACATAGTGTAATATTTCTTAAAGCAAGGAACAAAGGAAGAGGGGAGGGAGGAAAGGAGGAAAGACGAAAGAAATTTTGCCCTGAAGAGGAAGAAATAATAGGGTAGTAGACAGCATTAAGGAAAGGATTTTCTAATATGAGAGAAATCTGGACCTGTCTCACTGCTGAGGAAGGGAGCCAGTAGTGGCTGAAGATACAAGAGAATGGGCTGAACCAAGTGAGAATGCGAGAAGACATGGTGATAGGATTAGCACTGGACAAGTTTAGGACTGTAAAGAGCAAATTTAAACCCTGGTAAAAACTGTATCAAATCCCCAGCAAGAGTGGACAGGCTAAAAATTATACATGGGATTTATACTGTTATGCAGTAGTTGGTTCTTGAGGTCCTGGGTTTCCTTCTGCATGACTGGACCTGGTTTTGCCTTCCTACCAATCCTCCCCACTCTGCCCCAACCCCCTTGGATGAAATGAATTAAGGATGAATGCTGGTCACAGGCCTTTTGGCAGGATCTCTGTTGGTGGTGCTGGTCTGGTTCTTCTGTTTTACATTTTGTTTTTCTCACAAGTGGGAGATGAGGTCATTAGCTGTGATTTAATTGTGCTGGTCGTGGAGGAATTTGAGGTGTAAAGAGAAAGGAGGTTGGATATTTTTTATGGTAGAGAACAGGAGAGTATTAGGAATTGCTGCTGTGGTAAAAGGTAGAGAAATCTCATTAGGGTATCATGGAAGGATTAAATCTGGTTAAGGTTAATGATGTGCATTTGTGGTTGTCGGCATCTTCACAATTGCGTATTTTGTGACAGCAGTACTCAGCAGCCCAGTGCAAGCATGGAGTTTCAATCCTAGGGTGGAGTTTTAGGGTTTTTTTTGGGCGGGGGGGCAGTTAGGTGAGATAGAACAATGGGCAAGTTATTCAAGGCACCAAAGTATCTTGGCTGAAGTGACAGATGATGCAATCCAAGCTCAGTAGGGAAAATATAAGGGGACTGACAGGAATAAAATAGAGGGTTCCATGTGATTATCAAAATTCAGTGGGTATAAAAATCACCTTGGAAGGGCCAGATCCTGAAGTTATTTTCAGCAGGTCTAGGATGACCCTGAGGTTATTTTCAGCAGGTCTAGGATGAAGACCAGAATCTATTCTCGTAGATTGATTCTGATTCTGCTATAAGAGGGCCATAGACCATTTTTTGAGAAATAGTGGAGTTGAAATTATAGTGAGTTTAAAGAAGTGATATTTTGAAAGCAGATGAGACACACTGAGAGAATACTATAGGGATAGGTGGGTACAGTGTGAGATGACTAATTTATTATCTCCTAGGTGGTACAGCCTTAAATGATGAAAGGTTCAGGGTGTACCCAAGGTGGTGGGTGGCTGAAATGGAGAGTGGAGTAGAGGTGAACATCGCCAAAGGTGAGGTCAAAGTACTGAAAGCCTAGGTAATCCATGTGGACCTTGAAGCCACTGTGGATGATGGCAGTATTTGGGACAGAGAAGCAAAACTGTGAGCAAAGTTCAAAGCCATTGGCAAACGAGGGGGAGGGAACTACATGTGGGTAGACAAAGCAAGGACTTGGAGTTGAGGGGGTATAACTGGCTAAGAGTTTTTACACAATGGTGGAGAGATGGAATTGGCTAACATTGAGGGTTTATTTATTTACCTATATCAATCCATTTTATCCTCACAAACTTCTTCTAAACTAGGTGCTATTTTTGAAAGTAGGTTCCATGCCCAACACGGGGCTCGAATTCATGACTCCAAGATCAAGAGTTGCATGCTCTACCCACGGAGCCAGTTGCGAGCTCTACTCACAAACTTCATCTAAAGTAGGTGCTACATTTTATTCCCCTTCTATGATGAGGGAACTGAAGCACTGAAAGGTTAAGCATCAACCAGCATCTCACAATTCTTATCCACAGTGCTACACCGCCTGATGTAAAATGGTAGTGGCAGGTGTTTTCATACATTTCAACTGAAAAACCCCAGCGGATTTTGGAGAACAATGGAATTATTTCTTCAAATTTCATTGGCACTAAAATATTTGTTCTTCAATATCCAGCAAATGGCAGCACTAAATAACAATTTCATATTAAGTCATCAAATAGAAGCAATCTGCTTGTGTCAAGACTTCTGTCTAATCCATGCCTTAATGATTTCTTCAGCAGCATCCAGTGTACTGTCTTTCTGTAAATAAATGAAATAATCTCATTATATATCAAATAAATTCAAGATGAAGTAAATATTTAAATATAAAAAATATACCAAAGTCAACGGATCGGGAAAAGTCACGTAGTGATTTGGGAACCAAGTGCTCTTCAACACCTGATAACTTGAGCAGGGCCCAGTTGGGCTCTAGCCCATCCTTGGCCTCCGCAGCACTGAACCCCAGAGTGTTCATTGGGGGATCATGCCTTCTCAGGAAACAAGCCATTGAAAGCCTTGCCTGTATATAAAGCCACAACTGGAGAAGCATGGGCAGAAACTGGAAAATGGCATCCGTAGCATCTTCCCTCGCCTTGGTGGTCTAGTACACAGGTCCCAAGCTCCTTAAGGAACCGTTCCAGCAGTAAATCAAACAAACCAATTATTTCTAATGTTATATCCCATTACTGCCTGGCTGGAAAAGTGAATGAACCTCATAAGAATTCAATATTAGAGGAGCTAGAGAAGTGTGACACTGATCACTACATCATACTGTTTTGTGATACTGGCTGCCAATTTATTGCTACTATCCTGACACTAAAGAAATGCACAAATCGACTGGCATGTGGCCAAAAAGCATCACCAAGAAAATGATCGACAAACTGTTAAATGCAGTTCAGACTAAAAACAGTTTAACCTGATCCCAGCCAAAACCACATCCACCAGTGCGGACACTCTCACTATTTATAACCACTGGAGCAGCCCAAGCAGCCTGCAAAGCCAAAGAAGACCCAGACTCGTAAATGACACTGATGCCAGCAGTGAGTCTGAAGGATGTGCTCATGGGACCAATATTTATTATTTTTGCTTTCTTGCCTCTCACCTCACCCTCTTTTCTGCATAACCTGACACCCCTCATGATGTCCAGCTATAAGCTTGGGAGATTAAAGGACTGAGACTCAATCTCCAGTTGGGGTATTTGAATGTCTTTAGGAAAGGAATTTGTAAGGGGGAAATCCTTTCCATTTGAGAAATTGCATGATATTTATTGACTGTGTTTACTGCCAACATTTATATCCAATGCTAAGATTTCTGAAAAAATTATTTTTCATTGCTGCTCAGAAAAGTTTACTGAAAATACTAGTTCACTAAAAGCATTAAAATCTGCAGTCTCTCTTCTCCTAAAATGACCTTTACAAATATGAAGATGATTCTTTCTGACACAAAATCATGGTGAATGGCGCTACTAGCTGGCATTTGCCTAATTGAAAATAGGCAAGTTGAGCAAATTACAGCTATCATTCATTCAATTTTGGATAGTACTCTAATGAGTTGTTCACTTTAAAATAAAGACAGATTTTGGTAAAGTAGAAAAAATATAAAACATAATAGCACTAAATGAAGATTTAAGTGAATATCTGATCTCAAGAGAACATTTCAAAGTAAAAATGAAAAGGCAGAACTACAAAAGGAATACGATCAAGTTAATATATAATTATGGAAGCAAATCAGAGTATAGAAGAGCTTACACAGAGTAAGAATCATGTGCTCCTCCTCTCCCTACTCCTTCCTACAATGCCCACCATCCCCCAAGACAACTTTTTGTGGCAATTTCTGGTTTTAGTTCTAGTGGTTACCTCCCAGATCTAAATAATACATTTAGTTCTATTTCCTTATTTATCACCTTCAGATAAAATTCAAAATTCTCTGCTCTGAATGAGGAAAAATTGTTCATTCACACTACTATGCCCATTTCCTTCAATGTTTCAGTTACAATTACTAATAAAATTCATTTGCTTTTTGAATAGGCAATACCAGCAGATGGTATAAAATTAAAATGACAGAAAAGCAGTGAAAATCAAGTTCTTGTTTTTCTCTTCTGCTTTTTCTACTTTTTTTCTCTTCCCTCTCTACAGAATGATTTACTTGAAGAGCCATTAGGTGGAGCTGAGTGAAGCAGGTGTCTACATATGGAGGCAGGTGGAGCCTGGGCAGCCTAGTGCAGGATGTAGCAGCCCGAGTGGAGTGAAGAGGGTTTCTAATGTGGGTGGCATGAGGTGTCGGTGATGGCAGTGGCAATGTAGACTGGAACAGTATGTCAGAGTCCAAGCGGGGTAAGCCAGCATCTGTATGGCGGGATGGCTCCGTGCAGGGTGTTAGAACCTAGACAGGATGAGGCAGGCAACTGCCAACATAGACTGGCATGGGCTGTCAGAGCGTATGAGGGGTGAAGGATTCCATGCAGTGGGTGACAGGGCAGCCCGGTGTGCAGTGTTGGAGAGTTGGAGGAGGGCATCTCTGCAAAAGGTGACAGCAGTGGCAGCCTGGTACAAAGTGTCAAAGGCTGAGTCGGGTAAAAGGCACGCATCAGTGGTGGTGGCTGGAGGGGCAGTGGCACATACAGAGGGACTGATTAAAGAAGTGATTCCATGATGAGAGCCAAGGTTTTTTTCACTGTCAAAGAAGGGAGTTACAAATACGGAAAATCCTTGAGCACAAGCCCTTCAAAATGTGCAAGTAAATCCACAGGAAAAAGATCCCAGAAGTAGAATTTCTGTGTTAAGAGGTATGTGCATTTACATTTGGATGGAAATGGTCAAACTAAGCATTGTTAAGAGATATTACAAATTATAGCCCCACTCTTAGAGTATCTTACGGAAATTTTTAGTTGTTTGGCTGTTTCCAAATTAATAAAATCTTGTTGCAGTTTGAATTTTCATTTCTTGTAATATGACTAAAGTAGGACATCCTTTCATATGTTTGAGAGCTGCTGAGAATTTTACCCATAACCATTGTAAAGTGCTGCTTTTTGGCTTATTTGGCCTTAAATTTCACCAGCTTTTTTTCAATTTCCATTTTCTTGGCATGTTTTGCCATCCTTTTATTTTTAGCCTTTCCAAGAGGTTGAGTCAGCTCTGGTAACTTTCCCTGGAGACTTCTTGGTATTGCTCTCCTATATTCCAATATTGAGTGTTGATGGAAATGGGGTGTGTCCACATGGATCCTCTTACCCCACCCCCATGAAGGCTTTGGTCTTTTTGTGTAGATGTCAAAGGATTGTTTCTTTATCTTTTAAGTCCAATATATCTCAGTGTTAATCGTTCTGTGACAATTTTTCCTGGACAAGGCACTCCTTTTCAATTGCTAGATTTACCTGTTTTTGGGTTTTTTAATGGAAAGCATTCTTAAAGTTATAAAATTATTTTCAGGTTCCATTTGTTTCCCCCACCACAAGATTCTACATATTTCACTTGTCTTCTGCATCCATAATTTTTCTAATACTTTAAAAACCTTTGTTCCTCTCCACTCTTCTTTGCTTACTTTTCTCAATCCTTAAAATGCTTACGGAAGTATTCAGCGTTCTCTGTGCTGTTTCCAATGTCACTACCAATTACCAATAGCTTGATTTTTTCCCTTCAGTTTTGTACCTGAGCTCTGAGAAGTTGCCATTTTATCTTCTTATATTATCTGACAATATCTTCCCTGAACTTTTAAAATCTCTGCTTCAATCTCATTTTAAAGGTTTTGAATTTGAACTATCGATTTTTATTTGCTCTATAGCAACACTTTTCTGGCTGAATGTTCTCTGACATTTGGTTTTCCTTGTACCTTTTCCTTTCTCCTAATAGTGTATTTTTATAGATTCATAGATTCCTTTTCATTAGTCATTTTTGATTGAATTACCTTTGTAATCTACTGCTAGCATACCTACTGTTCCTATTGTTCTGGGTAATGAACATGCTATCTACTGACTTTGTCTATGATTTGAAGATGTATCTGCAGATTTGTGTAAGTGAGGAGCCAGGGAGCACTAGAAGACAACAGAAATTCTCCCTGGTCCATAGTAAAGTTTAATATGATTGATGTGGACTTCAGTGGTGGGGAGGGCTTTGGTTTTGGTTTTGGTTTTCCTCCCAGCTAATTTAAGTGGCTACCTCCAATTTAATCTATCTCCTCCACATTGCCCCAACACAGGTTGGAGCAAAAATGACAGGAGTGAATGAGAAAATCTATAACCCAACTAGAATCTCCTTTCCACCCTGCCCCACATAGGTTCTAGATGATATAGCTGTATGTTTCTTTCTTGCCTTGCATGATGCTAAATGAGTCTGGAGAAGCTCCCACAGCCAGTGTACTTCTTGTCCTTTTGTTCTAGATGAGTAGGTTGCCTGCGGGCGCTGTTTATAACTTCAAGATGTAAGCACAAGAGACTTTCTAGGTGTCTTCCCTTTACCTTCACTGTATTTGGCAACTCTTCTTCATTTACTGGGGAATTTGTGAATCTGTTTTCCATTCTCCTAGTTGTTTTCCCATAATTTCCAAGAAGAGAATGGGAAAGGGCAGTGTTTATGATTTTAAAACAGGAAGTCTTAAGTTACTTTTTTTCTTTTATTTGTTCTGCTTATAACTTCAAAAGAAACACCTCTATTTCTAGATCCACTGTAAGATGAGAATACTAATGGCCTTACTCTCTCTTCTACATTTTACTCAATTAAATATTGACATTATTAGGTTGTTAACATTTTTATTCTCTTCTAGATGAGTCTTTCAGAGTTTGTAGATTGCCTCTCAAAGTTGAAAACGATGTTTACATCATTCTGACTAGGTTTATAGATGAATGTGTTGGTAAAAAGAGTTTCTGGATCTTATTAAGCCTGTCTTCAGTAGCAATAACATCTTAAAAATAGCAATGATGCATATATTCAGATTTTTTTTTAAAGGTTTTATTTCTTTACTTGAAAGAGAGAGAGCAGGAGGAGCGCTGGAGAGAGAGAGGGAGAAGCAGACTCCCTGTTGACCAGGGAACCCTATGTGGGACTCGATCCCAGGACCCTGAAATCATGACCTGAGCCAAAAGCAGCCGCTTAACCAAATGAGCCACCCAGGTTCCCCTCAGATTTTTTTTTAGTACAGCTCTGTTGGTAAGCAATTCACTCAGCTTTTATTTGTAAGGAATATATACTTCATTTTCATTTTAAAGGCTATTTTCCTGGATAAAGAATTCTGGGCTGATATAGTTTTTATTTCAGCACTTTGAGGATGTCGTTTCACTGTATTCTGGTCTTCATTTTTTTCTGATAAGAAGCTGCTAAATTCATATGCATGTGAAGTACAGTTTTTCTCTGGCTGTTTTCAAGATCTTACTATTACCCTTGGTTTTCACCAGTTTGAGTATAAAGTGTCTCAGGGTGGTTTTCTTTATATCTTGTGGTTCACTGAACTTTTAGATCTCTAAGTAAGTTGCTTTTCACCAAATATGAGGAAATCTTGGCCATTACGTCTTAAAATACTTTTTCTGCCACATTCTCTCTTTTTTTGGTACTCTAATTACATTTATTATCACTTGATATTGTCTCATAGACTTAAGGCTCTGTTCATTTCTCAAAAATAATTTTTCCCTCTGTTTTTCAGGTTAGATAATTCTATGAATCTGTAATCCAAGTGGGTCCTTTATTCCTGATATCCTCAATCCTCTGTATGTTAAGCCCCATACATTTTTCTTTTTCTTTCTTTTTTTTATTATTATGATATGTTAGTCACCATACAGTACATCATTAGCTTTTGATGTAGTGTTCCATGAAGCCCCATACATTTTTCATATCAGATATTACACTTTTAAGTTCCTGAATTTCCAGTTGATTTTTTTGTAGTTTTAATTTGTTCACTCATTATGACTATATTTTCCTTTATTTTTTCTTAAACATACTTACAATATCTGCTTTAAAGTCCTTGTCTGCTATTTCCCTTATCTGGGTCACCTTGTGATCTGTTTCTACCGACTGCTTTTCTTCTTTATTAAAGGTCACATTTTCTTTTTTCTTTTTAAGACTTTATGTATTTATTTGAGAGAGAGTGACAGCGAGAGAGAGAAAACACAGCAGGGGTATGGGCAAAGGGAGTGGGAGGAGCAGACTCCCCACTGAGCAGGGAGCCTGATTCAGGGCTCAATCTCAGGACCCTGGGATCATGACCTGAGCTGAAGGCAGATGCTTAACTGACTGAGCCACCCAGGTGCCCCAAGGGTCACATTTTCTTATGTCTTCACATGTCTAGTAATTGTATTTTTACATGGTAAGGAGTCTGATTATGCTGTAATATAGTAAACTCAACACTTCAAAAGTGTTGAGTTTTGTTCTGGTAAGCAGTTAATTTCGTGGCAGCAAGCCAAAATTTAAAAATTGCATATGAGCAATTCTTAAGCAAGAAAAAAAAAGGTGCTTTATAAATCAGAAGGAAGGACATCATAAATGTGTTTTTGAATAGAACAGGAACTTACTTTAATGAAGCAAAACCTCACAAACTTCTCAAACTGTAATTTGGTCTCTTCATTACAGAATGCTGAAACTGGAATGGCTGACAGTTTCTGAAAAATAAAGAGAAAAATGAAATAGGAAAACTACTTCAACTTCAAATTTAATTTTAGGATAGGTAAGCATTAAAAACAAACAAATACTTCTAAATATTTACAACAACTTCCAAAAAGAAAAATGTTTTTAAAATCCTCCACACAGCCATAAATGGAATATCATATAACAAAACTGTAGTTAACATTGTTCAAAACATGTCAGCAAGTATTCTTCATAAGTTAACCATAAAATACAGCACAGTATCTCAAAGGCTGATAAAGACTACCTTATTTTTAGTCATCCATTTCACAAATTTATAGTCATAAGGTTCATTGCTGTCCTTCATATCAGAGAGGTCTGCATCTAAAACAACAATGAAAATTAGATGGCCTATTATATCTGAGGACAAGATGTATTTCATTTAAATCTGTCAAGATACAAAATATTCTCAGAAAATAGTCACAGAAACTACTGAAGTCTCATACTGTATGGTGGGGTTGGAAGTGAAGAATTCACGGATAGGTTTTTTTTTTTTTTTTTAAGAACAGTTATTTCCAAGAATTATGTAACTAATTCCATTTTCTATTTGCCCCTGCAGCCACAAAGTTCAGTCCCAAATTAATGCTAGTCACAATACTATATGAACCTATGTGAAAAATTTGCTTCCTCCCTCTCCTATGTGACACTAATTCTCTATTATACACACACACACACACACACACACACACATATATATATAAAATTACATAGAAAACTTTTTAATGTAAGTTGGCTTAAATGGTTTTTGGAAGCAGACCAAGTATATAAATCAATTATTATAAAAATAATTCATATTGTGGGATGCCTAGGTATCTCAGTCCATTAAGCATCTGCCTTTGGCTTAGGTCATGATCTCAGGGTCCTTGGGATCAAGTCCCACATTGGGTCCCTCCTCAGCAGGGAGCCTGCTTCTCCCTTTGCCTGCTGCTCCCCCTGCTTGTGCCCTCTCTCTCTGGCAAATAAATAAATAAAATATTTTAAAAAATAATAAAAAATAAAAATAATTCATGTTGAAAATGTTATGGATTTCCAATTCAAAAGCAAACCTAATGTGATGAAAACAGCTATTTCTTTTTATCATTTCATGAAATGATCTATACATTTAGATGTAACATAGGAAAAGTGATTTCTAAACTTCAGAGTATAGGACATCTTAAAGGGTTTTATATAAGAATGGAGCTTGGGAGAGTCAAACATATACAGCTTTCAGACAACAGGACAGCAAAAATCTCTGGGCATCATGGCTTCTGCTTCTCTCACAACAAATAAAGAAATAATAGTCACTGTTTTGTTATAAAATCAAAAGTTTCCAGCCTTATAAAATTTGGTATATATAAAAGGCTTTTCAAGTTCAGTGGAATATAACTTTATTGTGATAGAACCTTAAAGCAAACTATTTGGTCAACTTCTGTCAGAATAAATTATGCTTTTAGGGGCGTCTGGGTGGCTCAGTCGTTAAGTGTCTGCCTTTGGCTCAGGGTGTGATCCCAGTGTTCTGGGATCGAGCCCTGCATCAGGCTCCTCCGCTGGGAGCCTGCTTCTTCCTCTCCCACTCCCCCTGCTGTGTTCCCTCTCTCGCTGGCTGTCTCTATCTCTGTCAAATAAATAAATAAAATCTTAAAAAAAAAAGAATAAATTATGCTTTTAAATGTACTATTATTAACATTATAGTTTTTTTAAAAGAAAATCAGTTATATATAGAATGTTTGTCATGTTTCTAATTTTAGATTAGTATGGCATGTCAGAAGTACATTAAACAGTTTCAGGTAATATAAAGACCATTGCTTTTTGGAGACAAAACTATTTGGAATCTAGCTATGTGACTTCAGGCAAGTTATTTAAAACTAAGTCTTCACATCTTTAAAAATGGAGCAAACAATGCTTTCTTCAAAAGTGTGTTTGAAAGTGCTAGTCATGTAGTAGACCCTCAATAAATATTATTTTCCTTCTTTACTTCATTTCAGTATATTCTAAAATAGCAAACATTATCTGATAGCATCAGCATTCTAGAAATCTTATTTTTCTTAAGTGAAAAGGAAACTAAAATTTTACTCAAAGGAACACTGGGTTCATATATTATTTCATGTACTTGTGTTTTAAATTACACGCTAGAGCAAGATGACAACAAATTCTATGTTTAATGGAATACCTAAAAGAACTGACTCCAAAACCAGGTTAACTATCACATTTAAGGTTCAGGGACCTAAAACTCAAGATGATCATTAAAAAACAACAACAAACACTGACATTGCGAAAAGCCATTTTTCCATAGACAAAATGCTGATATGGCTTTGACACCAATCTTTACTCCCTAATTCTAATATAATTTCACATATAAGTTGCTATACATTTGAAATAACAAAAACCCTTACAAACCTAGCAAAGACACATCAGCAATGATGAAGTATCCCCCATCAGGAACTATCGGTTTTAGGCCAAGACTTTCAAGTAAATGTACCATCCGATCTCTTTTTACTTCTAACTCTTTTGGCAAAGAATTAAAGTAACACTCTGGGTCATCCATGCGCTTGATGTCAATCCAAAAAGCTTGAGCCAAGGCTTCCTGCATGTTAAGATCGAAACATGTGGAAAGGAAATATGATAATGTTATTTATTGCTGAATTTATTGGTATAATAAAGATTGCCTGAGTAACATTATTGGCAAAAAAAATATATTCAGGGAATTACAGTTGAAATCCTGTGAACTTATGTTAGACTGTATCAATTAATGGAGGAATTAGTTACATGTAAATGATTAAATCTAATGTGAAGAACTGAGAATGAGCCATGAAGATCTGAATTAAAAAAAAGAGGTATTGTATAAAGATGGCTTACTTGGAAATGAAAAGACATTAAGTTATTTTGCACTGAGGTGAGCTGCAGAATGACTTGTAGATCTAAGTCTGAAGGATGACCAGAGAAATGACCTTTTCCCATTACCGTGGAGGATGCAGTGGAAATGAAAGCTGACCCATTGTGTCACTCCCCATAGGTACGCCATCATTCCAATCTGAATTCTAATCCCTGTTCTAATCATTCGTATCCCAGAAATAGGTCTAAGTGCCACAGGGATTTTGTCTTTGGGGTATGTGGGGTCACTTCTGTATCATTCCTCAAGAAAGCCAGAAGTGACAGGAGAGAAAGTGGGCCAAGGGGACAAACCAATGTTGTTAAAGGTCAGGTAGGCGTCTGAGGAGGCAACTGGTCAGGAAAGGTAAACAAATCTGAATCAGGACACATACAAGGAGCAAGGATCTGTAGAAGCAGGAGGGCAGCAGACTGGTAGGTGAGTGTAAACTGAAACAACTCAGAAATACTGGTTCTCAGCGCAACGAAGGAAATGTAAGCAAATAATCAAGAACCTGGAATCATTGCGATAGAAGGGCAAAGTGGCCAAATTTTAAGGAAATTGATCAGAACCAAGAGGTATCAAGAATTAAAGGATAAAACATTCAGTAAACATATACTGAATACCAATGTTAAATATTGGCATTGTGATAAAACACTGGGGATATAACGGTAAATAAGATAAAAATGGTCCTTGCCTTTACGGAGATTCCAGGTGGTGTGTTCTGGAGGGGTAAGTGGGAGGGATGAGGAAACAAATACATGAAAAAGGCAGGATATAGTTTGTTCTGTTGGAAGAACTGAGTCTGGTGTGGCTGAAGAGTAGCAAGAGAGCATGGCAAGAGAGGACATGGAGAGACAGAGAAGGGCAAGGTCACTGAGAAGACTGCATGCCAAAAGAAGCCAGCAGGAAAAAAGAATTAGTCATAATTCCCGGTACTAACAAAATCTTGGATAAATAAACATCGGGCTGCATCAGCCTAGGAATCCGGGGTTCCCCTGGAAGCATGGGCCGGTTTCCAAACATCGTTGTCCGAGTGCATGGAAAAATCCAGGCACTTAGCTGAAAGGGAGGACCAGAGGGGTCAGGAAAAGATGTTCCAAATTCTTAGCTGCATCTTTCTTGTTCTCAGCAATTTATTCACTCCCCATAGCAGGAGATATTGCCCTAGAAAAGTCAAAGCTCAAGACACATAAACATCTCTCCTGACTGTAGTCTTATACTGGACTTCTTTCTTTTTCTCATGCTCCTCACATGGTCCAATAGCAAAAACTCTCAGCCCTGCCTTTAAAATATATTCAGACCCCAATCACGTTCCACCATTTTACCATTCCTGCATTGGTTCAGTCAACTGCTGTCTCCTGGATCACATCAACAGTCTTCTGACTCAATAAAGCAGCCAGTTTCCTTTGATAGTACAAGTTCGATCATGTCACTCTTGTACTCAGACTCTCCCGTGGCTTCCTATCTCACTCAGCCTTTACAGTGACGAACGTGGCCTTACTTGATCTGCTCCCAGCTATCCCTTTGATTTATTTCCTCCTACTCTTGTCCTTTGATCATCCCGTCCCAGTCTCGTGCTTTTCACAGACACCAACATGACAGCCAGACTGCCTACCCTAGGGCCTTTGCACTTGTTTTTCTCATAGTCTGGAAGGTTCTTCTCTAGGTCACCCATGTGACTACTTAAGCTTCAGTTTGTAGCTCAAATGTCATCTTCTCAGGGAGACTTTCAAAGATTACTCCATTTAACATTGTATGTCCTTCCCCTTAGCACTTTATATTTATTCTTCCTCTTCCCTGCTTTGTTTTTCTCTATTGCATCTATGAACGTCTGACATATTATTAATATATTTACTTCTTTATTATCTGTGTATCCCCACTAGGCCATAAGCTCAAAAAGAGCTTTTCAGAAAGAAATTCCTGCTGTATCTCCAATACTCGGTAAATATTTGTTGAATAAGTGAATAGATTTATTTTGAGTAGATAAAATGAATTTAATATTATATAAAACCAAAAGTTAATACTAGTCTTTATTATGATACTGCTTTAGAGAGTCACTGGAGAAAGAACTTTAAAATAAAATTTTTTCTCATTCAGTAGATGTTTTTGACAGGACGCAAAAAAGTAAATTTACTGTAGCCAATATATTTCACTCTTCTGGCTTTTTAACTGCCTTCCAGAAAAAGAAATTTTTTTCAGTGTTCTGATTATTCACAGAATGATGACACATAGATCCCTGTTTCATAAATACATATTTTTTTTAAAAAGCAATATAAAAAAGACATACATTAAAAGGTCTTAACACCCACCCCACTTTTACTAGTTCCTTATGGATCCTTCCACAGATCCTTTAAGAAAATACAAGCGAATGGTTTCCCCCTCTTATACAGGCTATAGCATAAATACATACTGCCCTGCATTTGCTTTTTTTTACTTTACAGTATATTCTGGAAATCTTTCCATATTGAAAATTACAGAGCTTCCTCATTCTTTTCCTTTCTTTTCATTTTTAAATAGTCATGGTGACAGACAGAATGGCCCCCAAAGGTGTCCAGGTCTTCAAACCCAGAACCTGTGGGCGCCTGGGTGGCTCAATCCTTCTGCTCAGGTCATGATCACAGGGTCCTGGGATCAAGCCCTGCATCAGGCCTCCCACCCTCTGAACCTCCCCTCTGCTTGTGCTCTTGTTCTCTCTTTCTCCCTCAAATGAATAAATTAAAAAATCATAAAAAAAAAACAAACCCAAATCCAGAACCTCTAAATATGTTACCTTGCCTGGTAAAATGAACTTTGCAAATGTGGTTTAAATTAAGGATCTTGAGATGAAGAGATCATCTTGGATTTTCTATGAGCCTAATATAATCATAAAAATCTTTATAAGGGAAAGAAGGTAGCAGGAGAGTCACAGTCTTGTTAGAGTGATGTGACCATGAGCTAAGGAATGTGAGGAGCCCCTAGAAGATGGAAAAGACAAGGAACAAAGTCTTCCTTACAGCTTCCAGAAGGAACACCAGAATGCAGCCACCCTGTTTCTAGCCATAAGACCCTTTCAGATGGTTGACCACCAGAACTGGAAGATAAAAAATTTGTGTTGTTTTAAGCCACCAACTTTGTGGCCATTTGTTACAGAAAAATAGGAAACTAATACAAAACTCATATATTTAAGTGTTTGGATAAACCATGGTTTGTTTAATTAATTCTAAAGATGGATAATGACTATCCCCTATCTTCTGCAATAAACGGCCATACACATAGAGAGCTTCTTATGTGTACAGATAGTAGTTACAGGGTGACTTCCCAGAAGATGGTTTGCTGCTTTGTAGGGCACGCACATCTGTAATTTTGCTTGGTGTTGTCACTGTCCTTCACAGAGTCCGCAGTACTTTGCAATCCCACCCACAATGTCTGAGTGCTCAGTTAAAACCTGATGTATTTAAATGAACAACAACAAAAAGCTGTTCTTGATAGCAATGAATAGATGTCTGCTCCTAAATTCCCAAACAATACTAGATGCCCAGCTCAGAAAGCATCATGGGTAAAACTAAGCCAATTAGAATACACAGACTAAAAATAACACCTTTACCAAAAGACCATGTTTCAACCCCATGTTACTATTAATACCTACCTGTAAAGGAGTCGCACAAGTATAAACGGAGTTTTGTTGAACCGTCTGTAAATGTTTTATCAAATGATTAGGACCAATGGACCAGCCAAGCTGGAAAAGGAAAAGATAAAAAGCAGATTTCAAAAAACAAATCTAATTGTACATACCAAATCTGAGAGAGTATCTCAGCTTAATGTAATTATCAAATATGAGCAAGTCTAAAATGTTCGTACTATAAAAGTGGTGCAGTATTAGTATTTACTCATCGTTTCAACACTGTTCTTTCTGAGAAAGTTTCCCACTGGAGTCACTAAACTCTGCGTTCAGAAGGTAAACAGTACTACTCTTGATTGCTATTATCCTTTTCTTTTCTAATTTGCTACTTCTGATATTCTGAAGGTCTAAAAACTGGTCACAAGGGTTATCTGAATTAGATAAAAGTAACTCTGAATGAAGGCCTAAGGGACTCTTCCATAAGCTGGTTCTCCAGGCCGCATTTCTGATACTCCCTGCTTCTTGGCCATGTTCAGGAGAGCCGGTTGGAAGAAAACCAAGTTTCAACTGGGTAAACTGCTGTTGTATTACATAGCACAGTGCTTAAGTATGAAGATTTTGAAGCTAGACTGCGCTGGCTTGACTTTATTAGCAGTATAACCTCAGGCAACTTACTTAACTTCTCTATACTAGTTTTACTGCCTGTTGAATGGAGATAATAAATTATATTCACTTCATAATGCCGTTATGAGAATGAGCATGTGTAAAGCACTTAGAACCTGGCACATGGTAAGTGCCAAAATATTAGCTATTATTATATATTATTTTCTTCCTCCTTTTATATTAATACACAATAATCTGAACATTTCTTGCAAAAAAAAAAAAAAGAGTGCCGTTAGTTTGTTACTTATAAAATGAAAAAGTACCTATTTTGTCTTCCATTAGCAATAACATGGATGGAGCTAGACAGTATTATGCTAGGCGAAATAAGTTACAGAAAGACAAATACCATATGATTTCACTCATATGTGGAATTTAAGAAACAAAACAAATGAGCAAAAGAAAAAAGAGAGGGAAGCAAACCAAGAAACAGACTCTTAACTATATATAGAGAACAAACTGACGGTTACCAGAGGGGAGGTGGGGGGAATGGGGGAAACAGGTGATGGGGATTAAGGCGTGCACTTGTCAAGATGAGCACGGGATTTGTATGGAAGTGTGAATCACTGCACTGCACACCTGAAACCAATATTACACTTTATGTTAACTAACTGGAATTTAAATAAAAACTTTAAAATAATAAAGAAATGATCAATTCTCAAAAAGAATAAAGGCCAACATGAAAGCTGAGTAAATAATAAAGAAAAGATCAGTAAATATAAAAACCTGTGCAAACTGAATATATATGCATTTAAAACACAAACATACAGAAGCTCTACGAGAAATAAATACATGCCAGTTTCTAAGCAATTACATCCTTCTGCATCTTACCTTCCAGCCAGTTACACTGAAAGTCTTTCCAGCACTTCCTATTGTTATTGTTCTCTCCCACATACCTGGAAAAGTAGCTAAACAGGAAAGAGAAAAGAAAAGGGTTAAGTAATTGCTTGCCAATCAATCTATGTTCAGTATAATCTAAAAACATAAATGTAGTGTAGTCAGTGTATTTCAGTAGGTTTTCAAATATAATGTAACTTTAACCCAAACACATTTGAAAATGTTACAGTGCTTGAAAACACTGTAATATGTGATAGATTAAGTAATTTAAAGTAGCAAAATTACTTCCAGGGGCCGGAGTCCCGGCAGGGGCCGCACAAGCCATGGCACCCAGCACTGTGTCAGTGGTCGCTGTGCATTCGATATTCTCTTCCTGTGGCACCGTTTTGGTTGTGGTCCTGGTTATTGTTTACTCACCTCTGCTCTGCCCATTTTGCAAGTCTATTTCTCCAGGCTTCCTAAGGCAATGGTTCTTAAAATGTGGTCCCCACACCAGCAATAGCAGTCTCAGTGGGGAGCTAGTCAGGAAGGCAAATTATTGGGCTACCTCCCAGACTTACTGAATCAGAAACTCTGGGGGCAGGGCCCTGCAATCTGGGTGTGCATGCATGTGCGTGTGTGTTTTGCTAACTTTGAGATATAAATCCCACGCCATAAAATTCACTTCTTTAAAATGTCCAATTTGATGGTTTTTAGTATATCCGCAGAGGTGTGCAACCAGTTTTAGAACATTCTTTGCTCCCCAAAAGAAGCCCATACCTTTTGGGTATCATCCCCTTAATATCTCTACGGCCAAGAGCACTAGAACTTGTGCCTGAATGGAGCTCCTCTCGCATATTTATTCTCTCCATAATGCACACCATGGCCTTCTTGCACTCAGAAATATTTGCCAGCACGTCAGCACTATGCTTGGGGTCTGTTTTAAACAATAAAATCACCATGAAAAGGACACTTAGTTATAGTATGAGCTGAAATAAGAAGCAGAGCATTGCCTTGTTGACCTCAACTAAGAACATGCCTATCAGGTGACTCCAATTTTTTGTCCCTTTCTGCATATTTATGAATGAAGTGCCAAGAGTACTGACTTTGGGGTTAAAATCTATTTCAGTGAGTAGGTGATTCACAAATATGGATTTCACAAATAATGAGAAATGACTGCATAAAGGTTTTCAAGTTGATTGATATCTTTAAAAAAATCATTCATTCTTGTACTTATTTACTTATCAAACGTTTATTAGCAATGACCAGGTGTCGGGGACTAAGCTAGGTCTAGAGGAAACAAAGATGAGAAAGAAGCAGTTCCTATCTTCAAGGAATTTAATGTCTAGTGGGGGTAGGAGAAAAGTAAAACAACAACCATAATACAGTGTGGTAAGTGCTGTAATCGCAGCAGGCATGGAGTATCGAGCAAGGACAGAAGAAGGTGTTAGGGGTAGCTTTCTGCAGCCAGTAATGCTTGAGCTGAGACTTGGAGACCACATAGGACTTGGCCAGTCAGAGAAGGGGAAGAAAGGTATTTGGGGCGAAGGGAATGCAGGTAACAAAGTCATAGAGGTATAGAATGTAAAAACTTGTGAATTTTGCTGGACATTGGTAAACCATTCCCTTGTGAATCTTCCAAGAATGTTACCTACACCGCTCTTTGGATTCCTCAAGTAATTTAGTCGTGAAGTTCTTTACATGCAATCCCATGAGTTTTTCACTTGTTTTGTAGAGGCACAATAGATACTCTTCTATTGTTTTAAGTGTTGGTATACACAAAGAGAAAACAAAGCCATTTCTGTGGGTTCTAAGCTACTGTTTCCTTAATCTTCCCATACGCAAGTAAAGTAGCTAGCAAAATTTCCAAAATGGATTCATACATAATCTTAGTCCATTGTGAAACACCAGGCAATATTTGTAAAGGTAGGAAAACTATATAAACCAGAAAAGCTATAAGTGTATTCTCTGTGGAGTATAACAAAAACCAAAAAGATAAATGAAGAAAATATCTAGAGGGTCCATTCAAAGAAAGAATATTCTAACATTTGATATAAATATATCATATCCTTTCAAATTGAGACATTTCTAGTCTGCCAAAATAATACATGACACATGTCCCATTTTCCTATTTGACCAGAGAAAATCTAAACTATGTATAATGCAGAGTATCAACTCCTTTAATAATATAGTCTGGTGGCTCAGTCAGTTAAGCATCCAACTCTTGATTTTGGCTCAGGTCATGATCTCAGGGTGGTGAGATGGAGTCCTGCATTGGGTTCCATGCTGGGTGTGGAGCCTGCTTAAGATTCTCTCCCTCTCCCTCTACCCCCCGCCCCATGCACACGTGCACACATATTCTCTTTCAATAAATAAATAAATAAAGTAATACATATCCCAAACCAAGAAGGTCAAGTAGTAAGAACAATACTTAGAAAGAAATTCTTTGAAAATAAGAATCACCCAGAGAAATGAATACAATCTCAACATGTTTTCATAAGTTATATACAAAGGGAATCAAAACTATTCACATGTCAAATGTAGGGTTTTTTTTTTTCCAGAAAATATCAATGTAATACTTATAGGTATAATATTTTTTAAAAAGAGCTAAGTAATTTGATGACTATTTTAGCCATTTAAAAGTGGATGTCTTTTTTTCCGGCAGTAAACTAATCAGCTGAATAACTTACAAGGAATTTTATACTAGTTATCTAAATACTGAAAGATTTATGTATCAATATCAATGTAATAATATATCTTTTTTCTAGAAACAGGTTTCTTTTATTGACTGAAATGTCATTTTACAGAAACCTGGAGACATTTGAATCAAGAATCCGACCCAAGAACAAATTCTACAACTTCAGTAAAAAGGGCCCTAAGGAATTTTAAAACATCTGGTTGCACATGTCGTCTCATCTCAGAGCCACAGAACTTAATGTAAACAGATAGAACAGAAGACTACAGCACTGTGTGTGAATCTACAGGAAAAAATAAAAAAAGTCTTTGTCGGTCTGATTATTTAAAAAAAACAGTACCTAGGGTGCCTGGCTGGCTCAGTTGGTAAAGCATGCAAGTCTTGATGTTGGAGTTGTGAGTTCAAGCTCCATGATGGGTGTAGAGATTATTTAATAACAAAAACAAAACCAAAAAAACCTAGGGGCATCTAGCCAGCTCAGTCAGAAAAGCACGCAACTCTTGGTCCTAGGGTTGTGAGTTCAAGCTTCACCATGGATGAGGTGTAGAGATTACTTAAATGAATAAATAAATAAAAACTAAAAACAACAGCAACAACAAACAACAAACTCCGATGTCTAGTGTTGTTGAGTCAAACTTGCATTTATATCTGAAAGGAAACTGGTCTTTGCACTTCTCATCTATGACCCACGATCCTTCAGTCAGCCATAGCAGCTACATGAGTTATTCACGGGTGGCTTAGGCTTCAGTGGAAGGCAGATAAAGATGAGAGACATGAGGAAGAGTGCTACCCCAGGGAACATGGTCTCAGTGAAAGCATGAGGGTGATGCTAATTCATGATGAATGACTAGAAAGCCTATTGTATTATAGTAAAGAACTACTATCACACTCTGCAAATTGATGAAATAGCCATTTCGCATCTTTTGTGTAAAAAAGGGCACTGTATTTGAAGAACAGCTAAGTTTTCATGGAACCAAACTGCACTCTGTAAATAATGAAACAGTCAATTCATTTTTTTTCTTGTTTATGGGCTGTTATAATAACTAAAAAATCTGAGTTAAAAATATATGTCTTGATATCTTCAGCAAGTAATATCTGCTACATTTTTACTATGAAGGGCTTATCATATAACATGAGGTTTAAACAATATAATAAAGGTTCAAACAATAAATCTCAACATCATTTAAAGTTATCTATCGGAAAAATATTGCTAAACAGTTAAGTAAAACTCTATAAAGATTTAATGCATTATTGCATAGACAGAATTATATTCATTAGAAAGATGCCTCTTCCTCTCTCTGCTTAATTATTAAAAATAACAAAAAATAATTATTTGTCCATATTGATCCGATTTTCGACTGGAAATAGTTCAAATGACCTGAAACAGAGATCATACACAAGAAGGGTGAAGATGAACCCTAATGCAATTTTGACATGTAACAGCATTTTGGTGTGTCAAGGCACCACTGCGCCTTGCAAATCTCTGGCTGTCTTCTCCATTTCTCCCTGAGAACATTCTCTTCCATGAGTTCCACCTTCAGCAAAATTTTGATGACTGCCAAAACTGTGCCCTCATAATTTGATCCTGACTATCAGGCCTATAATTCCACTTGTCTCCAGACATTTTCTCCTCTATGTCTCACAGACACTGAAACTTAAGAAGACTAAAGCATGAGAGGCAGGACTATTCCCTACTCCCCACAGATCTGCTCCCTTTCAGCATATCTCCACCTCTGCTTAAGGGCCTCATCACTGCTGAGGGGGCCGGGCCAGAGATCTCAGAAGCATACTTGCTTGCTCCCTTCCCATCTTCAAATGCCATACTCCCCGCCCCCCCACACATAGTTTTGACTTCTAAATAGCCCACATGTGTCAACTCTATTGCTAGCCTATCTGACTCACTTTGGATCCTCACCTATAGCTGGTTCTTAGCTTTATAAAACAAATCCAGTCATGTAACCGATTCCCTTGCCATGGCACACGTCTTGCAGTAGTTCTCAAAGTATGCTCATTGGAACTTCGGCGATCAAATTAATGTGTAGAATTTTTTTTAAAAATCAATTTTAAGTTTTCTTCCATGAAATGTTCTTAAACACTTAAAATAAGTACTACTGTTTATCTACAGTGTATGCTACCAATGGTGAAACAAATGAACACTTAGTAAGTGAACACTAATGGCAAAATAAAAAAAAACTCTGATGTGTATTTCAATGGTTCTTTGTTACGAATATGCACAGAACTGTGATTTTTATATTGATTCCTTTTTTTTAAAGATTTATTTCCTTATTTGAGAGAGAGAGAGAGAGAGAGTGTGTGTGTGTGTGCACACACGTGCACGCACGAGAGGGGGGTGGGGAGGGGCAGAGGGAGACACTCTTTAAGCAGACTTCCCACTGAGCATGGAGCCCCATGCAGGGCTTGATCTCACAACCCTGAGATCATGACCTGAGCCAAAACCAAGAATTGGATGCTCAACCCATCTGACCCACCCAGGCGCCCCTAATGACTTCTTCTAATTGTTAAACTTCTGCTAGGAAAACTGTTTCTTGTTTCAGGATGGAAGGCAATGTATCCCTATTTCTTGATGTGAACTTTGTGGCTTTGAGGTGTTCTATACTAAGGTTTTGAGTTTCAGACCCACTGACCTCCTCAGCAAGTTTAAATTCTGTTCTCATATTCAAGGCTGTCAGAATTACCCTCCTTTTCCATTATCATCTGTGCTGGTTATATCCTTATAAACCACTTGCCCTAATCTTAAGTATGTCTTGATCTGTTATGCCTCCTTGCCTCAGTCCATATTAGTTTATCTGGTATGAATTTTCTTTCTACCTCTCTGCTTAGCAAATTCCATCTTTTGCCCACTCCTCTGTTGATCCCCTCAAGCAGTTGCTTTGTCCTCTGTATTTTTACAATTTATAATGTACCATAGGGATAATTACGATATATACAACTATTTATATGTAAGTGCACTAATTTTTTATTTATTGATTTCTGCCACAGTGATTTTAGTTTTCCTTCCCTTATCCTTTTCATACTTTCTATTCATTTACTCATCAATTATGTTCTGATCATCTAACATGTGTAAGATCCTATCCTGAAAACTGGGGATTCAGAAGACATTAAAACAAACAAAAATCCCTATGTTTTAGCAGGTTAGAAGTAAACAATCTAGGTCTGGATATTTATTATAAAGGAAAAAAAAAAAAAGAACAGTAAAAAAAAAAAAAAAAAGCAAAGCAAACGCTGGAAGGAAAACTTGTAACTATCTTAAATGTGGCCAAAAAAATTGGTATTTGAATAGAGCCCTGGGGGAGGTGAGAGCCTGAGCCATGTGGCGCTCTAGGGGGAGAAGTGTTTCCAGGCATTGGAAAGGCAAGTGCAAAGACCCAAAGTCTGCAGCACAGCATATAATCTTATAGCTGATATCAGTTTGAATAACTCCAGAAGACACCGAGGCACTTGTGAGATGGCACGGTAGTAATGAAGAAATCCCAGGCAAAGGTCAAGCAGCAATAGCTTACTGGCCCTGCAATTTTCTCCTATTGACTTGGCATTTTGGCAACTTGCTCAGCACAAACAGTCCAGCTTGGGAACAAGTAAGCTCCCTGTATCTTATGTACCAAGTAATAGATGGATTCTTGAAAAAAAGCCAAGGATATAAGGAAAAGTATGACTTCTCTGGTTTCATAGCTTTATAGTATGATCCAAAAATCTCTTCCCCTTCGTTTGTACTGCCTGTCCTTCAATCTGTTTATTATTTCACTCAAGCATCATTTATTCAAATCCCATTTAGGTGCTCATCCCGATAGATACCCATTGCAAGGACTATTTTAAAGCTGTTCTGGGATCCTTTCCAATCACTTGTTCCACACGTGTCCAAACACATTTAGATTTGTGACTCTATGTAATAATAATCAGTACCTATTTTTAAATGCTTATTTCCAGTATATACAAGCCATTCATAAACCTCATCACTGATGCAGAGTGTGTCATTTTTGATGCAAAGGTCAGCAATTACTTGGAGTTCCTCTTTGGTATATACCTATATGTATTAAAGAAAACAAAAGAGGAGAGCCAATTATGATTCAACATGTGAGAAAATGATAGGTCAGAAGACAGTATAAAGAGATCAAAGACTCACCTTGCCAATGGGGTTATGTGGAGTATTCAGTATAATAGCTTTGGTTTTAGAATTAAATTTACTTGCCAGTTCTTGAGGATCCAATGTCCAGTCAGAACTAGACCATCTTTTCCCATCAACAGGTTTCTAAGTATGAAGAATCAAAATGTGATTTAATTCAATTAATTCATGTTTGCTACCTTACAAATAAATAACCTAACTGGGAAAAAAAATTAGAGAAAGGTAAGGCGAAGGTAACTGAATAAATGACTAACAAAGAAAATAAACAGAAATCACCAAGCTTTAAGAGCCCAGAGGACCTGAGTTTCATGCTCACACCTATTAAATGGGAAAATAAACTCTTGTCAACATAAACAGCTGTTAAAGTGTCAAAGGAGCCAGCTATAACTATGGTTAACATGTCTGGTACTTTAAAGCTAATATAAGATTCTGTGATTCACCTTAGTGTATTACTTATTTTAGTAAGATTTTTAAAAAGACAATGGTAGCGCACTGATTAAATTCCTAAAAATAAAAGCAAAATTTAAAAAATCACTTCATTCAGAATTCAACAAGCATTTATGGAGCAGCCAGCATACACCCTACACTGTTAGTCACTGGGGAGCAGTGCTAGGAAAGTGAGTTAGTGGTGGTGCTCACGTTGGTGGGGGAGACACAGAACTGCAGAAGATACCGTGACATATAATGTGAATGCTGATACAACAGAGACACATGGCAAACACAGGATAAAGTAATAAAAGTTGCCCTCTTGAAGAAGTTGATGACCTTTAACCATAGTAGAGATACACAGTGAATCCCAAAATGTAATCAAAGTAGAAACTTCACCAGGGACAAAGCAATTATGTGTATTTTCAAAACATCTTAAAGCATGTGAACGGTGCTGGCAAACTTACAGATCTCAGGGGAATAAAAACAGGTGTTGCTCCAGCCATTCTCACCATGGGCTCATAGCAGTCATAGAAAGGCATTATTATTATGACCTAAAATAAGACCAAATAAGAATGTAACATACCAATTATTCATGCATTTAAAAAATACTGTGTAACTACTATGTGTAAGGCACTATACTACATGCTGAGATGCAGCAGTGAAAAAGCTGGCCTTCCCTTCTGTCATGGAGCTAACAGCCACGTGGCAAAGACCCTAGAGATATGCTTGTCCAGGAGTCCTTGGTCTCTTAATGAGATCTACAGAAGGGCTTGCAGTGAGGATTCTTGAAATTATATGCAAAGCTTTACGTATGCCTAGGTAGATTTTTTGGAGGAAGAGGCCCTAGCTCTCATCACATCCTCAAAGGAATGTTCCAGCCAAAACATTGAGAATTTCTTTAAATTTTGAATTATAGAATAAAATATCAAAGAGGGTCAGAAGCCAAAACTATAAGGAAAGATAACACAGCAATGCTCTCCATTATGGGGTACTACTTTACAAGTATTATCCTGAGAGTAAAGATGTTTCTCTCTGCTCAAAAGCACTCCAAAACAAAGACTGAATGCAGGGAGCTTAGTTAAGAGCCCATTGTTATTGTCTGATACCCACAATTTCCCTCCGGGTGACTTATATTTAGATTCAGTCTTTTTTCCTTGCCCCTTGAGATCTATTTCTTGTTCTTTGGCCCCTGTGTGCTCTCGCTCAGTCACCTGTGGGCTGGCTTTTAGGTCAGCCAGTGGGCCAATCCAACCTGTCCAGTTGGTATTCCACCCACAAACCACCAGCCTATATCTAGCCTCCTTTTTACTTTTCTATAACAAAGTTTGAACATATAACTTATACCCATCATTTACATTCAATTTTTCTTTCTTTCTTTCTTTCTTTCTTTCTTTCTTTCTTTCTTTCTTTCTTTCTTTTCTTTCTTTTCTTTCTTTCTTTCTTTTTTGAGAGAGAGCACAAAAGTGCAGGAGGGGGAGAGGAAGAGGGAGAGAAGACTCTTAAGCAGGCTCCACACCCAGCCTGACATGGAGCTCAATCTTACAACCCTGAGATCATGACCTGAGCTGAAATCAAGAGTCAGACACTTACCTGACTGAGCCACCCAGGCACCCCTAGGTTTCTCTGTTTTTAAATAGCTGAATAAATTTACATGATGGCTATCGCTAGATTAAAGGGTACAAACATTTTTATGGCACCTTATACATACAGCTGAATTGCTTTAGAAAAATTGGGTAACTATTTATAATTTCACAAGTCAACACTAAGTTGTCTCACTTAACTTTTGTGTTCAATTATGGGTATCTAATTGTTGTTCTAAATTTGCACTTTATACTGTGATTTCTGCATATTACTGTGTATACCGTGTATTTACTGTGTATTTCTTATGATGTGAAATACCTGGTCAAAGGGCCTTACGTTCTAAAGCCCCTGTTTGTGCTAACCATTCAATTCACACTGAGCACCTACTATATACAGTTCACTATGTTAGGTGTCAGCTATTGTGAAGGGCAAAGAAATCAATCTTTGTTCATTCCCTTTGGGAAGGGATCTTTTTCTCAAGTGGACTGTAAGTTCCTAATTAGTCTGAAATTCTCAGGGACCAAGATGACCTATCTTTGAAGCCTGGTGAGAAACACAGTGCCTGATTTGAAGTGAGAGCTGAATAATGGAAAATAAACTGGGGAGGCAGAGAGGTAAAGCTGAAACAATATACTTGACACTCTTTGCTGTAATTTCTTCATTTTTATGATGGAAATAATTCCCCTCTCTTTCTGAAGAGTATTTATTGAGTATTCAGTATTTTAGGGATTGGCAGTACCGCAATAAACTGGTTCTCCTGGAACTTACATTCTACTGAGAGAGATAATAAACAAGAAAACACAGAAATAAGTTATAGATAATTTCAGATAGTAATAATGCTATAAAGGAAATAAAACAGGTCAATGTGATAGAAAGTGACATGTGTGTGGTTTCAAGATATCAGATACAGCGATCAGGGAAGAAAGAATAAAGAAAAGAAGGTCAAGGGCTGAGCCTTGGGATGCTCGAGCAGATGCAAGAGGAAGCAACGAAGGATTAACAACATCAGAGACTGAGATAAAACGTTCAACTAGTTTACAGATAAAGGAGATTATGTATATGAAAGGTACCTGTATTTCCTTAAGTAGCTATTGTCTGGCATCGCAGAGGGCATTAGAGATGTAAAAGAATAGCATAATACAAAGTAACAGCAGTATCTTTTATAGAAGAGGTACAGGGAAAGTGCCATGAGAGTTCAAAGAAAGGAATTAACAACATAGATCAGGGCAAATATTCATTCTTCAGACTCGGCTTAAGCAATGCCTCTCTGGAGTCTTCCAGGCCTCCCTTAGCAGAGCCGCCCCACCGTAACTTACACGTTCTCCGCTACTGACTGTCACACGCATTCCAATTCACCAGTTTGCGAGTATCTCCTCTACCACACAGAAAACTCCTTGCACACAGAAACTGTCTTTTAAAAATCTCCTAGTATAGGAGATCCTCAGTGATTTCTGAATTAATGAAGAGGTCAGGAAATACTGAAGCAGGGGTATTGGAATGATGATGGGGATGTATGGGCAGAGTTGACCGAGTTTGGGGCCATGTGAGTCACAGAATTAGAGCAGAGATCACTCATCCTTCTTGTTACACATGGTGCTGCTAACAAGGCTGGGCACAAAAATACACTGACCAAATACTTGCTGAGTTCAGATAAGGGTAATTTTAGTCGTGCAAATGAAAGATTCATTATCCCCATCACTGCTAGCCCTTCCACTTACTCTTATCTAAACAGGCTGTAAAAATGAGTCACATGCAACAAAATAGATGAATCTCACAGACATAACAATAAATGAAAGAAGCCATTCAAGAGTACATACTGTGTGATTCCATATATGTCAGGTTAAAGAGCAGGTAAAATGAGCCTATGGTGATAGAAGACAGAAGAGTAGCTACCTCTGGAAGAATATAAACTAGGCAGGGGCAAAAGGGAGCCTTCTGGGTGCTGGAAATGTACTAGATCTTCATCTAGTGGTTACGGAGGTACATATACACAGACATATAAATATATACATGCAAACAATTTATCAAGCCGTATGCTTAAGATTTGTGAATTTTACTCATGTGTACTATACTTCAAAAATAATTAAAAATAGAATGTGAGGGGCGCCTGGGTGGCACAGTTGTTAAGCGTCTGCCTTCGGCTCAGGGCGTGATCCCAGGGTCCTGGGATCGAGTCCCACATCGGGCTCCTCTGCTAGGAGCCTGCTTCTTCCTCTCCCACTCCCCCTGCCTGTGTTCCCTCTCTCACTGGCTGTCTCTCTCTCTGTCAAATAAATAAATAAAATCTTAAAAAAAAAAATAGAACGTGAAATAAATAACTCAAAGGCAGTACAAATGATAATAATTGGTATAAGTAAGATGATACTGTTAATATACTTACTTCATCTCCCTTGTCAATTAATCCTTGAATGGCATTAAAAAGAGATCCATACGCTCCTACTGTCACAAGGATTTCTTTATTTGGATTGATTTGATTTTGATAAAATTTTTCATATAAGCAGGCTAGAGCTTTCACAAGTGATGGATGACCCTGTTGAATAAAAAAACAGGAAAAAAAACCTTGAATTTGATTATGGGATCTACTTCTTGGAGGTACTCTGGATCTAAAATGAAAGAATTTTTAAAATTTGGGTTTTATGTTTATAGTTATCCTAAGAAAATTTATATTTTTGAATGGAAATAACATTTTTTCTCTACTCTCACAGGATTCCTACATGAAGGATCATGAAAACTTGCTAATGACTAAAAAAGACCCTGTTAAAGGATTGGTTTTGGAACTTAAAATTACAACGTATTTGCTTTGATAAAAATTGACTTCAGTACCAAATATATCTTCAACAGCACATTTTTTGACAGAAATCAAATCACATTCAATTACTTTATTTTTGACAGTAATTAAATTATATTGCATAGAGTTGGACTTTTTCCCCAGTTAAAATAAGAAAATCTGCATTGTCTATATATCCCAAATCTATTCTTCCATGTTACTAAAGAGAAGGCTGTTATGCCAACATATTTTGCCCTCTCTGCCCCCAAAGAGATGCACATCAGTGCTCCTGTGAGAGTTCATGTTAGGAGGAAGCAGGACATTCTTCACCACCATGGTAGCCAGGAGGGGAGGGGTCATCCAAGTGAACTACCATGCTCACCAGAGGAATGAAGGGACTGTACATGCACAAAGTCTGAGGCAGGCAGGAAGTCTTGACTCACTCATTCGCTCTTCTCCTACGTTCTCTGCTCTTCCCTCCTTCTCTTTCTTTTCCTTCCCTTTCCCCCTCCTTGTGTTATTTGGTATTGAAGTCAATATTTCTTATTTCTTATTTTTTCCTAGCACGTAGCTCCTCTTTCTGCTTTTGGAGAACCACCTTGATTTCTGTCAGTTGCAAATGAGAGTCCAATTGCAGGGCATGTGCCTTTTTCGCAAAGCACCTTGGGCTCTGGAGGAATAAACTGGATCAGGACACAGGACAAGAGGGAGGCTGGTAGGATATACCCCAGGTTTAGGAAGTAAGATAGCCTTCGGTCATTCTGAGTTATCCATCCCTAGGTCATATGAAAAGGAGGCATTTTTTGTTAAAGATACTTTTGTCTGTCACCTTTGTCAGAATGTCGGCTACTATGCCACAGACCCTCACCCAATCAAAATCAATAGAAACAGAGCTATAGCACATTTTCCATACTTTGAAATTAGGAGATATTATAATATTAGAGAAAGTGAGTATAATTAATAGGGGAGGTGACAGAACACAGCCAGTAAACTAAAAAATAATAGCAAGAGAAAAAGACCACTTAAATTCAACCTCCAAAAAATATACACAATTTGTGAAAAGAGCAAGAGAAGATTGTCACCACTCCCAGAAATCCAAAATTTCCTTTGAATTTCATTTTAATAACAGGTCTAACCAATTCTAGCAAAGGGCGATCTGAAAGCAACCGTAAACATTATACATCTTTCCTCAGAATAATAAGGGTCTGTGTTTTTAAAAATTTTTAATCACAAAAATAATGCACGCTTCATATAATAATTTAAACTAGGCAAAGATGTGTTAAATATAATTATGATCTCTCCTCAACAACACTTCCTTCTCATCCCCCTGAGGTGACCAATGTCATCCAGACCCTGGTGACAGTGCAATACCATCCCTGTGCTTATTCCAATATAAAAACACATATATACATATACTCACATATATTTACAAAAACTGGAAAATATTTAAGAAATAGGCATAGGTTACAGCAAAGGAAATATCAACAAAACTAAAAGGCAACTATGGAATGGGAGAAGATATTTGCAAATGACATATCAGACAATGGGCAGGAATCCAGAATCTATTAAGAACTTATCAAACTCAACACCCAAAAAACAAAAAATCCAGTCGAGAAATGGGCATAAGACGTGAACAGACATTTCTTCAAAGAAGACATACAAATGGCCAACAGACTCATGAAAAAAATGTTCAGTATCACTTATCATCAGGGAAATAAAAATCAAAACCACAATGAGATACCACCTCACACCGGTCAGAACGGCTAAAACTAACAAGTCAGGAAACAACAGATGTTGGCGAAGACGTGGAGAAAGGGGAACCCTCTTACAACTGTTGGTGGGAATGCAAGCTGGCACAGCCACTCTGGAAAACAGAATGGAGGTTCCTCAAAAAGTTAAAAATAGAACTATCTGGGGCACCTGTGTGGCTCAGTTAAACATCTGCCTTCGGCTCAGATCATGATCCCAGGGTCCTGGGATAGAGCCCCGCCTTGGCCTGCTCAGCAGGGAGTCTGCTTCTCTCTGCCCCTCCCCCCTGCTTGTGCACGCACACGCTCTCTCTCTCTCTCATAAATAAATAAATAATCTTTAAGGGGCGCCTGGGTGGCTCAGTCGTTAAGCATCTGCCGTCAGCTCAGGGTGTGATCCCAGGGTTCTGGGATCGAGCCCTGCATTGGGCTCCCTGCTCCGCTGGGAGCCTGCTTCTTCCTCTCCCACTCCCCCTGCTTGTGTTCCCTCTCTTACTGGCTGTCTCTCTCCCTGTCAAATAAATAAATAAAATATTTAAAAATAAATAAATAAATAAACGGAGGGGTGGCTCAGTCAGTTAAGTGCTGCCTTCCGCTCAGGTCATGATCCCAGGCTCCTGGGTTCAAGCCCTGTGACAGGCTCTCTGCTCAGCAGGGAGCCTGCCACTCCCCCTGCTTGTACTCTCTCTGTCAAATAAGTAAATAAAATCTTTATATATATATAAATATATATATTTATTTATATATATTTATATATACTTATTTATATATATTATATATCTAAATATATATTTATTTATATTTATATTTATTTATATTTATTATATATAAATATATTTTTATATATATTTTATATATATTTACATATATAAATATATATACTTATGATATATATATATATACGAACTACCCTATGATCCAGCAATTGCACTACTAGGTATTTATCCAAAAGATACAAAAGTGCTGATTCAAAGGGGCACCTGCACCCCATTGTTTATAGTAGCACACTACAATAGCCAAACTATGGAAAGAGCCCAGATGTTCATTGACAGATGAATGGATAAAGAATATGTGATGCACACACACACGCGCGCACACACACACACACACACACACACACACACACAGAGAAATATTACTTAGCTATCAAAAAGAATGAAATCTTGCCATTTTCAATGACATGGATGGAACTAGAGGCTATGACGCTAAGCGAAATAAGTCAGTCAGAGAAAGACAAATACCATATGATTTCACTCATATGTGGAATTTAAAAAACAAAACAGATGACCACAGGGGAAGGGAAGGAAAAATAAAACAAGATAAAAATAGACAGGGAGGTAAACCATAAGAGACTCTAAACTATAGGGAACAAACTGAGTGTGCTGGAGGAGAGGTGGGTGAGGGGATGGGGTAACTGGGTGATGGGCATTAAGGAGGGCTTGATGTAATGACCACTGGATGTTATATGCAACTGATAAATCACTAAATTCTACCCTGAAACTAATAATACACTATATATTAACTAAATTAATTTAAACAAAAAATTTTTTTAAAAAGAATGGGCACAGGTTATGTTCTAATAAAACTTTATTTACAAAAATCAGGACCGGGTCAGATATGGCTGAAGGCCATAGCTTGCCAAACTCCACTACGGATCAACTCAGGGAGAAGTGACAACAATATTTCGTCCCCCAATCCATGAACATCATATACCACTCCATTTGTATAAGTCTTACTTAATGTCTCTCAGCAAAGTTTTGTAGTTGTCATTGAACAGATCTTGCATATATTTTAAAAATTCAGTTCAAATATTTAACGTTTTGGGATGCTATTGTAAATGGTATTCAAAAAAATTTTTACTTTCCAACTGTTCATTTTTAGTATACGGAAATACAACTGATTTTTATATTTTGGTCTTGTGTTCCCACAACCATGCTCAATTCACTCAGTAAGTTCTGGTAGTTTTTTTGTAGAATCTAGGAATCTTTGTATATCCTAGGTATTTTATCACAGAAGGATAGGGATTGGTAGAGAGGTAGAGAGGAAGAAAGTAATTAGTTGGAAATAGAGGATATTAATTAAGAGGTCAATACTGAGGCTACATGTGTTAATGGGAGAGAAAATATGTATGCCAAGAGAATATTCTCTGGAAACTGATGTAGCCACTGTGGGAGACAGTACAGAGGTTTCTCAAAAAATTAAAAACAGATCTACCATACGATCCAGTAATTCTACTGGATATTTACCCAAAGAATTTGAAAACACTAATTCAAAAAGATATGAGCACCCCATGTTTATAACAGCATTATTTACAATAGCCAGATTATGGAAGCAGCCCAAGTGTCCATCGAGAGATGAATGCGTATAGATGTGGTGTATATATATATACAATGGAATACTATTTGGCCATCAAAAAGAATGAAATCTTGCCATTTGCAAAAACATGGATGGAGCCAGAGTATAATGCTAAGTGAAATAAGTCAGTCAGAGAAAGACAAATAGTATACGATTTCACTCATATGTGGAATCTAAGAAACAAAACAAACAAAGGAAAAAAGAGGGAGAGACAAACCAAAAAACAGACTCTTAACTATATAGAGAACAAATGGATGGTTAGCAGAGGGGAGGTGGGTGGGGGGATGGGTGAAATACGTGAAGGGGATTAAGAGTACACATCGTGGTGAGTACTGAATAATGTATAGAATTACTGAATCACAATATTGTACACCTGAAACTAATATAACACTGTATGTTAACCATACTGAAATTTTTTTTAAAAAGCTGCAAAAAAAAGAGAAGATTCTCCTTCCTTTGTTGCCATCAGACCCTATGCTGGAACAACAGTAAAGGAAAGACCAAGATAGGACTGTGGAGGGTTAGAAGTTGGGGACAGCTCCTTCTAGGACATAAGGGCAAGCAAGGGTGGGGGTTCCTCCAATTATCAGGTTGGGACACCTGGTCCCAGAAAGCCAATTACACAGAAGTGATGGAAGTACATTCCCACACAATACAATATAAAATACAAGTTCAGGCCCCACATGGTCTTCATATACTCACAAAGCCTCGCGTATACTGGTTCAGGCTATCAATTGCTGCAATCTTCGATAACTTCTCCTTTACATATACAGGAGGGGATATATCTGGAAGGCCTTGACCAAGATTCACAACAGAGGGGTCTGCAGCCAACTTTGTAAATTCAACCCTAAAATTTAAAAAATACTAGTAAGTACTATAATTACAAAGTTAGCTTTTTATACCTCATGACCTTAATGTAAAAACCGAAAAACTAGAACCTAGTTTAGTCTTACAAATAAAAGAAAAACAAATTTCCAACAAAAACTTCACCATCTACAAAATGACTTTATCTAATTAAATGACGGCTGAACTAATGAACTTAGAAGTTTCTTACAAATCTCAGTTTCTTGATACCCACAGTGTCATCGTTTATTTTTTTCCCTTCAACCGTACCAGCTACTGCTAAACCATGGGTTACAAGGTAAGCTCTTTGTCCTTCTCTCTGCCTACTCGCAGGCTGAGCACACGTACCGGGTGAATAAATCCGTGTATGGATCCGTAACTTCCTGCCAATTTCACTTAATGAATAAGTTAAAATAAATGCCTTTATTTGAGGACTATAGATGAGGCTAACAATTCCCAACTAGGAATATCAAAATGTGCAGGAAAAAAGCTTCACCAAATTATTATTGTTTATTCTAAGGTACTTACCATACATTACTATCAAGGCCTTCGATTCGTTTTGCATTGGTGATTTTCAAAGACATCTTCTGAAAGATACAAATATTGAAAGGTTTTTTAAAAAATTTCTTTAATCAAAATTCAAAAAGCCAGAAAATCATGGGTAACTCTACCTTTTCCCTATGTCACCATGGAAAAAGCGGTACCAAAATGACAAATGCCAGACTCCAATACAAAATTCTGAAGTGGAATCATCTCCCACCTACTGCCCTAAGAAGTGCTTTTTCTTACGATCCTTAGATGTTTATCTTCTCACAAAGGAACAAAAATAGCCTAAAGAAATAAACCAATCTGAAGGCCTGAAATGTACTGAAGAGAACAATAATGATACTAAAAAAAGTCAGTTTAAAAAAATACCTTGAGTCATTCTCTGAAGATCATTTTAGGTAAGATGTACTAACAATTCCACAAGTAAATGCCTTGAATGGCACACAGGAAGCACTCCACAAATGGTTTTAAAACTACTCAATGGAGAGCCCCAAATCATAATGCTCACATTACCGAGCACTGAGTACGTACCAGGCACTGTTCTAAGTGTTGTACATAATTAACTCATTTCATATTCACCACAACCCTATGGAGTGGTTCTCTTATTACCCCTAATTACATAGGAGCAAAGTGAGGTAAAGAGGATAAGGTTATAGAACTTTACACATCGGCCCAAGTTTACGGAAGCTAGGAACATTTAAACCCAACAGATTCAACTCAGGATTTGAACCCAGGCAGTTTGACTCCAGAATACATACTCCGATTTCTTTTTTTTTTCTTTTTTTCGATTTTATTTATTTATTTGTAGAGCGAGAGCATGAGCAGGGGAAGGGGCAGGGGAAGGGAGAGGGAAAGAGAGAATGTCAAGCAGACTCCACGCTGAGTGCAGACCCCCAACGCAGGGCTTGATCCCACAACCCTGAGATCACGACCCAAGCTGAAATAAAGAGTCGGATGCTTAATCAACTGAGCCACCCAGGCGCCCCCAGATCTATTTCTATATACTGCCTCTTACTAAACAAGACCTTATAAAAAATATTACCAGAATGTTGCCTCCTAACAAAAGTGTATTAGACATTTAGATCAGGTCTCCTTACACCAAGCAAGCTAGGGCCATGGTAGAAAAATATTAAAAGTTAAAATTATGGTACAGCATACAATTTGTTAGTTCTCTAGATTTTAAAATTAAGTTTATACTATCTCCCCAAAGCACCGAATTAGCGTTGAGTTCACTGTTACCAAGCGGCTGGGGAAAAAAAATGATTGGCAGCATTTTTATAAAGATTTTCCTAATAGAATATTAAAGCAATTTTAATTCAATCTGGGAGGAAGATAATGATAATGGTTATTAAATAGACCATTGTTCTCATTCTATTCCAACAAAGGAACCAAGAAAAATATCTTTTTACTCTCATATTTTTTAATCTTTGAAACTCCAGTGAAATACATCACATGCAAATTCTCCAGAGGTTAAGGTGCCTTCCAGAATAGCATTATGATTAAGTACCCACATGATGCTATTCTAGAAACTACAATTATAAAACTAAAAAGTCCCAGAATGACAGAAAAAAATATTTTAACAATTGTCCTTTGCCATTAAAATGTTTAAAACTTAATGATTCATTTAGCATGTGGCTGCAAACACAGAGTACAAATTCATACACAAACAGGTGAGAAAAGTCTTCAGCAGATCATTTAGACACAAAGTCAATTTTACTTAAAATATTTAGATAATTGAAGGCAAAACACATTACCAGATTTAATTTTAAAATCTGTGTCCAGAGCAGCCTCTCTCTCACAACCTCCCCGCCTCTGTTCCTTCCCACCTCTATGCCTTAACCATTTTAATATTTCAAATTCCTCTACCTTAGTGGTCTTTCTACACCAATGTTTCCCAACCTCTTTTTCATCACTGCCCCCATCAGGAGACCTTTTAGATATTTCTTCTAATCATCTCCCCTACTGCCCCATACATTAAGGAGTTTTGTCAGATAGGACTGAGCTTTACAAGGTCACAAAACATTGTAATAGCTATGGTTCATTTCACCTGCCAAGCACCAATTTTCTCCCCTTGAGGGCAATAATGCCCCTGTTGAGAATGCATGTTCTGTACTCAATTCGATCCCTGCTCCCCACCTCCCTGTCTCTGCACTTGGCTAATTCCTAATTCACTCGCCACTTTCAGTTCTCAAGTTAGACTTCATTTCCTCCAGAGAGTGTTTTCTGATTCCCTAATTCAAGGTTATATATTCTTCCTACATACTCCTATCACACAGAGTACTTTCAGGCATTCACTATATAACACTGTAATTTTCCTGTTTATTTATCTATACCACTTCCTCAGACTGCAAACCCTGAGGATTAGGTCTAGCTTATTCATCGGTATGTGTCTGTATTAATCAGGTTTCTCCACAGAAACGGAACCAATAGAATGTGCATATATGTATAGTGATCCAAGGAATTGGCTTGTGTGACTTGTGAGGGTCAATAAGTTTGAAATCTGCAGAGCAGGCCAGCAAGCAGGCTAGAGACCCAAGAAGAGTTGATGTTACAGCTCAGAGTCTAAAGGCACTCTGGAGGCAGAATTCCCTCTTCCTGGGGGAAACTTTAGTCTTTTTTCTCTTATGGCCTTCAACTGATTGGATCAGGCCCACCCATATTCTATAGAAGGCAATTTTCTTAAAATTTACTGATTTAAATGTTAATCTCATTCGAAAAATGCCTTTAGAGACATCTACACTTATGTTTGAACAAATATCTGGGTTCCTTGGCCGAGCAAAGTTGACATAAAATTAAGTATCACAGTGTCCAACACATAGAACTATGCTTAGCACACAGTAATTTTTCAACAAATATCTGATAAATGAAAAAAATCCACACATTAGAAAGGAACTTATGGTATCAGTTGGCTTAACTTAAGTACTTATTGTGTCGGTCAGCTTAAGTTAATATATGCTTCAGTAACAAATGACCCCAAAGTCTTGGTGGCTTAAAATCATAAAGGTTTATTTATTTTTCATACTACATACTGACTGAAGGTCAGCTGCTACTTTGTTCCATGTCACTGTCACTCTGAGACATGAGCTGATGAAATAGCCTCTTTTTGGAATACTGTCAGTTTCATAGCAGAGAGAAAAAAATTTTAAATTCTGCTTAGATATGCACATACCACTTCTACTCACATTGTATTGGCTGAAGCAATTCATTGCTATGCCTGATACCAACATGGCAGAAATGAAGTCTGGAGGTACAATGACTGTTGTGGGTTGAATTGTGTAGCCCCCCAAATTCATGTTGAGGCCCTACCACCCACTACCTCAGAATCTGACCTTATTTGGTAGTAGGTTCATTGTAGATATAGTTGGCTAAATTAAGGTCATGGGTTGGGGGGAGGCTAATCTGATATGACAGTATCCTTATAAAAAGGGTGAATTTGGAGACAGTCTGGTATACAGGGAGAATGTCACAGGAAGACGAAAGTGATATTTTTGAAAGTCAGGGAATGCCAGAGATTGACAGCAAACCACCAGAAATTAGGGGAAAAGCATGAACAGACTTTCTCACATCATGCAGAAGAAACCGACCCTGGTACACTTCACTATTGGGCTTTTAGCCTACAAAATTGTGAGCTAATACAGGTTTGTTGCTTCATCCCCTCAGTTTGTCATATTCTGTTAAGGCAGCCAGAAGAAATTAATACAGTGATGAACATTTACAAGACACTGGATAGTGTCTAAAAACATCAAGATTCAGGGGCGCCTGGGTAGCGCAGTCTCGTTAAGCGTCTGCCTTCGGCTCAGGGCGTGATCCTGGCGTTCTGGGATCGAGCCCCACATCAGGCTCCTCCTTTGGGAGCCTGCTTCTTCCTCTCCCACTCCCCCTGCTGTGTTCCCTCTCTCGCTGGCTGTCTCTCTGTCACATAAATAAATAAAATCTTTAAAAAAAAACAAAAACAAAAAAAACCCCATCAAGATTCAGCAGTAGATGATATGCTCACTATATAACAATTACTATCTAGAGCAGATCCAGTCTTATAAAATGAAAATAAACCTGGAATCCTATGGGGAATTAAGTATGAGCCTCAGGTGTATGATGGGAAATCTACAGGGCCTATATAATTTCTGGACCAGCTACTCCATGAGCTGGTTTCTTCTCCCAGGTAAATTAATGTCTGGCATACATATATTGCAGTGCTATTTTATAAACACAAAAATGCTACTGAAATAATAAGCAGCATCTTTTTTTGTCAACTTGAGGCTGAAAAGTGCAGTTCTGAAGAATGACCACTAGGTGCCACTCTTGGCAGAGATGAAAAAAAGGTTATTGCTAATTCTCTCTAAAATGGTTACTGCAGTGGTGCTGGAACAAGGAAACCCTGGAAAGAAGAAAAAATATTACCCATTATCCTAAGACTAGCATACTAAAGTTTCAACTGTATATATTTTGAGAACTCTGACTGTAAGACTGCCACTTTTAGGTCAGATAGGATAGGTGTAGACAAACCCAAATGGTGGGTTAAAGCTGGGGAAGCTGAGGCTGTGAGTGTCTATGAAGTATGGGCCAAGTCAAGCATAAAAAGATAAAGAATGCAAGAAAAGGTCAGAAGCAGAAATTACAAAGCTAATGGTTGGAGAGGTGAAGACAATAATCAGATATGAGAAACAGACCCCAGGACTTCAACACTAGACTGGAGGAGAAGGTAAATAACAATACAATGGGCACCGCTCTAAGGTGGTCTCTGGCTGCTGGAGCAGCCAAAACATTCATTATCTTTCAGATCTATGAATTAGGTATTTCTAGTTGCCCTCACATGTAATTTGTTAAACATTTGCCTTTTAACAGAGTATCTTAAACATTTTATAAATTTTCTTAGTCATAAAATTTTCACCTTTGTTTAGCAGATGTTATTTCAGGTTCTTTACTCATTCATTCCCTATCATTCGGGAATTTGTTATTTCCAATGTTTTGCAACTATAGGTAGTGTGTTTCTACTGTGCACTTAATTATAGGGTTCCTATTCTGTTTCCTTCAGTTTTAAAGTTTGATGTGGAGGAGAATGCCCTACTATAACACAAGTATTTATTATCACAAGAATGATGAAATATCATCAATATATAGTCATCTAGCTCCAGCTAAACTAACTAAACACACAAGTTTTGATTTACTTTTATGGAAAATGTAAGGTATAAAATTTGATGTTCCAACAAACACAGTGATGACACTTAGTATCATTTCCCTTCTTCCTTAGCACTTACTTCCTAAATGTCTTCTTTTTAAATACAGATCTATTTTAAAAAGAAATTTTGCCATCCCCTGGGTGGTGCAGTCAGGCCTCCAACTCTTGGTTTCGGCTGGGGTGGTGATCTCTGGGTTGTGAGATCAAGCCCTGAATCAGGCACAGTGAGGGGTCTGCTAAGGCTTCTCTCTCCCTCTCCCTCTGCTCCTCCCCATGCTAGCTCTCTTGTGCTCTCTCTCACTCTAAAATAAATAAATAAATCTTTTAAAAAATAAGAAATTTTGCATATAATTGCATAATAAATTGCATAATTGGACACTTTACCAGTTTGAGAGTTTGCCAGAAAGTTGATTGTTTCCTAATCTGACTGAAAAGAAACTTTGTTATATTCTTTTCCAGCTTTGAGGCTGAGAAACAGATCACTGCATAGACGCCTCTGAAGCTCCCAAGCTATGTTACTCAGCTCTCTTAGAAACGCAATCAAAAACGGTTTAGGCAAAAGGGGGGAATTTATCAGAAAGCTTGTGTCACCATGATAAGGAAAGAAGTGTGGCCAGGCTTAAGGGTAACTGAAGCCAGAAACCTGAACCTCACTAGGGCTCTGCTTCATCTATGTTTCTACCCAATCTCGGTCTGCTTTTCCCCACAGGAGACAAAAACACAGTCACACCTCCCAGTTTCACCACGAGAGGGACTGAGAGTTGCTTTTTCTATCCCAATTTTGAAAATTCTAGGGAAGGGTTCTGAATGGCCTAGCTTTGGCTAATAAACTGTGGCATTTCTCCAAGAATTTAAGAAGTACTATATTAGTATGGTTGTTAAGACCATGATGAAAAAATACTAGCAAAAGCAGTCTAGAGCAAGATCATGAGAGGTGTAGAGATGCAGTTGAATAATGGTGCCCTTTTTTTGGATGATGTCTTTCAGTGTGCTCACTACCCAATCAAGTAATGGTATAGACCTGACTCCACAATCCCCTGGTTCTTCCAGGCATGCTCCCTGAGCCAGAACTTGTCAATACCCCTGGATAGTACCTCTATAAGACAGTAGCCTCTATTGAAAAACATGGTTCGAATAGGGGAAAAGAGCATTTTCCAGAGAAACAGGAGTTGATGATGTTCTTAAAAGGAGGGAGGGGTCTCAGGCCATGGTAGTGTGTCTAAATGGGAAGGTTCATAGGGAGAGTGCTGTAGACACCCCGAACCTGTAGCAGAGCTAAAGATGTGGAGCTGAAGCTTCTACTGCTGGAACAGAGAGCCAAGGGAGAGAGCCGGCTATAGAACCAATTTCTAAGGCAGGGGTGAAATTAAGTTTCCTCTTACTGACTGATACATTGCTAGTGACTGCAGTCTCACGTCTCCTTTACATTCTAATCACACTGGCTTTCGTTCATCCATGCAACGAATATTTATTTAATATGTATTGTGCACAAGGTACTCTTCGGCGTGGACTAGATCAGTGAGCAAAACAAACCAAGATTCCCTATTCTCACTGAGCCTTTCTTCTTTCTATACCTCAAACACACCCAGTTTATTTCTATCATATGTTATATTACTCTATATAGTATTCACCACTCCTTTTCGGAAGGAGTGACTCAGACTGGCCATGTGATTTGCTCTGGTCAATGGCGTGTGAGTGGATGTGACATATACTATGTCTAAGAAGCTGTAAGTGCTTGTGCATGGTTTTGGCTCATACTACGGTTATGGCTTATACTCACACTTCTCTGCTATGAGAAGACTTTGTCTCAGATAGGGGCTACTCCTTTAGTCTCAGTCCTGGAATAAAAAGATACAGAGTGGAGCTACAACCTGGAGCAAAGCCACTACTGATTTGTAGCCTACATATAACATGGGTGAGAATAAAATGTTTAGTGACCTAAGAAGGTAAGATTTTGTGGGTTTTGGTACTGCAGCAAAGTTGCTGATATAAAAGAGTTTGCAATTGCTGTGTGCTCTGCCTGGAATGCCCTTCTCTTAGGCCCAGATTCCACCTTGCCTCGCCCTGCCTTTGTTTCCTTGGGTGAAGGCTGGAACAGCAATGGCTTCCTCCTCCACTTGGAAACTGGTGTGTAGCAAGGAAGCTCTGTGTGTGTGTGTGTGTGTGTGTGTGTGTGTGTGTGTGTGTGTATGGTCAGACCTCATGGTGTCTTGGAGGAGATGGAAATGAATTTTCCCTACTATATAAATAAATATTTGTATGGTTAAACACACACACACACACGCACACAAATATTAAAATACACCCTCCTCAGAGAGGGCTTCTAAAACTACATGCTTTAACATTAGTCATCGCCTCTCTCCTACTAGCCCCACCAAGAATGTTAGCATGTTTCTCTAACTTTCTTACAACATTTGCCACTATTTGAAATTATTATTTCTTAATTATCTATCTTGCTCACTAAAACAAAAACCTCAAGGACTTATCTTGTTCAGTGCTGTGTCTCTGGCAACGAAAGTGGTGTTTGGCAGGTGGTATTTATAAGTATTTTCTGAACACGTGAATGAAATCCCATCTCTTTTTAACTATCCTCATTTTTAACTACTTCAAGGGCATCCTCCCTCCGACCTATCCCTCAGTGCTACAGAGCTATGAACTTAAAACAGATACTGGGCTACCACTCCGCTCTAAAACCTTCAGTGACTCTCCTCAAACTACGGAACCTAGTTCAAATTCAAAAGTGGCATTCAAGGCCCTTAGTCTATTTCCAGCCTTCTCTCCCACCATGCTATCCCTTCTCATACAGTGATTCAACAGCTCAGAGCCACCTGCCATTCTCTAATTGCATTCATGGTGTTTCTGTTTCCCATGCCTTTTTTTTTTTTAAGAGTGAGAGAGAAGGAGAGAGTGCACGCATACGTGAGAGGGGTGGAGGACAGATGGAAAGGGAAAGAATATCAAGCAGGCTCCATCCTGAGCCTGGAGCCCAACAAAGGGCTCAATCTCATGACTGTGAGATCATGACCTGAGCCAAAATCAAGAGTTGGATGCCTAACCGACTGAGCCATCCAGGCACCCCTGTTTCCTATACTTTAATTCAAATTCTTTCCCCTGTTTGATATGATCTTCTCCATAATCCCCACTGTGGTAGACTCAGACATGACCTCCCAAAAGATGTTCACATCCTAACCCTTGGAACTTGTGACTATTTCCTTATATGGCAATATATATCCTTATGTCCTTGCAGATGTGATTAAATTAATGGTCTTGAGTTGGTCTTGATTATTTTTGGATTTTCCAGGTGGGCCCTAAATATAATCACAGGTATCTTTAAAAGGAAGCAGATGGAGTTCATACACATACAGAGGAAAAGGCCATGTGAAGACAGAGCAGAGGGTGATCTGAAGATGCTGGCCTTGAAGATTAGGCTGATCTGACCATAAGCCAAGGAGTACCAGCAGCCACCAGAAGCTGGAAGAAGTAAGGAACGTATTATTCCCTGGAGCCTCTGGAGGGAGTGTGGCCCTGATGATACCTTCATTTTGGCCCAGTGATACTGATCTTGAATTCTCATCTCCATAACTGAGAATAAATTTCTGTGTAATTAAGCCATCAAGTTTGTGGTAATTTGTTACAGTGGCCATAGGAGACTATTAAACACAATCTACCTGATAACATATAGTATGGTGACTAAAGACCAAACCCACATTTCCTTAGTTGCAAACTGGAGATAAAAATAGTGTTTACAAAATAGGACAGCTAGAAGGATTAAATGAGACATCATGTAAAGCACATAGTGCAGAGGCATATGAGGAACATTAAAAAAAAATGTTTATTATTAATATTGCTTGACTTAAAAAAATTTATGAAATCTATTTTGATTTTATAGAAAATCAGAGTATGCCACCCCAAAATATGCCACTTTGACATAAGGACCATTTTGAGCTGAAGGCAACTGAGAAGAAGCAGACGCAAGAAAAACTCTCTGCCCTCCCCTCTCTACCAGGATAGGCAAGACAATCACCAGAGACAATTCTAGACTCTTATCAGATGAAATAGCACAAGAGGAGTCTACATAAGAACACTTACTAAAACTACCCTTATTTTCCATTCCTAAGCCCCTTTCCCTTTGTCTTGTCACTTCTCTATAAATTTACTGTTCTTTCTTAAGATGCTATCCAAGCCCAAGTTCTAACCACCCCTTTGAGTTAGTTATTCATCACTGAGCTCTCCTGTATGTATGTACAATGCATATGTTAATTAGCTATATTTGTTTTACTCTTGTTAATCTGTCTTTTGTAAATCTAATTTGCAGGGCCTCAGTCAGAAAACCTAGGAGGGTGGATGATAGAGTTATATTTTTCCTCCCCTACAATATCATTCAGTGGGCTCACAAATCTTAAATAGTTGCCAGGTGAGCCACAGAATGGGAGAAAGTATTACAACACATATCTTACAAAAGACTACTATTTGGAATACATAAAGAACTTTTACAACTCAATAGGAAGGCAAACAAGATTTGACAGCCACTTTGTAGAAGACACATGAATGGCCAAAAGCACATAAAAGATCTTCAATGTCATTAGTTATTAGGGAAATGCAAAATAAAACCACAATGAGGTACTACTAGATACCCATCAGAACGGCTAAAATTGTAGATACTGAGTGTTGATAAGGATGTGGAGTAGCTGGAACTCATACAACCCTAGTGGGAATGTAAAATGGTACAACCACTTTGGAAAGCTACTTAGCTTAAAAATGAAACATAAATGTAGCATACAAGAAGTGAAAATGTATGGCTACACAACTGCTTGCACACAAATGTTCATAATAGTTTTATTCACAATAGCAAAAAACTAGAAACAATGTAAAAGTCCATTAACAGGTAAAGGGGTAAACGAATGAAGGTACATCCATATAATGGCACACTGTTCAGAAATAAAAAGGAATGAACTACTGATACATCACAACGTGCATAAGTTTAAAAATTATTATGCATGTGAAAAAATGATAAACAAAATTGTACATACTATATAATCCAATTAATATAATAATTTTAGATTATTTTAATTAATCAATTAATTTATTTATTTCTGGGGATGGGGGCGGGCAGAGGGAGAGGGAGAGGGAGAGTCTTGAGAGCTTGTTTGGAGGTTCTAGCAGGGGAGCGCAGCTACTCGTATACCCTTGACCGAAGAACAGTCCTCCTCTAGCGGGGAAGGTCGTCCTCTTCGACCGAGCGCACAGCTTCGGGAGGGATGCACATGGAGCCGTGAGGGAGGAAGGGGACACCCGCCTAGCCAGCCAGATCAGCTGAATCAACCCTGGCGATCAATGGGGTGACAGATGTCGCAGCCAGATCGCCCTCACATCCATGGGAGAGGGAGAGTCTTAAGCTCCATGCTCACTGCAGAGCTGGATGCAGAACTCGATTTTATAACCCTGAGATCATAATTTGAGCTGAAATCAAGAGTCAGAGGCTTAACCAACTGAGCCACACAGCCATCCCTAAAATAATAATTTTTTAAAAAGCAAATTAATCTATGGAGCCAGAGCAAATCAACAGAGTGAAGGATGGACTGCAAAGGAACATGAGGGATCTTTTAGGGGTGATGGGCATGTTCCGTATGTTGATTTTAGCAATGGTTTCATAATATATACATCTTTAAATAATCACTGAGTTTTACCCTCTAAATGGATGCTGTTTATTGTATCTTGATAAAACTGACTGTAAAAAGCTGCCAGAGTAGTTTCTTATAAAACTAAAGATACTTCTAGTATATAATCCAGCAATCACTCTCCTTGGTATTTAAACAAAGAAGTTGAAAAATTATGTTCATAAAAAATCCTGTGCGTGAATGTTTATAGCAGCTTTATTTTTAATTGCCAGAACTTGGAAGCAACCAAGGTATCCTTCATTAGGTGAATGGATAAACTGTGATACAGCCAGACAATAGAATATTATTCAGTGCTAAAAAGAAATGAGCTATTCAGCAAAGAGACAACACATGGGGGAATCTTAAAGGCAAAATCACGAAGACAGTAAAAAGATCAATGATTTCCAGGGCTTGGGAGGGGGAAGGAGGGCTAAACAGCCAGAAGACAGGACTATTCTGCAGGATACCATAAAGGTACATTATACATTGTCAAAACCCATAGAATGTACAACACTAAGAGTGAACCCTAGTATGAACTATGGACGTTGGGTAACAATGATGTGTCAATGTAGGTTCACTGATTGGAACAAATGCATCACTATGGTGGCGGATACAATAAAAAGGGAGGCTATGCATGTGGGAGGGCAGGGACTATATGGGAATTCTCTAGTTCCTGCTCAGTTTTGCTCTGAACCTACCTATAATGCTCTAAAAAACAGAGATCTATTAAAAAATGGAAAAAAATACTTAAAAACAAAGGTTCCAGAGCATTCTGAAATCATGTCTTCTTTCTCCCTTTGGACAAAATGCTCCTCCAGCAAGCAGACACTAACAGAGTTACCTCATAGATCCTGCCGTCTTCCAAGTTATGATTATACATACATTCCAAAAAAACAGACAAAACAGTCTTTTGCCACTAGATGGCACAGAAGGTTCCTGCAATGGTAGAAGAACCGAAAGTAAAACTCAGATGTGGAAACACAGAGCAGGGACTGGTGACTTCAGATATACAAGGGGAAAATCTAATTATATAAAAATCCAACTTATAACTCAAAGGCACACATATTTAACTGGAACTTTTAAGCAACATATATAGTTGTTTCATTTTATAATTACTTGTTTCCGATATGCTGTAGCTATTTGATATCTGTTGACTAAATAAGTGAGTGAAAGGGAAGGAATCTCAATCTCTTCTAAGAGACAGTATGTTGCAGAAAAAAAATGGGTTCTTTAGTGGAGAATATGCAGTGGCTACAGCACACCCTTACAGGGTTAATTCTAGCAGAGCTAAAATTGGTCTTTGACATATTTTGCACCTTTGCAGACTGACGATAACTGATAGACATGCAAACTCTGGTTCTAAAATTTTGATTGACTTCCTTCCACCCAGTGGAAAAATGGGTTTGCCTTCATCTGCAACTCCCTTTCTTTATTACATATAAATTTATGCTTTTTGACTTTCCTTTGAACTGGTTTTAACTTGTGTTGTTCTCTCATATGAATAAAATAAAAATATTTAATATATATTCATTTTTATATTTGTATGAGCATGATTTTACCCTTTTCTGAAAATTATCTTTTAATAATACTTGTAGAGAAACAAGTTTATTGGAAACGAGTTCTGTCAAACCTGGGAACTGACAGAATAAACATATGGCTGGAATGCCAAAAATATGGGACTCAGGTAGTAAAAAAGAAAGAAAGAAAGAAAGAAAGAAAGAAAGAAAGAAAGAAAGAAAGAAAGAAAGAAAGAAAGAAAGAAAAGAAAAGCCTGATTTATTCTCTTTGAAAATTAGGTCCAAGCCAATATCCTGTATGAGTTTACTGACCCCCCCTATACTTACAGGGGTGAACCCTTTGGCCTATCTAAACTATATAATCCCAACCCCCAAGCCCCTAAAGTTAATTAGATTAGGGATGGACAGAGTTAGGCTAAGCTAATCAGGACAAATCTTGGAAATTTGGATTTGAGACTGAGCAAGAGGTCTTGGGTTTCTGCTCTGTACTGGTACCAGGAAGATACATAAAGCCAGATCTCAGGCCCTGCCAAGCTCTCTGCCCTGTAATATATGCCCATATTCCAATTAAAATTTCCAATCTCATTTAATACAAAGACCTTTCAAGCCAGGTAGGTCTTACTTTGAAATCAAACATCGAAACTACTAGCTGTGTGAAGCAGCAGGTTATGTGACCTCTCTGAAATGCAAGTTTCCTCATTTTTTAATAAGGAAAATGAATGTGTGCCCCATGCAATTGCTATGATGATTAAGTTAAATCCGTAGTGGAAAACATACCATTCACTTAACACCCAGTATCCACTTAGAAAGTGGAAACGATTCTCTTAGACACAAAGAGGATGAGTGACTTACACCAAATAGGGTTAGGAGACTTGGGTATGTACTAACTGTACAATAGATAATATTTTCATGTCAAAAAAAGAGAGCTGTGATTTCTTTAGGGAAGGACAGTGTGAAGGAGAAGGGAAAGTTTTTGTTTCAGCTGCTATAAAATAACTGTTTTTGATGGGCAGAAAGCCAAAGAATAGAATTAGTAGATAGATGAGAGAAATATGGAAGGGAAGAAGCAAAAAAGGAAGAAAGGAGACCTTGCTGGTGAGATGTCTCATGGAGTACCCACTCCTACTAGCACATCATGTTACCCTTGGTTAGACTAACCTTATTTAAGGTTTAGTCATTCAGACTGCAGTTTGTAGCATACTGGTTTTCCGCTTTGCTTTTGTTAATGATGTGTTGTCTCTTCTCTTCAACATAGCCTTCTTTAAAAGGACTTCTCAAGGAAACTGTTCTGTATGATGCTATAACAGACGCATGTCACACATTTGTCAAAACCCATAGAATTTATAGCACTTAGAATAATCAACCATACATGTGGCCAGTTGTATTCCAAGACCCCTTCTTATCTCTCCCAACTGCTCCACCGAGATATAAGTATCCTCCAGTTCCCCATGTAATCAACCTTTTTACACACGTGGACGATCTCTTGCCGTGCTCTGTTACCAATGAGGCATCCATACAAGATTCCATTTATTTGCTACAAGAGTTAGCTGAAAAGGACATAAGGTATCTGAAGGAGAATAACAATCATCTCTAGACACTGTTCTTCCTTAGGTCATAATCTAAGTGCTGAAGGGATCCAGCTATCTCCAAAAAGAATTACACGAATCCAGGAATTCCCTAGGCCTACAAAAAAGTGACAGCTTCATGGATTTCTAGGTCTAGCTGGCCGTCCCAGACTATGGGCTCCTAATTTTTACGTAGCTCCCCACTTTACGGACTTACTCAAATGTTGGTTCCTGAGCCTTTTTCCCTGGAAATGTCAACATGAACACACTTCCGAAACAAACAAACCTTAGAAGAGCCACCTGCCCTAGGGCTAATGAACTAGTCAAAACATTTCACCTTATTTATACATGGAAAAAGATGACCGAGCCCTGGGGATGCTCCTGCGAGAACATGACAAACAACATGCTATTATTCCGTGCAACTTGATTCAGGTCCTCCCAACAACGCCCGCTGCCTAAGGCTACAGCTGCAGCTTCAGCTGGGAGAAGCCTCGGCAGAGCTAACCTTTTGGAAGTGATGTCTACTTAGAAACTCCAGGCGCTGCCCAAAGCCTTCTTAACTCTAGATTAACTAAACTTCTCTGCAAGCAGGCTAGTCTCATGAAGTCCTTCTGCTTTTGCCACCGATCTTCATCTTAAATATTGTAACATTCTTAATCCTGCCACATTATTACCCCTTCCTAATGAAGGTGAGCCCCACGACCAGGAGGTACTAACATCCCATTTCATGGTACCACATCCCGATCCAAGGGACACCCCTTTGACAGTTCTGATCTAATTTTCTTTGTGGATGGGTCATACTGTAAAAATGAAAAGGGGAATTTCCAGGCTGGTTATGCTGCTACCACCCAATACGAACTACCTGGAAAGGGAAATCTCCCGCAAGCTAAAACGGCCCAACAAGCTGAGCTCCACACCCTCACCAGACTGTGCTGGTTATCAAAAGGGCAAACTGGTAATATTTATATGCTGGCCAATATGTCATGGGGTCGCCCATGAGTTTGGAACACTATGGAAACAAAGGGGTTTTCTCATGTCCACTGGGACCTCAATCAAAAATGAACAAGTATATGACCTCACTGCTCTTCTATCCTCTGAAGTTGCTGCCCTCAAATACAGACACGCACTAAAAGGGCCAAACCTGATTATCAGGGAAATGCCCCAGCTGACTTTCATGCAGAGGCAGCAGCAAGAGAATCTGTAAAGGTCGTGGCACATGTGGATAAAGTCCATTCTGCTTCTAAAAAAATAACCTCTTATTGCCAGACCTGCCATCCTAATGTCCTTGCGACATGGCAACAGTCTGCTCCTGAATCAGAAAAATTAGGATGGGCAAATCATGGCTGTAAGCTCAATGAACAGTCAGGGATATGGGAAGCCCAAGAAGCTTGGTTCTTCCCAGCTGCTCAGCAAATTCTATTTTTTGATTTTTACATTTCTTCTCCCACCATGGTATGTTTAAAATAACTCAAATTATAAATAAACTCTGGTGGGGAGACTTCTACAAGACTTCAAAAAATAGTTTACTGTCAATGTCTAACCTGTCAGGTCCATAGTTCTGGAAAACCTATTTTTGTTCCCAGACACCTCAAACCTCCTCCCTCCGGACCTTTTAAACAACCTGCAGCTGGACTTCATTAATTTGCCACCATTCTTGGATTTTCAATATGTTCCTGTTATTGTTTGTATGTTTTCCAGCTGGCTAAAATTTTCCCCTGGTGCAAGGCTAATGTCCTCACCATGGCAAAGAAACTGTTAGAAAACGTTTCCCACTTGGAGTATACCTTTCATTATTTCTAGTGATCAGGGTACCCAATTCACTGGGAAAATCATACAAGCTTTAATAAATGCCTTACACACATCTTGGAATTATCATTGTCCCTATTACCCTCAGTCACTGGCAAAGCTGAAAGAGCTAATGGAATTTTCCAACGTCAAATCTCTAAGCTTGCTCAAACTACTGGACTCCCTTGGTTAACTAAGGTGCTGCTACTAGCTATTGATAATTCACAATATCACCCTTGGGAAACATACACTCACTCCATAGGTAGGCCAAAGTCTATTGGCATGCAACTTTCTGCTGATCCCTTGCCAGTATGATCCCTTCTGCCCTCATGCCAGTATGACCAGCTACTCTAGGCCTTTAGTGGTTATTGGTAAAGCCTACCATCACAGGTTACAGAAACTTTTTCTGACCCCAGTTCAAAGGATCTTGTTGGTCAGTCTGGAGCTTGGTGACTAGGTATTTTGGAAGCACCATTTGGGGGATGGGAAAAAAAAAGAAGCTCTCAAGCCACATTGGAAAGGACCTTACCAAATGTTCCTGACCACTGACACTGTTGCAAAACTGCAGGGGACTGAGCCTTGCATATACATCTCACAGCTAAAGATGGCCCCACCTGACCTCTGGTCCCGTACAGATGCTGGAGACCTCTAAGTCAAATTGACAACGGAAGACAAGTAGTTCACTTCAAGGTGAACTGCTTCTGCCCAAGACGCCAGATCAAGACTTCATACTTTAACATGAAATCTTTTTTCCTCCTCTTTCTTTACTTCGGCATTAGCTTAGAAAGGTAACGCCCCCATGCGTATCTCCCAGGCCACTGCTTGGGGGGCAGGGGGAGGATGGTGGTGGTAATCTTTCAGATTGCTATGTTTGTCATCAAAGATTCCAATCTGTCCATGACGCTAGAGATCCCCTGGTCCTCCCTATGACTAATTTATCTTTTCCTAATGTTACTGCAAATTACAATAGACTCCCCCAGAAGTCTCCCACTGATTTCAACGTTTACAGCCAGAACAGCCTGAGCCTTGCTTTTATCTTTCTTCAGTTATGAGTGTACGCACCCAATGAGACACAACTACTTATGTAAATCTTGGTACATTTGCACCCCCACGTTCTTGTGATCATCTAGCTTACATTTGTGCCCCACCCCCCACCCCACAAGACATCTCACCAGCAACTCCCATCTTTGCAGGGTATTTAGAACAACTCATTCTCTCAGGCTAGGAGATTTTCTTCTGGTAGGCGCTGAAAACCTGACCCCAGACTTGAGAGGGTGAATGCAATAATCCCCGCGAATGAATTCATTAATAGCACCAACTAAAGGGAATGGTTTGTGTGTCTTTGTGGCAGTTATCATTCCCCTTGGGCTTACGAATGCCTTGACGGTGCACAGCTGGGCAATGACTTTTAAGTTAATTGCACCGCTAACTTTTCACAAGCAAACTAAGACATCTCATTGGTTGACTCCCCTGATAAAAAAGACCTACCAGGAGGCATTCATGATTCTAGATTTGCTTCTTTTTGGCAGGGGCATGCTTTCCTGGTTAGGAGTTAATGAAAACAAGATGTGATCAGAAACCTCCCCTCGCTTTGGAAGATAAGGCAGAACCTGTTGTTAATGGGCCAGGTGCCCAACAAAGATCTTGAGATTCCCTGCCAAAAGTTGTCCTTGATAAAATAACAGCTCCTGATCTATACAAGGAGGTGCCCGTGCTGAGGTCAATACCACCTGCTGTGCCTGGATTAGCAGGTCTGGGAAGTGGAAACTAAATTACGTGAGATCACAGAAAAAATGACTCCTTCCACGTGGTCTTTCTTTGACTTATTTGATTTTGATTGGTTTGGGTCTTGGGACCATGGCTTCAAAGTGCACTCCAAACATTGGGAATTATCCTTCTTATAGTAATCATGATAATCTCCCTGACGAATTGCATTCTCTCAAAAGCTTTAAATGCATGTTTGTAGCCGCTAACCACCAAGCAAATGAGTGGACCATCAAAGGAATCTAGAAAATAACCGACATAATGAGTGTCAACTGTAAGTTGTGACCTGTGAATATCAAGAGGTTAAGCACGAATATCATGACCTATGGGTACCACACAAAGAAACAACGAGAACTGTGAATTTCAGAGTGGTAGCCAAGAGTGGTGCTAATGCCTTAAATTTTGATCACATCTCTCAGTTACCTGGAGAATTGAGAGAATTGTTAAAAAGAAAAATACAACCCAAAAATGATGTCACTTGGACCAAGTTCCCAAACCAGGGTTTAATACCTAATCTAATTGCACTTTCAACCTCCCCCAGAAATGTAGTCTTAACCAGTCAGCCAGGAATTTTTCAATTAGTGCCAAAGAGTCTACCACATGGACCCCTGGCATCCCCCAAAGAAAGATGAGGTAATCTGCATGATCAGACCCCTTGCTTTTCCCTGCTAAGGGAAAGCCATCTGGCCTGGAATTAATTACTTTCCTTTGCTAATTACTTTTTTCCCCCACCTTCCTTCTTGTACAACTTCCATTTTGTACAACTCTTTGGGGCTCTTCTCTGCCTCCTGGATGGGATGGGTGCCCTGCTCTTGAGTCATTTAATAAAGCCAGTTAGATCTTCAAATTTTCTCAGCCGGATTTTGTTTCTTTAACAGTATCATCTAGTACCCAATCCATATTCATATTTTTCTGACTGCCTTTAAAAATATCTTTTCTACAGAGGCGCCTGGGTGGCTCAGTCGGTGAAGCATCCAACTCTTGATTTTGGCTCAGGTCATGATTTCAGGGTCGTGAGATCGAGCCCCACAATGGGCTCCATGCTTCACCTCTCCCTTTCCCTCTGTCCCTCCTCCCTGTTCTTGCATATGTGCTCTTTCTCTCTCAAAAAAAATTTAAAAAATACATATATCTTTTTTACATTTCAGTTGATTGCATCAAGTTCCTAAACAAGGCCCACACATTGTATTTGGTGGATGAGGCTCTTAAGCCTCTTTTCATCCTAGAGCAGTCCTCCTGAAATTACCCCCTCCCACTTTTCTCCCATGCCACTGACTTATTGAAGAAATTGGGTCAGTTATCTATCCTGTGGTTATGACCCACATTTTGGATTTGTTTGCTTTTCTATGATTTCACATAACCTGCTCTTCAATCTGCCATATTTTTTTAATAAACCGGAAGTCACAGGGCCAGCACTGATAGTCACTATAATATCCTATCTCGAGTAGACAAGGCATGTCCTCCTGAGAGTGCCAGAGTTAGACAGGGATGAGGGCGGTACTTCGGTTATGCCACTTAAAAGCTGTGACCTTGGGCAAGTTACTACACCTATCTAAGCCTCTACTTTCCCACTTGTAAAACAGGAATATAACAATTCATAACTTGAAGACTTTTATAAAGATGAGATAATGAGTATTGCAATGCCCAGCACTGTGTCTGACACATACACGCACAAGCAGTAGCTCAGGAAATGTCAGCTCTAACAAGGACAAACGATACCTCCAGTTCACAGAGCACAGAAATACTCATTCCAATAAGAGGCTTATAAAGTACCTGAAAAATGGTATCTTTTTTTGACATAGCAGGATACGTACAATATTTATCTGTAAAAGTGATTAAGCAATACCTACAGCAGAAGCAGGGAGTCCAAGGATTTTTGAAGAATAAATTGTCTTCAGGAATTTTGCTCTACTGTCAAGGGAGCAGAGTCTCCTCTGGGCCAAAAACATGCTGCAGAATAAAAGAAAAACTTTAAAAGGAAGAAAATATATGATACTTACATCACTGTCAGACACTTACAGCTACTTAATAGACCATAAGCTCATATAAAATAGAAGTAAAAATTGTTGATAGCTGTTTTCTTTCTATATGTAATCTCTCATCACTAGACTCATTCTAATAGAATCCTCCTTATCTTACAAAAATTTATGCATATGTCATTTTAAACTAGAGATGTGTAAGGATATTGTAAATTCAAAAAATAAGGCTCTAATTTATTCAAGAGCATAAAATTACAGTAAGTAAAAGTTTCATTTGTAGCAGCTATAAAAACCAGAATATTTCAATCTAGGAGCTACTCAAATTTTGTAATTTTCTGGATAATAGTCACTGGTGAAACAGCACAATTTTTGACAGTAAATTGGTTAGAAACAGAATTTAGTAAGTTGTTTTAAAAGGATTATAGCAAGTCCTTGACAAATATAAAGAATATATGAATGAATCTTAGGTTATTTTCACAGATGGTACTTTCCTCAACAATCTCACAGACAGCTAGCAATCTATTTCAACAGATTCCAGTTACATAACAGGCATGCATTCTGAATTACATCCCTACCTATAAGGAAAACTGTTATCAAAGAAATATGAAATTCTATTATTATACTGCCACTTACAAGTATAAGAAAACTCAGCTTTCTAAAAAACATCCAAGTAAACAGAAACTTAAAAGGTTTTACTCTAAGAATGTTGTATCAGTGCATGGCACTTCTACCTCTAGTAGTGATAAATAATATACTGGATGTTTCTTAAAGGTTAAATATAAAATCCTGACCTTGCCGACAAAATCTTGGCTTAAAACAACAGCCTCTTAGCCATTCCACACCACATCAGCCTATTTAAATTCTCTGCAAAGCACTTTTGTTGTTTTTTGGTTGGTCACTCATTCACTCATTTGATGCTTCATGAGCCGGGACCTAGTGTGTTTACCCCTGCATTCTCTGGCACATAGTAGGCACTTGATAAATAAAAGTATTAAATGACTGAATAAATACATAAAATCACACTATAAATTAATGATTTAAGTGGGCTATTTATGAGGTCTTTTATGAAATATTGATTCATTTTGGAAAGTAAACCATTACTCCTTATGTTGTAAATCTTTCAGGTTGAAGAACAGGTTTTCTTAAATCAAGAAATGCCTATTCTAGGGGCGCCTGGGTGGCTCAGTCGTTAAGCGTCTGCCTTCAGCTCAGGGCATGATCCCGGAGTCCTGGGATCGAGCCCCACATCAGGCTCCTCCGCTGGGAGCCTGCTTCTTCCTCTCCTACTCCACCTGCTGTGTTCCCTCTCTCGCTGGCTGGCTCTCTGTCAAATAAATAAATAAAATCTTAAAAAAAAAAAAAAAAGAAATGCCTATTCTTGTGTCATTAACTGTTCCATTCAGTAATCAAATACTAACTAGGTTAGGCAATAGGGATTGTTTTAAGGAAAGATATTACCAAACAACGGGAACAATATTGAAAAATCTTTATTCAGTATCATGGAGTTACTTCATTTAGGATAATATAGTTGTTTTTCTTTCCCAGCAAATAAATGTCCACATTTAAGTTCAGCCTAATTTCTTAGGTATTTAAGCAAAGTATAAGCAAAATGCTTTCTTGCAAGTAGACAAATGAGAGAAACCTCTTCTACCTTCTTGAGATAAACTAGGTGAAAAACCAGCACTAGGAACCAGGATACCTGGATTCTAGTCTTTATTCTGATATTAAAGTTTTCTATCCTTGGACAAATCACTGATTCTTGCTGAACCTCAGTTTCCTCATTTTTCAAAAGAGATGAATACATGAATCCTTGATTTGAAGGTAATGTCAGAAGGTGCTGGTAAGTCAATGACTGATCATGTGTGAGCTTAGACACCAGCTCTTAAGAGATTTCACTCCACACAGGGTGAACCATGCCCTCTGGCCACCAGGTCTCAGTGCCCATTCTTCTTAGGGAGTGAACACTAAATCCCCCTGTTTTCATCTGGAAATCCCGCATCATTTCTAGCTACCTTCAACAGTATATTACCTCCATGATACAAGGTACACCCTGGCAAGTGACCCAGTTCTTCATTTCTCTTCCACTTTCCAAACTTTCCACTGTGTCTTTTGGAACAGACGGACCATAATCAGCAAATTCCAATGTATCTTCACGTTCTCAGAGTATTCTCCTTATTTTAATGCAAATCTTATTGTTCCCTGAAGAGACCATTTCCATGTTCCTCAGGGCTGGCTTTTGTTCTTCTGTGCTGCTCTTAAGTCCTTCCCCCTGTCCATTTTACCACTGCCAGATTATTAGTTCCCTGACCTGCCTCACTGATGTTATCTCCTGGCCTGCTGACAACTTCCTGTCATTATTAAAGATTTTGTCATTAGGCATACAGTTTTCTTCTCCATGCAAAGTACTGTGATCATCCTAGATACTTTCAATGGCTTCAGAGATGATCCCCCCAACAGCTGACATCCCCATGTCCATTGCTCTTCTGCTCCATTCCACCTTAGTCATTTTCCTACCATCATATCCTGACCCCACACCTTGCCATTACCTCAGTCTGGTCTAATTCCAAAATAACTAATTAAAACATTCTGCTCTTTGACCATAAACTACCATCCCTTTCAATTAATTATTCCATTCTTCAATATTATCAAGATCTCTAGGAGGCTGCTGCTCCTTTTCCCAACAAGCCTTCCCTTTCCTTTATTTTTCAATTTAGATACCAGTTCCACCCCTTCGGTAATGTCCTTGACAATGCCCTATCCACCTTGTCTGTCCTCTCACCTGTTTACAACACTCTAGCCCTGGATGAACTCTTCCACAGAGTCTGGTTTTCCCAAGCTGTGGAATGCTGGGGAAAGTCACACAGGATATGTTTGGTTTCACCATAAATTCATGGCCATTAATCTCAAATTGACCCCCAACACTCCAGCATTTATACTACATTTTACAGGGGAAGGATGGCAGAATATGCCACCCCAAAATATGCCACTTTAGAATAAGAATTATTATGAGCTAAAGGCACTTGAAAAACAGCAAATGCAAGAAGAGCAGTCTGATCCCTCTCTTTCTTTCTGAAAACAGGAGATAAAATTCCCCTGTGAAAGGAAGGTGCTCTCCCTACACAGGAGAAAAGAAACATTCTTACATGGGAAGTTGAAGCTGAGAAAATTTTGTAAACACAGACCTTGTTAAAATAATTCTTACCTTCCTTTAGCTCCCCAAATATTTTGGTTATTTTTCCACAATTGCCTCTCTATGTTCAACCTACTATAAAAGCATTTGTTTTTGCCACTTCTTTGGGTCTTCATTTTCTTAAGAGGACTCCTGTGTCACGTAGAACTTACATGAAATGTGTGTGCTCTTCTCCTGTTATCAGTCTTATGGCAGTTTAATTCTCAGGCACAGCTGGAAACCCTAAAAGGACAAGCCATACTTCTCTCTCATAGTCCAGAATGATTATTTTAATTGTCCCCACACTCCTCTAACCTAAAAGCTCTTTATTCTAAGGAGATGACCTTGCTTCCTATCACAGAGAAAACAGAAGCTATCAGATTTACCATTTCAATTTACCCAAATAAAAAAAACCAACCCCCCAAAATCCCTTCTTTCTTCCTTTCTATTATAATAAAGTGACCTTTCCACCAAAGGGTATTTCCTCCTCCCATGACTAAGATCTCATTCATGTCTAGCTCTACAGAGACCTTGCTCCACTGATTTTCCCCCCTTTCTCTGGCATATGCAACTTTCCTTGCTCACATCTCTTCTAGTTATAAAACAATAAATACAAAACATAAACAAAAACTAAAACTCCTGACTCTGCCTTCTCCTTCCTGTTGCTCATCTCCTCTTCAAATTGAAACTTTCCTGTTACTTTCTCTTGAGAGCAAAACTTTTAAACTTTTAAAAAGCACTTGTCTTCTTTTCCTCAAACTATAGTCCTCACCGTGGTGCAATCTGACTTTTGTACCCACTACTCCACAGGTGGCTCTTGCTCAAGTCAGTTTTGACCTTCATGTTAAGTCCAGTGAACATCTGGCAATTCTCTCACTGCAGTGTTAGATACTGCTGGTCAAGCCCTGTCTCCTCCCAGAAACACCACGTTCCCTTGGCTTTTGACATTCTACAATCCCTCATTTCCCTCCTATCTCTCCTCCAATCTGCCATTAAATGATGGAATTTCTCAGTACCCTCATCTGAACTCTCTCTTCTCACTCATTAATCTCTCACTAAGTAATCTGATTGTGGGAGGAACTGTGAGGGCATCAGTGGGGGAAAAAAAAAAAAGGGCTCCAAAGAAATCTAAGTGGGCTGACATACAGATTCAGAACCTCTGAAAACTATTTTTCTTCTGAGCTTTACATAAACACGTTTTGACCAGCACTTTCTATTGCAATTAACATTCCATACATATATTCACAAGTAATAAAACTAGATTAACAAATTTGGATGTCATTGAAAAGTTGGAGAAAATCCAAACATATGGCTTTTAACTCTAAACAATATTTTCATTGTATTTTTTCTAGTTTCTCCTTAAAAACAATGTTGTATGAAGAAAACCAGGCAATTGCTCATCAAGGCGATCTGGTAAACCTGATTATGGCATATTGGAAATATGGTCAGCTCCATATTCAAATACACATGATCAGTAGAAAATTAAAGTATTTCTAATCATTGGAGTAAACTATTTAAAATGAAGATACAGATGTATGTGTGGCAGAAGCTGTGAAGGCTGGTGAACTGTTGGGGGGCAGAATCCACAGCTATAATGTAAGCAAAGCAGTCAAAATGAATTGTATCAAGTTGGAAACTCCGGCCTTAAACCCAAACGATCAATTTAGATATAATCCTTTTGCATGCGCGGAGGAGTGGTAGGAAGAGATTCAGGTAATTTGACAAAGTTCAGATCATTCAGGTTAACTGCAGGCTCAAGGAAGCTTAAGGTGAGTGCAAAAAAGGCTGGTGCTAATTAACGCACAGCCCACGCTGTTAAGTTTGAGCAAAGGTTATTTCTCCTTTATGCTCTCCCTGCCCCTCCACTTCTAGAATGTTTATAAGGTTCACCGCTGCAACAGATGGCATCCAGAAGGTGCACAGGTACCGGCTGGGGAAGTGGAGCGGGAATAATAAGCCTCAAAGTCACGTCTTTGGAGCAAGGTGGGGGGGGGGGGGATTAGCCATATTTAGCCCGAGCTGAAGGAGAGGGGATCCGGAAAGTGCCGAAAAGCCGTTCTGTGAAAATGGGTTCGTGGAATATAAATGCGCCCAGGGTAAGAAACGGGGCTGTCTGGATTCCATGAGAAGGAATGAGGTTTCTGCACAGCACGAGGTGACGCTCTGGGCCCCGCTGGCGGTCCCAGTGGAAGGGAGCGAGCTGCCCAGCTCTCGCCTCAGGCGGCGGGGGGGGGGGGGGTCACCCCCAAGGAGCGGCAGATTGGGCTGTTTTGCTCTTTTAACCACACACTTCAGATTCCACACTTCACTTACACGGCAGGACAACAGCCTTCGTTTCCTTTCTTACTAGCAATCTCGGTTATGGATGAGCTGGAGTCGGTGTTTCCAAAATGCCAGAGTGAGTTGTCGAATCCAGAGCGAAAGGGGCACAAAGCCTTTTTTGGGTGACTGGGGTGCAGGGGCCGCACCCGGCGAGGCCGGCCACCTCCCCAGAGAGAACGTAATTCCAGCGCGGACGCCGGCACCCGAGCGCGAGGCCGAGTCCTGAAGGAGATCCGGCCCGGCTCTCGGTCTCGCCAGGCGCGCCGCGCCTCTCCCGCGGCCTCCCTCCCCGGCCGGCCTCCCTCCACCCGACTCGGCGCGCCAGGCCCCGGAGCGCCCGCCTGGCGCCCCACTCACCTCCGGCGCGCGACAGTCTCTCCTCCCCGGGCTCCGGGCCCGCCCGCGCTCCAGGGCGGGGTGGCCGGGGCCTCGGACGTAGGGGCGGAGCCCGGGCGCAGCGGGGCGCTGGGTCGGGATGCAGAGCGCAGATTGGCTGAGGCGCCGGCCGCGAGCGCGGACTGGCTGGCACGGGATGCGGGGCGGGGTGCCGGGGAGAAGGGGATCGCGGGCTGCGCCGGGCGGGTGGAGGTGCGGGGCGGCGTAGGCGCGGCGGGGTAGAGGCAGGTCTGGGCCCAGGGGCGGGACGCGGAGAGTACCTGGAGATGGCCGGGGATCGGGTATGAAAATTAGGCCTCATCAGATGTGTGTCCTTGACTTGGGTTGGGGTGGGTTATAGGACAAGGACTGATTTGGAAGAAAGGGCAAACTGGGCACAGCACTTAGAGCAGGGAAGGGTTGCGGACAGAATAATGTTGGAGGGTGCCTGAGAGAGGGCGAGCCTAAAGAGAATGTGAAAAGGGATTCGTAGATGTGTTCCTCGCCTGTGATGGGGGTGAGAAAAAAAGCGGGAATTTACATTTCTGAATAGAAAAAAAAAAGAGTTTGATTAGAGAACTGAGAAGGAAAGGGGGTGTGACACTGGAGGAAAATACACGACATTTTAACAGTGAAGAAAAAATCGCCAGAGAGAAAAGGACACCACCTGTCCGATAGGGGAGGCGGTATAGCGAAAGAAGTTTCTGTTAAGAATCAAATTTCACAATTACATTTCCTTCCTCTCCTAGTTTAAGGTGAGAGGATAGATGAAGTGAGAGTGGCAGTACCATTGTTACTCAGGCCTAGAGGAAAGAACAAAAATAATCTTTGGTTGAAGGAATATACTCTTCAACTAGGTACTAGGACTCAGCTTATCTGAATCTGCTGTCTACCACCTGCCCATTTGCTTTATAATTCTATAATTATAATTTCTATAATTATAACTTCTATAATTTTTGTGGCCACTGTCTTTCCTCTTGTTTTTGTTCTCATGGGCTTAAGGCTTAAAAGAATCTCCTTACTGTTATTTTAGTGGGGCTTATGTAGAGTCAAAATATAAGTATCTATGATTTGCCGTCTCTTGCGGTTGTCATTCGTTTACATACACATTCTTTAAATGACTGAATGAGCAAATGCTGGGCATTCAGATGCTTTGTTCCTATGTTAAGCCTCATGTTATTCTTTATATTCATGTTGATGTTTAAAAGAGAAATATGGAAATATAAGTGATTCCCTGGAATTAATAGCTCATAGCTGTATTTTCCTTATAGCTTCTGCTCATTTGTTTTTTGAATATAAGAACAGTATCTTCCTGATATAGATAAAGCCGTTTCCACTGCCTCATACAGAGGACTAAAAATATTCTGAAATATAGCAGAGAGAAGGCAGTATAGCACAGCGGTGAAGCCAAATCATCTGGTTCAAATCCTAGCTCTGCAATTATCTGCAGCTTTGGGCAAGTTACTTTATTTCTCTGTGCTTCACTTTCCTCATCTGTAAAATGTGAGTAATGGAACCTTACTTACAGTGCTGCTGTGAGGATTAGAAGATTATATAGACCCAAAAAAGCTTAGAACAGTACTTGGTTCTTAGTACTATAAAATTGTTCCTTAAGAAAAAAGGAAAGAGAATCTTCCAGAGGAGGCTGCTAATTATTCCCTAATATTTAGTATTCTCTTCCTCTGTAGTAATAGAACCATAACAGAACTCATGTGAGTTCACTCCTTGGTGAGTTGCAGATAGAAACTATACCAGGTGAGTTGTTGGGCAAAGGAAACTTTATTTGCAGCAAACAAGGAAATTAAAGGGAATAACCTCCAAAGCCCTGACTCACTGAGCAAGGGTGAATGGGTTCCTTTTACTTAGAGTTAGGATGAATATTTAGAAAGGGAAGACTTGTCATCATAAGTAGAGGCAGGCATAAGTTGTGCCTCCATGAAACATGCCTGTACAAACATTGTAAGCTATGTAAATGAGGCTTGTGCCCTCCTTAGTCGGAGATTTTAGTATTATAATGAGGTGAAGGTCACTCTCAGTCATCCCAGAGGTCACTCCATGGTCCATCTGTGCAGGTGTGAGTTGGGGGCTTAGCTCAACCTGGTCTGGGTGGTCTGGGCAGTCATTACTGCTTGATGGGCCATTTTGGTTTCCTTAATGGGATGCTGAGCCTATAAGGTCTTTTGTCTGAGTGAAGAGATAAACTGGAAAGAAGAGCTTAGGGTGAAAATGTGGGATGAAGGTCAGTAGATACAAGCAGGTGAGCAGTAAAGTTCAGGTCTTAGGGTCTAGCTGGTGACAGAACTCACAAATTTCAGCAGAGGTTGTGGGTATTTGGTATAAAGACTGTGTTTCCACCCTCTGTTGTGCTGGGCCAGACTAAATTCTGGGCACTGGGATATAAATGGACATCATCCAGGAAAATCTTAAAGGGGAAGCATGCCCTTATTGCTCCCTTGTTTTGCAGTTCCCCTGACAGTATGAGTGCAGACAGGATTGCTGCAGCTCTCTTGGACCACCTGATGGAATCTGCAAGTTGAAGATGGTGGAGCAATGGAATGAGAGAGAAGGAGCCGGAGCCCTGATATCATGGAGCCACTACCCCAGCCCCACACCTACTATATTTAAGTGCGAAAGAAATCAACTTCAATTTTGTTTAACTCTTTTATATGAATTTTCTAACATGCTCTTGTACTGTGACTGTTGGGTTCCTGACTTTTCTAGTCTGCTTACCAAAGGCACTCCACTTTACTTGACCTCCCAGGTGACACTAGAGGAGGGACAGGGAAGAGAACGAGGTGGAAGCAAAGCCCCATTACCTGAAAATGCTTCGCAAGAGGTTATCTGTCTCTTCTAGGCACTAAGAGGCAGGCAGGCAGGCAGAACAACATTCTTCTTTTACCTGGTAACCCTAGGGCAGTACTACGAAGGACCTGCTCTAGGAAAAAAGACAAGTCTGGGTTTGTAACTTCCTAAAGGTTTTTCCACCCTACATTCCTGCTATAAAGAGTTATGTTCTTGGAAGCTGAAGAGAATAGATCTTCAACATTTCAGCATTCTCACCACACACACACATACACACACATAAAATTAACTATGTTAACTATGTGAGATGATGGACAAAGTAATCCAATTGACCTTGGTAATCATTCTGCAATGTGTGTATACATACATATGTCAAAAAAGGAGTTATGTTCATGGGGCGCCTGGGTGGCGCAGTCGTTAAGTGTCTGCCTTCAGCTCAGGGTGTGATCCCGCCTTTCTGGGATGGAGCCCCACATCAGGCTTCTCCGCTGGGAGCCTGCTTCTTCCTCTCCCACTCCCCCTGCTCGTGTTCCTTCTCTTGCTAGCTGTCTCTCTCTCTCTGTCAAATAAATAAATAAAATCTTTTAAAAAAAAAAAGGCGTTACGTTCGGTTTTCACCCTCATGGAGCTATTTTAAATGCAATGTTTTATGTGTATTATTACAGTAAATTAATGCTTTCCAGCCAGATAAATAATAACTGTACAAACATTAGTTTAAGTGTTTCAAAAACCGTAATAGAAATTATACATTTACCCATAGAAAGCCTGCCTAAGGTAACTACATATTTGTTTATCTATCTGTCTATCCATCTGACTGTCTATCCACATAACACATTTGGCTGAATTTATAGCAATTTAGCTATTAGCATTGGTTACTTAAGCCATTCAGAAAGTCTTCATAGTCTTTGAACAATCTTTTAAAAGAGAAAATAAATTTTGACTTTACAAATCAATTTGGTAGGAAAAAAGTCATTCAAAACATGGGGTCCATATGTAAGATATAATAAAAATTGTCCCTGTGACAGCTTTGGCAATTATTGTACCCTTCTAGGCTAGGTATGTGGCTTCTGGCTAACTAGTGTTAGAAAATGTCCCTGCACAAGTGAATATCACTGTGTAAAATCCAGGAGAAATTGCTTTTCTCAGGGAGGTGTCATGTGTTCTTTCTCAATCTACTTTGCCTCTGGAATTCATGGTTCATTCATGATGGAGCTTTCAAGCTTTCAGAGGCCTTTCTCTTCCAGGATATATGCAGATTCTCGGCTCCTGAAGTGTTTCTTTTCTTTTTTTTTTTTTTTTTTTTTAAGATTTTATTTATTCGACAGAGAGAGACAGCCAGCGAGAGAGGGAACACAAGCAGGGGGAGTGGGAGAGGAAGAAGCAGGCTCATAGCGGAAGAGCCCGATGTGGGGCTCGATCCCAGAACTCTGGGATCACACCCTGAGCTGAAGGCAGACGCTCAACGACTGAGCCACCCAGGCGCCCCTCCTGAAGGGTTTCTATGGTGATGGCCTTTTGATCTCTCAATCTGTCATAGTGTGTGATATCTCTTTGGCAATGCTGCCTGTCCAGTCAGTACCACATTCCCGGTGGCTCTCGAGAGCAGCGGCAGGAAATAAACACCAGATTCTCTAGGTCTGTGAGGAAGAGATAATGACGAAATCCTATGTGGTGAGGGAGAGGGAGAAGATTCTCCTCTAAATAGTACAAGAATATAAATAACTATCAGATTCCTGCAATATTCAATATGATGTTAAATAACCAAATGGTAAACTTTCAGGGAGAAACAGCAGGAATGGAGTTGTGATGATAAACCGCATAAAGATGTTCGCTTATATGTTTAAAGATATTCATGGTATGACGTGTTTACTATGCCAGGCACCCTTATGGACTCTGCTGATTCCAGTGATGAACAAACAGTTCCTGCCCACAAGGAGCTTATAATCTAGTAGGGGGGACAGGCAATGTATACTGACAAACTCAAGTGATAAAAGGCAGTGATAAAATGCTGTGAAGGAAAATTAAAATGTTGGCCACTAGATGGAGCTCATTGCCTTTTTCATTTCACTTACTGATTCACTCAGAGATGCTGAGCGCAGGACATACTACCAAAGTAGTGTTTTGGGGTCAGGTGATAGGCTGTCTCTCTCTTCCTAAATTTCCCTAATTTAGATTTTCTTTTTCTACTAACTGAAAGGGGGAAATATAGTTAAGACATACTATGGAGCCAACCAGGATATTTTAGGGTAGGTGGATTAGATCAGCTCCTTCCCAAATCACAGAATTCCTCCCCCCTCAGTTTCCTGGGTATTTACTTTTATGTATCTACTTATTTAATATCTGTATTCACAACTAAACTATTAGCTCCTTGAGAAAGGGACTACAGGAAGGCTTCCCAGTCCTTGACAGAGTATCTGGTAGGTACTCAGCAAGTACCTTTTGAATGTAAGAATCTCCTTAGTCCAAGTAATTGCTGTTTTCCTGTGGTCTCATCTAACTCCCTAGAGACTGTTTTGATGTTTGGTTGGGAAAATCTCCATGATAAAAACTTAGGTACTTTTGCGTCTTGTGTTCCATGAATTACTCTCTGTCAAAGAACTCTCAGTGTGTGGGAAGCGTGTGTGTGTGTGTGTGTGTGTGTGTGTGTGTGTGTGTGTTAGAAATACTTTTTGGCTTTCTGAATTCAGGGCCATATTTTTTCCTTTTCCTACTTGGAGAAAGTCTAACACACAAAATGGACACACACATGCACACACACATTTTTTTCTTTCTTTTTTTTTGAGAGAAAGAGAGAACCCACGTTTGCTTCCAATTGTTCGTTGCTTGTATATAGAAATGCAGTTGAACATGTTTTTTTTTTAATTACTGAAGTAAAATTGACATACAATGTTATATTTATATCAGATGTGTAACATTTTTAGAAGGTAGAGAAGAGATAGGAAAGTATCCCCCAAACTGAGAAAGCACTTTGAGACCAGAAAATGAAGCAGGCCTCTCCATCCAGTTTACACAGTTTTATTCAGGGAAACTTACTGACAGGGAAGATCTGGTGGAGGACAATCATGTCAGACCTTGGTCCACAGATTTTATAGAGCGAGGGGACAGGCAGAAGGGGCACTGTAGCGAGACCAAAGGGATCGCATGTACCTCAAAGGGCTTGCATACACCTAACTGACAGCTACCCTTCAATCAGATTTTGTGGTACCATCTACGAGTCAGGAAGGGGAAAGAAAGATGTTATCTCTATCAGATTCCTGGGAGGCCAAAGCAAGCCTGCCCCCTTACCTACCTTGACAGGCATTTCTAAGGTATGTATATTAATCTCCAAGGGGCCCAAACATGTAGCCAATGATGGAATCAGTATTCTCAGCACTCCTACAGACATACTGCTTTGACAATTCTATGCATTATTCAATGTTTACCATAACCATTATGGTCACCATCAATCACTATACAACATACTACAGTATTTCTGACTCCATCTCCTATGCTGTACTTTTCATCCCCATGATTTGTTTTATAACCAGAAGTTTGTACCTCTTAATCCCCTTCACCTATTTCATCCATCCCCCCACCCACTTCCCCTCTGGCAACCACCAGTTTATTTTCTGTATTTAAGAGCCCGTTTTTTGTTTGTTTTGTTTTTTTATATCCTATATATAACTGAAACCATATGGTATTTGTCTTTGCTTGACTTATTTCATTTAGCGTAATAGGTCCATCCATGTTGTTGCAAATCAGTGCAGTCCTCATTAAAATACCAATAGCATTTTTCACAGAACTAGAACAAATAAGACCAAAATTTGTATGGAACCACAAAAAAACTTTGACTAACCAAAGCAATCTTGAGAAAGAAAAACAAACCGGGAAGTATCACAATCCCAGATTTCAAGATATATTACAAACTATAGTTAATCAAAACAGTATGGTACTGACACGAAAATAGACACAGATCAATGGAACAGGAGACAGAGCCCAGAAGATGGACCCTGTGTTGACCTTGTATCTTATGACCTTATTAAACTCATCTATTAGTTCTAGGAGGTTGTTTTGGTTGATTCCCTGGGATTTTCTCTGTGGACAATAATGTTGTCTGAGAATAAAAACGGTTTTATTTTATCATTTTTGACCTATATGCCTTTTACTTCCTTTTCTATTTACTTTTCTTGCCATATTGTCCTATAACTTTCAGTATAATATTGAACCAGAGAGGTGAGAGTAGACATCCTTGCTTTGCTCCTGAGTAAGGGGAAAGCAGTCAGTTTTTCATCATTAAATCTGATGTTAGCTGTAGGGTTTTTGCAGATGCCTTTAATCAGCTTGAAGTTCGCTTTTACTCCTAATTTGCTGAGTTTTATCATGAATGGTATATTATTTTGTTGAGGTTTTCTGCATCTACTTATATAATTAAGTGGTCTTTCTTCCTCAGGCTTTTAGTATGGTGAATTGCATTAATTGATAAACCCCAGATGATTGAGGTGCATTATTTTTATATATTGCTGGATTCAACTTGCTAATATTTTGTTGAGGATTTTTGCATCTATGTTCATGAGAGGTAATGGTCTGTAGTTCTCTTTTTCTATTCTGTTTTTGTCTGATTATGGGTTCAGGATATGCTGCCCTTGTAGAATGAATTGGGAAATGTTCCCTCTTCTATTTTCCGGAAGAAATTGCGTGGATTGGTGTTATTTCTTTAAGAACTTGGTAAAATTCACCAGTCAGGAGGGACCGTATGGATCTGGGTAATTGTTTTCCAGAATTCTCTGATACTATCACCACAATCAAGGTAACAGACATTTCCAACACCTCCCCAAATTCCCCCTGCCTTTTTTTTTTTTTGGTGGTAAGTATCCTAAGCTTGAGATTTACCCTCTTAACACATTTTGAAGTGCATAATACCATATTTTTAATTAAAGGCATTATGTTATATAGCAAAAAGATCTCAAAAACTTATTCATCCAGCATAACTGAAACATTATACCCATTGGATAATAACTCCCCATTCCCCACCCCCAAACCTCTGGCAATCACAACTGTATTCTCTGCTTCTGAGGGTTTGATGATCTTAGATAACTCCTGTAAGTAGATAGCTCATATAATCCATGCAGTGTTTCTCCTTTTGTAACTACCTTATTTCACTTAGCATACAGTTCTCCAGATTCATCTATGTTGTTGCAAATGGCAAGATTTCCTTCTCTTTTGAGGCTAAATCATATTCTATAGTATGTATATATCACTTTTTCTTTATTAATCTGTCCATGGACACTTAAGTTGTATCCATATCTTGGCTATTGTGAATAATGTTGCAATGAACATGAAAGCACAGATATTTCCTTAAGAGCCCAATTTCAATTCTTGGATAAATACCCAGAAGTGGGATGGTTGGATCATATGGTAGTTCTATTCTTAATTTTTTGAGGAAACTCCATACTATTTTCTATACTTGCTTCACCATTTTATGTTCCCATTTACAGTGTACAATTTCTTTATCTCCTCACTATCATCTTTATTTTTTTAATAATAACTATCTAATAGGTATGAAGTGATAGCTCACTGATTCGCATTTCCTGATGATTAGTGATGTTGAGTATCTTTATATACCTATTGGCCATTCGTATGTCTTTAGAGAAATGTCTGTTCAAGTTCTCTGCCCATTTTTAATCAGGTTATTTGTTTTGTTTGTTTGTTTTTGTTCTTGAGTTGTAAGAATTCCTTACTTATTTTGAAAATTAACACCTAATCAGGTATATGATTTGTTAATATTTTCTCTCATTCTGTAGGCTGCCTTTTTATTCTCGTTTCCTTTGCTCTGCAGAAGCTTGATTTGATGTTGTCTCACTTGGTCTACTTTTGCTTCTGTGGACTGTATTTTTGGTGTCATATCTAAGAAACCATCACCAAAACCAATGTCAAAAAGATTTGCTCTGTTTTTTCCTAAGAGTTTTACCATTTTAGGTCTTATGTTAAAGTCTTTAATCCATTTTGAGTTGATTTTTGTGTATGGTATAAAGGAAGAGTCCAGTTTAATTTTTTTGCATATGGATATCCATTTTTCCCCAACACTATTTGTGGAAGAGACTATCATTTCTCCATTGTCTATTCGTGGCACCTTACCAAATATTAGTTGATTTTTTTCCCTGAGATGCAAAGATGGTTCATCATATGCAAATCAATAAACATGATACACCAGATTAACAAGAATTAAGAATAAAAATCATATCATCTCAATGTATGCACATAAAGCATTTGACAAAATTCAACGTCTTTTCATGATAAAAACACTCATAAACTAGGTATACGAAGAATGTATCTCAACATAATGTAGACCATATATGACAAGCCCACAGCTAACATCATACTCGATGATGATCAGGGATAAGACAAGTATACCCATTCTTACCACTTCTATTCAACATGGTACTGGGGTCCTAGCCAAAACAATTAGGCAAGAAAAAAGAAATAAAAGAAATCTAAATCAGAAAGGAAGAATAAAATTATCTGTATTTGTGGATAACATGATCCTATATGTAGAAAACCTTAAACTCCATAAAAATTCTTAGAACTAATAAAGTTTAGTCTATGTGTGTCCTTAAAGCTAAATGGAATCTCTAATAGGCAGCATATTGTTGGATCCTGGGTTTGTTTGTTTTTTTTAATTTTTAAAACTTTAATTCCTGTTTTTTAAAATCCATTCAGCTATTCTGTCTTTTCATTGGAGAATTTAATTCATTTACTTTTTTAAAAATTCAGTTACTTTTAAAATAATTATAGATAGATAAGGACTTACACTTACCATTTTGTTAAATCTTTTCTGACTATTTTGTAGTTTCTTTGCTCCTTTCTTCCTCTCTTGCTGTCTCCCTTTGTTATTTGTTGATTGTAGTGCTTTGCTTTGATTCTTTTCTATTATGTATCTACCAGAGGATATTTTCTTTGTGATTACTATGAAGCATACATAAAACATTTAAGTCTATTTTAAGCTGGTAACAACTTAACCTCAATCACATACCAAAACTACACTCTTACATTGCCCCTCCCACATTTTATGCTATTTATGCCACACTTTACATCTTTCTATATTGTGTATCCATCAACAAATTATTGTTCCAGTTATTTTAATAATTTTATCATTTAACTTTTATAATTTTATACTAGAGTTAAAAGTGATTTATGCACCATCATTACAGTATTAGAATATTCTGAATTTGATTATATATTTACCTTTACCAATAAGCTTAATACTTTCATATATTTAGAATATTCTGAATTTGATTATATATTTACCTTTACCAATAAGCTTAATACTTTCATATATTTCCATTTTGTTACTTAGTACTCTTTTGTTTCAACTTGTAAAAGTACCAGTAGCATTTCTTGTAAGGCAGTTCTTGTGGTAAAGAAGTCCCTCAGCTTTTGTTTGTCTGAGAATGTCTTTATCACTCTTCATGTCTGAAAGACAGCTTTCCTGGGCATAGTATTCTTAGTTGGCATTTTTTTTCTTTTGGAATTTTGAATGTACACACACATATTTTTTTCTTTCTTGTTTTTTTTTTTTTTTTTTTTGAGAGAAAGAGAGAACCCATGTTTGCTTCCAATTGTTCGTTCTTGATGAAGTCCCAATAGTTAATTTTTGCTTTTGTTTCCCTTACCTCTGGCTAGGTGTCTAAAAAGAAGTTGTTATTGACAAGGTCAAAGAAGTTTCTGCCTGTGGTCTCCTCTAGGATTTTGATGGTTTCCTATCTCACGTTTAGGTCTTTCAGCCATTTTGAATTTATTTTGTGTATGGTGTAAGAAAGTGATTCAGTTTCATTCTTCTGCATGTTGCTGCCCAGTTTTCCCAACACCTATTGAAGAGACTGTCTTTTTTCCATTGGATATTCTTTCCTGCTTTGTTGAAGAATAGTTGACCATATAGTTGTGGGTACATTTCTGGATTTTCTGTTCTATTCCATTGATCTGTGTGTCTGCTTTTGTGCCAGTACCACGCTGTCTCGATGATCACAGCTTTGTAATGTAGCTTGAAATCTGGAATAGTGATGCCTCCTGTTTTGTTTTTCTTTTTCAGAATTGCTTTGGCTCTTCAGAGTCTTTTGCAGTTCCTTACAAATTTTAGTATTGTTTGTTGTAGCTCTGTGAAAAATGCTGGTGATATTTTGATAGGGATTACATTAAATGTGTAGATTGCTTTGGGTAGTAGAGGCATTTTAATAATGTTCGTTCTTCCAATCCATGAGCATGGAACGCTTTTTCATTTCTTTGTGTCCTCTTCAATTTCTTTCATAAGTGTTCTGTAGTTTTCAGAGTACAGATCTTCTACCTCTTTGGTTAGGTTTATTCCTAGGTATCTTACCAGTTTTGGTACAATTGCAGAGGGAGGGATTCCTTGAATTCTTTTTCTGCTGCTTCATTATTGGTGCATAGAAATGCTTTCTGCACATTGGTTTTATATCCTGAAACTTGGCTGAATTCATGAATTAGTTCTAACAATTTTTTTGGTGGAGTCCTTCAGGTTTTCTCCATAGAGTATCATGTTGTCTATAAATAGTGAAAGTTTGACTTCTTCCTTGTTGATTTGGATACCTTTACTTCTTATTGTTGTCTGATTGCTGAGTCTAAGACTTCCAGTACTATGTTAAATAGTAATGGTGAGAGTGGACATCCTTGTCTTGTTCTGACTGTAGGGGAAAGCTCTGTTTTTCCCCATTGAGGGATGATATTAGCTGTGGGTCTTTCATATATGGCCTTTATGATGTTGAGGTTATGTTGCAAATATCTTTACTTTATTGAGGGTTTTTTTTTTAAATCAAGAAAGAACGCTGTATTTTGTCAAATGCTTTTTTTGCATCTATTGGCAAGATCATATGGTTCTTATCCTTTCTTTTATTAATGTGCTGTATCATGTTGATTTGGATATATTGAACCAGCCCTGTAGCCCAGGAATAAGCCCCACTTGATCGTGGTGAATAATTCTTTTAATGTACTGTTGAATTCGATTTGCTAGTATTTTATTGAGAATTTTTGCATCCGTGTTCATCAGGAATACTGGCCTGTAGTTTTCCTTTTTAGTGGGGTCATGTCTGGTTTTGGAATCAAGGTAATGCTGGCTTCATAGAATGAGTTTGGAAGTTTTCCTTCCATTTCTATTTTTTGGAACAGTTTGAGAAGAAAAGGTATAAACTTCTTTTAAATGTCTGGTAGAATTCCCCTGGGAAGCCATCTGTCCCAGAACTTTTGTTTGTTGGGAGATTTTTGACTGCTGATTCAATTTCCTTGCTGGTTATGGGTATGTTCAAATATTCTATTTCTTCTGGTTTCAGTTTTAGTAGTTTGTAAGTTTCTGGGAATTCTGTGTACTTTTTCTCAATCCCATAGATCCATGCAGGCAGCTGAGAGCTCCTACCCCTTTTCTTTGTTCTTAGTTGCCCCCAGGCAAAGTTGCCTCAGCACTCTTGAGTGAGTTGAGATACAAGTAGATCTTTCTGGCAGTATCCTGAAAAGTGAGGTTAATGTTAAATAGTTGCTTCACTCATTTTTTGCACCTGAGGGAAAAATTGTGCGCTGAGGGGTTTACTTTAGATGCTGAGCTGTTCCAACTTGTGGGAGGGACTGATACCAGTAAAGCACAATATCATTCTTTTATTGGTGTTTTTGTTGGAGGGGATGAGGGCTAGGAATTCCTCTTTCATAATCTTGCAGATTTTACTTAAGACTTTTTTTTTTTTTAACTACAAATGTAATTTCTTTAGATGTTAAAGGACAATTCAGGTCATCTATTTCACCTTGATGGGTTTTAGTAGTTTGTGTTTTTTGTGAAATTGGTCCATTTCATTCAATTTGTTGAAAATATGCATGTAGAGTGGTAACAATGTTGATTTTTAGTTTATCTATGTATCTATCAAATATTTAAAAGATTTCTTAAATCTTTATATTTGCATTCATTTTTCATTGAATATTTTCATTGGCCTAATTGGTTCTTTTTTTGGCAATAAAACAAATGTTTAACTTAATTCAGAATAAGAGATAAGAAATAACTCTTCAATAAAATAAATAAAATTATACAAGGCACCCTTTCAAAGGGATAAAAGTATGCTGGGTGGTGATTGGGGGAAAGATTGCGAGAAAGATGAAGTATCAGGGAGCTAAATGGGCTGTTGGACCACACTATTTTTAGCAAGTCAAACATGGTTTTACCCTCTGCCCCCAACGATGAGGGAGCAGAAAACTGGCTGAAGACAAAGCATCAACTGACAGCGAGCAACCTCCCCCCACCCCCACTCCTGGGTAGGACAAGTGTGACATTTTTCCAGGAATTTCCCAACTATCTTAATGTTAATGCCTTGCTAGAGGGGAAAAGCAACCTCAACTTGACAATGGCAAGGCCTCTGGGATCTTGTAGATCCTCTTTAACATATGAAAGTTCTTTTGAAACCTCCCTTTTTTCTTACCTCCCCCAACCTCATAGTATATAATCAGCCACCCCTCACAACCGAGGCGTGGCACCTCTTTCTGCCTATGGGTCCTGTCCCCGTGCTTTAATAAACCACCATTTTGCACCAAGGACGTCTCAAGAATCCTTTCTTGGCTGTCAGCTTCGAACCCTAACATCTTTCCTACATCATCCAACATGTTAAAATGTATATACATTTTTCCCATAAGTTTAGCACATACAATAGGTACACAGAGAAAGCATGATTTTTTTCTTTCTGAATCTATTAATTGCTCAAGAATATTTAGCACATAGGTAATTGTTACAATATAGATATATATATTTTAAGCAGAGAATTAACTACACTCCCCACCCCTCATCACCTTTGCAATGTGTGAGGACTGACTCGTACCTAGTATTTCACAGAAACCATCAATTCCCCCAACGTGCTTTAACTTTTTACTCTCCAATTACCTGAAATGGAGTTGAGCAGCAGCATTGAGAGTAATTAGGAAGTACTTCCTTACCCCAATTCTCAGGATTCCTCTCATCCCCCTTTTAGTGATCTTGCCAAAAAAACAAAAACAAAACAAAACACACTTCAACAGCCTGTAACAATGTGGACAGAGGGAAAAATATAGGGCCAAATATGGTAGTACCTAATGAGTTAACCATGTAAAAATGCAAATTATGATGATGTGTCCTCATCATTTTGAGGAATCTGTGCATATCTACTTCCTAAGCATCATGCCTAGTTCTAACCTTTGTTCTCCATAAGCAAAAGTCAATCATCCCATCAGAATCACCAGATGTCAGCAATTTTATCAAATAATTGGTCTCTCCTATAAGAAAAAACAAATGGACTTAAGCAGTCTCTTTTAGGAAGGTGATATATAGAAAAAAGTATAGTGTGTGCATATAAATTTTGCCTTTCAAAATAATCTGAATTTTTATGTCTGCTGTATAAAAATGTCATTATATTTTATTATATATATATTTATACATAAAAACCATCAGAGCCAATCATTGTGAAAGGAGAAAGGGGCATCTAGAAGATCACACCAAGAAAATGGGGCTTGGTGCCTCCAGCCTAAAGAACAAATTCGAACTATGTGGCCCTGTGGGCCTACCCGTTTAGGGTGACACATGCAAGGTTTGCAGAGCTGGAGTATGGGCTTGGTTCTACCTTTTGGAGAGGAGGGGGGACCCATTTAAACAAACATCCATCATGGAGTCTATGGAGCTGGTCTTCCTTAGGAGAGATGGTCCATGCCCTATTCGACTGGAGTCGCATAGCATCCGAAGGGCAGTATGGGAAGCACAGGTGTAGGGAAAGGGTAGTGATGAGGGAACAGAAGGCAAGCCGAGGACAAAGCAGAAGCTGACACCATGCAACCCCCTCCCCCTGGGATGTATACAACATTCCTCGGGCACTCCTGGCTGCCCTAAAGGACAAAGAAACAGTTAACCTATAGATACCACAATCTTGCAAGACTTGAGTCTACTTCGGTTTACAAATGTCTTAGCAGTTTACAAGAACAAAGCTATCAGTAACCTAGCTTCCAGAAGGGAATGTATGCAGACAGTTAAATTTCCTTACTACCTACAGCCCATTGCCAAGTCCTGGAAACAGGCAGGGGACATTCCTCCAGGAACTCTGCCTCAATGTTAATACTTTGCTAAGGGCCAAAGGCAGTCCTAGCCTGACCCCCTACCTCCACCAAGATCCCGTAAGTCTACTTTAATGTATAAAACTTCCTTTGGAAACTTCCTTTATCTCTAACCTCCCCCCCCAAGAGATGTGTTGGCAATCATCCCCCAAGCATATGGCCCAGGGATACACATCTGAAGGGTCTCATGACTAAGGTTTTATTAGACGGTAATAAATGACCTTTCCCCAACAATAACTAGCCCCCTCAAGGTCCTGGAAACCTTGCTTCCAAAATTCCTTAGAGAATTAGGCTATCCCTAACCCCCTCCCAACTTGAGGGTATATAATCAGCCACCCCTCACAACCTGGGGCAGCAGCTCTTTCTGCCCATGGGTCCTGTCCCCGTGCTTTAATAAACCATCACTTTGCACCAAAGATGCCTCAAGAATTCTTTCTTGGTCCTCGGCTCCAGACCCCACCCCACTGAACCTCACGTATATTCCCCAACGTCATCAGTAGGACGCTCTGTATATGGATGCTGCTTGCAGGGGTGAACTGATGGGCAAAAGGAGGCTGAAGCCAGAGGGCAGCATAGGTTGTGCAGCCATCTGCAGCTTTTCTAGTTCTGCCTCCTGCAGTCTTTTCGCCTTGGCCCTTCAGTTCTGGAACCAGATTTGACCTGGGTCGCTGGGAGGTTCAGAGAGCTGGAGAACTCTGCATGCTCTCCAATGGAGAGGTACTGTTTCCGGTGGAACTTGCGCTCCAGAGCGAGGAGCTGGGACGTGATAAAGGGTGTTCAGGACTTCAGATTGGTCTGGTGCTTCCGCAGGGGGCAGGGGGTGGGGCGCATGTGTCTTGGCGGCGGAGAGTATCTGCCGGGTTTCTGCATGCACGTGGCCCTGACTTCTGAGTTTTCCGACTTGACTGAGGCAGTGTCGAAGTGATGAGGACACGGAATACATGTGAGGTTCAGTGGGGTTGAGTCCAGAGCCGACGACCAAGAAAGAATTCTTAAGGCGTCTTTGGTGCAAAATTGGTGGTGTATTAAAGCACAGGGACAGGACCCGTGGGCAGAAAGACCTGCTGCACTGGGGTCTTGAGGGGTGGCTGATTTTGTACCACGAGGTTGGGGGAGGTAAGGAAAAAGGGAGGTTGAGAAAGTACTTTCATATGTTAAAGAAGATTCACAAGATACCGGAGGCCTTGCCATTGTCAAGTTAAGGTTGTTTCTCCCTCTAGCAAGGCATTAACATTAAGATAGTTGGGCACTTCCTGGAGGCTGCAGATTATAAGGACATTTAATTGTATCTACATTCCCTTCCAGAAGCTAGGTTATTGATAGAAATGCTTTGTTCTTGTAAACTGCTAAAGACATTTGTAAACTGAGGGAGACTTAAGTCTTACAGGATTGTGGTATCTATAGGTTAACTATTTCTTTGTCCTTTAGGGCAGCCAGGAGTGCCTGAGGAATGTCACATACATCCCATGGAGGGGGGGGTTGCGGGGTGTCAGTTTCTGCTTTGTCTTCAGCTTGTCTTCTGTTCCCTCATCAGAAGGGCTTGCCTAGTGGCCCAGCGGCCCTGGGCTGTGAGCTTCCCGGGCGCCGGGTCCGGGCAGCAGCCTTGGCCGCAGGGTGGTCCTGGCAGAGCCGCTTTCGGCTGGCTGGCAGCGGGGACACCTCCTTGGGTGGCTTCTTGTCCTACATGAGCGCCTCCACGCTGAAGGGCGGGCTGGAGACCTTGACGCAGCGCTCCTCGATGGCCCCTTCCGCTCCCCCAGGCCCTGAGCCAGCCCAGCCACCATCGCCCCGCCCTGCTCATCAGATGAAAAAGTCCTTGCCTTTGGACTGAGAAGCCTATGGAGCGCGCGACTCCCGCCCTAATTGGTTTTTGACTTTGGAGGACAGCTTTTCACTGAGGGAGCTTTGCTGTTTTGTCAGGATCTCAGTGTTCTGTGTGTTCCCTTTCTCTAAATCAGGGAATCTTATATATCCTTTCACTAAACCCACAGAAGGAAAAAGTAACATCCTGACATTTGAACAAGAGAAAATATACTTCTCTAGGTTAAAAAGAATTTTGACACAAGAACACCATAAGAGTCAGCAAAAATAGGTCCTAACATGTCCTAACTTTGGCAGACTGAAAGCTTGCAGGCTTGAATTATCTTTTTCTTGTTATTGTATCATCCAATGACCCATCTCAGATCTACTGTATCAGAAGGTCAAGGGAAGCATAGGGGTCAGGGAATCTTTATATTTAGCAAATTGGTTTTAATTCACAGTTGGATTGAGGACCACCGGTGAAAGCAACATGCCTGTCTGGAGAGAGCTTTATTTTGTTCCTGGAGATAGTATAGAAAAAGCACTAACCCAGACATCAGATGATTTGAAATCTGGTATAGACTTATGCTACCAAGCTAGGAAGGAAGTTACGGAATTTTGCTTAGTTTCAATATTCTTATTTTTAAATGGTTTTTAAAAAGACCACTATTTGGTTTTGAAGGCATAGTTGTTCTTTTTATCATGAAGTTTCTTTAGTTAATAAAAATGTATTTTATGTACTCCTTTGTTGCAATGCAGCTTGGAAAAGAAAATGCAAAGCTTATTTACATAAGCACGGTGCGTCTGTATGCATACCTACACACATGCTGTGGGTCTCACCTGGTCTCCTATGAAGTTGCAGTCAAGTGAAGAAATACTGCTTAGTAGCACATACTCAACTGGGGAAAGAGGCATTCACCATTTGATGGGACGTAATGGGGTTCAATGGAATAACATATCCCATGCAATCAGAAAACGCAGGCTTATTAATATGGATTTAATGGCATTAGCTGTTTCCCTAAATTTCTCTCATCTTGTAATATATTGAAACACTGTGTAATACTTTCAAGATCTTAACGTACAATTTAATACACATGCCCTTACAAATGTAAGTAGCATAAGGCAGATATATAGAATTTCACCAATGTTTTAATAGAGCAATAATCTTGAAACTATGGCTTCTGGGTGCCACCTATTTTTTAAAATAAAGGTGTATTGGAACACAGCCATGCCCATCCATTTATGAATTGTCTGTGACTGCTTTCACACTACATGGCAGAGTTGAGCAGTTGAGACAGAAACTGTGGGGCCCACAATGCCGTGAATAATTTTCATCTGGCCTTTTGCAGAAAAGTTAGCCAGCCGTTGCTATGAAGAGTGAAGCCCTATTTTTTGGTGAAAATGGAAAAAAAAAAGCTATCAAAAGTAAAATCCTAGTGAAGCACATTTTATTTTCAGCTTGAAAATAATTTTTAATCATTTTAAGAAACAATCATTTAGCTAGGATTTTAGAAAATTAGGGTAAAGCCTATATATACTAAGTAATACCAAGAACATTATTTTGTTGGTCAAAAAACATAAAAAACAATCTATAATTTCTTTGGGGAAAATCAGCAGACTTCCAAGTATAGAGTGCTAAGAATTGGGAAAATATTGCCTAAGTTATAGGATTATAAACGATCTAATAATTTAGTTCAGTTTTCTGATATATTATCTGCCATCATTTAAGGTCCATCTTTGTGAATTATACATTGTTATAAATACACAATGCATAATTGTCATCATGTTACTATGTTCAGCCCAGTGTCAATTATCTAAAATCCTAAAGTGTCTCATTAAAGTTATAATGTGGGTGAATTGAGCAAGAAAGGAGAGTTTTCTTTTTTGGCCCATTTGTTTGTGACCCAATCCCCACTCATGCTAATGGTTTCTTCCATTTTCTTATGAAAATTCTGCGGAGATTCTAGATCTCTATATAAGGTGATTTGCTTCAGCTTGGAATCCATCAGGGAGGGTTGTCCATTCCCTGGGCCTAGTGATCACGTCACTGCTCAGACTGCAGTTGTGATACACTAGAAAACTGCACACCGTCATCACTAAAAAGGTAGGATGGTTGCCCCTGACATTGAAATCCATTGTACACTTGGCCAAACTGATGCCCAACCATGCTCTTAAAGTTTTCCTTAAGACTTGGCTCAGTATCCATTTGTCAACTAATAGTCACCCAGAGGAATAAACTGCTCGTGAATGGTACCAGCTCAAATACCTTCTGTGTTGTTAGAGAGGTAAAATTTGTTACACAACTTACAATATTTCAAGGAAGATGGACATGATTTTAATTATAGTACCCCCCGTCTTTGCAAATTTCTAGTGTTTTAAAAATGCAAGACCTAATTTCTTTCAAGTGTAATGATATTTTTACAAATTTAAAAATTACTTAAGTTGTGCCTTGGGTAAGAGTGACCAGAAAAGCTCTATTCTTTAGGTCTTCAGCTTATGAGGCATATTTTCCTTGGTTTTTCCATGTTCTTCTGGAGATTTTGTATCTCATTATGAAGTCGTTTACTCTCATTTTGGATTCCTTCTTTTAGTAGACGGGCCTGTTCCTAAAAAGGGAAAAATGGAGACTGAGTAAATTGTAGCACTAAGTAAATCTCTAATTTTTATCTAGTTTGCACATTCATAGATTTTTTAAATATTTAATTTCTTCTTGACATTTTCTCTACACTTTATTTTCATTACTTTCTCTTGGGCATCCTAGCTCTGTGATTACATTTCCACTGAGGGGTGAAGACTGTTCAAATATCTTACCAAGCTCTGTGACCCTATAACAGTTATTGGAACTTTTCTGAACCTCTGTTTCTTTTCCTAAGTAATAGAGGCATAACAGTTCTTGTTTCATATAGTTTTTGTTGTTGTTGTTGTTTTTTAAAAGATTTTATTTATTTAAGAGAGACAGAGAGTGAGCACAAGCAGGAGGAGCAGCAGGCAGAGGGAGCAGCAGGCTCCCGCTGAGCAAGGAGCCTGATGCAGGACTCCCATCCTAGGACCCTGGGATTGCTACCTGAGCTGAAGGCAGACGCTTAACCGAGTAAGCCTCCCAAGCATCCCAATACTTTGTATAGTATTAAGCAAGAGATACAAATAAGTGATTTTTCAGAATGCCTAGAGATAACAGCCACCACTGGTTGATGGATGTACAGATAAAGGACTGGACGTGACTTAACTGCAAATAAAATCTTTTAATAACCAGACAGAGGCAGGCAGGGGCCAGGTCAGGCAGGCGACAGAAACTGAAAAGTACAAGTGGCAAGTAAGGTCCTTCCTCTAGGCATCATGTTCTCACTGCCACACTAAGATATGATCAAGGACAGTGGAGAAGAAAGAGAAAAACAGAAACTTCAAGGTAATGCAATTAAATACCTGAAGTTTCAAAGCTAGAGTTCTCTCTTGTTCTTCCAGCAACTGGGCTCTATCCCTCTCCATCTTCTCAGTTAATTGTCTCACATGTTCCTGATAGCTCCTTTCTTTCTGTTCCATCATCTGCTGATTCTTTATTTGCATTTCCTCCAGTATTTTTGTTGCAGCCTGTGCAGATTCAGCCTTCACACGTTCCACTGTGAGGAAGACAAAGAAGAAGAAAAATGTATGTAAGCATGTTGTCCCTTTCTTCCCTGCACACTTACCTGTCCTTGCTGCTGCTCACTGCATCTGCCCTACTCAAAAATGACTTCAGCGAGTAAGGAGCATCTTTGTTCTTTTTGCCCTAATGTAAGGATCACAGGCTTACCCAGCCAAATTATTTAAACTTCAAGAGCTCTAGAGGCTATCTAGTCTGTTGACTGGCTCCTCACCTTCAATCTCCTTTTCCTTTTCTGTGAGAGTCTGGTCCATCTGTAGAATGGCATCAATCATAGACTCCTTGGACTTCAAGTATTCCTGAAGAACCTCATTGGCCTTAGGACCCAGAGAACACGGAGTTAGTAATAGGAAATGGCTAGAAATGCTTGTTCCTGATTGTCTTCCCACCATCTTTTCCTCTAGGAATTGTTCCTCTTGGCCCTGGTGTACCTGCTGGTCAAGTGCCACAGGTATGGGCACTTACTCCAGGCTGGCCAATCATGGCACCCTACTAAGCAGAATCCTTTATAGAAGACTAATAGAGACACTGGGAAAAAGAGATTCTTTGTTCTTTTAGACTAAGGGCTCTAACTTTGGAGTTGTTGGTGCTGTAGTCTGCTATGGGGTGAGTTGCTGAAAAAGGAAGCCATCATGGAAAAAGCAGATCAAAGGAAAGGTGGAGGGAGAATATGTAGCCCAAATTGATGAATTACCATTTTTGCTGAAGAGACCCATCATCGGGTTTCTGTCCCTAAAGACCCCGTAAAGTGAGTTACAATAACAACTTGGTGGTTAATCTGAAAATCCAATTAATAACTCAATTATTAATTAAGTGCACCCTTTTGGATGAGCACATAGGACATATCTGGTATAATAAGCTCCCTATACATGTTTACTAAATGAAAACATGAATGCTGTTGTTCTTGCAATGTGTGCAATTACACTTGCTTATGTTGGTCTTCCAAGGAGGGATGTCAGCAGCTTTCCAGAATCAGCAGATAAATCTTGGTTACCTGTATCCCCTTCCTAGGTTCCTGAAGGTACTTTCTCTTTAGCTCTTGCATCTTCTGGATGAAGAGATGATACCCTCCTGGTTTAGAATAATCCCCCTGCTTCACAGCTTCTTCTAGAGGACCAAAAATATCCTCAAGTAAATCTGAGCAACGATTTGTTGATGCTTGCAGATTCTGTTTACAAAAGTCATCTTGCTTTTTTTCTAGTTGGGCCTTTAATTTAAAAATAAGAAATAAAAAGAATAACAGGGAAAAGATGTTAGCTTGACCTTGGAGTTTCTGGAAAGTCTTCTTAGAAATAAGTCTATGACCCTAGAAAAAGTTATAGGCACTTCAACAGGACCATATCCTTCCTCTTGCTCCTGACTTTTACTAAAGTCTCTTTTTCCTTGGAAAGAGCAGAGTGCTAGCTTTTTTTTTTTTTTTTTGCTACACCTTTAAGAGATAGACTTCTGCTTGTCAAATTGGACCAATGATTGATTACATATGGAATAAATGTGGCTCAACATAAGCCTGCATATGATAATCAGGACTACAATTTTCTTTGCTTTTGACTAGGATATTAAATCAGTCTGATAACAGTGGGGATTTGATTAGAAGCTTGATTGCTACTTATATGCATTTAGTTAAATTCTGAGGAAGATTATTATTCATGAAAGAAAATTGTTTCAAAACTTTGAGTTTATCGGGGCGCCTGGGTGGCACAGCGGTTGGGTGTCTGCCTTCGGCTCAGGGCGTGATCCCGGCGTTCTGGGATCAAGCCCCACATCAGGCTCCTCCACTATGAGCCTGCTTCTTCCTCTCCCACTCCCCCTGCTTGTGTTCCCTCTCTCGCTGGCTGTCTCTCTGTCAAATAAATAAATAAAATCTTAAAAAAAAAAAAACTTTGAGTTTATCATAACAAACTTTGTTCTTCTTTTTATGATAATAACAAATAGTAGTTATCACCATTTTAAAGTCTAGAAGGAATTCCCTCTCTCAAAATAAATGCCCATCTCATTTTCTGGTAGTACTTTGCTTTCCAAGGCCCTAGTCCATATAAACTTGAGAAAAAATTACCCCTAAGTCCTTTTGAAATAAATTGTCTACATCTTTGAAGGAACAGCTCATGAAGAGTTCGATGGCCTCTTTCTCACAGGCCCTGTGCAGGTCCAGCAGCTCCTGAAGGGTTTCTGTGGGCAGCTGCAACTTCTGGCTCATCGCCTGGTCATAGTGGGCAATGGCCTTTTGCACGGCAGCTGCATTCTCGATCTGGGCCAAGGCCAGGACTGCATTCTCCATGCAGGGCAGAGTCCCACTGCTGATGGCATTGACATAGGTCAGCACCAGGTTCTCTAGACCTACAGATTGAGAACAAATGAGGATGCTTGTTGTAGGTGGGATGAGGAAACATTCTATTCTGTGTATTCTGATCATGTCTATTACTACCCATTTGCCTCACAGCGTCAATGTCCTCAGGATCACCTGGAAGCTTGCTAGAAATGCAGATTCTCAGCCTTATCAACTTAATTAGACCCTCCTCCCTGGCAAGATGCCCAGGTGATATGCATACACATCAAAGGCAAGAATCTCTGTTATAGATAGCATGGGCCTGTGTTTATTGAGTGTTTGTAACCACTTTACCCCCAAGCATCATTAGGACAGGAACCATACCTCTCTCATTTATGTCTCTATCATCAGCCCTGGTCTGTGGTAAGCATTTGATAAATATTATAGAACAAATCAAAAGGAGTTCTCAGTTTTGTTTATTCTAGCATAGTGTTGTCCAAGAGAACTTTCTGTGATGATGGAAGTGTTCTGTGTGTATTGTGCAGTAGGTTGTCCAGCTACTAGCCCCATGTAGGGATGAGCCTTTGAAATATAGCTGTGTAATTGGAATTTTAAATTTTATTTAATTTTAATTAATTTACACTTAAATTTAGATAGCCACACTTGTATAGTGGCTACCATATTGGGCAGTGCAGGTCTAATTAACTACAGCAATTTTAAGAAATAGAGCTTTTTTTTTTCCTTTGGCCTCTCCTATCTTTTCTCAGCCAAAACAATTTGGCTAGTAAAATCTATTAGAAATGTTGGTGCCATCTAGAATTTAAATGGTAATAGCAGTAGGATTTGCATTTTTCAAAGCTGAAACAGTGTGGATATAATTCTACCCTTCTTTAGGCTTAACAATGAAAGAAAAAGACTGGGAAGAGGACTCACGAGGTCCGTTGACTTTGATGCCTCCTGAAAGTGTTTTAGTTTTGGAATTGCTAAAGATGTAGGAACAGAAGGCTGCTGCTTGTTGCACAAACTCAGAATCCAGGTCACTATCATGCAATGTCTCAAGCTGGCCTAGCTTCTTCCTCTGAGTGGGTCGATCAAAGATAAAGCATTTCTTCTTTGGGAAGAACTTTCGGATACAGAGCCGGGGCAGATTAAAGTTTTGATCACTTTGAGTGGTACCTGCAGGAAGATAAAAAAGGAATTTCCCAAATATAGGGACTTGCAAACTTTTTCTTTTCTTTTTTTTTTTTTTTAAGATTTTTTTATTTATTTATGTGAGAGACAGCAAGCGAGAGAGGGAACACAGCAGGGGAGTGGGAGAGGAAGAAGCAGGTTCCCAGCAGAGGAGCCCGATGTGGGACTCGATCCTGGAACTCCGGGATCACGCCCGGAGCCGAAGGCAGACGCTTAACGACTGCGCTACCCAGGCGCCCCAATTCTTTTCTTTTCTTTTCTTTTTTTTTTTTTTTTTAAAGATTTTACTTATTTATTTGACAGAGAGAAAGACAGCCAGCGAGAGAGGGAACACAAGCAGGCATAGTGGGAGAGGAAGAAGCGGGCTCCCAGCAGAGCAGGGAGGGAGCCCCAGCCCCTGGGATCATGCCCTGAGCCGAAGGCAGATGCTTAACGACTGAGCCACCCAGGCACACCATTGCAAACTTTTTCTGTAAAGAGCCAAACAATAAATATTTTAGGCTTTGCAAGCCAGGTGGTCTCTTTTCTAAGTACTCAGTTCTGCTGTTGCAGCATGAAAGCAGCAATAAACAATCTATAAATGAATGGGTATAGCATTATTCCAATAAAACCTTATGTACAAAGACAGAAGGAGGGCTGGATTGGCCATCATTTGCCTGTAGACCATAATTTGCCAACCCTTGGACTCGAGCACTGTTCATGCTTTAATCTATTTTCTTCCAATCAATGCCTATTTTATTCCATATTCTTTAGCTAATCACAAGCCCTAAGCAGGGAAATAAAATCAATCTAATAATAGCACAGAAAAGATGAAAAAAAAATATTCTTAGAAGAGAGGAGGATATAATTTAAAATCAAATTTATTAATTCATATATCAAACAAGCATTAATTCTTAGCAATAGCTAGCTAAGAATAAATAGAAAACTATAAATGTAAGAAAACTGTAAATGGAACACTAAAACATGATAGTTTCTTGTGTTTTGTCATCTCCATTTATTTCTAAGTACCTTCCTTTTACCTTGTTTAAGCTTGAGTGAATTCTCCAGGTACTCATCTGCTGTGATGGCTTTTCCATTTGCTTCCAACTCTAAGGAAAAATCCCTTAGTGTCCACACAAAATCTGGAAAGAAGCTCACAAAGTCAGCTGAATCTTCAATCCCGTCGGCATTAGGAGAGGATTTTGCCCTGATTCGATCTGACAGCTCTGTCACATAGCTGAGTAGCAAACTAAGGAAAACTGGCATAAAAGAACAGTGTCCTCCATCCCATATTA